>NC_135089.1:12743333-13416666 GCF_051107435.1 Chaetodon auriga | reverse complement strand
CCAATGACGTTTCATGAGACTGTTGTGTTGATCACAAGAGGTGTTACAGGAACACGTGGTCACATAAAGGTAAATTTGTTGTTATCATTCTGTGCATTTCCATTCTGATAACAATTTGTGTGAGATTTAGTGTGTCTGTGTGGATTCTATGACAAACAGGGGTCTGTGTATGGGGTTGGTGGTGGTGGTTATCGGCCATGCAGGAGGC
Organism: Chaetodon auriga; assembly: GCF_051107435.1. Classification (NCBI taxonomy): domain Eukaryota; kingdom Metazoa; phylum Chordata; class Actinopteri; order Chaetodontiformes; family Chaetodontidae; genus Chaetodon; species Chaetodon auriga. The sequence continues at coordinate 13,416,458 of NC_135089.1, read as the reverse complement.
AGGTGAGGGAGTGTATATGTGTGGGGAGGGGAGCAATATGCAGAGATGAGGGGGGGGGCTGGAAACAGAATAGAACTGCATTGACGACAGAACCAAAGGACAAAGAGAAGATTGGACTTGCTGATAGAAAAGGCTGCTCGGGGGCTTGGAGCTGCTACATGAAGGGTAACGGAAAAAGAACTGCTCCTGTATGGCAACCAAAGGCTCTCTGAGGAAAACACATCACTGACACAAGCCTTTCTGCTCTCTCTACCATCAGAATTAACAGAGAACATCCATGTGTGTGTTCATATGGCTTAATTCTGCTGTGTGTTTGTGCGCACCTGTGTGTGTGTGTGTGTGTTTGTGTGTGTGTCTGCCCCATCCACAGGACGGAACGAGTCAGAGGACATAAGTCTAGCGGACCTTCCAAGCCCTGCTGCACACGCATGTTTCTGTGTAAGAGTGTGTGTGTTTAGCAGTGTCTACATGTGTGAAATGTTTGTCTAATGAATTAATATCTTAACGTTTTTTTTTAAATTCATAAATAAGTGCATTCACGTCAACACTAATGTGACATCATTGATTATAATGTGCGTGGCTTTTGCATGTCTGTGTAAATGAGCTTGTGTGTCCATCATACACGGCGCAAACGAGCTGAGAAGGTCCCTCCTTTCGTCCCCTCCTGTGGATACACCCCCCCCAGCCTAACCCTTCACCCTAATTGTCTTGCTACCTCCACCCGCCGATCCCACACCACCACACAACGCCACAACACTGATCAGCCCACCCCGACTTTCCACGAAAAAAGAAACAGAAACAGAACCAAAGAAACGACGACACTAAAGTTTACACCACGTTGAGCGCTTAAATCCCTGGCCCCTCCCCTCCTGGACGCCCCAAAATCCCCCCCCGACACCCATAGGAGACTCGGGTTAAGATGGGGTCCTTTCTGACCTTGTAGGCCACCCGTGCTGGACACCTCTTCCCAAGGCCTAGTGGAGGACACATGTGCCTCAGCATGTCATACATTTCCCTGCAACTGATCCTGCCACTGCATCATCAGCCAGTGCCACCACCCCATTCACAAAAGCACAAAAAAGGGGAGATGGAGACGTCGAGAGAGGGGGGAGAGAGAGAGAGAGAGAGAGAGAGAGAAGAGGGGAGAAAAAGATGCAGTGAGAGAACGAGATTGAGGAGACGATTGATTAGAGTTGAAAAGGGAGAAGGGGGAGGAAGAGGGAAAAAGACCAAAACAAAGTAAAAGAACAAAACAACAGAAAGACAAGGTTATTGGGCTGATTCGGAGAGACTATTGCCATGTGGCTCCTCTCTGAGTTACAGTACTCTCTAATAGTTGGTCATGTGAAAAAAAGAGAGGGAGGAAATGACACAGAGAAGGGAGACAACAGAAGGAAGATTAGGACTGGAATTTGAGAAGTTCTCTTGTAGTATCAGAAGATAATTGTGTGCAAGCAGGACATATGTGTATATGTATATATATATGTGTGTGTGTGTGTTTGCAAAGAGCAGGGCAGAGCTTGACAGCAGGCATCAAGCTGCTCCTGCTCGGACGGGGGGGAGAGAGGGGAGGAAGAGGAAGGGGTGTCAATGCAGTTTCTGTCTTTCCCCCAACCCCCAAAAAACCAAGAACAATGCAACACTACAGTGGGCAACCGTAGCTTGCTACATTATAGCCATGGCTCCACAGCAAGCAAAAGAAAAGAATACTCAAAACAGAAGAAGAAAAAAAAAAAAAAGACTTATTTTACAATGTGGTAAAAACTTCTTAATGTTGATCTTTTTTTCCGTTTCACTTAGTGCATTTCACATGCTTCTCTGGGTGTCTGCATTGTCCCGCACATTCTCTCAGCAGTTCAGAATGCAAGTCGATAATGGTGGAAAAGAAATTGTAAAATTGAAATGAAAAAAAGAAAAAAAAAAAAACATATATAAAGCGGCATTCACTCCATTCCTGGATGCTGTGGCTAGCAAGAGTGGTTGAGAGATTTTGTTTGAATGGAAGTCAAACCTTGCAGGCCACCCTATGGGGGCATTTCTTGCCTAAGCCGAGAGGCGGGTCGATAACTCGTAATAAACTGTACATGTCCTTATAATGAATGCGCCCGCTGCAAGAAGAATACAGGGGAGTTAAGAAACACACGCGTACACACAAGAAAAAACACACACACACACACACATCCAGAAAGAAGAGAGAACATTGGGAGGAAGAGCACAAGATTGACAAGAACACAGTATCTGAAAATACTTAACAATATATTTGCTTTATATTTATATAGACACCTGAATAGACCTATACACACACACACTTTATGCACTTCACTGCGTGCCACACATTGTTAAATGTGGTCCTCTCTCTTCCCCTACTCCTCAACCTTAATTTGGTAGCCTTTTCCTTTCCCTGACTGGATGTGTGTAATTAAGGAATTGAGTAGAAAAGCATGTGGTTGGTAAACAGCTAAATGCTTAATAGCTGCTTGTAGTGCGCAGATTCACTCCCTCTTAAATATGTGTTCAATGTCAGCCGTGTGTCTCTGTTCCCTGTCTTCTGTTTCCCGCACAGCAGTGTCCATGTCATAGTCAGGAAGGCGGGGTTGCAAGTAGTTAGTTTCAAGAAAGGGAAAACACATTTCATATATCAGTTATCTGCTCTAAGGTATACAATTTTTGATTACCTGCAATCAGCTATTTAAATCTCTCTCATTTTTCCAACCAACGTTTTCTCCCTCATTTCAGTCTTTTATCTGCCTTCTCCTCCTTCTAGTCTTTTATTCTACTCTTTCCCCTTTTCCTTACCACTTTCAGTGTTTAGAGCAGTCTACGTTCAATCTACAAGACAGCAAGAGGGCAACACACAGGCACTGGAATACAGATACCATGAAACGTAGCATGTCTACAGTAGACATTTAGCTTTGTATGGAGTGGAGACGTTTTTTTTTTTTTTTAGCAGTATGCAGATTCCAGGAGAGGGAAGAGGTTTGGGAAGGGGTGGGAGGTAATTCATGACAGTTTACAGCAAAGAGGAGGAAGGGGAGGAGGAGGAGGGAGGGGTTGTACGGCGTGAGAGAGATAACCAGATGCCTGATGAGGTTATACTCAGATCCGTTACAGCCCCCTTGCAGCTCTTTCACTAGAAAATTCTGCTTTATTAACCAGTTGACACCCCCGTTTCGCTCATTTTCCGTCTATTTCTAGACAATGTGCAACACCTTGTGCTCATGTTTTACGCAATAAAAAACACAGTTAGTGCATTATTAAGAAGCTACTGATTTCATTACTTGCTCTGTTTGAACTAGCATATCAAAACAAGGAATATATAGGTTTTAAGTGATGTCTGTGGTTTCATGTGGACTAGTGGAGCAAAAAAAAAAAAAAAAAACAGAAATGTGACAGATTTATAGATAGAACTTCTTAATCATAAAAAGTGTATCACGTCACTGTCAAGGCCTGTCAAATTTATGTTGCGCATATGTATGTGTGTATGTGCACCTGAGTGCGTGCACATTACCACTCACCAGGCTGCAGGATCATATTCGGCCCATATCCTGACATACTCATCCAGGTGGTGAGGTCCCAGTATGGATGAATCTCTGGTCAGGTACTCAAAGTTGTCCATGATGACGGCTACAAACAGATTCAGCATCTACACCCGTGCACACATGAACACACACATACACACATGTGCAAAAGTGAAACATCTGATATGATCCTTTTCCTTTCTTAACAATCGCCATGATACATGTCATCAATGACATGTCAGTGTGTTATGTTCATTATGTCTTTTTTATCATAGAGAAAGTAGTTGCTGTCCAGAGAATTTTTTTAATTTCTGGGCTGTTTTCTCTGTATTTATGAATTGCCTCACAGGCTGGATCAAATGGTCTCGTGGGACACATATGGCCTGGAGGCCGAATGTTTCCCACAGCTGGTTTAGATTTAAGACAAAATGGGCGTGGACTCTTGGGATTTGCAATATCTTGCTAGAAGGCGTCACGTTGACATAACAGGGTGCAGATGAGGGTGCTGGGATTATGTCGTGTGCACTCACCAAGAATGAGCAGAAGAAGATGAAGGAGACGAAGTAGAGGTAGGCAAACTGGCTGCCACACTCTGGGTCTGTGTTCCCTGACAGGGGGTCACACTCCTTACCCCCCAGACATGCCAGCATGATCTCGTGCCAGGCCTCTCCCGTCGCACTCCTAAAACACACAAACGTTTCCTTGAGTTTTGAAGCATTTGACGCATAAACTTTCAGAGGTTACAAATATTCACATTAACAGTTTCACACACACACATATGTTCACTCATAAGCACCTGAAGAGGAGCATGAGAGCCTGTATGAAGGTCCTGAAGTTGTTGTGCTGATTGATGGCACTGTCTCCGTCCTCTTCAATAGCAATATTCCCAAACAGCTGTTGAATAAAATCACATTGTTAACACTGAAAACCAGACTTCAGTTGTTCATCAGTGACCTTTCTGGCCAGAGTTAAAGGACCAGTGTGTGTCGGATTTAGTGAGACTGCAGCCAACTGAGCACCCCTCCCCTCGCCTCACCCTCCCCTTCCAAGTGTGTAGGTGAACCTACAGAGGCCACTAAAAAGGCAAAAAGAAATATTTAGAGCACTGAGATATAAACAGCTCACCTCCTTTTTTCAGGTGATTGTACACAAAAGGAAACATATTAATGAATATAATATTCCATTTCTGCCAACAGATCCCCCTAAATCCTACACACTCGTCCTTTAATACCCTAAAAACCTCTACTGCACGCACGTCATCGTCAATTATCATCCTCCTCCTCCCATTATGCACCAAATCCTTATGACCACTATCATCATCCTCATTCCCCTTTTCAACATCCTCCTCCTTATTATCATTATCCTATAAAATATATTTAATGTATCCCAAAAGCACTATAGCAATTTTTAGGTTGAGGCTCTCACCCACCTGCATCCCAATGATGGCGTAAATGAAGAACAGCATGGCAATGAGGAGGCAGACATAAGGCAGTGCCTGAGGAGAGACACATTAATCTTTTGGTATTAAGTTTGATACCACACTGCGCGTGATGTACAAGACTGCAACTAGGCATTGTGCATGTGTATATACACACAATACTGGATATGTTTATTTCGGTAAATGCTACAAATGTGAATGCATATGATTTCTGTGTGTATCATGCTGGAAATTGAGTATAAACCTTGAAGGACTGAACGAAGGTCCAGAGCAAGATGCGGATGGTTTCTCCCTGCCTCAGCAGCTTGATGAGACGAGCTGCTCTGAACAGCCTCAGGAAGCTTAGGTTGATGAAATTATTCTATAGTACAGCCACAACATAACCGCAGAGAAATGGAGAGAGGAAGAGAAAGAGAGACAGCAGGAGAGGTGGTGTAGATTTAGGATTGAACGTTGGAGGTAGTAAAAGAAAAGGGACACAGGAAACAACAGAGAAAGGTGGAAGAGGTGGGGAAAGGAGGATAAAAGGATTTGGGGTTGGAATAAAGGGAAAGAGTAGTTAGTTTAAGTGCAAAATGTGCAAACGATTTTCCTTAGACAACCAAAACATAAAGAAATGAGAGGAAAAACAGTCAAACTCAAACTGAGGGAGATTCAAACTCAATACAAATAAAAGAACAAGGAGCCAAACAAGTCAAAGCAAACCAAACTCAAATCAGCAAGGCTCCAACAAGCTTTTCATATCCATTAAGTTAGACAAAACCAAACCAAACAACACAGGGGGAAGGAAATCATCCAAATCTAACTAGTTTCATCCAATTGGGTTACGCAGCAGTAATTGTGTTAGGAATGGTGAGTAGTTCAAGTGCAGGGATGTCAGGACATTTCCTTGGAAAGACAACCAAATGCACTAATTCTCTCAAGGCAAAATATGCAGTATTTCAATATGAAGCAAGGCCACAGCATGCAGATCTGCACTGATACAAGGCACACCGGTAAAGCTAATGGCAGCTGATGCACCATCCAATAGGATTGGCTGCCAAAGTCATGTGACATTCTGTAGAAATGTCACAGCCAAATAAGAGCAAGAGGGTGGTTGAAGGACCAACTGAGGTAATTAAAAGTGAATTTCTTTCAGTTTATATATTTCAAATCTCACCAGTGTGATTATGTGCCTGACAAACTATTGACTGATTTGAATCAATCGGTATTTGTTCACTTTTTGAAATTACAAATTATTCTAATCAATTTACATGAAATTGGCAGAGTTCTTCAACCACGTATCACAGGACAGAACAAATATTGCAGCTGAAGTGCAACTGATGTGAGGCTTGAAGTGCTCAAAAGGGACTGGCAGCAGGCACATGCAGGTTTCATCTACGATGTGTGTGTGTGTGTGTGTGTGTGTGTGTGTGTGTGTGTGTGTGTGTGTGTTTGTGTGTTGTGAAAATAAGGAGTTCCTGCCAAAGACATGCAAGGGGCAGCATGCATCACTTGTTCTCTCTGCCAGGGGCAAAGCTCTGGATCCACTCTGTCGTTACTGGAAACACCCTCCCAGTCACTGTCATATGTGTGAGTGTGTATGTGTCTATGTATGTGCATTCAGCAAATGGCTAATCTAATGGATATGTAGCAGTCTTATCCAGTTCATACAATCCTATCCTTTACAAACTAAGCACTAGTTTTCAGGAAAGCATGTACAGTATGAATAGGATTTATGGCTGAATACAATATATCAAATGAACAGTGACTGGTAGAGAGGTTAGTAAACTTCAAATGAAAATTTAACAAATTTAGACCTCAGCTGAGGGTTGTGGGGGTCAAGCAAAACATGCACATTGCAGTTAAAACAAATGCAGTAAAATAATATCTCCAAAAAATTACAAACCATCTACATGTGGATGTTGCAGACATATGGTTTATAGCGGCAAATTTTTGGATATTTGGTTGGTTCGAAGAACAACCAGAGATTGACCAAGCCGGTTGTCATGGGTGGACACAGAGGATTCATAGTGCATTTTGATTGGACGGAATCGCAGGAAGTAGTTGGTGTTGGGGGGAGAAGGGGGTGGGGCGGAGTAGATTACAGGAGATCATCGTTAAGTTTGTGGACGATTTAAAGAAAGCATGTAAAAAGATAAAAACAAGAAAGAAATCAACAGTCAATACAAAGATAAGTTAGCACAACAGCAGCTTCCTGTCTGCAGACTCTGTACATACATACAGCAGAGATACCAATGATCCAGACAGCAGGAGATTGTTGGAAAAATGTAGAATGTATAAGTACTTTAATAAAGACCAACCAGTCAGTTTAATATTTATCAAAATCTTGCAGGTGCATCAATTTAAACTTTAAGAGGGCTTGAATCAATGGTATCCCTTCCTCCTCAGGCAGGTAAAGTGTGTAGGTCACAAAATTTGCTATGGGCTATGCAGCTACTGAATATGGTCTAGCAAATACATTTACCGCTTTGGATTAAAGCTTTTGAAGCGGTTGATACATATCTTATACACAGTTTATGTAACCCATTCCTTATAGATCTACCTGTAACTCTGCAGGAGTTAAACATTTTAAGGCAACACTTAAAGTGTGTGCAGACGGAACAGGAAGCAGATTTTCACCTTGCATTATTCTCGTGGGTTACTTGCTTCAAACAACCCACATATCTATATACTTGCGAAACAGATTTAGAAATGCAGAGGAAAAGCATGAATATTTTGCTCCAGTTGAAATACTTTGTATGTGCAATGTGACCATTTGCATCCTCACATTGACTTTGTACGACCACATCTACAAAACCGACTCATGCTCTGTCTGAACACACCTTTAGAATCATTTGCAGGTAAAAAATGTTACAAAATCGACACTCTCCCAGATACATGCACTTACATATCCACACTTATACATATCAGCTGTTTCATGGCTATATGCTCCCTTACTCTGGCTAATAAATCACCCATTACTTTTTGACTGGTTTCATCTTTCAATGTTCTCTCACATGATTATAGTTAAAGCAACCTTTTTTGGAGAGAACAGCTGATGATGGGTGTCACTACATTTGCCATTTTAGGTAATTTAATGCACTGTGTAGTAATAATGTAACACTGGCCACAGAAGTAAATCTAGATCTTAATCTGGATCTTCCATGCTTCAGCTACAGTTACTAACAGATGTCTAATGCAACTGCAAAGCCACCTGAGATGCAATCAGATAATCTGATTGGCTCCTCGGGTTGCTTACAGAAGCTGTGCAGCGGCTGACTACAGAGCATCAGCTCAGCGCTGGCTAGCTGGAGTCTGGTCTCTCCTCGTCCCACCAACTGGGACAATTATATAAGACTTTCAAGAGACGTTCATGCATGACTGAGTAAAGCGAGACTCAACAGTGGCCACTAACTCACGCTGTCCCCTAACTCCTTGTCTTGTCTACTGTATGCTTTTTAGACAATGTGACAGATGTATAAGCCCATAGACACACGCTGGAGCTCACCACACATGCTCAACAAACATACACTTAACAAACATTGGTAATACAGTATCATGTTGGTTTGTTTACAGTTTTGACTCATTAGTACAGCACTCACATCTACAGATCCCTGCTACTTACCCCAAGCTCCGTAACCAGGATGTCAGTAATGCTGCCCAGAACTGTCACACAATCAAAAATATTCCAGGCATCTTTGAAATAATTCTGGGAACAAAAGAAGAGAAGAAAGAGGAGCGAGGGAGGGATAGAGAAGATGGAGGAAGGGTGAGGTGGAAATGGGGAAGGTGAGAGGGAATGAGACCATAAAATGTAAAGAAACAGATGTGGCAGGGGTACAAAGGAAAAGACAGACCAAATGTTTACAGAGAAACGGAGCATAGACACACCGCATTGAAATACGGGAGGATTGAAGTGCAAAATGCAGAAAGAGAATGAAGAGTGAGGCCATGGGAGAAATAAATAGCAAGACAAAGAAAGTCAGACAGAAAGAGAAAGAGAACAAGAAAGTGGAAGAAAAGACATGTCAGCGTCCGACAGGAACAAGAAGAAATTAGATAAGACAAATGGACCATCGGTGATGGCATGTTGGATGAATGCCAGCAGACAAGCTGGGGACAACTTGTACTGCATCAGAACACTACGCCAGCCATCGAACGTCACATGCTGTATACAGCCACATATCATAAACCAAACCAACAGAAGTCATCCTGAATTTCTTCCAGTTCCTCATAAAAAGAGTATCATAACCTTCTCCTATATGCAATTAACTCCATCCATACATCTGCGCAAACACATTAATCCACAGATATACGTAATTATAGATGCTTTGATGTTTGCTTTAAAGGGAGAGAGACTCAAAGAGAAAGAGGGATAGTGAAGCTGATGATTGAGGTCTGCTTCTTTTGCTCTCCTACATAGTGCTTGCAGCCAAACTGTGCATTAGACAAGTGGAGGGAAAGGAAGAGAGCAAGGGAGGCGGCTATTAGAATAAACCACCTTGACAAACACACACACACACACACACACACACACACACACACACACACACACACACACACACACACATACACACACACACGTCTCTGAGGCTCGGCATTATTTGTATGTATGATTGTGCATGCTCAGTGTGAGTCTGAGTGCACTTTCCCAGATTCAAATCCCATCCTGCTTAATCTCCACCCTCTCTGTAATCTTTGCTTCTCTCTTTTACTGCCTATCTGTCATTCACTCTCGTTCTTCTAATTACTGTATTACCATCCCCCCTCTGTCCTGTATCTCCTCCCAACATTCATCCTCAAACTATCTCCTCTATCCATTTTTTCTTTGTCCGCTTTCCTCCCATTCCTCTGCAGCGCCGATGACTGCACACTTTACTGCTGACTTCTGGCACTTTCCGATTTCTTTGCATTTTCTTCCCTATAATAGCTCATTATTTCCCCACAGTTTCTCCTTGAATATGTACACAAGAATGCACAGACAGGCAATGTGTCCTAATGCTACAAAATAATGAACGGGGATGCACTGAAGACCGCTAACACATGAAATAGAGTGTCATTTAATTTACCTAATCCACTGTTTTCTACGTCTTAGTCTCCTTTAGCACACTGCCTTGGTTATCAGGCATGCACGAATATTGAATCTCACTGTTCTCAGCAAAATTGCTTATTGTAGCTATATAGCTATTAATATAACACAACATAGAGCCGTTTTTGTGGGCAATAAGGTAAGAGTGGATTTCAGACAAGGTACAGTGGATCTACACTGGTGCTTCTCTATTGTCTCACTGTTATACACTGCCAGATAGCCATTAATCAATAATCTACATAGACACAGTGATACCATACAATAACTGATTTTAGAGCAGTACATCTTCACTACCCACAAACCCACACAAGCACAGACACTCACCAGTGCTCCAAAGGCGATGATCTTGAGTACACACTCCATGGAGAAGAGGGAGGTAAACACTATGTTCAGGTTGGCTAACACAGCTTCGTAGGTTGTAGAAGCTCCGTCATACTATAAACAAACACACACGCACGCAGCACACACATTCATACCAACAAACCAGTGTGCAAATACAAGAGAATGGAGTGCCATACACACAGATATGTGTGCGTTAATGTAGACATGTGCGAAGACACAAACACATACGACACACACACACACAGCCAGGGACAGAAAGGAGGAGGAAGAGTATGAAGAAATAAAGAGACACACAGTTCACCCAATGGAGTCAGACATATTCATTACATTTGTTTCTATCACAGAAAATAGTATACACAATCCAGTGTTTATGTTTTGTAACTGAGGGAGAGACAGCAAGAGATGAAGTTACAAAGAGCGAGATGTTAACTTCAGCAGTCAGTAGTTAGTGTATTGTTGATGTGTGTTTATGTTAACGTGTGTATTACGGTGTCTCGGTTTGTAGCTTGTAGACTTTTTACCTTCATCATTAGCACAACCGTGTTGAGTGCGATCATTGCCATGATAGTATACTCAAATGGCGGCGACACCACAAACTCCCACATTCGATATTGAAAGCTCAGCTTGTTCTGTGGCATGTGGCGTGTCAGGGGCCTGGCATTGATGGCAAAGTCTATACAGGCTCTCTGCAAAAAAAAAAAAAAACACACAGGAAATCAGTTTAGTTCTCATCCTGCTAGTTACAGTCACCCTTCTTTCTGCCTTCCGGTCAACCTCTAAATGCTCTTCATCCCCATCCTCCTTCGCTCCCTTAATCCTTTCTCACCTCGTTCTTTTCCAAACTGTAGTCCTCCATCATCTTGTCCCCTTGTTCCTGGAAGGTGATGATAATGAGAGCCACGAAGATATTGACGAAGAAGAAGGGGAAGACCACGAAGTACACCACGTAAAAGATGGACATCTCCATCCGGTACCCCGGGCTCGGGCCCTGATTCTCATAAGTCGCATCCACTGAATGCTTCAGCACCCTGCAGAGGACGAGAAGGGAATGGGGAGGGGGGGGGGGTTATAGGTTGTCAGAGAGTATGCGTGCTGCATTTGACTGCGCATTTTCACATATACTCACTGCGGCCACCCCTCTCCAGTAGACACGGTGAAGAGGGTGAGAAGGGCCCAAGCCACGTTGTCGTAGTGGAAATCGTACTTCTTCCACTCCCGCTTCTGCGCCTTCACTTCGTTATCACGTTCATACACCAGATACTCGCCCCTGAAATACCACATAGCACATCATCAGGACAATGTGTAAAAGGGGGGGTTTGCTTTAAATTTTTTTTTCAATGAAGTAGATGCTTAAGATGAAGACATTAAGCCAGATTTATGTTTGACGCAGTGTCCCTGGTAAGAGGGTGCACGCGCCAAAAATGACATCACCGTGTCTCTCGCACTGAGCGCTAAAGCTCCACGAGTCGGCTTGGCGCTTGGTCATGCGGCTGACTTTCTGCAACTTGGAGCACGCTGCAGTTTTCATTTCAACATGGAGGCAGATGGGGTATTTCCTGACCTGCAGTCACGCTCAAACTCTTTGGATTCATCAGTGCAGTAAAAGAAGCGTCCCTTGAAGAGCTGCACAGCCACCACAGCGAAGATGAACATGAAGAGTAAGTAGACAATCAGGATGTTGAGCACATTCTTCAGAGAGTTCACCACACAGTCAAACACAGCCTGAGGAATGAGAAAGAGAAAAACAGAGGGAGAAGTGTTGGTTACCGTATGAAAGAAATACTGGATTTAATTTTTTTGCGTGCTTTGGTCTTGAATCGTGGCATCAAATGTTACTTGTGCTGCTGTACGAGTTTGTTTCGGTAAACATACCTTGAGTTTGGGAAGACGTTTAATAGTCTTCAAGGGTCGTAACACTCTCAGCACCCTCAGAGACTTGATAGTGCTGATGTCTTTTCCCTTACTGCTCCCCCTATACATGCATAGAGACACACACCAACACGCATGCACACACACACACACACACACACACACACACATGCACACACACACACACACACACACACACACACACACACACACAGAGTCAGAAGGTTCAGGTGGATATGACAGGCTTAGTCCTCTCGATTCCAAAATGGCAGTGGGCAGCCATTCCTTGATGGTGTTTGTGTCCGAGTTAACTCAAAATGAGTAACTGCGTCTGGATTAAATACATAGCAACACATGCAGCATTGCTATCATATTACACTTTAGCCTTATTTCTAAGGGTGAGGTTAGCATTGTAGCTACATGCTAGAGTTAGGTGGTATTTTACAACTACATGCTATGGGAACAACTGATGTCATTCCTGTCTGAACGCTATCTAGTCGCTACACTTGTTTCATACTTTGCAATGTATTTCAATGCTTTACAAAGTCGGCTTAAGCCTCGGCTTGCACATGCCCAGCTATTGGTGAAATACTTTCATGCGGCATTGAAACCTTGCTTTCCATGCTGCGATATTTTCTCTTTTAAGCAGCAGTTTGAATGATGGAGAAGTCTATTCTACACAGAGGCATTTGCAGAGAGAGTTTAGTCGTGGTCTCAGCGAGACATAAACAATGCCGTATTTTCTGTCAGCACAGCTGACTATAGGAGGCCTTGTTCGAGTGGTAACTTACAGTAAAGTGTATAGTTTCTCTCACTCTTTAAACTTTCAATGTAGTTCACAACTGTTAAAAAAAATGGTAAAAACTTAAACAGCCAAACTCTCTCTTTTGATGACTCAACCAGTGAATTTCTATCAACTCTAAACTACAACTAGGATAAGCTGGTTTCACAGCATTGTTCGAACAGCATGGAATCTTGTCTTGTTGGTCATTTTTTTTGCAAAGACAAAGATACTTTTATAAGCATTTCTTGATTGAAATGCTGAGTCAAAACTCCTTCTTTTTTCTTGGTACAAGTGTGGAGAAAAAAGAAAAACCTTCTGTTTCAGTCGCACTGAACCCTCTTCACAAAGTTTTGAAAAAGTTAAGAACTGCAAGTGAGCCTGGCAGTTAATAAACTCACTATGCACGTTAGTACCAAGTTCACTGAAGTGACACAGGCACACTGTTTCCTGAAATAACTGGTTAACTTCTCAGCGTGATGAAAAACTTTAGGGCAGTTTAACTCTCTGCCCTGATTTTTCTAAATTCCTCACAGCTCAGGGTGACGACATTAAGGTCAAAGGTCACTGACAGTGATCCTTAGGGGAGAAAGCAGCTGTATTTACAGCTGCCTGCATCTTGCAGCTGTTATACCAGATGGTAGACTGCTGGTTGTTGTGTGTGTGTGCGCGCGTGTGCATGTGTGAACCACTCGTAGGTTCACCCAGAAGTGTCCTTACAGGAACTTTTAATTTCAGTTGTGTTCACATTTACTGTGTTAATGATAATGTTCTTTGATGTACCCATGATTAACACAAAATATCCAATGTTACATATCTACATGATTCAGTTGAGGACCTGAACTTGAGGTTTAGTTGTGTTTGAGTCAGAGCTGTTCCATGGTGAACAATGGCAAAAAGGGAAGAATAGACAAGTATAGACGTCAACTGTGATGAGGAATGGATGATAAGGGAAAGAGATGTGTGATCAGAAGAACAGGCGCTGAGAGTGCAGAAGGAGAAAATGAGGAGGAAAAAGAGAGAGAACTTTACCCGCCGCCGCTGTTGGTGGTCCAAACGGAGAAATGAGAAAGGGGTGAGAGACAGCAAGACAAAGGGAGAGAGAGACAAAAGACAAAGGGTGGGAGAAAGAAACAGCATGGGACACAGAGAAAGGAGGGATTCTTGAGGGAAAACATCCATATGAGAGACAGAGAGAGAAAAAGAGAGAACACAAGGCCTGCTTTCGATTAGATCAACCCTCCCACCCAGACTACTGGTACCAAGACTAACACACACATGCACGTAAAAGCACACTGAAAATCAAGACGAAAAGTGAAACTGGAGCACAGGTCAGGTGTTGCGTCGGGGAGTGACAACTGCTGGTACTATTGTATTAATTGCATTAATAATTTAATTACATTTTATTCTTTTGAGCTGAAACCTCATAAGTTACATCGGTGCTTAATGTACTGTTAATGAGAACTGCTAGAAATGCAGGATCAAGGCGCCCGTTAACTCTTTTAAAAACACATAATGCCAACTTCAGCAAACATCGCCTGGTGAGAAAAAAAAAAAACAACTCAAAAATGTCAAGGTGTATCTTTAAGCTAACCAACTGGTTCAGCGTCTCTGCGTCCGGAGCCTGTCTGGACTTGGAGCTCAGGCCAGCTGCAGAAATGTGCAAGACAGTGGCAAAAGCGGTCCAAGACACCAACAGCCCTCAGACCAGACTAATTGGATTAAAGGAGCGATAAACATCTCCAATGAGGCTGCTGAGCCTTTCTGGAATGCTGTTTGATTTCCACCAATTGAATTAAGGCACTATCTAGATGCGTGCAAGTCTGTTCTGACTGCTTCAGATCTCCCCATCAGCCATTAGTGTTGTTAACCCCTGTTGTAGTTAAATCTGACTTAACTGGTTCAACTGGCTTAATTGATTGTTTTGTTAGTTTATTGTCATGTTAACATAGAGTATGTAACAGAATTGGCTGTAAAATTAAAGTTTTCTTTGTCTGGCACCCATTTATTACTCATTATTACTTTAGTTTTCAACATTTGTGTAAAAATCGCTTGAAATTTATTGAGCTGTCTGTGATTACTTGAGGTTTCAGGATTTTTGTCAATTAATTTTAACACTTTTGCCATTGAATCACTGCATACATCTATTTTGTAGTCCATAGTTAACATTTCCCTGAGAAGTCTAGACTTAGTCAAAGAGAGATGAAATACACACACATATAACGTTGACCCACATGTAAATATGTGACACAAAGAGGTAAGAGGACGCAGAGTTAAGGACAGAAGCACACAGTGCAAACAGTAACACAGACAGGCTTATGTGTACCACATACACAACTAGAATTTAGGAGGAAGAGTGTTAGTGGAAGAACACACAAATAAAAATGATTCAGAGAGAAGGACTGGAGCAAAAGCCAGTCTCACAGATAGGGAACTGCCACTAGAACCCTGGAGCACCTGCCAAGTTCACATAGGGACAAGCAATTTCTCATCTTCATGCTGGGCAGCAATCAGTAACACTGTGCTACTGTACAAAGCACTAGTCGGTGTTCAAGCTGCTTAAATTTCCTATATTACTGCCATTTAGTCGAAGATAAAGACATGTCCAAATGTCTCCAGTTTGTTTGTTTGTTAAAGCACCAAATTTCCACTCAAAGTGCGTATTTCATATTCCCACAGACAAGCCACAAAACCTGGATACAGTCAGGCCGTGTTGAAACAGCACTCAGAACAGGTCCCTGAGAGCAAATCTTTCATTGATGCTGCAAAATCATCAATGGAGACCTCCACTGGAGAAGAGGCAGAGATACCAATTCATCTACTGACAATAGTCTTCATTTACCATTGTGCAATGCAGCCATAGGATGTGAAATAAACAAAAGGAATGTATGAGGATCAAATCACAGGACAGTATTTTACAAGACTTCCTCAAAAACTGACAATGGTAATGATTTCTACTTCAAGGTAATGAGATTGCAGGCCAAAAACTACAGTGGAGAAGCAGGCATCTAAATACCTGGTGGGTATATGTAACCGTACATTTTAAGAATGCATAGTTACTGTAATGACCTTAGTTAGAATGAGGTTAAAAGATATGGAGGGATGAGGAGGAAGAAGTACAAGAGATGTTGGGTGTTGCTCTGAACAGTGAGAGAGGTGAAGGGATGGACACAAAGAGCGAAGGAAGAAGAGGAAATCATTTTAAGGGGCAGCTGGGTATTTTAAGTCTTCTTGGGGTAACTTTTGGCCTTACTGCCATTCAGCTTCCACAAGATTTAAGGTGGTCTGAAAGCTGAGTGAACAGGACTAAACTGCGGACCAATGGAAAAACAGTTTAGAGGAGCACTGAGGGGACAGTGTAAGAGGATACCATGCTGGGAAAATGTTAAGTGGAGAGGTTTTCTTTGGTTTACACTTGGCAAACTTCCTATCAGCTTATGACTCAAAGTCATCAAGAGTTAAGGCAGTACCAAGTATAGTTCATCAAATGCATTATGGAGCATGCATTCAATTATTTCTGTCACTTTTCCATTTCCATGTTGATATACATGGATATGGAGATCCTGTGTGTATGGATACAGGCTATCCTCATGGACTGAGTCTGAGTTAGTCTCAGTTTCATCTCAGTTAACTTGAATACTGTGTGAATAAAATTGTCTCAGTTTTAGGAAATGTGTGGTCATTTATCTCTTCTTATTCTTCCAAGTCACATCTATTAGTCTCCACCAGCTACACCTGTACAAACTAATGCAATCCATCTTACAGGAGTTGTATCAGACTGCATTATACTGAAATGCTCCCTTTAGAAACAAGGTTTATTGCAGGGCTATTGTACTGGGACACATCTGATCGCACAGGTGTACAGCTGCCTAATGGCATAAACAGGTAACTCAGAGTATGTTGCTATTTTAGTGCTGCTGGGAAATGAAATGGGTGGAGTAACCCCCAGAGTCAGAGACATCTTGGTGCCGTACCATATGAATGGTGAAGGAGCAAGCGTACCCAAACAAACTGGACCATGATCATTTACTTAAGCAAGGCAGTTAATTACTGTATGCAGCCCTGCATTACCAATACTTCATGCTCACAAAGAAAGACAAACAACAAAAAGCATATTACGTCTCTGGCATCCCACTTTTATGAAGCAACCTGCTGAATCTTTGGGGCCTGATGGAGTGTTTGAACATGATTTCATAAGATTGCAAAAACAAAACGTCAACATTCGTGGGCGAAATACAGAAAATATCATAAATGGTAAGCAAATAGATAATGTATGTAGTTAACACATGTAGATTTTTATTCCAACTTAAAAAATGCCAATGAATGTTGACATTTACGGCAAGCTGAAGTTGCGCTGAGCTCATAATGTGGCAGATTTGCTTTGAGGGAAATTACAAAGGGTCACTTACTTGCACAGTGAAAATGTGACAAGATCAGCATAAGCAGTAAATCCTTTTCTGATAGAAAAAACAATATCCAACGGACAGTTTCTTGATCTCCATGTGAGGATGCTTCTTGTGTCTGCCAAATCTACTATCTTAACGCCCACCTTTCCCCATGCAGGTGTAACCCACACACAAGAGCACAAAAGCTAAACATTTGCAGGGCATGTATGCACAGACTTGGTTGTTTCCTGAAAATACAGAGTGGATTTTTAAAGGCTATGAAACTAAAGCAATGCCACATTACATTTAACACTGACTGCAGTCCTGAAGGTCTGCTTCTCTTTATATTCTCCCCAACCATGTGAAAGCATGACAGCAAATCCCCAAATTCATAATTCATGCTTTGTACCCACCATACTGCTTGTAAAGCCCTAACTTTACCCACTTATGCAAATGTAACTGTATTTTATCCTCACAGTCATGCAGATTAAGTAGTGTTTAAAGTACCTGCTTTGCCGTGGAGAAGGGTGTGGAGATTTTTGGTTGCCAGTTCAGCAAGACCTGGCCTGGCTTTGCATGGGCCTGTAACTCTAGAACGCCCTGGCCACTAAAGGGTTACAGGTGCAAAGGGTGGTCCTCACCTCTCACAAGGGGAAGAGGAGGTGGACAGGAAGGGAATGCTGATTTTTTTTTATCATGTTGGGGCACAGGGGGTTGATGGAGGGGCTTAGAAAAGGCAGGACTGTGGGAGCATAGTTGAATGAGAGAGAAAAGGCAGAGGAAAGGGCCAAATGCAGAGGATTGGCCATTTGTAAGCATATGTAGGAAAAGGTTTAGGGAGGGAGAAGACAGGAGACTGGAGAAAGGATGAGAAGCTGAGAGAAAATGTGTGAGAGGGTAAAAAAGTAAAGAAGTTAGAGACAGAGGATGAGGAAAAAGAGGCAGAGAGAGCCTGTATTGAGCCATGGATGAATAAAAAAGAACAGGGGATGCTGTACTCCAAGGTGCCAGTGAGGCAGTAAACAGACAGGAGAGGTGGAGGAGCAGCAAGTGGGGGAGAGAGGAGAGGACAGCGGGAGGTAGGAGGGAGACTTACGTGAAGGCGAAGGCCACCAGAGCACCACTAACCACTATAAAGTCAAGGATGTTCCACAAGTCCCGGAAATAAGAGCCCTGGTGCAAGACCAATCCCAGATCCACCATCTGCAGAAGAAGAGGTGATTATGAAATGTAAAGCCCCGGGAAATGGGTGCGTGATTTGGCTTTGCAGTGTGATATGAAAAGTGCGTGATTGTGATTTGGGCAACGCCTCTCAATACTTCTGGAGGAAGTTCATGATTCTTATTTCCGAACATTGTCTTACCTTTATCAGCATTTCAAATGTGAACACTCCTGTGAAGACATAGTCGAAATAACGCAGCACCTGCACAAAGAGAAAGAGGGAATGATTTGCTGCTGCAACCAGCGAATGGAAAGAGTGCGTACAGCATGATGATTCAGATGTCAACCAATCATTTTACTGCAGTGTAATGTATATATTTCTGATTTATTTCTGTACAATATCATACATATATTGCATTACCTGATATTATTGTTTTATTGCTGTATTTTAACTACTCACTTACATGAACATGTTGTACAAAAAGAATGCATAATATGACATGAAAAACTGGCAATTAAAATAATGGTAGTCAAAATTAAATTGAATTATATTGAATAATATGTTCCATGTGATACTATGTAAGATTTATTTCTGAATTCACTGGCCCAGCTCCACACATGTAGCGGACTGGAGTGATACTACAAAGAAGAAAACAATCAGCATATTAAATAAAAGCAAAAGCAGACGGTATTGAAATAACATTATACACATAACACATCAAGCAACAAATGCACCGGTACACAAATGTACGTCAACTTTCTTACATTGTTGCGAGGGGATTCGGGCCAGACAGGGTCTTCAGCGGCTAGGGCAATACTGCTCATGGCAATGACCAGCAGGATACACATCTCGAAATAGCGCAGGGTGCAGATGTAGTGACACGCCCGTCGAAACCTAGAAGCAGACAAGGACAATTTTTTTTCTTGTGCATTAGTGCTGTGCATACCATTAGGTCTGCTTTGTAAGTACAATGCTTTGCTTTCTATATCTGTATGCTTGTGTTTGTGTGTGTGTGCACATGCAAGTGCTGTAACTGTGGTGTTATAGTAGATACATTTTCTATCCAGGACTCAGCCATGGGTGAATACCTCAACAATGCATTCCTGTACGTGCCAGCCTGTTTGGATTCATTGTGGGTGAGTGCGTGCATGTATTTGTAAGCATCCTACTCACGGGTTGGTGGTGGACAGGATGAACATGGAGCTGAAGGGAGGCATGGGCCTGGGTCCTCCTTCGCCTCCTTTCTCATCATCATCATCGTCCTTATCCTCCTTGGCAGGCAGCGGCTCCGTGTTGGCATTCTTGTTGACTGGATCAAAGAGGGAGAGACAAAAGGCATGGAGGAAATACGTTTGTTATTAAAGAGAACAGTTAAAGAAGAGACAAAATACCAATAAAAACAACACGTGTTCATTTAGCCCTTACCCTGCAACATGGCATTGGTGGATGGGAAAATTGGCATATCAACAGCTGTGTAGTCAGGGTGGGGCAGCCTGATGACACTATTGGCACAGTGATGTGCAATGCTCCCATAGCTATCTAACGTGACCAAACTCCCATGAGTGCCACTGTTAGCAAGATGGAGGGCAGATCCAAAGCCAGGGGCCACAGCGTGGTTGGTAACTGGGTTAGGGTGAACCTCGCTGGTTGGGGTAGAGCCAGAGACCAGTTTGGTATTCATGAGGTTGTCCATATCCTCACTGTACTGGCTGTCCTGCCTGGACAGCCTCCTCTGGATGGGCCTTGTAGTGGACAGATTAGGGACACTGCAATCCCTAGAAAAAGAAGAGAAAGACAGGAGAGGTGGAGAGGACGTCCAGAGAAAGGTGTGACAGGAGCACAGACGAGAGAAGAGCAAAGAAATAATGAAGATAGACTTTTTGGATCAGAGGACAGAAAAATATCTTGGTCATCGTTTCAGGTGATACAGCAACGTGCGATGGACGTACTTCCTTCTGTGCTGGCACATCCTCTTCCCCTCGCCATCCACTTGGTTGCCATGGCGATTTCTTCTTGGCCTCCTCTCGCTGCCATCGCCGGCTCCCTCCTGCTCTCCCCCTTCTCCACCTCCATCAACCCCTTTGCTCTTATGCCTCCCTGTTTTTCCAGCTCCTCCTCCGCCATCCTCACCGTCTTCCGCACATTTTCGATGTGACCTGGGTTTCCTGTGTTCTGACTGCCCTCCCCCTCGGCTTCCACTCCGGGTGTGGTGATGGCGCCTGGACGGCCTCTCCTCCGAGCCTGGTCCGGGGATCACTGTGGCATCTAATCGCACATGTGAGGTGTGGTGGTGGTGCTCACCTTTGCGGCTCCGCCTGCTCTCTGTGGACTCGCCCCGCTCCAAGGGAGGCCTGACTGGACACGAGCCTCCTCCACCACCCCCTCCCACTTGGCCACTGTGTTCGTGGAGGCGTGTTTGTCTGTGGAGCTCATCAGCAGGATGGTGCTGGCTGAAGCAAAGGTCTGAATTGTTTGCAGTGGTCTTGTTGGTATTGTTGTTGCGGTTCTCATGGGGGTCGACCACCAAGGGTCGATCCAGGTGGGTCTTCATGTCTGGACGAATATGACGTGAATAGTTCACCTGCAAGGAGTGGAGAGGATAGAGAGGCAGCAAAGAGGGAGAGATCGAAGATACAGAAGACACAAGAAGACGATACAAAAGTTATAATTCACAAGTCTTTCTGTAGTGAGACAGAAAGTGGCAAAATTTCTCAAAGAAAAAATCAATGATAAGTTATAGTCACATTTGGCATTTTCTAGCCAATATATAGATTACACATGGCAACACTTTCTGTACATAAATAAACAGCAGGTAAGCAACATGTTAACAGTCATCGTCATCGCCATCACTTGTGTACACTGATAGCACAAGTCTAGGGGCCTTTGTTTGCCTTGTCCTTTACATTGTTGTGCTCCTCCCTCCCTGTCCTTGCCTTCCAGCGGTCATCAGGGTCCAGCTCGTTATAGAGGGCCTCGCGGCTGGACACCAGAGTCTGTCTCCTGAGCTCCTTGGTGCGTTGTTCCCACACTGATTTATTGACCCCCTTATTGTGGTTCTTCTGCTGCTCCTTACTGCAAAATGAAGCAGGGTGGACAGAGAGAGGAGGGGATTGACAGCATTAAAAACCTGTTTAAAGACACATACTGCTGTGCAAATATACACATAAAGCCATGAGAATGATGTGAAAACTAACACCAAAAATATAAGTACATAAAATAGCCAGGACATAAAGACACACTGTGGGCCACAGACATTTAAAGGGTCATTTGGCTGGACCTACAGAATAAGGCAGCTCAACAAAACAAGGTTCTGGGTGTCGACACAGCTTACCAAAGCACTGGGCAAGACAGCCCTGATTTGGTAAACCATGTGGGGACACAAAAATGGAGGATAACACTGAGGCAAGGTCAGAATTTGTTATAATATATATTGTATACTTAATAGTTATAATTAACTTACCCAAAGTAAAGCATATAGAATTTAATGAAAAGGCTTTACATGAGACAAAAAGCCGAAATGGCACCCCAAAATCCCCACTGAGATTTACTGAATAGATGGCAAAGTGCAGAGTAGTCTACTGGATACAGAAAACACTGACACTGTCAGTGACCACCTCCTTTCTTACCCTCCAAAACTACTACCAGTAATCAGCTTTAACTCCTGTTTCTCCCAGGGCCAATAGTCAACCACAGTAAAGCGACAGCCGTACTGCAAGGTGACGGCAACAGAAAATGTACTCTTAAAAATAAGCCAACACAAAAAACAGCTAAAGAAAGCCAGGTATGTAGTTCATAAAAAAGTTAGGAACAAAGGTACAAGGAAAGGATGGTGTTCTAAAACACAAAAGAAAGCAAGGAATGGTTGTAAAGTCAATCAACAGAAGGGATTCAGAAATGAATAAACAAATAAATAAATACCAGTCCAGAAAGGGGTCGGTAGCGTTGTGACACTCACTGTGTACTTTGTTGCTGAGGAGGGAAACAGCTGGTGAGTGAGATGGCACGAAAGAACAGAAGGAGGATTTCATTCCAAAATGGGCTATCCATCCGGCATTTCTAAAAAGTCCACCTCTAAAAATGGTCACTATTCAAATAAAATGGGCTGTGAAAATTACTAAAATGAGTAAAATATATCCCCGAGAAGCGAAAACTGAACAAATGTCAAGAAACGGTGAGCTTTGACTAAAAGATTCAGCATTTTGGAATGCAACCCTCCACACATACGTACAAACATACACACACACGCACAAAACACACACACCCAGGCATTCACACACACTCACCTCTGAGGCTTGCTCCGTCTATGAATCTGCAACAATCCTATTTGTTTTTCGCTGTCCTACTTTTCGCAATCTCACAAATTTCATCTTTCTTGCATCACTCACTTTCCCTGCATGATTACTTGCCATTCTGTCCCGATCACTCTTTGCATCTTTGACAACACCTTTCTCAGCTCCCAGCATTATCTGATCTTCATATTTGTCTGTGTGGCATTTTTTACTTTAAAATGTAAATGTTTTTCCAGTAAACGTCTTGTTGTACGAAGTCTTAATTTCCCTCGGCTTTGCTTTACAGCTTGCTAACAGTTTAGCGCAGAACAAAGCTAAATGGAAAAGATGGTTAAACATAATGTTAAGACTGTTATCACAAGCTATCGTCCATTTATACTGAAAACACAGCAGTGAAACTCTTTCAAACTACATTGTAACTGTATTTCTGCAATCTGCTGTGCACTGTGTTGTCATTTCTGAGAGCACTAGTTAGTGTCATGTATCCTTACAACTGTTTTCCATGGGTTTTATGTAGCTTTCACGGCAGCCTCCTTCCTGAACCTACCATGGAATATCTTCTTAAGAGATTCTTCATGCACCACTGATGTCCCCGAGTTTAAAATCCCTGCTTTGAAAATCTCCTTTGGAATTTCAATGTCTTTCCTTTTTTGCATTCCAGAAATGAGGGATTTGGATTTAGGCTGATACAGTGGAATGTAACGCACAGCGCGGCCCTACACAGATACTAGTACTTGGTTTGTTTCAGATAAAACAGTTAACTAAAATCTAATCTAAGACACTATTGACTCGTTTTAAAGTGCAAAAGGATTAAGCAACATCTAGAGACATCTGTCACATTTTCTACATACAGTACATGCAAGTGTCTAGTTTTCCTGAGCAACTTTGCTGCAGGATACTGGGTAAGTATGCTAGTGTGGCTTTTCTAAGTAAACTGACACACTCTCTCTCACACACACACACACACCCCACATACACACAGATACATGTACATTGTATTGAAAAAGAAATATTAAACCTTAATAGGACTCCCAGATAAAATAAAGTTTGTGATACACAAATGCTCACAGCACAGTGAAGTACAGTACACGCAGTCACAAGAAACAGTGTGATTCATGAAATGATGAACATGTCATGAAGTTTAACTCTTGGCCGTGTTTGCTCAATGCGTCGGTGCGTGATGTGTATGTGCGTGTGATATTAAGTGGGCAGAGGCTGATGTATCAAAGCAGTAAAGGTCAGAGCTGTGTGTATGTGTGTGTGGTATTTTTCTAAGCAGACTTGGGCTCCCCTGTTGTGCCATTTTAGGGACAGACCATAGTGCGGTATGTGTGTGTGTGTGTCTATGAGTGAGACTGTGTGAACTTTACCAGGAGTGAAAGGAAAGACCCCTGTGTATACAGAGAAAAGAGATCAAAGACTCTGACTCTCCTGAACAGAGGAGGGCTGGCCCAGATCACTCCAGCGCTGGCTTGTGTTTGTGTGTGTGTGTGTGTGTGTGTGTTTTAATAAGCACAAAAGAATGTGTGTATGTCTACCTATGGATAGAAAAAACTGGATGATCCATTATTCCTACGAAAGTAATATTTTAAAGTAATTTAGTTGTTATTGTATTGATGAAGCAAATTAATAGTGTTGCTGAATAAGCATATAAAAGACTGCGCAGTGAAAGCACCACTGTGAGGGGAAAAAAAAAAAAACCTCACTTGGATAATAATCCAAGAGGGAGGAGGGCCATTTCATCAACAATTTGGTGCAGTGTGTGGTTGTAAACTTAAGCAGCATCAAGAGCTCTCTGTTAGGTGAAGTATTGTGTGCTTTCTCAAAGATGTGTGAGTCCTGGTTGCTGATTGAGTCTCTTTTTAAAGGTACATGCAAATGTTTGCCTTCAAGTTCCTGCTGATTTGAAAATGTTTTAGAAAATGGACGTAAAAACGAGAGTGCCAGAGTGACGTAGACAGAAACTCACGCTGCGATAGAGAGGTTGGCAGCAGACAGTGGGCTGACTTCAGCCACCTCCTTGGCTTTCTGCAGGGCGATCTTCTGACTGGCAGCCTCCTCCTCCTCCTGTTCATCCTGCAGAAGGGGATTCAAAAGCCAGAGATGAACGAGGTGGGAATCGTGAAAATGTGGGAAACAGAAGGAATCCATAGAGTAGAGGAGTGCAGTTCTTCTGACTTTGAATGTTCAGAAAAGATT
Source organism: Chaetodon auriga (assembly GCF_051107435.1). Lineage (NCBI taxonomy): Eukaryota > Metazoa > Chordata > Actinopteri > Chaetodontiformes > Chaetodontidae > Chaetodon > Chaetodon auriga. Next base: position 13,391,404 of record NC_135089.1, on the reverse strand, counting down.
AAGTGCTGAGATTTTAAGCAAAAACAGACTGCAGTGTACCTTGGTGAGTTCCTGTGCATTGGCCAAATTGTCCACAGCGATAGCTAAGAACACATTCAGCAGAGTGTCTGAACATAGAGTTAAAGGAAATCCAGCAAGTTACTTTGCTTGTACATGTATATACAGCATGCACATACAGTGGTAGACTAAATTTTGGCTAAAACACTGGGTATACTGTAACTCTTGGCAGAATGATGGGTTGGAGAGATGACACAAGAACCAATGTCATAGCCAACATATCATTCATGTTACCAGAAGACCTGAGATATACTGCTACCCGTGAATGTGGAATGTGTAATAGAGTCATCGTATTTCTAAAATTTAATGTTTTGTCTCTGCTGAATTTTAGTACCATCTACTGGATTTTAAGATGTATGGCATTCATTTCGCCAGAGTCTAATGTCCTATCTCACAAATGTCATTTCAGATTAGCTGCAAAATCTATGCTGTTTAATGCTTCTACCAAGTTTTATGACAACTGGGTGAGTAGTTTTTCTGTAATCCTGCTGACAGACAAACAAACCCACTAACCAGCCCAAAAACATAACCTCCTTGGCGGAGGTAATAATAACCCCGTTATAATTAATAAGCAAAGGTCTTCATTTCCAGTTCACGTGTGAGTGTTTTGTGTGCTTCTTTGTATTTTCACTGTCAAGGGATACAGTTGCCAAAAAGCGTGAGTACGATGAAGAAGACAGAGAAGGCCATGCCCTTGTTGACTCCGCCCTGAGATTTGATGCCATCGTACATCACCATGTTCCAGTCCTCACCGGTCAGGATCTGGCTCACACACACACACAGACACACACACACACAAATAGTCAGACAAGGCCACATTCACTCCACGTAAATGTAATAATTTGATGAATTATGCTTTCGACTAATGACATTTAACAACTCCAAAGTAGCATTCTCCACGTTATATCACTTCCTCACATGCAAATCCTCTTTAGTCCTTTAATCATTTAGTCCTAATCCAGCCCTCGTCTTCTCCCACCTTTCTGCCTCCCTCCCTCCACCAGAACTCTCCCTCCCTTCCTCTTTTTCACACCATCTCCCTTCCTCACCTGGAACACTGTCATTATTGCTGCGGGGAAGGTATCGAAGTTGGTTGGAGGAGTGCCATTTTCAAAATTAAACCTACCAGGGCAAAAAAACATGGGAGAGAGTCAAATGGAAGAGAGAGACGTGTGGGGGGAAAAACACAAGCATCTTTTTGGAAAAACTATCAACAAGGACTTCGCCGATCTGGCAATGAACAGAAACCAATCTCGGACACAGGGAGAGAGGGTAAAGGAAAACAGCACTGACTGTCCTCCGAAGAGCTGCATGCCCAGCAGGGCAAAGACAACTATGAAGAGGAAGAGCAGGAAGAGCAGGCTGATGATGGACTTCATGGAGTTGAGCAGAGATACGACGAGGTTGCGCAAAGATGCCCAATACCTGAGAGCAACAAAAAGAAAGTGTACGTTTAATTGCTTATTCATATTATATATCATAAAGAAATAATAAAAACTGCAATACAGCAGACTCACTTGGTGACTTTGAAGATCCTCAATAACCTGAGAGCTCGTAGTACACTGATGCCAAACGACGTGCCCGGCTGGATGATGGACCACAGCACTTCAAATATACTACCACATATCACCTGATACGGATACAAGCATACGGTTATTCATCATAATGGGAATATAATGTGCACACGTCAGCAAACCATCAATGCCTTTTTGTTAGTGTGTGTGTGTGTGTGTGTGAGGTCTAATAGGTTTGAAGTGAATGCCTGCACCTGCTTGTGAGTTTGTGCTTGTGTGTGTATCTGTTTGTGTCTTTGTGTACAGGTGTGTCCCCGAGTGCTGTCGGACTCACAATGCAGTCGAAGCAGTTGAAGGAGGAGTTGAGGTAGGCCTGCTTGCCCAGGCCGTACATCTTTACAAACATCTCCGTCAAGAATATCCCCAGGAAGATGAATTCAGCAAAATCTTCACGGAGGGAAGAGAAGAAGAGGAGGAAATCAGTACGTGCATCCCTCAACCTGCATGTGTAAATCATGCTCCCACCTATCCATCCTTCCATGTCTATAAGGAAGGGCAGTGTTTTATCATATACTTAAGTATGCATTTGATATAGAAAATTCTATTTTGTAATTTGTGTTTGGAAATAAATCTGTGATTTCTATCAAATACATTCAAATTCTAAGCTCAACCTTTAACTATACTGTTTTGTGGTATTGGGTGAAAACAATGAACAAACCACAAACTCGTCTAAAATCAGAGAAACACGACAAGAATCTGTGCGAAAGGAAGACGTCGTATGTTTGGATGTGCTTGTGTTAAGTGGTTGGGTCGGCTCTTTCGTGGATTTAGTTACATTTTCTTAAGAATTTGCTCACCCACTCCTTTCCAGTAATCTGTGATGAGACTATTTGTGCATTCGTGGAGCTAATCTGTGCATGTTTGCACTAAGCATGCATGTATCCCCCTCCCTCCTACTCACTCAGAAAATCTGAAAGTGGCTCTGGCTGGTCGTAGTGCACTACTGCCACACACAGTGTGTTGAGGCCCACCAAACACAGTACAGTCCAGTAAAAGGCCTGGGACTTAACAACGTGTCGGATTAAGAAGCGCAGCCGTCGCTCCCGCCGCTTGAAAGTCGATCCTTCGAGCTTGGAGCTCTTCAAGCTGGCACGGGCAAATGGTGAACCTGGAAGGATAAGCGAGGCAAATTGTCCATTATTAGCGTCACAGTGAACCCAACAGTGGTTTATTAGGATGGTTGTGTGTATTCTGGATCTTAGTGAACATAGTCATTTTTCACTTAAACACAGACACTTACATGGCACATGTAGTATATGATATACTGTAGGTCTCGATGTTCCCATGGCTTAACGGGCAAGTAAAAGAGTATGAGAGTATCTTCCCACAAATTATTAAAACAAAGACAAATATTTTTCATATGGAGCAATTCATTTGCCATCACCTTTGCATATCTGTCCAGACCAATAACAGTATTTGCTACAGACTTTCTGCTTGTTGACATACTCCAATGAGTTTTACAAGCACTTTCTATATCTGCTTTTATTTTTAGGTAAATATTGATGCATAATTCAGTTTTGGTAGCATCATCTCTGCTTTTCTTGGCAAATGCTGTCCCAATTAGATTATGTACACAACATAATATCACTACATGGAATAGAAAAACCCTTTGTCTTATGAAAAAGCGACTGTTGGGAGAAAGAGGGGTTGGAGGAGAGAGGAAGGGAGGATGTAACAAGGGCAGGTTAGAGAAAAGAAAGGTAGAAAATGAAGGGGGGGGGGTTGGGGACAGGGGAAAAAAATGTAACACGAGAAGAGAAGTGCACAGGAGTGGACAGGGGAGGCAAGGAGAGGGAAGGAGAGGAGAGTCGGGTAATGCTGATATGCAAGATAAGATAGCATCTGTATGTTCCTGTGGTTTGCCTTTGTGTGTTAGTGTGTGTGTGTGTGTGTGGAGTGTGTGTGTGTGTGTGTGTGTGTGTGTGTGTGTGTGTGTGTGTGTGAGAGAGAGAGAGAAAGAAGGAGAGTATGTATCTTACCTACTGCCAGATCCCCCTCCCCTTCCTCTGGGTTTAGAAGCTCAGCTTTGCTCTTATGGTTCTTCGTGGCTCTCCTACGGGAGCCTGTAGCAGAAAAAAAATGTTTAATCTATTGTACAACAGTACTGATATGCTTGAATGTGTTCAATTCATTAGAATCATAAAAAAAAAAAAAACATAATCACGCATGCACTAACGCAGAACAAAGAAAACAGCCAATTCATACCATCATAATCGTTTTCATTTTCATCATCCGCCAAGATGACCTCTTCTACAAAACACACATGAGGAAAAATGTTAACACAGTAGAAAGCCACATTAAATGTATCTTTGATGGCTTCCACATCATCTGACAATCATTTTTTTTTTTTTAATCATCAATTGTCATTTCTCATTTTAATTAAAACTGGAAACAGCGTCTATGGGCTGCACCTGTGCTTGGTACTCATCCCTCCCTCCTTTGTTTTTTAGCTTCCTTGTTTTTGTGTAGATCGTCTTTTCAAGAAGATCAAAGGTCTGTCCTTTCTATCTGCCCCTTTATCCCCTCCTTCCAACATCGAACCCTCCATTCCTCTTATCTTCTCTACATCTTTCCCGTCCTCAGCAAACAGGTCAGAGTAAAAAGACAAGAGAACAGCCGGTCTTCTCATTGCAAGCATCAAACAAGTGTCTTTAATCCTGGTGATGTAAGTCAAGGCTGTACAAGTGCACTGGCCATAATTCAAGTTTGTTTGTACAACATTCTGAGGAGAGCTATACCTTCTGTATACTTTACCTCCCCCAGGGAGGAAATTAGGTTCCAGAAGACATTCCTCACTGAAATATTTAATCTGTGTAACGTGATAGGCGGGAGATGACACCACAAGTTTGGGAACAGACTTGAGCTGGTGAAGATAAATCTGCACCCAGCACAAACAGTAGGAAGTGTATCTGATCATCAGCACCTGCTTCCAACATTTTATCTTAATGTATCAAAACTGTTATGATCTCATATGATGTAATCCAACAGGGTCATTTTTGCTGCGCTTTATGGTTGTACATACATACTAATGTACGTACCAGCTTTGCAGATCCACTCCAGATAGCCGTTGAGTTCCCTTTCGATCTGCTGCTGTCGTCTGAGCTTCAGGAACTCGCTCCTGTTCTCCACACGCTCTCTCTCTTTGGCAAACTCCCTGCAGAGACACACACGCTCATTTTTAGTGTGATATGCACACAATAAACATTTTTAAATGAGGGTAACAGGATTCAAATTAGGATTCACACTCACAAACGGACACACACATGCACACACACTTACCCTGACAACACACCCAGCACCAGGTTAAGCATGAAGAAGGAGCCGATGATGATGAGGGGGATGAAGTACATCCAGTTCCATGCACTCCCTGAGGCATCGTTGCTCTGGAAGCACGCACACGCACACACACAGACATCAGACAGAGTAATCAATGTTTTGCTCTTCACCTCTGAACTTGTTATAATAGCATCTAAGCTAACAGAAACATCGCTTGGTTAACAGTTTATTGCAGTGAGCACTGGGAGATTTGCCACCACTCACAATGACTGAGACATTAAAACATTCCTACATAGTAGGATGACTGTACAGCTGCATGAATCAGCTCCAACGGCATATGCTTTGGTCCGTCTGTGCTGAAGGCTACGGGTATGTTAACGTCTGTCTCAGCACCCGCGTATTAAAAGAAAATATCAATGCAATTTATTAGGCCTGCTCGTCAAATTAACGCGCATTTATTTGCATTCAGGTACCGCACACATAGCATGTGTGTTACATGCTCCCTGTCAAAAGCTCTTCAGAGAATTAAAAAAATAAACCGTGTTAGATCTGTCTTAGATTATCATCATTAAATGTCAAACAATGTGACCATTAGGGGAAATAGAGGCTGGTGCAGTAAAAAGTGCTGTCCACTGCTGTTGGAAACATAAACAACAGCAGGGCTGACATGGTTTTGCTTTAAGTCATCTCAATAAGTAAATGCGTATCTGCCACTCTATTTAGCTGCTCAGTGCAGAGTAAATAATATATAACAAATGCTTTGGTCTCTCCCTCTCTGTCTCTAGCATCCTGCTGTCCAGGCTCTCCCTCCATTTCTTTATTCTCTCCTTTTGTGTCCTTCTGTGAGACCCCTTTCTCCTGCCTTTCCCATCTGTTTTATTCATTCTGATGTTTGCTCATTTCCTTCCTTAATTCCTATCTTCTTACCTTCCCTCCTCCTCTCCTTTTTCTGTCCATTCCTTCTCACTGTCTCGACACTGACTCTTCATTTTACCCTTTCCCACCCCCAGACCCCCTCTTCTCTTTGCCACTTCTCTTTTTCTTACAGCCTCCCTGTCTATCACCCCCCTGTCTCCTTCTTCCTCCATCTTTCCTTCTTCCTGCACGTAAGCTGGTATTGCCGCTGTGTACCCAATGTACCGCAGACCCTTTTTTCTACCATTAAACTTTTATCATTCCCCTCCCCAGCAGCTGCAAGAATAACTTGGGCTGAACAGGCCCTTTTAAATATAGAGCAGCACCGGGAAGGAGGGACATAGGGATAGAGACACAGAGTGAGAGGGAAAGGGAGGAAGGGAGGGAGAGAGGAGAGAAAGGAAAGAAAGAGGAAAAACAGGAAAGAAAGAAAGAAAGAAAAAGAGCAATGGGAAGAATGAGGAGGACTGGGAGGGAGAGGAGATGGGAAAAGAGACGACTACAGTAACAGTCGAAGACCCTCATCTACCTCTGGTTTCCTAGCAACCGTTGCCACTGACATCAGGGAACTATTCAGTCTTGGCCATGAGTAATGACACTGTTCAACACCTGGTACCTATTTTATGGGCAGATGCACACTGTGCACATGTGAAAATCACTGGATGTTTTAACACTTAGATTTCAGTGTTTTATGAGAGAACATAATCTTTGAGGGTTTGATTGTGCAGACTTTAATGAAAATACTAACGACAAGAATGGACGACCTAAGCCCTAAGGTGAGCGCCATTGGACTAGTTATTTCATTTTTGCTTTTTGTGGCAGGATTATCTACACAAAATGGCCGCCAAATGCGATAATAATGGGAATACCAGTGTCCCTAAAAACAGGGCTCACATGGCAAACAGACTGGTACTGTATAATTTCCACTCTGAATCTAATTAATTGGCTATAGTGTTTGTCTGCTGGTGCAGACAATCCATGACAAGGACTGATGGGTTTTGCATTCTGGATTATCATCCTCTTCACTTAAATGATTCTTTCTGCTCTGGCCTAAAACCACTGGCTGAGAGATCTGCAACTTTCAGCTGACTGGCTGGTTGCTCGGTGGCCCCTTCCTAAAGTGCCTTCAACAGTAACTGGTTCCTTCAGTGTATTTCATTCCTGCTTCACTAGATACGTAGCTTCATATACACATGCTCTGTATTCCTGGACAGGCTGAAGTGGATAATGAGGTGGTCAGTGAGTGTGTAAAATGTGTTCCAAGCACTGTTCAGCATTACATACATAGTAGAGCAGTTCAGTCCAGCCCTCCATGGTAATACACTGGAAGACGGTGAGAATAGCAAACAGGATATTGTCAAACTGGGTGATGCCGTAGTTTGGTCCCAGCCAGTACTGTCTACACATGGTGCCGTCTGGACACAGCCGCGACGGAGGCTCAGTTCCACATGGAAACTCTTCTCGGATCTCACCTGAACGTGGATGAAAAGTGGGGAAGTGTTTTGAAACAAAACAGAAAAAGGTATCAATATGTGTCTCCAGTGTCCACACTGACATCCAATTCAGATCCAATCACTGGGTCACAGTCACGACACGGCACAATAGGCTTGAATTATACAGACATGTTCTCAACTTCTTGAACTCTTTGCAGATGGAAAGCAATTTATTTTCTTAACTCCATACAGGGGGGAAGGGGACAAATTAAACAGATATTGGCAATAAATGAAACAATGTCTGTGGAAACTGCCTTTCCCATCACAAAAACATGTAATGGAAGGATTACAGAGAATCTAACGCCAAAAAAGTCACTTTGTTAAACGAAATTGCATTTCTAATTTTAGCACAGTAATGATTTAAAGTTTGCCAACTGCAACTGGCATGGTCTTCACTGGGGGAAACAGTTACAGTAGCAGATTAATCCTAATTGCCCTATTGGCAAACACACACACACACACACACACACACACACACACACAGATGGACAGAGACATGCCGTCCTTTACCTGTGTGATTGTCAAAGCAGGTTGTATGGAATTTGCCCATGTAGAACTCCAGACCAATGATGGCGAACATGAGGATGGCGAAGAAAAGAAGCAGGCCAATTTGCAGCAGAGGGATCATGGCCTTCATGATGGATTTGAGCACCACCTGTAAGCCTGGATGACACATTGTATGCAGCATTTCAGATCCATCATCAGTTTTAATATCAACGGATTTTAAACAATTTCAAGCAGGTACAAGGATCCCAAAGACACAGAACTGCAACCTGCTTCCTCCTAATTATTACACTGTTAACCACGTTGCTGCATTGGAAGAGCTGCCTATTACATGGTGCACACTACAGTATGTGATGGAGGAATTGAACCTGTGATCACAAAACACATTTAACTGAGTTAATATAACCCATGTGAAATGCTGTTTTGTGGAAACCAGCCACACCTTTCAAACGTATATCCCATATTGGAATGGAAGCCTCATAGGAAGCTTAGTGACTTTTATGATGAGTAAGCCTTGGTTTGCCTGTTCAACCCTGTAGTGGCGTCCATGCTATTAATAACACTGCAGTGGTGCTGGAACACTACTGCCACTATAACATTTAAAAAAGGAGCAGAGAGTGCACAGAAGAACCACTTTCGTTGGAACACTTTGGGTGTATTATGCAGAATTACACAAAAGCTGCATAAAATCTTGACACAAAATGCTTCTCCGTGCTATTTTGATCCTCCAATGAAATCTAAAATTGTTTAAAGGAATGTCATTTTCTCAGCTGTTTGGGATAAAGGACAAAAGGCTGTGAAGTCGATTTTTCAATGTCACTTTTAGATCAAGAGAAGAGCTTTGACTTACTGGGAATACCGGACACCAGTTTGAGGGGCCTCAATACTCGCACAGCCCTGAGGGTCCGCAAGTCAAAATCTGAACCCACAGTGGACAGGATCCTGAAGGGAAAGACACAAATGCAGAAAAGTGTGCACAAACAGGCAATCAATATTTAAGCTAGTCAAGCTTGTCACTGTCAGTTAGCCTCTTCCTGTTTTCCTCTGTCTCTCTCAAACACACACTTTTATAAACACACACACACACACACACACACACACACACACACACACACACACTTTAACACAAACCCATGCCAGGTCATTACAAGCAACTGGGTGAGCGCTGTATGTAAATCCAGTACGAGCTGAGATAATCAATACAGCTGGGAAGTGAAGTAGGACGGAGAAGTGTATTGAGAAGAGAAAGGGATGGACTGAAGGGAGAGTGCTTTGCATTGGGAGCACAGAGGGGCCATAAGATGAAAAAGTTTGATGAAAGGAGTGATGGGGAGGAGAGGGAAGATGGAGCCGATGACGAAGAGGGAGGGGAGGAGAGAGGAGCTTAGAGGCATGGGGAGAGAGGGAGCGCTGGCAGATGGTGAGGATCAGAGATGCTGACTTGCCTATTTTTTCCTATTTTTATTCCTGGTACGTGTAAAATATTTTGACCTCAAGCCGTCGCCAGGCTGCAGAGTAAACATGTTGTGGTGTGTGTTACAGCACGTGTCTCGCCACTCATCTTTTAAAGACACACTTGTAAACAGCATGTGTGTGTATGTGTGTACTTGAGAGGGTTAAGATGTTCCCTTGTGCTGCCAGACTTCCAGTCAGTACCTTCGTCTGACGCACACTGTGAATCATCCTCCTTCCCACTTCTCTCTCGCTTCCTTCTCTCTCTCTCTCTCTCTCTTTCAGTCTCTCTGACACATTTCCACTTTCCTCTGTTCCACTAAGAGGCCCAGTGACACAGCAGAGCCTTAATCACAGGTTTGAAGTCAGCCTGCTTTGCTTGGAAATGCACAAAACTGACAGGAAGGGAAAAGTAACACCAACCCAGGATCTATGGGTGAAGGTATACTCAGTTGTGGCTTTGAATGCTGTATTGCATTACAAGGAAGCCCCCCAGTGGTAGGTCCTCCATCACAAGTGTAGGCTGGGGTCCTTGTAATGACATTGTGTGATATCAAATGGCTCATCGGAGGCTGACTTGTAACTGAGAGGTTTCTGGTTTAGTCACGAGGCAACACTGTACTTCAGCTGTGTGTGCATTGAAAACATTAGCGCAAAAGTGGCCTTGAGCAACTCACTGAATCCTACATTCTGACATGTGCAAAGAAACACAAAACATTAAGATGCATTACTGGAAGTGATTTTCAAATTAGAGGTAGACTACAAATAGTCCAGACCAAAAATATTGGGTGCTATTAGCATATGTGCAAACATGCTGTATCGGTATCAGCCAATTATCCAATGACCAATGTCGCACCAGAGTTTATGGAGACTTTTCTGGGATGGTGCACCGGCAGTGATGCGTTTTACATTGATTGATTGGTTTGCCAGGGCTGAACGTATCCATGGAGAAGACTACAGCAACATGGGGCGGAGCCTATGGCGTCATAACCACGACTACAGTGTAATTCATCTAACTGCCAAAAGGGGGAGACAAAAGTCACGCACCCCAGGTTTAATAACAATATGATACCGTATTGTTGAAACATTGCTTCTCAGGGAGGTCAGAGTGCAGGCGCAGCTACACATCACTCACAAGCAGGTCAGGATTCAGCGTTTTGGTCAAAGGTACGTTCGCTGAAAAGATGCTTGGCAGCACGTAACACTGCATAGATGCAAGTGAGGATGGTGGTAAAGGGAGAGAGGGAGGGGATGTAGGTGGAATACAGTATGTATGGCACAAGGGGAATAAATGCAATGAAATAATAAACAAAATGTGAGGACAGGCAGTATTAAGCTTAAAGCATAATATTTAGGAACAGTTTACAGACACACACGCTTTCATACACACACGTCTATGACAAATGAGTCCGTCCTGTGTATCTCTGCTGTGCTCCATTTTGGGATACGATACAGAAATCATTTGGGGAAAATCCTTTCGCTGCAATTCCACGTTGTTTCGTGGAATCTATTTCGGCGACATGACAATGTATCAATACAGTAATAACTGTGATAACGACAATGAAGATGTTGATAACACAGACAATGATGACAATGACGATGATGGTAATATGATGACATTTCAGTTTCTACACGGCACCCGTCGTCACAGTGTCAGGCCGATGAGGCAATTCCTCATTCACACTGTCTCCACGGTTACTGGGCCCTTTCTCATTCATAAGTGTTTCCATGGCAACAGGGACCTTGGCTCATTGATAGAATCTCTGTATCACCTTGGTAACAGGGCCAAGGGAGGAGCCTGATTGATTTTTTTTTTTTTTATCTTCTTTCTCTTTAATGTAAATGTATCAAAACGCACACAGGCAAACACACATGCACACACACACACACACGCACAGATAGCAAAGGTATAAAGACACAGACACAAACATCTGTACAGCAAACAGGCACTGCTTAGAGATCAAACATATTGAATAATTTTATTCACGTATGCGCACTGGAAAGTAGGTCATTTGGAATAACCAATGGAAAACATTGTAGGGACCGAGATGCCGTCTACAGTACATTGCATCCTAACACACACAGAAACGCAGGTAAACGCACAAACATACAACCTGCAGAGGAACACAACTGATAAAGGAGAGCCACATTAAGCAAGATTGCTGTAACGCAGTCTCCCCATTGACCCCTTCTCATGAGACACCAACACATTATACAAACACAATCTTTTTTGCCCGCTCTCTCCGTCTGCTTTCCTGCTGACTTCAGCTAAATGTGGCTAATTATCTCTGTCCACATCACTGACCAAATCGCTTCGTCTCTTCCCCAAACTCCCAACTTATCTCTCCTTGTCTCCTTGCTTTCCTCTATCACCATTATTAAACTATTTCAGATTTCGCATATCTACATAAAAATACAGATACAATTACAATATATAAATCTCTCTCTCTCTCTTCATATTCATATATACCCTACCCTTGCCAGTAAAGGTGTTAATGAGGTTATTGATATCTAATTATTCCTACAAATGAAATTCCATTTAACATCATGTAACATCAAAACAGGTGAATGAAATCTCACGCACATTGCTTTATATCAGAAGTCCACACAGCACAGCTCTGTCCCATGCAGTATTTAATCACATGAATGTGACAGCTGCTGGGAGTTGGAATAATCTTTCACAGTACCCTCAAAACACATTTTAAACTGAGAGACGGACTATTTCAAGAGAGCATAATTCCAAAATGGCAATGGAGACTGAGGGAGACGATTTTAAGGCAGAGATCAGTCATTCCTCTTACTGTCATTTCACTGTTAAGACAGATAGATTTTGCAAATCTCAACTTCAGTCGATTAAAAGGTCACAGGAAGGCTTCCTTCCTTTCGTCCTTCACTTCCCTGTACCAGTCGTATTGAAACAAAAGGACCACAACAAGAGGGAGGAACAGAGGCGAGGATGCAAGCCAAGAATGGCTGTAAACTAAGGGTAATTGGACTAAATAATCAATAGTGGGCATAAAAAACAACTAGCTTATTCCCAGGGCCAAATCACTCAGGCAATTTACTACAAGAGATAGGTCAACGCACAAACACATGGGCACAGACACAAGGATGCACACAAATCTGCTGACCTCCAGCAAGGTTGCAGAGTGAATAGCTAATCTAGTCAGACATTTTAAGTGGCATTTGCGTATTTGTCTTTGTATGTATTGTGCAAGTAAGTGCACTGGGAAAGGAATGTTTGAAGTGTTAATGCATAGGTAGGTGTGTGTGTGTGTGTGTGTATGTGTGCGTGCGTGCGTGCATGCGTGCGTGCGTGCATTGGTCAATGCGCTATCAAAGGTTTCGGCCAGAGGTGGGTAGAAAGGCCAAGTAGCCTTTCATCTTCAAAGAGCTGTACCGCTAAAAACACAAACCCCATTCACAGAGAGCACAACAAAGAAATGTGTGTGTAGTGCGCGCAAGTGTGAAATGTATTGACTTCAGTCAGTGCGCATAATGTATCACAAGAATATACAGTATGTGTATATTCAGTGCTGGAGCATATTCTCTGTCTGTACATGTAGCAGCAGCTTCTTGTTTTACTGCAAATTGGTAACAACACAGCTGGTGGACAGAGATGGAGACTACTGGGTGAGTTCTGTGACTGCTGGACTGCTGTTTACGTTGACAAATAAAGGGACTGTTTACCTGAAAATCTGTTGATCATTGCTTTATTCATGCTCCATAATAATGCTGATTTCATAAAAGTTGCACTTTTCTTTATTTGCTCTGTGTCATTTCCACTGAATTTTCATCTGTGCCTGAAGTGAGTTGTTATTTCTTGGACTGGACATCTACAATAAATAAAGTTTTAGCCAAATTTACCTTGTTGGTGCCCCTGTCGGTCATCTATTGAAAACACTATCAACTCAAGTTTAGTCGCATGCGTATTACAAATCAGTACTAATGGAGCAGAGATCACCACATGACCAACAGACCTACTGATGCTACAGGAAGAGGGAGGAGGACAGAGGAAGACGGGAAGATTTAAACCCTAACTTCCATCTATTGAATGTTAGATTGCCAGCAAACATGATGGATGCTCTCCATGTCCTAGCCAGGATTCTGAACATATCCACAATGCAGCCTTAAAAGAGTCTTAACCTACAGTAGACCATAAAGACATTCAACCTACATACCAGTGCTCATGTTTGTTGGTTTCAAAGACTAAATCAGAAAGTAGTTCACAGTTACAATGTTAGAGATGGGTTGTCATTACGGACGTAGGCTTTACTCTCATCTGGGCATTAACTGTGAGGATATTTCGTGCCTGCATGTTGGATCAACATCTCCAATACGACGCCAGTAATGTACGTACGTGTAGGAGACGCTGACGATTTAACTGCTGTGTCATGCTTGCTTGGATTTCCTATTATGAAACACCGAGGGAGGAGGATTATGTGAGACCAGGCATTTTTTGGACGTTTTAAGGACAGCCTCGCTTCCTTCTGCCCTCTGTATCTCAGGACTTCCTGCTGGCTCACTGACACTCGTCTTCTCACTTCTGTTCTCTCTTGCAGTCACTCTGTTGTGCCATGCTGAGATGAGCTTGGCTTCATGATTGCTCTTATTAAAGCATAAGGACATACTGGCAGACTGAGTGCTCACTCAGTATGTGTGTGTGTGTAGTTACTCTGGTGCTTTGTCAGCAAAGATGTGTAAGATTTGTGTGACCCATGAAGCTCCAAATCACACAAGCACGCACACAAACATGTAATGACCTCTCTACATATTCATTTATACTCCACCACAATCATTTCACTGGACACAGTAGCCTAATCTAAGACAGTTTCACCATGAGACTTACTTTCTGTCACAGTCCTTAGGCTGCGTCGCATTTCACAATCCCTTTAACCTTGCTTTCACCTTCTCACTGAGCATTCAAATGAATTGTCATTATCATAATTATCATTTTTAGCATTGCACTCGGCATCTAGCTAAGCAATTGTCATCGTTGTATCACTGCTCTGTTGTTAAATGTGGGCAAATCCGCATCTGAATCCTGTCTTCATGTTGCCGTTATTGTACTGCTAACCCTTGTTTGTTTTCCTTCATTTCTTGCACTCTTTCATTGCCTCTTTCTAATGGTTCCTGTTGTCTCTCTGTCTCTACTTAACTACCAGCACCTATGAATTTTCTTGCATCCTCTCTTCGCACCTTTTATTCAGCCTCTGTTCCCTCTGTGCCCACCCCCCATCCCCCATCTCTGTTTGTATCGAGGTGACATTTGTTCGCCACCCAGGCTGCTGGCTGCCTGCAGTTCTGCTCTGTGATCTGACTGCTGCCTTGCTTCGGATGGGGCCATTCATTAGGGCAAAGGAGCAGGGATAGTACACTCACAAACACACACATGCACAAACACACCCTGAACCACGTGACACACGACTCCCTTCTGTCCAGTTTTAGTTGAATGAAGCACGGGGAAAACCACATCTGATGCTGACCCCGTGTTTCTATAACTGTATGAGCATTCATGCAGGTTCATCCTCTGCATGTATGACTGTGTATGTGCTTGTAAAATGTGTGTGCTTGGGTGATGTCTCTTCGCTTGGCACTCACCCTGTGAGCACCACCACGAAGTCCATGACATTCCATCCATTCCTCAGGTAGGAGTTCTTGTGGAAGGCGAAACCAAGGGCCAGGATCTTTATTCCAGACTCAAAACAGAAGATTCCAATGAAGTACGGCTCTGTGTCATCCTGAGGGGAGAGAGGGAGCGAGCGAAGGAAGTGAGGGAGAAAGGAGGAGGCTTAGGTGGGAGTTCAGAAGAGTATTTTCAGAAATTAGCCCACTTTTTGTGGGCATTATGTTCAGTGCAGCAATGTAAGGATGGAAGACAATTTGAGTGCATCCACATTGTCTTTTCTAACCCCATGGCTGCACTTTTACATCTGAATGTGACATTAGGATATTTGTGCAACTGTGTCTTAAATATTTTGCAAATTCCTACTGTATCTGCAAGAATGTGCTGTTTCTACAGTGTCACAGAGTGCAGAACATTTGGATCATCATGTAACTCCGCTGAAGTAAAATCAATGAGGAGTCAGAACTGTCACCTAGACTGAATCATGTTTACACACAGCTCACATGCTCACATACCGTGTCACGTCTGTTGAACTTACCAGGCGCTCAGACAGTGGCGTCTTGTCCCCATCAGGCAAATGTTGTTCCAGAGCCAGGACGATGCAGTTGGCAATGATGGTAGCTAGAATCATCCACTCAAATGGAGTGAGGAGGGTCAGTCAAGGATGTAACACGTTTTGAGACATAAATCCAAACAGTTTCTATCCCAAAGTAAAATATATAAGATTGAAAGAATACAGGTTGATGTGATACTGCTTTTTGTACAGAATCAGGTCCTTACTTTTACCCTACTTTGGTCATTGATTAAGCTAATTAAATCCTCTAAATAACAAATACTTGTAGGTCACTGTACCTGTCTTAAACATGTTTGTTTACTATGTTTGTATCATATCAAGGCCTTAAAGTCATTATTGTCAACAATCTTACACATACAGCATATTTCAATCCTTTCTGTCATTGTTTTGTTAATGAATAGGCAAAAGTTCAGAGTCAAAGGGTTTAAAAAGAGGAAAGACACAGAGCTTCAACGCAGATTTATTACTACTATGCACTATTTAAAATGGATTTGTATTTTCAGAGAGATAAGTGATTGTTGTTCTTAAATTAGTAGGCTAGTACTTCTGTGGGGTTGCAAATCAGACTTTGACTGTTAGATTAGAGAAAACTTGAAGTTGCACGAACAGCCAAAGTGCAGATTTTAGCTTTTATTATTTTGTCTTGCACTTCAAAAACAAAAGTGCTTGCTTCAAATAGCAGTTTTGTCAACCTTACAAGAACTTTCAGGTGCTCCAAAAAGTAAGATTACCTCACCGATATGTACAAAAAATCTAATATTTACTGCTTTGAGAATTTCTATCATTTATTCAATGGAAAATTAAGTGGCAAAACAACTAAGATGTATCACCACTCTCATGTCAAAGGTCAAACGTAAGGTCAAATGTGTGCAATGTGAATGCAGTGAGTATATAATACAGACAGGAGGCCTATAGCTCAAATAGACCGATGCCTGGCTTCTCACTGCCAGTGCCGCCTGTTTACACAAACACACACAGACCCGCAATCCTCCTCACCACATCATTATGAGTCAGTTAAATATGTTCTGCTAAGTGCATGGTCTGGTAACACACCACCCACACAGACAAACAAAACAAACAAACACGCACACACGCAAACAGACACAGGCTACATTAAAGTGTTAGTGTGTGGTAGTATGCCCGGACACCAAGTGAGATTTACTGTGACATCACCGTTTGGCTCTGAGAGAGAGAGGGAGAGAGAGAGAGAGAGAGAGAGATAGAGAGAGGGAGAGAGAGAGAGAGAGAGAGAGAGAGAGGGAGAGAGAGAGAGAGAGAGAGAGAGAAAGAAAGGGGGAGTATCTAATTGTACATCTAATTGTGTTTGTCACAATCCCTCTCTGTGTCTGTCTCTCCCAGTCTCTGTGTCTCTCTGTAACACACACACACACACACACACACACACACACACACACACACACACACACACACACACACACTGGTGGTGTCTTCTTAAATCAATCCCCCTGTCTCGTTAAGGTCACAAGATGAATAGTTACATTTAAAAGAGAAGAGAGAAAGCAAGTGAAGAGAGAGACAGAGAGAGAGAGACAGAGAGAGAGAGAGAGAGAGAGAGAGAGGGAGAGAGAGAGAGAGCAAGAGAATGCAAGTGCAAATGTGGGAAGGAGATGAATGAGTGATCAGGAGAAAGGGAGGAGGAGGAGTGGACAGAGAAGGGGAAAAGGACAGAACACGTAGATGAGAATATGGGAAAAAAGAGGAGTGTGACTTTCATCATGAATATAATGATCATGTGTGCGTATCATGGATATAAAGTAAGAATAGCAATTTTGACTGAACCTTTGCTCACTGTTGTTGCTTGTTTGGGCTCTTAAAGCAAATCCACTCTTTCCCTCTTCTATTCTATTCTTTCTCCTCTTCTTCTTCACCTTTTTCCTACTTGCTTGCTTCCTCTGGGAGCAGCCATTCCCATGGTAGATGGGGGAAGGGGAAAAATTGAATGGTGAAGGAAGCAGAGGCTATTTATGGAAACATACATCATATGTGTGCATGTGTGAAACACGTCTGTAACGTGTACATGACTGCTGTGTGTATCTGTGTGGATGTGTGTGCGCACCTGTGTATTGTGTACGTTTACTTTCTCCGGTCATGATCAAGCAAAGCTGCTCTAGCTTGGTCCAAGCCCACAATATGTGCGTATGTTTGTGATCACATGCATCTGTTTGAGCACACACATTACTGCAACACCCAGGGCACCACTCAATTAGCCTCCCTGTCCCCCAGCAATGAGTGTGTGTGTATATGTATAGGCATGTGCGTATGTATTGGCCTGTGAGAGGGCAGGGTGCTGTTGACTGAAAAAAGGAACGAGAGAGAGGGAGGGAGAAAGAGAGAAGAAGGGGATGGGGTGAGAGAAGGAGTGAGACTGATATAGAAACGCAGGGACAAAGGGACAAATGTGTGACAGTGTGTGTGCGTGTGTGCGTGCGTTGCGTATTAGAAATGCTCGTCATGCGGAATGACTGTTCGATGTGTGTACACACGATGATCATTTGGCACATTTTGTCCCTGCATTGTGTTTCAAGGTGCCACATGACTTGCTCCTTCTTTACACTGGCAGTGTGTGTGTGTGTGTGTGTCTATATGGGTGTATGAAACATTCAGCACATCCTCAATTATCTTTAAAGATGCCCCCCCGCAGACACACATACACACACACACACGCGTATGTATATACAAATTCTTCAGAATATGAATAAATGACTCACACTCTGCCATAAAACTTTCAATAATGAATGTCCTCTTCCTCCCTCCTCAATGGCTATATATAGCAACATGACAGAGTTAAAAGCACGGGAAGAATCGGGGGTGACGGAGAAAGAGAGGAAGAGAGAGAGATGAGAATATGTAGCTCTCTCATCATTCTCCCGCCCTTCATCTTTCTAATGTTTTCTTTGTCCTCAGTCTCTCTCTCTCTCTCTCTCTTGCCTCCACTGTGTTTCTCGCTTTACCCGTGGTTCTGCATATGCTTGCTTTTTATTATCTGTCTAGGTGTGTGTCTGTGTGTGTGTGTGTGTGTGTGTGTGTGTGTGTGTGTGTGTGTATATATATACACTGTAATGGGGACAGTAGTAGGTCGTAGACGGAGATGTCTCGCCAAGAAAAGGGAAGTGAGGCCCTAAAAGTACACCACTGGAGCCAAATTATGCGCGCACACACACACACACACACACACACACACACACACACACACACACACACACACTTTTCTACTAGCCTTTTCTTAACCTTGTCCATCAGCGCTCCATCCAGTCTTCATGTTCTCTCTCTTTCCTACCTTCTCTCCTCCTCAGTAAAGCCCCTGCCTGTTTCTCACTGATATATTTTCCCCTCTACCTGCCCTGTTAAGCCTCCTCTCTGTCCTTTTCTCCCACACCTCTCTGCTTCTATATCACTGTCCGCTCTTACATTATTCCATCTGGCTTTCATTTTCCTTCCTCTCTGTTCTTCTCCCGCTCGTTTCTCCACCTCTCCCACTTCCTTGCATCTGTCCATCCCATCTCCCCTCAGTCCACCTTCCTCTCACCGAGTCCACCCATCAATCATCCCTATCTCTATCATGCCATCTCCATTCAATATCGAATAAGATGCCGCATCAGCAAATGCACGAGGACACCGACACCAAGAGACGAGAAAGAAAGAAACTGTCCTGTGGGCACAGACATGACTGAAAAGAGTGAGTGGTGAGGAATAAAAGTGAGAGAAGGGGAGAGGATGTGGAAGAGGGAGCGAAACAACAGTGAGGAAGAGAGAAGGGCAGCGGAGAAGAGCATAGGAGTGCTGAATGAGGGATAAAGCCAGAGAATGACAGAGGGGTGTGAGAGTATTGCGGTATTTTCTTCTCCTGAGCAATGTGTATGCTCTGCCGAAAGTAGGTTAGTGGCAGAACACACGGACACACACACATGCACAAAGGGAGGGGGGTGGAAGGAAGAGAGTGGGTGGGAGACTATACATCATACTGTCACATGCAGTATGTATGAGTGTATGTAATATGTGTGAAACCGACACACCGCACTGTATAAATCACTGCAGCCCTCACATGTTTCCATATATTGACACACTTCGCACATTTCTGTACCACCGCATCACCATATGTGCATTTTCTATTTTTTTTAATATCTCACAGGTGGGTCAAAATTGGAAGCCCTTATATCTGATGTAATGATGGCAACATTGCATTGAAAACACACACACTTACGCATACGTATATGCAGACACACAATCCCAACACAACACTTGTCAAGATGTCCGCCCCTCTAGCCTTCACGGTCCTGCCTCTCTGCACACCATCCATGCTCGTGCCAAATTGCCGCAGACGCACACATATTCATACATGTACTGCACACACATGGACCAACACTAGACTTCACTTGACTAAACTGCACTTGTCTGCCAACAGAGTCCAGACCAGCTGCTACCCTTTAGGAAGGTGCCAGCCTCCCTATTAATAAAAGCAGGCATGAAAGTCTGGGGCTCCTCTCTCACTCTGACAGTCAATATCTGCTCAGTCTACTTCTGATAAACCACACTTCTATTTTGTTTACTGTAAGACATTCACTTGGAAAAAAGGCTCAATAACTGTGCAAATTTCATTATCATCATCCATGTTTTAGAGTTAGACAAGAGTCTGACTTTGCAAATAAGAAAAATATTGGCACCACGGCCAAACAGCCAGTGCTGTAGATGCCCCTGAATATGGCTTGAATGCCCCTTCTACCACACAGCCAGTTCGGCCAGCTTGGTTTTGAACTGGCTGTTGTGCCCTTAAAATAAAATAATATAAGCCACGCAGTAAAGTAACAAACTCAGGCTTCCCAGTGTCTCTGTCATCACACTGGACATAAAGAGCAGGGTGAGATTTCTCCCGCTACATACACAACAACAGCTAACTCGCTAGCTAATAATTAATGTTATGTCATAAGCACAAGCAGCTGAACACTGTACAGTGTAAGCATTAATACACGTGTTTCAAAGTTTACCGGGACACTGCTGCGTAGTGGAAGCTAACTACAAACATACATAGAGTTTAAAGCTTGCTGTGAGATCAGACTTGCTGTTGTTACTCAGCAAGATGTCACGACAGGATGCACGCAGCGTGAAATGGCAAGGGAACTAGACAAAACTGTGAGTAAATATCGTAAACTTGACAGCTTTTTCACTGCATTCATGTACATCTGGCCTTGGCCCAGCTTCTTAATCTGTTGAATTTTATGGGCGTCGCCATCCACAAGTGCTGCGTTACCGCCATCTGCTGGACTGCCCCCTCCCCCATCTTTTCCAGCATTGCCACGGCCTGCGTGAAAAGGCGCAATACGGAGATGTTCCTGGATATACAGCAGCTGTAGGTTATCTCAGCATTGGGTGAAAGAGGCTTATGAATGTACTTTGCTTGTGCTGCATGTGAGTGACTGGGTGTTTTTAAGAAGAGGAGGACAAAAAGAAAAAGAAAATATGTTAAACTCATAACTTAGCAGCTTCCCCTTTTCTCCGTCAGCTCTTTTATATGCCTCACTCCTTTCCCCCGCCCTCCCCTCTCTCCCTCTCTGTCCTGTTACATTATGCAGCAGAGCACTGGCAGAGCAGCTCAAATGATTACTTCATTTTCTTGTCACTTTTCCCACAGAAGCACTGATTTGATAAAATGAATGGGATTAAGCACTGTAGTTGAAACCTATCTAATTATTTTGATAATCAGCAGCCATAAAAGATAAGAGACATGGTTGAAGCGCTTCATTTTATTCCAGTATCATACATTTTAAATAGAATCTTACCAACTGCAGTTAAAGTGTCTCTTCATATTTCAAACATTGCCGCGTATTTTCACATTTAGTAACATTTTCACTGGCAAAATATGAATGGATATAAGTTATTTTAATTTGTTTTTCCAAGCTATAGTCAGGAATCTTAAAATCTAAAAGAGAGAGGTTCTATTTCTAAGCTAAGGGAAGATATCCACAACGCTCGATATGGACTTAACATTTTACGTCGTGCTTACAATATATCTCACACCAGAATGACTGTGTCTCCCTACAATACACTCATTTGTCAGTGAAGCCCACACAACAGCTGGTTTTTGCTTTTGCATTCAATGCTGTGATCAAAAGCAGGACAAGAACTGCGATCCAAACACAATCTGACATGAAACTTATATCAAACACATGTCCATGCCTCAGTGCTGCAAAACATTTCATGATTCAACATTTATCCCACTTTGGCACCATGTTGGACTGCGTTGCCAAACAAATGGGAGTGCCCGAAGGCCAGTTTAGCCCTGCTTGGCCTCTCTCAGTCTGATTTAGCATCAATCAGTGTGTATAGGCCTTACAATCGCCCACTTCTCCTGCCTGCTTATTCCATACGGCATATGTTGTATCTCTATCTCACCCCTGCCACTGCCTCTCCCTCACCACCCACATATAGCCGAGTTGTCACTTTGTACAAGATGCTGACGGTGGTGTGTGTGTGTGTGTGTGTGTGTGTGTGTGTGTGTGTGTGTGTGTATGTGTGCGCACACCATGGGCTATGTGTAGAAAATCAGTGTGGCATGTGACATTTTTTACCTGTATCTGCAGGGAGGCAGTGCAGGTGTGTGTGTCAGCATGAACGTGTGTCGGTATACGTCACAGAATGTGCTGATTTAACCGTGTGCCTTTTTTTCGCTGCCAATGTGGATGCGTACATGCGAGTGTGACTGCGTGTGTGAGTGTGTGCCAGCACACCCTGCAGGTAGAGTGCAGGTTTCCAGCAGGGTTTGTCTAGTAACAGCCGCAGCACATGACTAAAGAACACGGCGCAAAAAAAAAATCAATCCATCAGACTCTCTCCCTGTCTCTCTATTTTTCTCTCTCTCCACGTATTCCGAATCCCCAAAATAGCTCTGCTCCACGTCACTGCAAGCCCCCCCTAACTCCCGACACACACATACACAAGCATTCTAAAAGACACACACCTAACACAAACACACACACACACGTCCAACTAGCCTGCAACTGAAACTGAATTATTCAACAGAACCAGAATGCACAGCTAAGAGAAAGGGGAATGAGAAAAATACAGATGGAAAGAAAGGACAGAGAGACTAAGACAAAAGAAAATAAATAAATCTGATTCTATTCGACGTGCATACGTGTGTATAAAGTCATCATAGACAAACAGCCACACATGACATCTGTTTCCAACAGACCAAGAAGTACATGACGATAGGACTTTGACGTCCCTGACGAGAAGTACTTAAAATTCAAAATGCTTGTCTAACACAGTGTGATTCTGGAGATTTTTCACAGCGAATCCAAACTAAACATTTACTGTGGGGTGAACATGTCAATCCTCTGCTGCAACATCTGACCGCAACCAACGTATGATGTCAGAGCAGACGTTTGAAAAGGTGACGTCTCGTCTAAAAAATGATGTAACGATGCACTAAGACTGTGCGAAATCGAATGCAAAAATCTGCACACACGAGGTTTGACTGCCGCTGGCAGTTGATACCGATATTTCTATTCTGATTTATGTCCTAGTTGCTACACAGCAGCATGTTTCCATATTGATTTTGCTTCCAATTCTCAATTGCCATATATGTTACAAGGGCACCCATCTGCAGTATATCAAAAAAAAAAAAAAAAAACCCAGCTAGCATGATGCATTCATCAAATTTTAGAGGATCAATTTACAATCTGAGAACAGTGAACTAGAGAGAGAGAGAGAGAGAGAGAGAGAGAGGGGAATGTAGATTCCTCACTACCTCCAATGACCTCAGTGTTCCTCCACCTCTGTGTAAGAACGCTGTGGGAGGACAGACAGATGTATTTCAGTGCACACACACGCACAAGCACACAAACACACGCACGCACCCAGACACAGTAAAACAACAACGCTCTGCCGATGATCAATGTCAAAAAGATGAGATGTTGCTATTTAAATGAAAAATGGGTGTTTCAAGTTCTTTGCTTTTTTTTTAAACAAAAGTAACACTTTTCATTCTCTATATTCTAAAAATACTGACGGATTAATCAGGTCACGTTTTCCGAAGACAACGCTGTGGATGAAAAACGCACACAGCACCTAATGAGAAAAGTAATGTGTATTTTGTGAAAGTGTGAAAAAAAATAAGATAAACAATCTAAATAGATTAAGTTTTCTTACAAGCTTGATTTTGTGTCGTTCTGCGAGCGCAGACGTGTGTGTGTGTGTGTGTGTGTGTGTGTGTGTGTGTGTGTGTGTGTGTGTGTGAATGCTCATAAAAACCCCAGCGCCAAGTCTGCCCTAAGGGACTCAGGATACAGATCAATTCACACATTTATTACCAGACAGTCAAAGGTATGAGGTAGGCAGATTGAGCCCTGAGGGCACACACATGCGCACACAAACACAAACACACACACACACATACACACACACACAGAACAGGAATCGTGACACATATGATGACACACACAATCACATGCATTCATTATTGCCAACAACTGTGAGCAAACTAAACCAAACAAGACTTGCAGCTGTCAGGATGTTCAGCAAAATATCCCCCAAACTTCTAACAAATGCTTTAAATTAGCATCACAAAAGGCGGAAGCAGCCAATTAGAGGGAGGGCAAGATGCAGTGGAGGACAGCGAGTGGAACAGCAGTGGCAGGGAGGAGAGAGAAAAAGAAAGAATGATGGATAGGATTTGAGCGAAAGAGAAAAAGTACAGGTAGTGAAACGTGAGAGGAGACGACAAAGCTTCACTTCCTATCAGTCAAAGAGACAGTGAAAAAGACAGAGGGAGAGGGAGAGGAGAGGAAAGGCGAAGAGAAACGAAAAAGGACAGAGTTTAAAAAATGTGTGGGGGTTTTATTTTTTTGGGGGGGTGGGGGGGGTCTAAAGAATAAATGCAAGTCGCTGCCATGTCCAAATGACAAAAACAAGTCTGTGTGTGTTCTGTCTGCAGTGTAGCTAGCAACCCTGAGTGTGTCTGTCTCTCCACCGCTTTGTGTTAAATGATTTATATGCAGACAGGCAGTTTGATTCTCCCTCTCTATCTCTCTCTCTCATTAGTCTATCCCTCTCTATAATGTCTCTGTCTTACCGACTTCCCCCCTCCTTTCTCTACTTCTGTCACTCAATAGTCCATGTCTCTGCTCTGTATCTCTAGTCCAGCTGCATACGAGAAGCAGAGCAGAGACAGCTTTTTACCTCCTCCACTTAAAAAAACAGCTCCTTTTATCCTATATAGCACATAAATACACACAACTACCTCTCACTTACTGCCCCTTAGCCAAACACCTGGAAGACAAATAAAAAAATAGAAACGTGGAAAACAATTTAAGAGACTACACACACACACACACACACACACACACACACACACACACACACACACACACGCTTCGTGACAATGGTGTAAACTTTCCTAACAACCAGGAGGTCTCTACGTCAAAACCGGAGAACATGAGAGGAAAGAAGGGTGAAAGAAGCTGATGAATCGTGCTCTTTTCAAGTAGCTCCTGTTATTTTTAGGCTGGCCTGATGTAAAAGATCAAGACTCAAGTGTGTGTCCAGATTGAGGAGAGAGACCCCGTATGAGCAGAGTGTGCATTGTAAGGCTGAAAAGGTGTGTGTGTGTGTGTGTGTGTGTGTGTGTGTGTGTGTGTGTGTGTGTTTTCCAAATGAAAAGGCAGATAGAAAAAATATGCAGCATAAGAATGACCCACAGACTGTGATAGACATGTAAACAAAGCAAAAAATTCAAACAAACAAATCCTGCATATACACACACACACACAGACACAGACACAGACACAGAGACACACACACACACACACAAAAAAAAACATTGACACACACAAAATAACTAAGCTGGTGTTAAGTCTGTGTAGTTACCAGCTGACAGATGCAAGCTGGAGAAAGGCCAATAAATAATTTAGATTCTGCAGTGAATGTAGATCACTGACTCTCCACATCCACCCAAAAACACCCAGGTCTCTCTCTCTCTCTCTCTCTCTGGGTGTGTCTCACTTTCTCCCTGTCTGTCTCTCTTAATCACTTAGCATACACACTCTGGCTATGTGTGTCTCTGGACTCTACTCACACGGTTGCAAAGAGGTGAGAGACCTGACTATTCTCTGTGGTGGTCTGGTCAGGTCCACTAAATATGTAGGGGAAAAAAACTGCTCCTGACTCAGACACACACACACACACACACACACACACACACACACACACACACACACACACAGAGACCTGAACTACGTTAGTGTGCTCCCTTAGGCAATCTGCTGACACAATCAGGAAGTAACACACACAACATCACCAACCAACACCAACCTGCATTTGTCAGTAAGTGTAGGAAAGGTCAGTCAATCACAGTTACTCATAATAAATACTACAAACCCTTTATGGCTGACAATTTCTCATATATATTAGCAGCGCAAGTAGTAGTAGTAGAGGTACTGCAGTTACCTACCTTTGGTCTGATGACAGCATGGACACAATAGCAAATGTGTAAAAGCACAACGTACTGTGACATACGGAGTCATATCTATGTCCATGTCTGTTAATTTTTACCACAAACTAAGAAAAGATGTTGAAGACGCAGAAGAGAGAGGTTGGCTGCTCAGTGAAACAGCTGAGCAAAGAGATTAAACCCACTTTTCTCGAATGGCCATTTGATATCTCATTGATTCTGGGTCATATAGGATCAGATATGGAACTCTGCTGTTCACCCAAAACACAAACAGCACAAAACTCAAGGCGTGCACAGCATGCACAAACTAACTGATGACATGCTCATCACTAACTTTTTTTTTAACTGAACACCTTTCACACCCTATGATTACGAAAGGGGAGTTCATTAAAAAAGACATTCCTTGTATTATATTTCATGTTGAGCTCACTGTTACTAGACAGCTGGAACATATATTGACTACCTCTCCATTTACAACGGTGGGGGAAAACACACATTAGTGTATGCTGATGATGCAAGCAACACCATACGGTGTGTGTGTGTGTGTGTGTGTGTGTGTGTGTGTATGTGTGTGTCATGTATGTATGTGTGTTATGTATGTATGTGTGAGTGTGAGACAAGTACATTATGTAGATTCTCGGGGGTGCTAATATTAATGTCCTACAGAGGTGCATATTAAGAACTTAGCTGACACTTGATACATTGAGGGGTTACATGGTTTACTCTCAATCAAGTGTATGGCAAAGGATGCACATTCGACAAGGTCAAATGCGCTTTTAGGGTCAGAGGTCAGTCGGACTGGTAATGGAGATTTCATTTCTAAGGTCCTATAGGATGACCCTTTTAGTTTCAACTTTCCCCCAGCATGTAATATGATGTGCTACTTCTGAGCACATTATGTACGTTATAATGCCCTGTCAAATAGTTCTGAGGCCAAGCTCAGATTTGAACAGTTTTGATTTTACATACCAATACCAATCATAAATTGTCTCTCCTCCGACAACATAAACAGTAAATTTAAACATAAACAGTAAATTTAAACATAAACACTGATACTCGGGGTAACATTTAAGATAGCCTCCGCAGCTGAGTCGCGTTAATTCAGTGAAATGTCCCTAACCGGCTGTTGTAACAGTTACCTCAGGTCCAGCGTCACTGTCTTCATCTGAAGTTTGTCTTTTGACTGCGACAAGTTGGGTTTTGGTGTACTTTGGAAGTAGCCTTAGATGCTAACGTTAGCGTTGCCCATTTCTCCTCACCTGCGCTGGCAGATACTTTGGCACCAGCGCACGCGTCGCTGCGGTGAATTACTCGCGACGTTTGAGGAGCGTGGTGTTGTTTATGGTATTGTCGCGAGCTGTTTTTCGGATCGCAGCAGCGCTGGACACAGTCGAGAACGACATGTTTTTCTAAACATCGGATATGATTTTATTTTTTCGGAAAAGTGGGTGCTTTTAGTGGCATGTGTCATGGAGGTAGCAAGAGGGGGCGGGTCACACACCACATACTCCCTGGAAGAGCAAAAAAGAAAAAGAAAAAAAAAAGCCTACAGTTACCGTAAATATCCAAGTACAAGCCAGTTTTCAGAAAATGAGTATCACCGACTACAGTGGCTCACAAGGGTGGAAAACTTCTACACAATTTAGCTGTCATTCAGTGAGGGTGAGACGCTTTGTTTTTAAAAGAAGATATAGAAAGATTTATGTAAATTATGTTGAAGTACCTGAATTGCAGTACATTCATTCATTCTCAGCATAATGAAATCCTAAGAGTGGACTGTATGAACACTAATGTGTGTCTATGGTTCAGTGTGTTTACTAAACTCAGTGAGAAGGCTAAATATGGGTATTAATTGTGTTTTTGTCTACCACTTGTTTCAAAAAAACACAACAGCAGCACAGTAACAGGCCTGCACTCTGTAATGCTAATTCTAATTAAACAACCAAATATCTGTCTACTGTATCTAAATGTAGATGTGAGAGAATAGTTATTTATATGGTACTCCCATGGGTCCAGAGTCAGTTCACAACTAAATAAAGCTGCAGGTCATCATTCTGCTGAATAGTGAATCCACTGAGAGTCATAAATCTGGTGAATCAAGAAGCTGTTTCAGTCTCCATTCAGTGAAACATCAGTCAGTTTGCATCTGGTAACACTTCTGTTGGCTGCAGGTTCTAATGAATCAATCACAGTTCCTCTGTATTTCAACGAGCAGTACCATTAATATTTCTGAGCCCTTTTCTTCTTTGTATTATGCAATGAGATTTTCTTTAATGCTGACCATGAAGCAGTCAGTGAAGGACAATTGGCAAATACTGTATTACCACTGAGAAGAAAACCTCTTAAAATTAGGCGTGTGGTGGGGGGATGCTAGTGTGGACATGTGGTGGTATGAAAGATCTGGAGCATGAAAAAAGGATGGAGGTTCAAATGCAGCACTTTTAAGGCACGACACACCTGCAAAATGTTACAGGATAGAGGCAAAATTACTTTTTTTAATAAAGCCCAAATGGCCACTGTGTCCACTGACGCTGACTGTCACTGAGGATATCCTCACTGAAATTGGGGGGTGTCACTCTGAGGGTTATTTGCTGGCAATGTTGTACTGCATGCTAGGAACGCGTTTTAACACAGTGCAACGGACAGTGACGGCAGCTACATGACACATGGTATATCCAGAGGCCAAATGTACCTTCACTCACTCCAACATCCATTATTTGAATATTAAAGTTTTACTAGTAGCCATGTTACTTTAGCACAGTTCAGTTTTGTTCATTTTAGTTTGGTTTGGATTGAGCCAGTCATGCAAAAGCACATCAGTTGATGAGAGACTGATCATCTTGACTCAGTCCACAGAGGTGCAATGGGGTCTGGAGTTACCTGAGATGACCTCATGATTGATATCGGCGTTGTCATACCATGTCCTGCAGAGTGAGGACTTTCTCGGCAGACTCTAGCTTTTGCACGTTCGGTCATTTAAGGATCTCGTCCATTCACAGGACAATTAAACATGAATAGGGCAGAAATAACTAAATCCTTAACAATAAATGGATGATTTAACACCTGATTACTACTGAGACATATTCAAAACATGCAGT
Organism: Chaetodon auriga; assembly: GCF_051107435.1. Classification (NCBI taxonomy): domain Eukaryota; kingdom Metazoa; phylum Chordata; class Actinopteri; order Chaetodontiformes; family Chaetodontidae; genus Chaetodon; species Chaetodon auriga. Next base: position 13,362,370 of record NC_135089.1, on the reverse strand, counting down.
GGGTTTTGTCTTTGAAATATTGATTGAATGAGATTATGCAAATGTAATTTTGTTCCTTCTTCAGCGTAACTAACCAGCCTCAGCTTGGTTAGTTTACAAGCTACACAGTAATATCATCTATATGTCCAACTTAATCAAGGTTGCCCACAATAGACCAAGTAACGTATAAAGAGGATTGACAGTATACCATGAATGTATTCCCTGGGAAGAGGGATAAAATGCTGTCCTCGGTACACCTCACAATTTAAGACAATACAATAAACACCAAAACCACAAAGCACAGCTTCAGAAATTACCAACACATTGAATCAAAACCTTGAGACCGTCTCAACAAATATTAAACATTAGAAACTTCACAGAGGTAGGAGTTATTGCAGAGCTATTGTGCTGGATTACATTAGATTGTACTAGTGTTCATGTTATCATATCACACAACTCTGTGCTGGTGTTGCGACATGTATACCTGAGACAATGCAAATATCCCAGATACATAGACCTTTCTAGAGCAAACGCTTCTGAAATCTTGAAATTAACTGATATAGTCCTACATCCAAAGCTATTTAAATAAAAGTGCTTCTTAACCCATTCATTTCATAGCCTTGCTCAACACACAGACGGCTACTTCTCTATGTGATTACAATTACTGTAAGCTACAGTTCCATTTACAGTGTTATTCTTTAGGCTTTCTTCACCAGAGCCCCAGTCAGGCATGACTACTTTTCACAGTAGGAAAAGAACAGGTGTTACTAATAACATTTTTGATGGCTCTATGATATTCATGTGTCCCATTAAGCCATCAGTGTGACAATGAGCCAGCATGCGCATTACCAAGACCCTGAAGCAGCTACATGGAATTCTGTGCTTTTCCTACTGTGACATGCCAAAATGTTTTCTGTAAAAACGGTCTATTGCAGGTCTATCCAGTAGAGGGAAAAACTATAGCTCCCCGTGCTTCCTTACCGCCTTAAATGTTGGATGCTCTGGAAGAAATCACCAGGAGGCTCTCTGCCATTGGAACCTTTTTTTCTTGCCAGTATTGCTATCTATCTCAGCTTTCCTTGCTCACAAGAAACACATGCTGACTAATAACCAACATGAGACCCCAATTCCAAAACATTTTGTTCAAAATTAAGAAATCCACCATTTGAAAACGTCGCACAAGAGACTAGTTTCATTCAAAATAAATGTACGACTTCATAAAAGAGTTTAGAGTTTTAAAATTGCGTAATCGTAATTTGGAAATCAAATCTTCGAATGTACAACATCAGATTTCCTGCACAGGCTCGCTCTCTCTGACTAACACACGTCTGTCATTTAGATGGTGAATAGACGTGATTCAGAAGCACTGTAAATAGCTCCTGCATTTCACCAGAGCAGCCCAATTAGTGTGTGTAGTTATATCACGGCTCAAGCATCAGCATGGATCAATACAATCATTACTCCAATTTCCCCACTTGTCATTAACACTTACACAGAAACTTACTTTCACATTTGCATGCATTCACACACACACAAATCCTGCAAATGAAAATACTGAAATCACTCGCTATTTCTCTCCAGAATGGTGCAATATGTGCTGGTTTCATGAAAGATGGAAATGCTGGGAAATGTTGGAAATTTAACACTGTCACAATGAGTGGATGTGGTACATGCACACAACCACACACGCACGCAGGCACACACATTTTGAAATGGTGGCACATTCATTCAGTGACACCTGCATCTTGTGTGATTAGGAGGAGGCTCAAAATGGGGAAAAAATTAAATAGTGTGTCAATACACAAGTTAATAGCCGACTATACTCACACTTACATACTCGCTCTCTCTCTCTCACTGTCACACACACACACACACACACACACACACACACACACACCATATCTAGAGAGACACCTGCATCATGCCAGTATGGGAGCGTGTGTGCATCACTGCAAGGATACACATACACACACATATTTTCATCTCTCTCTTGGTCTCCCCCCTACCCCCCTGTCTCTATACCCGCGCGAGGCGCTGGGCCTATGCTGCACATGCTGACATCAGCAACCAGCAGCGCCCCCTAGACACCCCCCAACCACCACCACCACCACCACCACCACACACACACACACACACACACCATACACAGGAATCGTATATCAAGCAAGCTCCACGCGACTGTGACATAAAATTACTAACAAATGTGACTGATGGTGATCAACAGCCTCATAAAAGGGGCCACTAGTGGACGCAACCCCCCTCCTCTTAATTAACTATAAATTACATGTCCAGCATTTCCTCTGTCACCTCCTGTAGTCTATACCTCACATGCGCTTGCATGGATGCATCTGTTTGTTACACCTTTGTCATTTGGACTTAATATAAAGCCTTTAACTAGTGGAATGAGAACAAAACTGTGAACCATTCGATCAGACATATGTCCACACAGAAGGCCTACCTGATCCCCGGGCAAGGCTACAGTAGCATATTTTACTCACTGTACAATGCAAGGTAAAGGATATGGCCATTCGGTGATCTTTTTGGCGTATTTTCTGACGAAGTTATCCTCACTGAAAATGAACAGTGAGCGGTTGACAGTGAAGCAGTTCTGGCGCACGGGAATGGGGTTATAGAGGGCCATAGTCCGGGCTCTCTGCGCCATAGACTGCTTGTACATTCTCTGCGCCCCGGGCCCCCCGGGTGGTCCGTGTCCATGGCCGTGTCCGTGGCCGTGGCCGTGACCGTGTCCATGAGGTCCTCCTTGCCTGCTACCACCGCGGCCGCCCGGGCCCCCTCCGCCGGGCCCCCCGCCATACCTGGCCGGTACCTCATCTCCAAACCGCGCCATTCTGTGGACACCGAAAGCCAATCTTCACGAAGCAGTGGAGAAGGAGACCAATGCTCAGCTGTGCAGCCACACAACATTACATCCCATCTGGATCAGAACGTCTCATATGTACAACGGGTTGTCTTGTAAGCTTGTGCTGAACACCTGCAACCGGCGAGCAGTTATATGCTGGTTTTAGCAGACGAGGACGCCCATGTACCGTCTCTTCTCTGTGCGTCTCTGCCAACGGCCAATTGTGGGTGTGAGGAAATTAAATGTGTGGTCGGTTGGCTGACTGGTTGCACTGTAGGGTTGTTCTGTGGGGTGTCTCGGTCTTAGTCGGTTCTTATGTCCGTGTAAAGCAGGCTTCGCCCCCAACATGAAATCATGGGGAGACTGTAGCGAGTTAACATGAATGTTTCATGTTCTCCATGGTTCATGCCTGTATCAGAGCGCACCACAGCCTCCTGCACCTTTCTGGACGATTTATTTCTTTGCTCTCATGACAGCATGTAATGACAATCTAAACGCCTCTTATATCACACAGGCCTCAATAAATCAGATTGTCGAAAATAAATCTGAAGATAATTAACAGCCTATAGCGACGGCTGTCAGCGGCGTTCAGCTCGGCATTTTGGAAACGGTCGGTCGCGTTTCCGATGACTTAAAAGGCATTGAAAAGGGAAAAGCTACTATTATTTATTTATTTTTGAAACATCCGCAATGTTTGGCACAGTGTGTGGCAATAATGTGACTCCCGCCACCTTACAGTTGTTTTACCAGTGCGCTCTGACAAGCCTTGCGACCAGGAAAATGGTGACATTTGTCATCAATGCATCGAATTTCAGAGTTCACAGTCTCGAGCAGAAAGGAGAAAGAAAAATACCGTTTTCCTTTGAAATGTCTGTGTCATCGCTGTCGAGCGCCGTAGATGAAATAATTTTCTCAAACGAATCCAGTAGCATCCTCCCTCGTTGCGACCATCATCTTCTCTCCGTCACCTGCGCGACCATCCAGAAGCTGAGCAAGGGACAAACGGACGGCGTCGTCAAAGACAAGGGTATGACGGCCGCTTCTCCGCCGTCTTACACCCTCTCATGATCTTGGTTTGGCTGTTTGAGGTGCAGCAGTGCCGAGAAAGTCCTTCACCATCCCCGCCCCGAAAAGTCTACCTTCGTCCGCACTGATAAGCCCAAATGTCCTGGCAGAGCGTCCTTCCTCTCTCTCATTGGAGTAGGGTAGAGCGCTCCTCACGGCCTCCTCTCTTCGTTCAGCGACCCCGAGGGGAGGAGGAGATGGACAGACGGACGGATAGATAGATGGATAGGTGAATGGAAGGAGACACACATAAAAGGGAGGGGACCGGCTGTTTCTTTGGAATTCAGGCCGGAGTCTGCCTGTAAATTTAATAAATGGCACCGCGCGCGGAATCGTTGTCTTTCAGTTTGGGGGAAGTATGATGCTCGATTCTGCAGCCGCAGCACATGACGCACGCAGCTCGTCCAACTTCCAGACGTATGTCACGGACAGAGGGGATCGTGTATCGCCTGTTTATTCAAAGGTGCTCCTGGCTGTAGCCCAAGTGGAGCCCTCAAACCGTCCAATTCCCAATCGGTTGCAAATAATGCGTAAAATAGCCTGATGGCTTAGAGGCTGAGGTGACACAACAACATGCCGTGTTTGTCACTTCCTTCCATCGTTGTACATGTGTGTTTCATAAAGACCCAGTAAGTGTGCTTATTTTAGCCAGAGAGGCGGGGTGTTGGCATCATGCAGTTCGTGTAAAGATACAGCTGCAACCCAAGCTGACAATGACTGCGCGCACACGGGCGCGTGAGGAGAGTAAATGTGCGTCAAAGTGTGCGCGCGCGAGTCTGTGAGTGTTTGTTAGGGAAGGTGGAGGAGGTGGGGGGGTGGGGGGAGGCTATTCTTAGCAACAGACATTTGGAAATTAATGGACGAAGAGAGCTCTTTCCTCCCTCCCTCCCCGAAACCGAGTCGAGGATCCTCTCCTCTCCTGTCCTCGAGGCTTTTCTCAAAGCTCCACCAAAACACTGGTGCCCGTTCAAGGTGCGACCATACGCTTTGCGCCAAAGCCCACAACGATTCCCCGTGACATAACAGAGTAAACAAGGGCAACGTGGATGGACAATAAGAACTGCAGTCTTTCTCTGTCTTGTCACACAATGCAATAATCCCATGCGTATTTCCAAACCTGTCGTTTTGTAGGTGAAACATGTCAGTCTTTTGCCTTCAGCGAAACCAATTTCAAACTGAAATCTCCAAAGATGCAGTTTCATTCGGAATGCCGATGGTGTTTTCCACCGTTAATTGTGCAGGGTGATTGTATTGGATTTTCTGGTTATGCAGAACAGAGATGGCAATTTGTGGTCTCATATACAATGGATGTCATGAGTCACTCACAACTACACTGTGAGCAAACGCTACGTTAAGCCCCCCGGGAAGAAGAGAGGAAGGCTGCAGCCCACAATATCACAGGACAGCATTCTCTTAATCTATTATGTGACCTAATTGATTGACTCCAGAAATAGCCGCCTCTGTGAATGGGAAATGATAGTCCATATACAGATTTAAGGGTGACCGGGAGAATTAAATCACCTCTCCGAGAGATTGAAGCAGGAGACACATTGCACGTGCGAACACCGATCGATAACAGCGCGACCTTAAACGTCTATACGATATGTCAGAGAGGGATCGTTTCTGCTTTGTGTCCGCTTGAGCTCGGCTTCCGGCCGCGAGAGAGAGACTGACCCCACCGCAAGGGCATGCAGGAAGAAAAAAAATGTAATTCCTGATCATAACCGAAAAGGGAGAGAGAGAGAGAGAGAGAGAGAGAGAGAGAGAGAGAGAGAGAGAGAGAGAGAGAAAAAACAATCAAAACATCTCAATAAACACACCCTAATAAAATCATGTTAGTTCTTGGGATGGGATCATATCAAGAATACCACTGCCATCAGCTGACCGAAGGGAAATGTGCTATAATGCTTGCCTTACTGCTCCCAGTTCAGGACCATGGACAGCACCACCCTGTCAGGACCATGGAGAGCGCCTCATCGAGTCAAAGCAGCATTGAGAACAAAGTGGATTGTTGGGGTATCTGATGCTAAAGGTACAGGATTCTGTGGTGGCTGAAGGGGGGCTTGAGGGTTTTAGGGTTGACTCCCATGCTGCAGCTTGCCGTGGTCCCGTGGTCTCTTCTGACCCTTGCAAGCGTGTGTCTATGTGTGTGTGTGATATATATATATATATATATTAAAGCACATTATTGCATTAACATGAAGGATAAACAAACCAACAACATATTAACACCATAAAACTTCAAGATAAATCATGAATAAGAGAAAGATGATTAGCAAAGGAACCTGTGAGATGATGTCTGTGTGCCTGTACAGTACAAATACCGCAAGTACTGCATCATAGTTGAGGACGGTAACAATTTATCATACACGGTTTAGCCTCTTGCTAGTTTATGGCTATTTTACATTTGAATGATGTTGCACTTGTTACAATGGGTGTGTTGAAATGCCGAGACTCTGCAGTTTGTTACACACAAACACACAGCTGTTTAAAAAATCTGCAAAAGCCGAAAAGCAACTCAAGATGCAGTGAGCAGATATGAAAATGCATTTTATTCTGGCTTAAAAAGAATGTATTCCAGTTTTACAGCCTGTTATATCATGTGTATGCGTGTGTTCACAAACGTGTGTGTTTACACTTGGGTGTGATGATCTGTGAAATTATCTATTGCCCTTCAGAGTTGGAGCCTTTGAGGAGCAGCAGCCTTCTGTCCAACCCTGTTATTCCACACAGTCAGCGCAAGAAGCACTGAGGAGCAACAGCTCCAAGGCTGCCCATGCATAAAACATTGTTACCTCACAAGAACACATACACTGTCGCTATAGGATAGATAGAGATACATTACAAACTCTGTGCATTTATAGCATGTTTGGCTGAGAAAATGAACGCTACGTGATTGCCTATCTTTGTTCCACGGCAGCGTCTTTGTGAGGGAGTAGCCTGCGTTTAACAAGGACTGAAACCAAACTCCAGAACATTTTCTTTAAGACAGGAGTATCCACACATATGAACACTGACCCACTGTTGTACACGTTCAAGTTGATAATAGGTTTCAGGAAAACGCAGGTGGACCAAGATGTTTGGTCTCTTAGTGCAGGCCACTGTGACATTACGGCTTTGAATCTTTACTTAGTCCTTTACTCTGGACTACCTGTTGAGCTCTACAATTATGGCAATGCTCATGCTTTTCAACAGAATGTACAGTATGTAGACTATTTCAGAGATAATGTGTGATAAACCTCAGGTGATGTTTCTTTCTAAAAGCTGAAAGACAACCACATTGCCTAAAGTAAATGTTTGGGCATGAATGCTCCTAACAGGACTGAGAATCATTTGTTACCACCTTATAAGCAAAAGCCTCTGGTTCCCCTATATCTTGCCCATTAAATAAATCACTAAATCTGATGGAAGCATGGTCACCACCATGACAACATGATTAAAAACCATTGATTCCATACTCCATCTCTAGAGTTTAAAAGTGCTCAGATTGTTCTCTGTTGTTTTTCTTTCTCAGTCAGATGTTCAAATAGTGGGTAGCTGTGAGGCTGGTGCTCTGAGGCGAGGGCCTAAAAAGGAGTGTCGTGACTCAATGATTCATAAGACTGAATAATTCAATGGCTGGATGCATGTAGAGCACTCCGCCCCTGCTGAACCCAGTCCTCCACAGACCCGATGCAGACTTACATGTAAACCTCTGCAAGACTGGTCCACATCATACACAACAAACTGTGGTTAACAGCCAAACATCAGCTAATGACATACTACAGTATGTGTCAAAAATGCTGTTTTGCCACTGTGGCACCAGAGTGAAAAGTAAGATAAATGAAGATAAAAAATGAAGTGTCCAGCCACAGGAAAATTGGGTCAGATGATTTAGTTTAGTTTAACATCTAAACTGGGTCTAACCAGCAAAGAGGCAGCATGACAGACGGTTTATGGCAAACACACCACACCAAAATTGATGCAAGCTTTAATGGATAATAGGATCATATGGTAAATGAGTAGAGCACATGCACATACATCCCATACACACAGGGACGAGCTGGCAGCCCAGCCAATTCACCGCCATTGACAGAGCCAGACATGGAGGGCGCGGAGCGTGTGGGAAGCCGTACATTCATACGCAATGCTCCCTCATCAGCAATCAAGAGGAAAGACCTGGGAGGGTAGGTGAGGGGAGTCATGAGCTGAGCTCGCCATGGTGTGTATAAGTATGCTATCAGCAAGAAAGGGAGATTCTGCAGTGATGGCTTCAGCTTCTCCTTAGACTGGTGATGGCTGTGGAACCCCATGAGGCAGACTGGTTGACAAGACAGGCAGAGACAGATTCACAGCTAGACAACAGCCACATTTTAACTTTCACTGCTTTCTCCCTCTGTGTGTATCCTAAGGTCTACCTCACAGTGTGAGCTTAACTTAAAAAGGGCTCACTGAGTTTATTATTTCACAGTTTTCACCTTGTCGGACTTACATTTGTTGAAAAGTGGCATAATTTGAGGCAATTTACCAGATTTTGATGTGTAAAACAAGTGGAGTTGTCTTTAAGCTTGTGTCATTGCTCACCTTCTCCCTTACAAATTGTATTTTTTCTGTTTAAACAAAAATATAGTATGTGCCACACCAGTGTCAAGCTATTTGTACCTCTCTAAATGAGAGCTAGAATAACATCCATTCATTTTTTCCTGATTTTATGATGCATAAAAATCTTTAGATTATCATACGACATCCCAACTTCTTGTGTTCTAACCACTGTGCAGTGATCGCAGACAGGTTCCACACATGTACCATCCAAACTGACCACTGCCAAGTGTTTTTCTGGCTATTTTCAGTCTAACTGCATGATTCAACAGAAGGCATAATGATGCCTCCAGGACAGGCTGACCGATGATAATGCAGTGAATCGTAGAAGCTTTAAATGAGTGCACCAACTGGGAATTAGAATATGAACCCAAAACACTCATCATGGCTGGATGAATGCAATGCTGGGGGCAGCAACATGGCATCCAACAATGAAATGGGCATCACATCAGTTGTGTGTGTGTTGGAGGAAGGTGCGGAGGGGGGGGGTGAGTTAGTCTCATTGTGGATGCTCACTGACCGAGACCAACAGCCGGCTCACAGAAGGAGCTCTAATAATCACTGTATATATGAAGTGGATGTATTTGGATGTGCATGTTACATATATAGGCCCTTGCTCACAAACAAAAATGTGCCTCTGCGTGTGTAAGTAGACCAAAGTGCAATAAACAAGAATACACCCACATGAGAAGTATTCAGCCTGCTGAAATAAGCACAGTGCATTTTTAAACATCTAGAAATATCAACCTCGTCATAAGTAGGGTAACAGAGCTGGTCCTGCACAAGCAAAATCTTATTTCTCCATCTGTTTCTCAGTCTCCTGCTGGCTCCCTGACAGTCACCCTTTCTTAGATCTGGTGCAGAATTTCAACACCAGTTTTAAGTTTCACAGATTGTGATGTGAGGATGGAGGACAGGCCTCGCTCTCCTTTTATACCGATAGCTCGCAAATAAAAGGTTTGTCTGGAAACAAAGCAAAAGAGGGAGCAGGAGAGAGGTTGGCAACCTGTCCTTATCGGTAAATAGGCCAACGTTTTTTCTGGGGGAATCTCTAGTGAGCATGAAGTCACTGCTTTATCTGCTCTCAGAACTCTCTCTCTCTCTCTCTCTCTCTCTCTCTCTCTCTTCCAACCTTTAAAACGTTTTATAGAAGTTCCTGTCTCACCTTTACTATGCAGGCTTTTACCTCTCCAATAATTTCTGAAGGTATTTTGTTTCTCAGTTTTTGTATTTTTAAATTATACAAATGCCCTTATTTATTTAATTCCCCTATCATTCATTTCTGTATTTTTTTTTCTTGTCTGGTTATGATGGAGACAGCACTAAAGCATGATACAAAGTAAACAATTAAGTTATTAATCATTTAGAAAATAGTAAAGTAATTAATCTGGACAAAATCAAGCATCGTCTGCACCATGTAATGCATTCCAGTAACCAGAAAAATAAGATTCTTGTTGAATGTTTTGTCCACCTGCATTTACATACTTGCCAGCGGCTAAATTCTAAACACCACTTCCTCTCTGAATGTTTTACTTTGAAAGTTTTCACCAGATGTTGCCGCAGCTGGAGTGGATAACAGACCTGAGTGCATTTATAATCATGAGTGTCCACTGCCCTCCAGTGGTCAGCGTGAAGAACTGCAACATCTGCATTCACTCTTCCCTCCGTGTTGTCATTCTTCCCTTTGTGCGTCCATATCCCAAAGCTATGAGAGCAAGAGAGCAAAGAGAAGCCTTGCACTCAGTAATCTTCTTTTGTGGCTGAGCATTGCATGCAAGCCTGGAAGCCTGGACATAAAGATAACATACAAACAGATATACTGAGGCAAGCTGTTGGCTAGTAAAATAATTACGGTTAAGGATCATTATCAGACCATGAGTAATGAGTAAATTGTAGAGAATTAGACTATTTCTATGTCTTAACAAAGTTAACAAGTGTATAGACTACACGAGGCATCATATAAAAACCAGACCAAGTGATATAATATAATATAATATAATATAATATAATATAATATAATATAATACATAGGTTAAGTCTATGCCCTCATTACAAAAGGTAAGACTCATCTTTCTTAAGACAAGTAATTTACATAATTACATAATTTTTTCACTGTTCATTAAATGTATTTTTTTTTATATACATTTCCAACTATTTGTAAACATTTTCTACACTCACTTCAATATTTAGACTGCAAACAAGAGAGTTTCAAAGGTTTTAATAGCTCAATTACACCTTCGGCAGAGAAACTCAACATCGCTGATGCGATTTACCGCGGGAAAACTACACCCCCCAGAATGCACTGCGCTTTCAACATGGCGTCGCACATAGCCGTTTGACTTCTGTCAACAAGCCCAAAACGCAACTAAAGTGAAGTAAAACTGTAGTGAGGTTGGCCAATTGAATAATATTTCGGACAGGAGGATGAAACTGCTGCTGACAGTGTTGAAAGGAATCCATAAACCAGCTGTTTACGTCAGTCACCAGCGCTGTCTGAGCTCCTGTGCCAGCGGCGGCCTGTTACCTCACAGCGATGAGCCTCTGATCGTGGGGTCAAGCCGGGAGCTCGTGCAGAGACTGGGCTCGCAGGTGGAGGTGAGGACGGCCTTCATCACTGAGGAGGAGGAGCGGGCCTTTCTGCGAGAGCTGGAGTCAGGCCTGAAGAAGAAACGCTACGAATTCGACCACTGGGACGATGTGAGTTCATTATCAACACGAATTAACGCGGAGAAGGTGCACCTTAAGTTGTAGGGGGGTCACAGTCGAACCGCACACCTGTTACAGATATAATGATTCATTTAGCCTTATAGACTTTAATTGTGCCGTGCTCACTTCCCTACATTCAGGCTATTCACGGGTACCGAGAGACCGAGCGCGTGAGTTGGGGGGCGGCGTGCGAGGAGGTCCTGAATCGTGTCCGATCTGCAGCGTTTCCTGAGGGCAGTCAACTCCTCGGGCCTGTGCACATTCTAGACCTGGACAAGACTGGCTACATCAAGCCTCACATTGACAGTGTCAAGGTAGGTCCCTCTTTCTGTTTCTCTGCATGAGCAGTGCTGAAACAATCAGCTGTGAGCTCAGCTGTGCTTCATGTCATTTTCTGTCATTTTTCAGTTCTGTGGGAGCACCATTGCCGGATTGAGTCTTCTGTCAGACAGTATCATGCGCTTGGTGAAGGAGGATGCCACCAGCGAATGGCTGGACCTGCTGCTGCCCCGACACTCCCTCTATATATTGAGGTTCAGTATATACTGCACTTGAGTCAAATCATGTATATGAATATAAAGGATTTGAGTTCTGTAGCCCAGAGCCGATTTGCTGAAACTGTAGCTCTGCTACAGGATGAGCAGCAATCAAACCTGTAACCTCAGGTTTCATCCTGTCCATTTCACACCTCTGCAGGAACGAGGCCAGATATAACTTCACTCACGAGATCCTGAAAGATGAGGAGTCTGTGTTCAACGGACAGAAAGTGCCTCGGCGGCGCCGCATCTCTGTCATCTGCCGGAACCTTCCGGGCTAACACCCCCTTCCACTCAGCTTGGATTTTAGCAGAACACAACCTGAATTTAGAGGGTCGTGTCATTGATCTCCATTAAGATATTAAAGCTGGTATTCCTAATGTTTTTTTGGTTAATTTATTATTATTGTTATATACATCTATGATGAATTGTCCACGACATACTGATCTGTTTGTCTGACAATAATCAACAGAATGAGCCTTGTGTTATCAGACTTTGTTTATCGGAGCATCTTTAAGGTTTTGCAATGGACGATGTAAATGAACATGTTTCTGCACAATCTTCCACAACAACTGCACCAGCCTGGTGGTAGTTTGAGCATCATGTCAGTGATCACTCACTGCTGACAAGGATGTCGTATTTAAATGTATGAAACGCTTGTTTATACATGTAGAGAGTTGATTCTGAATCACGTTGTATTGTATGTATGTATTACCATCGCGGTGGTGTGTTCCTCTATTTCTGTATAATACAGAGACTCTGAGTAATTTCCAAATCAAATTAAAATAAACTTGGATGCAAGAAAGGCTCTTCTTGGTTTAGTGTGTGAAGTTGCTGAAAGATCAAAGAAGATCAACGTGGAGCTCCGAGAAGACAGTTTATCTATTCTCTGGTATGATATCTGTGCTTCATATAAAGTATATATTACCCTGAGATTTTAGACAGGGATGGGCTGAATACATCTCTGACTGTATTAAGATGAAATAAGTATGATAACACATGTTGACTAAGAAGCTTACATTTGGTCTCAGTATCTGTGTTTTTCCTCAGGACTTGGGCCGTCTTCTCATTTGGGTCCTGAGAGAATATGAGGAAGCCGACCCCGTCATCCTCTCTGGTGGGTACAGTACTGGGCTCTAAACACAGAGGCACAGTCACATGTGCACAGCTGATCCTGTCACTGTTGGTTTCTATTCAGTGGGTGACGAGGATGAGGTCTCAATCAAGGAGGCTGTGGACACGATAGCAGTCGCTCTGGGCTTCAAAGGAAAAATACATGCGGTAGGCTACAATAACAGAAGGCCTTGGTGTAAGACAGGTCTGTGCTGGTCAACACACAAATAAGAGCTTTGAATGAAAATTTGCATGCACCCTCATCCTGTTGAAAGTGGCTGTTTTTTGTTATTTTTCTCTCCTGCTAGCTATGAATATGACCTGTGACTGGTTTGTGGCCAACTATGACAACGCCCGAAGATGAAGTGACCAAACGCTGAGCTGAAAATCAACACCATTCTTTTGTTCTGGTATTAATGTTTTCTATATATTAAAAACTCTGTCTTTACATGGAGTTTAGCTGTTATTTTTTCCATTGTGTACACTCTCCTTAACCCCACCATTGATGAAGGGTGGGTGGCAGTGGTTTGAACCAAGATACAGGTGTCAATGTTCTGCTTTCATCCCATCAAAACAAACTGTACATGACAGACGGGACACAAAAGAAAAAAAAAATCCTTACTCGGCAGTAGATTTTACATTTTATTAGAAAACTTTCTACACCAAGAAAAACAAGTTTACGACTTTCCTCAGTTACCAAGCTCTAAGTTAAACTGTTTGCATGTGGGGAGGAAACACACAGAGACCGAGCTGCTTTCCACTCAGCATAAACAAGGTTTCTCTCATTCACTGTCAGACTTCAGGCTATGAAAAGCAAATTCAAGATGCTTGCCAAAATACTTTTTGATAAATGCCTCCTGTGAAGACAGATTCAACCTTTGATCCTGTGGCATGTCACTACCTTGACACAAAATCTCTCTTCCTTGTACACACCAGATTCACAGAAACACCAAATTTCACTTTCAGCCTCTCTTTGTCTTCTCCACCGTCCCTCGCTTCCGTCGCTTATTCAGTGAGGTAGAAGTGCATTTTGTCGTTCACGTTCTTGCGCTCTGGATTGAGGCGTTTCAGGATCTGTGCCAGCACGTTGACAGTCTGCTCACTGCTCAAACCCGTGCGCTTGGTCTGGAACTTCTTCAGCAGGTCTTTAGTGGTCATTGGTTTACGGATCAGATACCGCCGGACCGCTTCCTCTGTTAGCTGCACGTCACTGTGGAGGAGAAGAAATAAAGAGTTTATATGCAGTGAAGAAAAAGCCAACTTTTTCTGTTTTGGCTTAAATTCACTTGTATTTTGATGTCAACTTAAACATGATTTGCAGTTCTCAGAATAAATAAAAAACAATATTTTGTCGAGGCATAAAGGAGGGCTGCTAACAACCAACCTTGAGCTCGGAGTGGATTTTCCTGATGGGGGTTGAGGTGTACTCTTCCCAGAGGGAGCAGGGCTCTGGCTGCTGGGCTCCATCTTCAGCCTTTTGGCAGCTGGTGAGTCAGTGCCAGGACCCTGATTCTGTCTCTTCCCTGTGGGGAGAGTTAGTTAAAATGGGTCAACAAAAAGAGGGACCTCAAGTTTCTCTATGTGCGTGTGGATTTGTGTTGTCTGAACGCACACCTTGCTCTAGCTTGCTGGCAGCAGCACGGAGTGTATTGGATGTAGAGGCAGAGTCTATGGACGGTGTCCCGGGGCGGCTGCCAGTCCTGGAGCTGCCTGCGGAGCCACGCCCACCTGCGCGCTTCGGCGGCGTGCGTTTCTTCTGAGAGACAGACGGAAAGAGAGAGACATTTGAGAAAAACAGTGAAAAAAATGGAAATACAGAACCATTCACACACACACGCTAATCACCATGAACAGAGCTGAGGCCGTCTCTCCCTCGATGTCGCTGTCATCTGAGCTGTCCGACTCTCCGCTGCTGTCTGTGACACAAAAATTCATACGACTGAAGTTAAACAGGAGGGAGCATCACTGAACACTGCTTGTGTTTGCGAGGCCCTCAGTCAATCGTGTCTATCGTCATCTGTCTCTGTACCTTTCTTCTTCTTCTTTTCCGTTTGGACTGGGGTTTTCTTTCCTTCCTCTTCTTCTTCCTCCTCTTTTGCTTCCTCTTCATTCTGCTTCTCCTCCTCGCTCTCTTCCTCGCTTTCAGACGCCTCATCAATTCCTATAAAAGGGCGAACATTTGGAAGGAAAACCAATACCAAGACACACCGATCATTCATCCAGTAAAACCGATGAGTCAGAAACGTCGAAATGCACAGAAATAACAAAGACAACAAGCAAGATTATGGACACGAACATGAAATTTCTCCCAGTCAAATCATTGCTAGGCCAGTGATCATGCTCTACATTTTTTTTTTATCATACATTATATATGCAGAACATAATGTGTCTTTTCTACATTTAGTAATTAACAGATCAGTAATGTTCACTGCAGGTGGTCTGACCTTTAGGGAGGTCCTCTCCTTTGCTGGGTTTTCCCTTTTCTGGCTCTTCGTCTGAACTGCTTTTAGAAAACAAAACACACTCAGAAAGGAAGAAACTCAACAAACACACAGAAAAAGCAAAACATGCAGGGTCCATGAAGAGTCTTTGTGTGTAACAATGCAAAGGATCTGACCTGCTTTCATCTGACATGTAATCCACCTCGAGACCCTCGTAGTCGCCGTCATCGCTGTCCTCTATGGCCTCATCATTGCTCTTCCTCTTCTTCTTCTTCTTTCCTTTCCCTGTGTCTTTCTTCGCCTTTGTCTTGCTCTCTCCATCTGTCAAAAAAAAAGGAAATGACACGATGTGGCTGTTAACTTGCAGGTTTATGATGTCATCATGTCCACTCCGCTGTTTAACAACGCTCACCATCCCCCATACTGCTGTCGCTGTCATCGCTGCTCATCTCCAGGTCATCTTCAAGGTCGTGAATACGCAAGTCGCCCCCTCTCCCACCAGACTTCTTTTTCTTCTTCCCCGACTTCTCACCCTCATCTTCCTCATCCTCGCCGCGCTCCTGCTCCCTGAAACGTCTCTGAAGCATGATGCTGAAGTGATTCACCACTTTGTTCCTTCTGTAAATGGATGCACATGTCTGACAGTCAGTGTTCGACACAGCCAGGCCAGCTGCGTTAACTAAGAACTGTTTTCTTCTTCACTACATCCCTCCCAGTTCCTCCCCTCTCTCACCTGCCCCACTCCTCCTCAGCCTCCTCAGCAGTCAGAGTTCGGTGCTTGGCCAGCGGGGTGAAGTTGTACCAGCCGTGTACAGGGAAGGCCTCGAAAGCTCCATCAGGACACTGTGTAAAGATGTAGTAGGATGCATTTTCTGTCACACCGCCCTTCTTTTGACCTTTGAACCTGACACAAACAGAGGGAGAGAGTATTGAAAATGCCTGCATATATTTCTAAATACGCAGGTAGGTCAGTTTCAACTACATTATACGTATGCATGTGTTCTGTCTGAATGTAGATAACTTCAAAAGGACAGTGGAGCAGAGTGTGAAGAAGCGTCTCTGTCCCCACCTCTTGCCAGCCTTGCCGTTGACCTTGAGAATCCAGGGCTGATCCTCCACTTTGAACTCGCGTGTCACAATACCAAACTTCTTCCGCCGTGCTTCCTCGCGCTGCTTTTTGCCAAACTCACTCCCAGCTGCGCCTTCCTGCGTCTCTTCCTCCCCATATATCCGCCGAGCACTCATGTCTCTTTCCATACGGGCCTGAGAAGGGAGAGGGAGACACTGAAGATGGCTGACTCGCTAACCTAAGTTAGACTTCCGATTTTCTGTATTCTTTGATTTCTTTCTGTGCTATTTTTAGGGCAATCACACTGCTTGCGATTTCTCTTTCAGTGCAGACTCTGCCAAGTGGCGAGTGCAGCTCAGACCATCAGTCATTTTGTAGACATACTGACATGAAGCCCACCTGTGTCCAGGATGAACAGTTGACTCTGTCTCCTGCATTAAAAGCCATGATGTTGTACTTCTTGCTGGTGTTTCTATGGAACAGACAAAGATAAACGCAACCAAAATCCTTTAACTTCACATGTTTGTTCCTACAGAGAGTCACAGCCGGATCATACAAACTAACTTACTGCCGATAAACAAGTACATTCACATTAATGAGATTAATGTTTGCAATTCATCATGCAGTCTAATAAGTCCATGTCTATTTTTTAAAGGCAGATTTCAGCATATGCATCAGTGTGACGGGCATCAAAAAGGCTGGTACACATACACAGAACCAAAATATGTCAAATAAAACAAAATCACTTAAAATGATCACAGCCTTTAGCAAACCCATGTGAACACAGAGGTGCTCAACGTGGCTGCCAGAGATAGAATCCTAGCTTTGCCACAAAAACGATCTGTGACAAGGCTTGTCCAGCTTGTCCCTCAATGTGGATATTTGCATTTAAGACCATGATACTCACTTGGGGACTCGCACAGTGTATTCTGTGGCTGAGGAACTGCTGCTCCCCTGTGCGACAAACAGATTCAGAGGATTTTGGTTAGAGCATTCACTACAGTTAGCCTGACATATGTTTACAGCAGTGCACATGCAGGCTTCATTTAGAGGGATAAAAGGCTGATTTTTGTATTTGAGAGTAGAGTGAAAACTTACCAGTGACGTCATGGTTGCTCGTCTCTCTGGATATTCTCACCACAGCAACAGCTACTTCAGGCTAGCTGGGTACACGAAATAAGAGGAAGCGTTAATAAGCTGAACGTGGTTAGAGAACAGACAACAGTGTATACATGTTTCCATAAAATGATAATAAAACAGCCAGGAAACGCACAATAGAAGTTGATAATGCCCTTCACTGAGCGCAATTTTGTCAACAGATTACGTTAGCACCTGATGCTAAAATAAACAAATCACTGAACAACTCGTCTGCAGCTACTGCTAACCGTTACTCGGATAGCCCGTCTTTAAACTCACACGGGGTTTGTGTTAAATGAAGGGACGAGTTGTACACACAGATATGTCGAGTATTACCACATTAAACAAAAATTATCTGCATTATATGTCTAAAACATCTTCGCTGATTTACCGGTGCGTGCAGTACTGTTGTACTTGTTCCGTTCCTTTATATGGTCGACAGGAACCTTGTACTAGAAATAATGGTTCCTAGCAGCCCGCTCCATCTCCTTACTCTGTTTCGCTAACCGCTAACCTCACGGGGCCTCGGGTACCTGCTTTCACACTAGCCTTACTGTGCTCACGGAAAGTATATAATTGTGACCACTATACAGCAATGAACATTGTCATTTGAAACTAATTTATATTATTTCGTTTAGTAATTCCTTTAGTCTGGTGACTGCACTTTAAAAGAGCACACCGGAAATGTTACAGTGCTATCATGTCTGGCCTAACACTGTTGTAGACATCTAACAGAGTTCAATGGCCCCTACCTACTTGAGGTCTTCCTCAAACAACTTGATGCTCTTGTACTGATGTAGTTACTCAATGTGACCGCTAAAGGGCAGCACACTCGTAATTCTAAACAGGAGAGGCAAAGAGGAAAAGACTCTCAGGGAGCTTGTGACATGCACACATTTGACTAAGTGAACGTGTTGCAGGTCCACTCTGTGACCACTAGAGGGTGTTAAAGCTAATGATTCGTGAATGGTGGGTTTTATTTAGTTTTAATACTAACACTGTTTGAGTAAAGTTTGCTAAACTCATACTTTGGTGCTTCTATTCTAGACTAACATGACTGTTTATTATTAGATATTCAGAATTTCATGCCAATTGTTTCTGAGATATTGATGAATGTTCCTGACTCTGTTTGCATTGCACCAACACACCTAGAACTCATACCTGCACATGTCAACTGGACAACACACCAATTCAGCCAGACCACGAACCCAACAACACCAACATCTGCATTGATGTTTCAGTTGATATTGATCAGATGTACAGTGTTTTTCAGCATCTGGGAACAGATGGAAAACTGCAAATTCAATTGCAACTCATAACACAAGTCAAGAGTCATGCTCAAAGCTGTTTTTTGTTTCAGTTGTGTGTCTTGTATTTTTACAGCTGTTGATGAGTGTGTCAAAGATGCTGCTGTCTCTGGTCCTGATTCCAACTGCACAAATTCAATCGGATCTTACATTTGCACCTGCCCTGTATTTTCTTTCATTTATAGATCATCGCTGCAATAATAATCTGTACAGTTTTCCCAGTTAATTGAAATGTACTCAGTGTTTTGACAGCCCATCTTCTCCCACTGAATATAGATGGGCTATATAGCTATTATCTGTTATATATTGTATAACAATATGTGGAGATGTTTACGACATGAAAAGATATAACTCAACGTGTTCATGTTACTGCAGAAAAACAGATTTGTGTGCACCATCTCTGTAACTGTGTTTTGTAACTATTTCCATAAAGCTATGTCTAATGCCTGTCACCAGGTCCAATTTGCCATGAAATCACATGAAACAATTCACAGCATGCAGAGCTGGCCTAGGTTTACATTTTCCCAGGTAAACTTTTGCGGTTATTAGAAGCAGGAGATTTTACTTTTAACTTTATTGTGGGTATGGCTGAAACTGCAGCAGGATCAGCAAAGGTAAACAGAAAAGACCAAAGAACAGCCGGCTACGGCTTTCAACAGACACACAGACTGAGTGTGCAACATCGTCAAGGAGAAGGTGACGCCTACCAACACACACAATACAAATGAGACACAATCAACACAATCAGCGTATGGGCGGCAATAAGACACTACTTATTAAACCTCAGTGATTGCAGTCCTGGTACACATCTGTAACAGAGGTGCTCCGTGGATGCACCTTTCCCTTTTCTCCTTTTAACTTTACTTTTGCTTGCATAGATAAGTGAAGCGGCCTTCAACCATGTGAGCCAGTCAATTTGCATGGTTTTTTACATTTGAATCAAACCTTTTAAAAACAGTTTTTGGGTGTTGCAAATTTTACATGGTAGAGTTCAGGCAGTCAGACCTGATCTGCAGATTTGACATGTCATGATGAAGTACTGTGCCTCGCTTCTTCTCCTGGGTAAGTGAATTCCTGCTTTTCCTAAAGATGCTTGAAAATCTCCAAACTCATAAATTGAGGATAGTCCCTGTAATTCAATTCAAAATATGTCAGTGCTGCTAATTTTCAATTTGAAGATAAGGTTGGTTGGACTGGACATGATTTGTTTTAAATTAGAGTTTTGAGACTTGAAGAAAAGAAAAATAATTCCAGTCAAATAATGTTTATTATTATGATACAAGCCAGTCTTATAAAGACATCACTCGTACTTCCAGGAATCTTTAAATATGGCATTTATAACTTTGGATGTACTAAGCATCTTCTAAATCTACTTTTCTATGTTCTGGTTGAGATTTTCATTTCTTGTTATTTGATGTTTCAAACTGACATAGTTTATAGAAGGTTCAGCGATTGACAATGACATTGACAACTTCTCCTTAACTCTTCATTGCTTCTCCTTTCCAAAGGCTTGCTCGTCATCCCTGTCGCTTGTGATTTTCCTCCTGGTACGGATGATATTCATTTAAACACACTTACAGGCAAAACAACATAAGCCTCAAACAGCGAAATAACCATTAAAGCATCATTATCATTGCTTCCTTGTTCGCCCGCAGGTTCTTGTGATGGATACACCAACATAACTGAACCATGGCGCAACCAAGGCTTTAGATCAACTTCTATCCCAGCCTTTCCCAACGATGATGGGAAACTTGTTAACAATTGGTGGCGCTTCACGGGCATTGGTGGAGACAGAGTGACTACAGTTTGTCTCGGCAACAGTTTTGGTGGCGCATACAATACGATTTATATTCCATCTGTATATCCAACTACTGAGTCTGTGACCCCCACAACATTGTGGGCATATGCTTATTTGAGTTACTGTGCCGACACAAGTTTTTCAGTGGATGTGGCTCTTTGTCCTGGAGGATTCTACGTGTACAGACCATTACAACACCCATATACCACCATGGGTTACGTGACCTGTGAGTTTCTGCAAATTGTTGTAATGATGTTAATAATGATGCACAGCTTGTGAGTCTGTGTCATGTGACTTGCAGTTTCAATACAATAGGTGGACAGAACTGCCAAATTAAATGTCCCATATCTGGCCCCACAGTACCAAAGTCTAAGCCTGGGAGGGGGATTGCAGAACTCATTGTTTTTAAATCAGAATTCAGTATGTGATGATATCATAGTATTTTCATCTCTGTTTAGATCATTCTGAGTGTAATCCAGACTCATGTGGACCACTTGCTCAGTGTTCATCTACTGGAAGCTGTGAATGTATTCCTGGGTATGGAATACCCCCCACATACCAACCCACCGCAGATTCATATGGTTGTGTTGGTAAGTACATTTTATTTAACCTAAATAGTGAAAATGGGTGAATTGCAGAAGGAACTACATCCAGAAGTCTTATGTGCTCTTAAAGTTTGTCTATCTTTAAAATCTTGTCCATAATATCTCTTGTCAGACATAAAAGAGTGCCAGGCGATTACAGGAATTTGTGGCCCTTACTCTAGTTGTATCAACACCATTGGATCATACATCTGTTTCTGTTTGGATGGATTCAACACAACAAATCCAGATTTACCTACTGCAGCGTCCAACCCATGTGAAGGTACCATTAAAAAAATATTTTGGTCTCTCTCTTTGGTGCAGTTTGGGTCGTTTATGCAGGTTGGATGTGTTCATGGGTTGATATGAGCCTGTTGTCAATTGCTCTCTATAGATATTGATGAATGTCTCGACGTCTGTGGTGTTCATGGGACCTGCCAAAACATCCCAGGAAGTTATGTGTGTGAATGTCACCAAGGCTACCACATTGCATCTGATTCGACTTTCATTTGCGAAGGTCTGTTCTATTATACTATACTATACAAAACTATGCTTAGTTAAACTATACTCTGCTATATTAGCCTATATTGTACTATGCTATACTATGCTGATGACTTTGTCTTTGCACCTGGGTATTTGAATACAGTAAGAGACACAGATTTAGCTTGGGATATGGACAAAAAGGAACATGTTTCAGGCTACTAATTTATAGTAACATAGGGACTTGCTGGGAAAAGAGGCTGGATTTGGATATTTGTTTATGTAAAAGTGGGACTTTGTTATGTTCAATTGCTGAAATCAGACAAGGAGGCAGGGGTAGTGTGAGAAAAAGTCAGTGGTTCAACGAATACTACAGAAAATGTGCAACAGAAGTGTCTAGGAGATCCACACAAAAGGCTGACCAGACGATTGAGAGTGAGAAGGCAGGGAGATTGTCCAAATCCTGATAATTCATGAGGCACAGACTGGCAGGGCATGGACTGGAGAGTACAAAAAGACAAGAGTCAGGAAGGCAGATAAACAGATGAGGAAAAAGAGGAGTCTCAGGCAATACCACGCGGATGAACGGACGATTTGACGAATACTGTGTGGAAATCCTTAAATACTGTGGCAGCAGGTGAGTCTTAAATGATCTGAGTCAGGTGTGCTCAGGAGAGGAGGAGGCGGGACCAAACCTGTCAGCCACACCCTACAGTTAGACACTCACACATGACAGACAGCGTAGACACAGACAGAAGACAGAGGGGAAGGCAAAGGCACAATAGGACAAAAGGGAGGGGAAACTGCAGAATTAGAGAGTATATAATCGACTCGGCAAATGTAATTTGCTCTGTGTCCTTTTAGCTCAGTCAAAAGATGAGATGATACACTGAAGGGCCAATTTTCAGTTTAATGAGAACACTGTCACTAACAGTAACTGTCGCTTTCCCAGATATCGACGAGTGTTTCAACTCGACCGTCTGTGGTCCTGATTCTATTTGCACCAACACACCTGGAGCTCACACCTGTGCCTGTGAACTGGGCTACACACAGACTGAACCAGCCAAAGAACCCAGCGAGAACAACATATGTATTGGTACAGTAGGAAACCTTAGAGTTGAAACATCTGTGCATGGATCCCTGTTAGTTGTTTTGGGTACATCTGTGTCAAAATGAGAGAGAAGAAGACAAGAATCTTTTCAGCAGTAAACATGTTAGCAAATAGAGAACATTCTTGAAAAAATTTTTCCAGTATAGGATCCAGTAAAACAATGCTATTCCACCCTCTCACTGGGCTCACTTTACGCCAAGAGACATTGTTTAAAATCAAGTAAAGTAGCCCAGGTCACATTAAATAATGAAAACATACTTTTGTGACCAAAAAGTCTGTTTGGCTCTTTTTGTGTACCATGCATTTGGCAACTTCTGTATTTTTACAGATGTTGGTGAGTGTTTCGAAGATGCTGCTGTCTGTGGACCTAATTCCAACTGCACAAATTCCGTTGGATCTTACATTTGCACCTGCTACCCTGGTTTTCGGCTGAACGAACCAGACGTGATAGCCAGCGCTGCTAACCCATGCACAGGTGAGGGGTCTTGTTTGGTATCTGACTGACACATGGATCAAATGAGCCGCAGTGACAGATAGCCCCGTGTGTCTTCTCCCTCTGCAGACATAGATGAGTGCAGTGAGACTCCTGGTTTATGTGGTAAACAGACTCTGTGCAGCAACGTACCAGGGACCTTCCACTGTTCTTGTCCTGAAGGATACTTCCCTTCAACTGGGATCATGTGGGAGATGGGGGTCTCGTTTTGTAAAAGTGAGCAAAGTCAAGTTGAAAGATAATTAAAATGTATGAAAGTGCAAAGGTGGTCATGCATAATATTTTCTAAATTGCTGACAGGTATTCAGGATATCCTGGATGAAATCGTACCATCAGAGGTAAGAGCCAACTCGGTGCTGACCCTGGATAGTTAATATAATGAAGCAGATACCAATCCTATTCCATGATAGCAGACTTAAGCTGATGTCTCACTATTGTGTAATGAAAACATGGTGATTTTGAGATTCTAAAAAGTTAGATAGTACATTTCTCTTAAAGCGTAGATGCCAAATCACAAGCTCACGGCGTAGTATAGCAAACAAATGCTCAACAAACACTGTCATTACAGGGTCAGACAAAAGAGCGAGCTTTCCTTGACAACATGGATCAGCAACTTAAGGAAAACACAGATGTTATCTTACCAGACGTGGTATGTACAAAACAGACGGAGACAACAGTCCATGGCTTGCTTAACTTACCCACTAGATAGTGTAGAGACAGATCAGACGTGATATAATGTGATACTGCAATTATGTTCTACCTAATGCTTTTCTCTCTGTCCTTGGTGTCTTTGCAGACAGTGGCAAACAGCTTTTCTGCAACTATGGTACTTAACATGCAATGAAATTAGAGCTTTGCGTCATGTTTGATGTTTGTATTTTTGTTGACCTGCGTATTCGACCTTAATCTCTTGCAGGAAGTGTCAGGCGTTGGACCGCAGGCCAGGTCAATCAGGGTGAGTAGTGAAGGAGATGGGGAGACCGGCAGTGTCATCCTGGGCATCTCAGACCGTCTAGTTTCTGCAATGGTGCCAGCAACCCACAACCAAACCAAAAAAGCAGTGCAGACTTCAATATTGGGTAAGAGAAGGGTAACCTGCAGAAATGTAGTTTATATTAGATTATATTCGTATTTTCAGTGAATATCAACCTGCTGTGGTTTTCATCCATGTGCAAGATTTGAGCCTACAAACCATTGGTCCAGGGAGTCATGATATGGACAGTGTCCCCTTTTCTGCCAAAGGACAGACCATGGATATCAACTTGCAGGCTCTAGCCAGCGCCAACAATGGTGAGAGAGAGAATTGATTATAAAGAACACAATGAGTGTGATCAACATTGACATTAAATGTTTGATTTTGTATCATGTGCACACTCCCAGGTTCTGCAGCAGCTGCCTTTATGACACTAAACGGGATGGAGAGCCTTCTTAGTCATCAATACTTTAAAACAGTGAACAAGACAGAGATGTACTCCGATGTTTTCACTGCGGTCTTACCGAAAGTGAACAACACCAACCTCACCGAGCCTGTCAACTTCACCATCCAGCATAAGAAGGTGTGGCATTCATCATCCATCCAGCCGTCCTCAGAGAGCTTTCAGTACATCTAACCGCTGTGTCTCCTGGTTTCTCAGAAAGTGCCAGAATCTGGAATGGTGACGTGTGTGTACTGGGTAGACAAAAGCAAGAACAAAGAAGAGGGACAGACGGATGTGGCGATGAGCTGGTCAGTAGACGGCTGTTGGGTTGCATACTCCGATGAGAACTACACAGTGTGCAGCTGCTCTCACCTTTCCACCTTTGCCCTCATCATGCAGATTGGGGAGGTATATCACATTTCTGTGTACAGGATAAAAGTGTGCTGTTCAGGTCAGGGACACAATAGAGTACTTTTAAAAATCCGCCGACCCGAGATCAGGTTGGTCAGAATCTCAATGTGTTGTCTTCTGTCTTCTCAGCCTCCAACAGAGGACCCTTTCCTGGAGTGGCTCAACCGAATGTGCGTGATTATCGGACTCTTCTTCTTTGCTCTGGCCATCTTCACCTTCCTCCTGTGCAGCTGGAACCCCAAGATCAACAACACGGCCCGTCTTCACATGTGCCTCAACCTCTCCTTGTCTCACCTGCTGCTGCTGTGGAATGACAAATATGTCACACAAGAGGTTTTTGCTTTCAAAAGTACTTCATGGGATCTCTCACACATGTTTTAAATATGAGCCAAGGGAAGCTAACCGTTCTGGATTCAAGATTCTCACCATGTGTCCCCACAGCTGGCCTGCACCGTCATGGCAGGCCTTCTCCACTTCTTAGTTGTTGCAAGTTTTGTGTGGATGCTGCTGGAGGCGCTGCAGCTCCACCTGTTGGTCCGAAGGCTCTCCAAGGTGCAGGTGATCCAGAGAGATGGCCTCCCCAAGCCACTTCTCTACCTGGTTGGCTACGGCGTGCCCTTTGTGATTGTGGGTGTTTCTGCACTGGTGTATTCTGATGGATACGGTGCCACTGAGGCAGAGGTGTGAGTAGGACGAGCAGTAACACATGCACTCCTTCATATCGTCCTGTTCGTCTGATGCGCATGTAGGTTGAAATGATTGTTTGTTTGATTGTGTTGCAGCTGCTGGCTCTCAGCACAGCGCAATTTCAACTGGGCTTTGACTGGGCCTGTGATTGTTATCCTTGGTGTGAGTACGCTGGATATTGGCATTTAGATTCTATTTAGAAGAAAATACAATCAGCTCAGCCTGCCGTGCTTTCTAACCTAACTTGTATGGAACAAATGGGTAAAATTTCGCCGTTGGGCATGTTGAATGTCTCAATACTCTGTTGGATGTGGTGCGATCCAAATGCCCCTATTCATTTTCTGACCTCTTTTTATTTGTTCCACACAGACATATTTCTTTGCATGTCATACTGAGGGTTTGTATGTCTTTCTTTGTTTCTTTGTTTTTGAAATATTCTATGCTCATTTTTTCCTTTTAGCTCAATTGGATATTGTTCTGTGCAACTCTGTGGAGTCTGAGACCCACCTTGGCCAACATGAAAAGTGATGTTTCTCAATCTAAAGACACCAGGTACAAACCAGGAGTGGTCAGGATTGTCTTTGCATAGAAATGAAAATTTGTGTTGTTTGTTGTTTGCCTTGTTTGATAGAATCACTCGTTTCCATGTTCAAGCCATCTGCTATAAATACTCAATTCTATACTATATTGTACATCGAGTCGTGCTACTTTCATGATCAAAGTGACAAGCAGGAACGTGTATATGCGGCAGAGTGGAGGGATCACAGAGACTCTGCTGCCTGTACTATTCCTATCATATTCCCATAATGTTTGTATGATCAGATATTGGGCCATCCCACGTGTTAAAAATGAACAAATCACTGACTGAGTATAACAATATATCACAGACTTTATATACTGTAATGTTCAATTGACTGTATTTGATAGGCTTATACATTTTGTGTTCAGTAGCCATCTGTGTTTAAAGAGTCATACGTTAAGGTCAGGACTCACTCGATTCTCACTGTTTACAGGTTGATTGTCTTCAAGATTGTGGCCCAGTTTGTCATACTGGGCTGCACCTGGATTCTGGGCCTGTACCAGACAAATCTTTTCTTTCAGCTGCTCTTCATTTTACTCAACTCCCAGCAGGGCACCTTCCTTTTCATTGTCCACTGCCTGCTCAATAAGGAGGTAGTCTGCAGGAGATCAGCCTCCTCTCACATCTCACAACATGTCATTTAACTGTTGGCATTAGCGTAACACTGATAATATAAAGACAATATGAACAGAATGTCAAGTTGCATTTGTTAAAGTACAGCTGAACTACACTGATGTTTAACCTAAAATTGTTTATATCTTATGTTGTGTTTGTAGTTTGTGTGTGTTTTTGTACATGCTGAGCAGCACTGAATTGTTGATTTGTATGATTCAGGTAAGAGAGGAGTACATCAGATGGCTGACGTGCTCTTTTGGAAAAGACAGATCTGTGGTGAGTCCCTTGACACTTTTCATGTAAATTGAACTTAAAAAGTTGTATCACTGACATGTTTCAAACAAATGTACATGCGACACTTTACATGCAGAACAAGGCAAAGCACCAACTGATTGTACCGTGCCATGTTCAGTGTTTTGTATGTAAAAAGGATGAGCAGCCCCCTGACAAAAGACAGGTGTAAACAGCGCAGATTTTATGCATTTGGTGTGTATTTAAATGAACAGCGCAAATACTGAATCTGATCATTTATTTCAACAGAAAGATGCACCTTCAGTGTCCGAGGATTTGGACAAACCCGAGGATCAGACAGATGAGAGGAACAAGGATGATGATGATTAATGCTGATGAAGTGGACAGAAAAAACCAAGAAGAAAGACAGAACAGAGACAAAATGATAATAGTTAGTTCCAATTATTATCCATGTTTTGTTTTTATAAATTCTAGTTTAATCAGTGCAAAAGGTGACGTGTATTTCAACATGAGCGAATGTGATTGCATCATTGTCCATTTCCCATAGTTCTAGCTGGCTGTTTTCATTGTTCAAGGACTGCAAGTAAAATGTTTTATACAGTTTAGATGTTGCTTATGTACCTTGGCAGGTTTGACAGTCACACAGTACACAAAGGAAATACTGCAGGTCATTTCTACACCTCTTGTAACTTATTCAGTCTTGTAAAGTACATTTAAATCACCTTAACACATTAATGTAGCACACAGTAGAGCCATGGAAGACAGTAACGTTGTATACTGTATGTAACGAGAGTATTTTTTGAGTATATTTAGAGTATATATGGTCACAAAGAAGTCCTGGCAGTGTCAAGAAACACTCTGAAGACTTATCACCATCTCTCCACTCAATTCATTTGTTTGGGTGTGGGAGCTTTCACAAACACGTTACACACCCTCAGCCAGTCACCGTCTAAAAAAACAAAGTGAAAACACTCACGTCTCAGTTGTTTCTTTCTCTTTCCATTTGGGTTGTATTTACATGAGAGCTGGGACACTTCCAGGTGTGTCAAACTTTACAAGACAAATTCGGAGGATGGGCAAAGGCCAAGCATGTTCTTTCTCATTTACATTGTATGGACTTAAATTGTATTCCCAAACAGATAAGGATGTTAAACTTAAAGTTAACTTATAGTTTACTACAGTCGGACACCATCAGACATGCATGTAATATAAGCATTACAGAACAAAATAAAAAAAAATGCTCACTGCTGCTGATCATCTTAGGACTGATGTGCACTCCACTTTTGGCACTTTCCCGTCATGTCCTTGAAATTAATTAATGAATCACTTTTTCAACATGGATTGTAATTCACGCTATTAAATACTACTGTGGCGGTATTTTCTTTGGAATTGCTTTTGTTGACCTCTGAATTTTGGTATCTGATGCTCTTTTCAGCAATTAGAAAAATAAATGACAGACATTCCTGCTCATGATCTTGTTTGGACTTGAGCTTTAGACCAGCAGACTTAACATCTTTAATGCACTGGCTATGCTGGAATTGCCATGTATCACACTTTGTTTTGTTCATATACGTTTGCCCATTACCTGTGTATACATGTCAGAAACACTGCACACAGTCAACACAGACGATAGCTTGCATCGTCTGCAGTAGTCCAATGCATTTGTGTACCTCAAGGGTGCAGCATTTAATCACATATAATAACACAGTGGTGCGTTTGATGCAGTGTTTGACACAGATGACATCTATGAAGCAATAATAATTTTTTGGTAGACAATCACATTTGTTTTTTTTTTCTCAGTAAGCATGGGGTTGATGTACAATGATGATAAAGATGAAAAAGCTTTGAAGGGGAAGGAAGACATTTCATCAGGACATGAATGCCAATATTAGAAGAGATCAAGGGAAAGTTCCCTGAATCCTTTGTAGCTGATTTAATTATTTTTCCCATCAATCCCAGGACAGACTGCTGACAAAGCAGAGCAGTGATCATAGGAAATAGCTCGTGGCTCTCAAGCTTGTATAAAACGTCTCAGTCTTATCCATTTTAGAGGATAATGAGGACTGACCAGTTATCCAACGGACCTGCAGTGGAGTGAGTGGGGTCACAGAGTGCAGAAGCTGCTGAAATCCCCAGTGGAAATTTGGGTAAAGAGTGGAAATAAATATTGAACTCTGGTCCTCCACTCTGTCATGAGCTGTAACCTTGGTGCTCTTGAGCTACAGGCACTTACCTACACCTAGCTACACACTTAAAAGTCCACTTTTCAGTAGCCAACAGTGGAAGATATGGTTGTAAAAGTGATCTTGACAGATGAGCACTAGATGAACAAAGGTGCACTCAAGCATTTCACAGGTTCTTGAGGTAAAAACAGGTAGATAAGCTATCTTAGAGGTCTGTGGTGACGAGGCACTGGTGCTGACTGTAAAACTTTGAATGTTGGATAGATATGTCTAATTGTTCAGGCTGCATATTAACACTGTTAACAGCAGTGTTGTTTACAGTGTTTCAGCAGCCTCGTGGCTTATCTGGAAAGAACTGGAGCAGTTAACCAACAGGGCCAAGCTTGAAATTTGTGAGTCAAATTCAATATATTGTAGAACAGAGCATGAGACACACTTGCTGACGCTGGTGTAGTTTTCTGTGACGACCACTAGATGCTACCAAAGGGCCATATTTTAATGATTGTACCTTTAATTGAGCGGGTTTTATTTAAACTTTGGGTTCTAATTTCCCTCCAACTGCTCCTGGTGTGAAATCTGAACACCTCCTGGTGACTGTGTACTTGGCATAGTGGCTTGTTATCTGCTGCTGGTTTTATGCATTAACCTGCACTCGCATTAACGTAAGTGACCCCTATAACAGCACCACTGACTTCCAGGAAAAATATAATTTTCCATTCACACAGCAGCACTCTTCTCAGCAACACAGCACAGGAACAAAAGTGAATTAATCTGCTTTATGCACAAATATGTATGATGCCATAAGATTGCATATACAGTGTCGTATGATGACATAGTTCTGGCATCTGGAGATTGTTATTGTTTGCTGACAAACTTAGTTCATTATATTGAAGGTGTAGAATAAACACCTTGTAATTTGTGTGGAAATGTACCTTAACAGTGCAGCGCAAATTAGTTTTGCCTGTTCTTCAATAATTAGCGGATGTGTGTGTGGTTGCATGTTTGCATGAATGCACGTGAATTGTAAGAGAAACTTGGTGCATTCAAATAGCTGTTCAATGATGTGTAGTGTCTGTAAGGATCAGCTGGAACTCTGCGTCCTGTCTGCTTGACTGCTGATTGCATCCCAGTTGAGTCTTGTGATGATGCCCTCCGCTCTGTCCAGGCACGAGGCCACCGATGACACAGCCAGCATTCACACTCCGTGTATCCAGTTCACAACCATGTATTCAGCGTCTTAAATACGGACACTTTTTCACAAACATGCAGCTCAACTGAGAATGTGTTCCTAGAAAACAGCTTCAGAGGATTCTGGATCAGCTCTTGGACGACCTTATCCATCACTGTGGACTTCCATTAAAACACAAATGTGAAATCATCACGTTGGACATTTTGCAGATTCAATTCGCTCCATTAAATGTGTACATTTACTACTATTTTGAATTTGATGTCTGCAACACATTCCAACAAGATGCAGCAGGAGCCTGTTTGCCACAGTGTTACATCACCTTTTCTCACACTCAGTAAGCGTTGGGGAACTGAGGACACTAATTGTTGTGAGATTCTTCCCCATTCTTGTTTTATGGCTTCAGCAGCTCAGGAGTCCGAAGTCTCCTTTGCTGTATTTTGGGAGACAGGTCTGGACTGCATGTGAGCCAGTCGAGTGCCTCTCTGCACTGTTTTACTGTGAGGCTGTGCTGTTGTGACGGCATTGTTTTGCTGCAATAAGCAGGGACGTCCCTGAAAAGGATGTCGTCTACTTGGCAGCATATGTTGCTCCAAAACCTGTAGGTACCTTTCAGCATGATTGGTGCCCTCACAGATGTGTGAGTTACCCATGCCGTGGGCACTAATACACCCCCTTAGCATCACAGATGCTGGCTTTTGAACTGTGTGCTAGCAACAATCTGGATGGTTCTTTTCCTCTTTAGTCCAGAGGACACGACACCCATGACTTCCAAAAAGTATTTGAAATGTGAACTCATCTGATGACAGGACACTTTTCCACTCTGTGTTAGTCCATCTCACATGAGCCGGGCACAGAGAAGGTGGAAGCATTGCTGGATGTTGTTGATAGATGATATTATGTATTGTAGATTGTGAAATCCCAACATTGCACTGAAACTGTAGGTTTAGTTTTTCAAAAAGTGGTGAACCTCGCTCCATCCTTGCTTGGAAACAACTGAGCCTTTCCAGGATGCCCCTTTCATACCCAATCCTGATCCTATCACCTGTTGAACAACGAACCTGTTTACCTGTGGAATGTTCCAAACAGGTGTTTTTGGAGCATTCCAAACACTGTCCGAGTCTGTTGTTACTCCTGTTTCAACTAGTTCGAAATGTGTTGTTGCATCAAAGTAAGAATGAGCATCTATTTATAAAAAATAACAAGGTTTATCACTATAATTGATTAAATATAGGTCAAAAAGGGATTTGCGAATCGCTGCATTCTGTTTTTATTTACGTTTTACACGGCGCCCCGGCTTTTTTTGGAATCGAGGTTGTATGCATCTTTGCTGAGCTGGAGCTGTGAAAGGGAATGATATTAATAGATTGAATACAGAGTTGCATATTCACAATTATTGTCAAGACACATTTTTTGAAGTTTCCAGCAAATTTTTCATGCAATCCATAGCGCCGACATGATATTCAAACAGCCGCCTCCGAAAGACATAATGGACAGGCAGATGAGTGAGAAACGAGAGAATACAGTGCTCAGGGTTAGCTTCAGTGTCTCTCACTCTTTGCTCCTCTTCTCAATACTATACTTGGTTACCATGGAAACACACTCGCAGCGCTTGTGTCGTGAGGCCATTCAGCTGACATACCTCGTCTGGTAAACAATCCTGGAATCTGAACTGAATATGTTGGGTATGCGTTTGAATATGTCAAATTATGTAGCCGTCAGCCAAAGGTAACACGTGCCACAAAGGTGGCAGGACCACAGGTGGAAGTGAGACAGCAGCTGTCACGGCTTTGAACTTTTCCTTGCGCAAGTTCTGATGTTTTATTTCACTGACATTTAAGCAAAAGATGTGTCATAAGCCTGTTTAATCAACTAGACTGGGAACATCAGCAAGCTGACGCAGGCAACCAAGTGCAGTCATGGCCTAAGTTTTTTTTTTCAATCACCATACTCATAAAGGTAAAGACAAAGAGTCCATTAGGCAGTGCATGCAGGGAGTTTTCCCTTGATCTCTCCATATTTATGAGTAAAATTGTTCAAATTTCATTCTATATGTGCATGCCAGTCTTCTCCACTTGCTCATATTTTTAGAGCAGTCATTTCACGCCTATAATATCATTATCCTCATAGGAAGCCAAAATTCATCTATGAAATAGGCCTAATGATCTTTATTGTCCATGAAGACAAACTAATATAGTGTGTATAACACTGCACAATGACTTATCATCAGCACAAAAACCACAGGTTTACATAATGCCATTAGAATATCCCTAATCAAGAATAGATGAGTGCATGAGCCATTTTTCATCATAATCACAGGCAAAATGCACACGTAAATACATTGTGATGTTTGGGATAAACATACTGAAGGCAGAAGAACTAGGCAATGTTTCACATTGTTTTCAATGCATTGTAGAGAAGGGATGCTGCTCAGTCTTTAGTCTTTAGCCAAATACAATAAAGATGCTTAAAATGTGAGAGTAAAGCAAAGTTTCTAAAGAAAAACACTTGAAAGGCAGAGTGAAGGAAGGCAGTTCAGCAATTTTGGCACTTAAACATTGGAAAGTGGAACAAAGTCATGTAAACCTTGACCTACCTAGAGGCAAGCCTGCATGAATCAAGGCAATGCAATTGAAGAAGAGTAAGCGGTAAGTTCTAAAAGTAATAAAATCCTGCAGCAGGAGCATCAGTGCTCTATCAGAGGCAGAGCAGACAGTTTCACTGAGCCAGACAGAAGCCTGATACACAATACAAGAGCCGGATTAGCATTCCTGCTAAAGTCTCCTTCTTATTGAACTTAAAAAACGTGAACACCCGTCTCGTGCCACACGAAACAAACAGACATTCACCGGGATAAAAGCCTTGCTGATGTCAGTTTCCATGCTGGATAGCTCATTAGTCTGATCTGCACATTAAAGGGTTGGTTTGGATTTTTGGAGGTGGGGTTTTATGAGATATTACCTACAGTAGATGGCAGTTGGCACACCCCAATTTGGAGAAGCTGAGAGTAGAACTGGCATGGGAACACGGTGACGTAAACTGGGGGTAACAGCAAATGGTGTTTTAGCCATATAAATCAATAAGTGTACACTACGTTTATAGTATTTTCTCTGGTTTACCTGGCCACCAGACAGCACTTCCTGACGGGCCACTGAAGCCGTTATTTCGCTCTTTTCAAAGCCACCAGACTCCTCTGACAAAAAAAAAGTAATTTTACCCAGCAGAACACTGGAATTGTTGGTCTACTGCTGCTCCGATCAGGCAGTTTGTTTGTGTTTAATTTGGATTTGAACTAACATGTCAAAACACCAAAGTCAAGCAATGAAACAAACAAACTAACCGATCGAACTGCTGCTGCCCCCGTCCACAGCAACACATTGCTCAGCTGCTGTGCTGCTGTGCAAACTGGGGGTGTGCCAACAGCTATCTACTATTGGTAATGCAATGACTATGGGATGCACCTCATACAACCCCCTCTTAAACAGCATATAAACATACCTGCTAATGTCTCTTTGGCCTAGTTCGATGCTGGTGTTATCCTTCCTCTTCAATACCACTAACAACACGCTGTCTGGCCACGACATGCAAGCTACAGTGCAAGTTTATTTACTCTCCTTGCCTGCAGCGTAACACCGGTACTCTGGCAGCCATCCAGCTGCTGTCAATCAAACACTGACACCTACATGCTGCTCTGGTGGACTGAGATGAAAAGGAGTGTTTTTTTTATATTTCCCCAAAGACCAATTCTCTTCCTTTTAATGCTAAAAACAACTGACAATACATGACAATTAAAGAAAAAAAAAAAAAACACATTGGCATTATTTTTGATGACGAAAAGGAATGACAGAATATGATTTCAGCTGGACTTTAAGTGGAGAAAACCCATGAGCGGATGGAGCAGACAAGGAGCACCAAAGCAGTCTCCCCAGAAAAGTATAAAAAATAAATCAAGAAGAAAAGTGCAGTGAGGAATGCACCCACGTGGAAAGATTTCTGGAATGAGAAAGCATCTGAAATTAGATTCATTAAAGGGGCAGCCAATGTCATAGCCCCAAACCCTTTGCAGCGGCATGGTGACAACCCTACTTGTCTTCACACCAGATAGCCTCACGAGAAGGATCCGAAATTAAAGTCCCTGGCAGTGACTCGAGACTATAAGAGCAGCTATTAATTGTTTGGCTGTCAGGAAAAGAGTCCCATGCATCAAAGTGGCTTTGTGTGTGAGAGTGAAGTTAGGAAAGAATTATTTATGAGAAGACAGCTGGATGAGGCTATTAAGAAATGCAAGCAGACAGGCCAGCATCTTTGGGTCCTCTAAGACAATCAGCACCAGCCAGAAGCCTGATATTTTGTGGCCGGACAAAATGATGTTTTGGAAATATGAACCACCTCTTTGCTGTCATGTTGGCCCTCTAATGACATGGCACTGCCAATGTGCTGTTGTGTTTGGTGCAGATAGATTAGACTGATTTTCGTGACCCAGCTGATCTTTCATCCAGAACCACCAGACGTCACCTTACAAACACTTGGCATGCATCCATGAATACAGCAGAAGTATCTCAGCGACTAATAACTTGATTTACATAACATTTGCTCTTGATATTCATGGTCTGCATTCATTCCTCTCGCTATACTGTCAAATCCAGCCGTCTGAGTCTCTGTTTTCTTGCAGACAGCTCAAGTAGTTGAGGTCATTAATTGTATCAGATGTGCAAAGGTAAAGATGGAACAAAAACCCTCTTATCCAGGGCCAGTCGGGGAGGGTGAGTCAAAAAAATCACGCTCTCCGGCTCCTTTCTCTCTCCCTTGCTCTGATATTTGCCTTCTGTTCTTGTTTTTCTCTTCCAATCTACTAATTTCCCAAGATCGCATTCAGCCAATAAATGCAGTCTCTGGAAAATAGTAGATCAGAACTGACCGAATGCAGTCTAGACGGGATTATTAGAGCAACATTTTCCCAGTCTGAAGACACTTTGAAGGCTGGACTATAACTCAGCAGCTTAGACTCAGAGTGGATGTTAAAAAAAAAAAATGTAGCGTGGCCACAATAACCACAATAACGATGTGGTTCTGCAGTTAGAAATTACTTTTGATGCAAGAAATCATCCTTATCCATTGTTGGTACAGTGGCACGGCCGTGTTTTAGCTCATGTATGTAGCCTATTGTGTGAAGCACAGACATTAAATAGCTCATCATCCTCCCAGTATAGCAGCAATAGCTAACACATTTTGTTAAGAATCAAGCCAAGACAAGCTATTGCTTAACATTACAGGCTCTGATAATGAGAAAATATTAATGAGACTCTCAGTACCGCTTCAGTCTCTGGAGCTAATAGTCCTCCACTGACAGTGAAAAAAGACAGAGATGGAGAGAGAGCGAGTTAATGAGATGAAGTGTACACGTGTGTTTGCATGTGTCTGCACGCGCTTGCTTTTGTGAGTGAGAAAGACAAGGAAACCAAAAAAAAAAAAACAAGCAAGTGTGAAATGGGGAGGAGAAGAGTGTTAATTGAGTATGATCACACCTCTAACATATTCCTTCATGTGAAACAGGCAGACTCAACCTCCCGGCCGCCCACACACTCACGCAGAACATCATCAGGGCCTTCTCATCCCTAGCTCTGGATTTGCACTGTGTTCCAACACAGCTTGATTCACAAACTGCTGGAGACTGCTGCTTTTTGAATGGATGTTTTAATACCTCACCTCCCTGTTGGTTGATGTGACTGAATCATAATCATAACAGATTTGGTCATAGCATGGAGCGGCTTCCTTCCTGTCTTCCTCCTCTCCCTCCCACCATTTTTCACTTTTTACAGCAGCATTTGGTCATTTCTTACAGTAATCATGCATCTGAATTGT
Organism: Chaetodon auriga; assembly: GCF_051107435.1. NCBI lineage: Eukaryota > Metazoa > Chordata > Actinopteri > Chaetodontiformes > Chaetodontidae > Chaetodon > Chaetodon auriga. Next base: position 13,325,922 of record NC_135089.1, on the reverse strand, counting down.
CTGTTAAATGTTGGTCTTCTAACAGTGAAGGGAATATAGGTTAAATATGAGTCTGACTGCCTTATATTACTGATATATGTGTGTCACTCTCCCATATATTGTATGCCTGAGCATGGCCAGTAATGAGTCTAATTTTGCAGACTTATTTAATATTATATCAATACCATTTCAACTCCACAGTCGTTAATGAAGGTAAATGTTGGTGTTGGTATCATTACCCATGTTGCTGCAGGGCCATCGTTGAATCTGAGCAAAAAAGGAAGATGAAGGAACTTTTTATATTATTCTCAATTTCTCCCCCCCCCCCCCCATGTTTCTGTCCCCATTTGGTTTAGGTTAATACACTGCTTGGTTAGATTTAGAAAATAGACCATTAACCACGTGTCAAGGAAGGCTAACTTCTCCCTTGCGTATTATTGTGCGTATTTTTCCGGTCTTTTTTTTTTTTTTTTGGCACAGCTGCGACACCACACCAACGTGATTGGCCAGTTGCAATCATAATTCAGGAGCAACATTAATTATGATGTTGTAGGAACTGTACCAACACGACGATATCAAAGATCGTGCATGTGCAGATATTCACTTGAGAAGAAGGCAGCTGTGGACGCAGATACCCTCTGCAGTTCAACTATATTACTCTACGCATCCTCTCTCTCTCTCTCTCTCTCTCTCTCTCTCTCTCTCTCTCTCTCTCTCTCGCAGTCATCCTCTCCCGCCGTGCTGCTGAGCCTGCGACGTTAGCGGTGGATGAAAAAAAAGAAAAAGAAAATCTCACTCTGCTTCAGCCAACGGACGCATAATTTGGGAGGGAAATCAATGAAGGTACTGTATAAAATGCACGTTTCCATCATTCGTTTTGAACAGAACTGTATTTTTCTTTACGTTGGCTTGGTATGATATATCATATGAGATGGATGCAAGCGACGGCAGAGCGAGCATGCACCTGCACTCCAACGCTCTGCTAGGTTGAGTCCTCTTGGTGCAACAGAAGCCCATATGGTTGATTTTACGAGCCCATCAAAGCATGTTTTTCTGCTTGGGGTTTGCCCTAACTGCAGTTTCGAGCAGACTTGTGATACTGAATAATGTTGTACGTGTATGGAATAAGATTTTATTGCTGGGCATCAGTCTACATTTCCCCCTTTTTGCTCCTGTTGTTGTTCTATGCCACAACGCGTTATTCCAGCATTTAGAGTTGAAATGCCAAGCAGAAGTGATTAAAATCTGTGGCCATAGATTTAAAGTGTCAGATGAAGCCAGGCTGGTATTTATGCTGGATTCTGCGGGGATAGGGTGGACGGGCAGAGTACGCGCCATGGACAGATGTGCAAGAAGGGATTTAGTATCGAGGGAGGAATCACGCAGGGGATATTACTGGCGATGCGCGCTTGTGTGTGTGTGTGTGTGTGTGTGTGTGTGTGTGTGTGTGTGTCTGACAGAGAGAGAGAGAGAGTGAGAGAGAGAGATAGAGAGCGAGAGAGTGTTCTGGCTTGTGCTTTTGAGCCTGTATGGCCCAGCTTTTCAGCAGTGTTGACCACTCTGTCGCACGACAGGCGCCACACTTCACCTGCAATGAGGGCTTCGGTTTCAGTTCTCCCGTGCTCGTGCGTGCGTGCGTGCGTGCCAGTCAATGTGTGAGTGAGAGAGCGAGCGAGCGATAGAGAGAGGGAGAGAGAGAGAGAGAGAGAGAGAGAGAGAGAGAGATCTCCTGCCAGCAGCAGCAACAGTGTCCGACTACTGACCGATGGACCGCATGGATTCCTTCGCCAACACGTTTTGGACTGCCAGGCACGAGACAACACGTAGCAACTGTGAACAACATTTCATCATCTATCACTGAGTTGGTTAAATTAATCGGCAGTGTCTGTACACAGACTTTTAACACACGTATGTACAGTGGACGGAGTGCAGCGCTTCAGCACCACGGACAGCGCATAGTGCTGACCAAGCGCAAAGCGGGCTTTGGTGGGCTACAAGCGCCACACGATGGGGAGGTTGAAGAGTTCGAAGATGTGCTAAGTGTATGCTTGAACATGATCTGCATGCGTAATGTAAATGGAGGCACCATTTTCTTGTTCACTGAGGTGATTAGAGAATAAGAACAGGAAAGACTTTTAGAGGAATTCTGTGTGGGAGTTCTGTATGGGAGTGACTGGCTGGAATAAGACAGCTGGTGTGTTTCTTGTGTTTTTATCAGCACAATTGCTCATTTCACTCTTCAAAGTTTAAAACTAACTGTTGAGTGCAAATCAGCAAGCACACACAAATGCATCATCAAAATGAACTGGTTTCAAATGACACATATTTGACATTAATGACATAAATATGTTGAATTCAGTAAGATAGCATGTAAGGAAATTGCAATGAGTGCTGTTACATCTGTCATTTTTCTGTGCCTCGTGAGTAGATTCATCGGAATTCAGTGCAGATGTCGAGAAACCTGCTACCTTCAATTGATGTTGGCCTTAAACTAAAAATGTGAACGTCAAGAGAGAAGACGGTGCTATTTCTTCACTGATCAATAGTTAATAAGTGCTCCATCAGGTTCTGCTCAAAATGACAGAGGGGTCTATTGGTTTGCTAAGTAGGTGGATTCCTTCTTATACAGTGAAGTAAATTTGGTTTCAGTCAATAAGGCAAACCTCTCTCAGTGCCGTTACCACCCATGCCTACCTAACCCTGGCCCCATCAATCACTGGCCACACCCACTTGGATTTAGCAGAAACACATGTCAAGCTGCATGCCCTCCATTATTTATTTCTTTTGTTACACCCATTTGGTTTTTCCACACATTGCTCCATCCTATCTCCACCCATTGCACTCATTTGTCCCATCCTGCTTATCTCTTTAAATCCATTTCCTCCTGATGTCGACGATTCTCGATGTTGCCCTTGGAGGAATGATGAGCAGTCTCCAATCAATTGCAATCACAGATCAGTGGTGTACCAGGAAGAAGGGGAGAGGAAATCAGTAGGGGAGGCAGGTCTGGGAGACCTGAATAATGACCACCCACCCACCAAGCCCAGTGCCTTGTTGCTATGTAATCTTGAGTTCATCAGAATACTATTGAACTACGTTAGCCATAATTCAGGGAATCCATAGCGCTGTCTGTTGGGGTTGCTCTCAAGAGGTGATGGATGCTATGCTGGATGTAAACCTGAAACGTAATTTGCTTCCTGCTTATTTCTCTTGTGCAAAATCTACGACATATGAACTGATAGTGTGGCATTCACTTAGTTCAAAAAAATGAGAAAAAAAAAAAATAACAATACAGTGAAAGATCACTGGAGCCATGTCAAAACAGGATCCAGAGAAGAAACACAGGACAGTCTAAAACATAATCTCACCAAAAAAATGTATTTGAAATATATATGCATAGCAAGAAATACGTATATAATATGAACTAAATGCTCATTGTATATTCGTCTTGTCTAAATCAATAGTATCATGTAATCAGATGACGTCTGAAGCGTGAGTTAAGTGGAGTTTCTATCAATTGTCTGGGCCACCTGGGAGCCAGATGGGCAGGAGCTTGAGCAGTTATTGAATAGTTAATAAAAAGAGCCATTAGGGCCATTATATTTTCCCGACCTCAGTGCACTGGGAGGCCAAGTCACTTACGGCTTCGCTGACCTAATTAATTCACCTTGCACTCAGATACGGGTCAAATGGATGAAGACTCTGATGTGGTTGGTTTATAAGCAGTGGTGGAATGCGACTGCAGTACATGCTGATCAGTTGGGCTAATTTTGCCGGCTCTTTTTCAATGATCCAACGGCAGCAAAATACAGGGATGTTCAACCCACTTTCATAATTATAATTATGCAGAATTCCTGTGTGACAGCACATACCTTGAGAGTTGATAGAATATGCATAATGCAACAGTCATATAGTAATAGTGTAGTGTGTGTTTCTGTTTAATGATTACTAATAAAGCAGATGGCTGGGAGGGTGACTGGCTGCTTAGCTGACTGACTGGCTTTGTTGAGTTGTTGCCATTAGCAACTGCATACTTTAATTAGACACAAAGCAACCTGAACGGTACAACCCATGATCCAAATGTAAGCCAGAATGTCGCCCCACCACCAAAATTCAAAACACAGGATTGAAACTTGCAATCACAGGTTGATTGACAAGTCATTTAATAGAGACCAAAGATATTACTGCCACAGATGCAGTAAAAGGTTTGTTTACACCAGTGACATTAGACAAGACAGTGGTGTAATCTTTCTTTTCAGCTTCTTTCATTAATTCTACAAATATATTGGTATGGTCGTAAAAATGTGGGTTGGGCCTTTAACTTAACTCATGCTTTCTTCATCTTCTTTTCTTTTTCATCCTTACATGCTGTTAATCTACCTGTGAACCTCTAAATCAACCAGAAAAATAGAAACCTTTGAACCATGTTGCATAAAAAGATGCAGATTTCAGTGTCATAGTGTTACACTGGTGTGCTCATATCTGATACTAAGTGTACATTTCAGGGAATCAGGACCGCCAGGCAATCTCAGATCTTAGACCTTCCCCACCCCCGGCTCCACCTATCCCCAGGCTTCCCTTCTCCAGCCACGCCCTCCGAATCGATCTCCGTATCCATCAGGAAGGATTATGCAAAGATCCTGAGAGGGATAACCCTTGGGAGGCATTCACACTTGCTCACTCCTCCACATCACATTCTTGGCCATAGCGCGCTGTGCTCTCTTTGAGCCTACCAGCTGTTGCAGTGCTCTGTGCAATCAATACGACAGTCATGTTTCACAACAACCGTCACTCCTTCACTGCCAGGAACCTGTGGGAGGTCCCCTTGGGCGAGAGACTGAGAGACATGGCAGACAGTGATTTGCTGACGAGGTTTTAGAAATGCAACTGCATTGGCAGTTTTGAGAAATTCAGATGCCGTTTCATTAGCTGCACTTTAGTGGGGCATGAAAGTGTTGATAGCGGGAAACCACTGTTTTATGTTCCATGGGAGGCTGAGACGTGAAAGGAGTGCAGAGAGTGTTGACGGCTAGAGGGAATGAAGGAAACAGGAGAAATCAGCGAGGGGAAAAAAAGAGGAGGAAACATGAAACAGATAAATCTTCCAAACAAGAATTTTACAGTACATAGAAAAGAAGGAGGGTGAGTAATGAGAAGTTAGTGAGCCACAAATCTTTAACACCACCTTAACCCCTTCGCCTGCTGGCAGGTATGATCATGTGTCATACCTGCCAGCCTAACTGTAATATAAAGAGTGAGCAGGGTGATGGGAAATCTGTGGAAACCAGTGTAACCCAGTGTTTTTAGCCCAGTAGGCTCAACACATGGTACCTAAATCCAACTTTACAAACAATGGTTCATTTGTTTTGATTGAATCATATGGTTGCATAGGCACCTTTTCATCGCCTTCATAACCACATGCATATCCATGGAAAATACTGTAGTCAGTAAACAATATGGGGGTTGATAACCACCTTTAGGAATTTACTGGAATGGTGTTCCAACCCACAGACGTCTTTATGTAGAGGCCAGTCATCCCATGATACTGTATTATTTCTCTGACTATAATAGATTCACAACTCAGTGCTTTATGACTGTAATTGAAGTGACAAAGTGGTGCAATGTGACCTGACGTTGACAAAATGTTTTTGACGGGGAAAAGCTGTTGAGCAGAAAGAGAAGGACGCAGCGATGCATGCCTGTTTGAGTCGAAGGTGTTGGTTCTCATGTGGGGACATACTGAAGCGGCGTGTACGTGAGCACTTAGATGTGTGTATGGACAGCGAGGCGTGCATGTCATGTTGTTGACTGAAGTCTGCGAATATCTGCGGTATACATGTGTATCAGTCACGAGAAACAAACCCACACGTTGACACGCAAACACACACACTTTTGATTGCTCACACCGGCACAAACACATTTAAACACTGTACATACATGACTGCACCGTACATGCTGCATGGGCCACATTGGCATTAAATGCTTGACAGTCACATTCTGGATTAATGTGTTTGTTTCAACATTTCATTGAAGCTATATGATGCTCCTTCGGAATAAATTATTCAAGCCCATGGTGCTGTGTTTGTCTTATGACGTCACCAACACATTAAATGGAAAAACTGCCCGGAGCCTGATGTAGACAGGTGAGCATCAAGGTTCTGAACTCAATTCAAAAAATCAATTCAAGTTAATAATGTTTCAGTTTCTCCTCCAAATAAGCTAATGCTAAATAAGCGCTGCAATAAAGATGGAACTTTGAGCCGCAGTGCCACAGCGCAGTCGAGTGCCTATGTGACGCCACAAAGGAAGGGAAAAATTTATTTAGCTAGTCTGATCTTCGGTGAAGCCCAACATTTGGACATTTTTTTGGGTTTAATAATCTCCTGAGGAAGAAAGAGCTTGACATGACTCATACAATATGCAGCTGTTACTGTTAGGGGTGCTATTTTCAGGCTCTTACTGCAGTGTCCTCTGCGCCAATATAGAACTGATTTACTCCTGATTTCAGCGCACAGTTGTTTCAATTATTAAGTCTAATTAAAATACACATTTGAAAAAAAAAAAAAAGGCAAATAAAGCAGAGCAGTTTGGTAAACTGTCTGCATATAAAAATAAGAGCAGATGAAAGAGGCAGCATCTTATTTAATGTAGAACACATTTAGAACTGAATTGTGAACCCAATAATTAGAACGGAATCATAAAACATCTTGTGATGTGACCCGCCAGCTTGGAAACTGTTACAGCTTGACAACAACTTAAATAAAAAATACATTTCTTACTACAAGGATTATTCCACTGGTGTCTCGGTGGAGCTGACGTGTGGATATGTGCATCATGTGAAGCGCGCATGCTTCACATACACGTTCTCTCTGTGAGTGTGTATCTGTTTAGTCAGTGTTTTAGTGTGTGTGTGTGTTCACTGTATGTGTGTTAAGTAAGGACACCATCTGCCATCATCTTGCTTTGTGCCAACCCCCCACCCCTATTAACCCACACCCATGCTCTCACACAAAATCCTTTGGTGTCTGAGTTCGATGAGGAGAGAAATGCAAGCCTTCAAAGGACAAGCGGTTATAGATAATGGATGGATGGACGGATGTGTGTGTGAGAGAGAGAGGCCGAGAGAAGGAGAGAGAGCGCGGCAGAACATGCTGGAAGAGGAGTGGGTGTGATGCAGAGAGCACTGTAATTGTTAAAGGGTGATGAATAAAAGGCTTGAAGACTGAGCAAAAAAGAAAGTTGTGGTGTTCCTTCTTCAATTTCAGCCTCTGGCATTTTACATTCACATTAGACTGATGCTTACATATTTGCCTGTACATCACACACACACACACCCACATGCTCTCTCTCTCTCTCTCTCTCACACACACACACACACACACACACACACACACACACACATACACACACAAATATAGAAATACAATTACGCGCACATACTTGCACACGTACAAAGTGGATTTTGGAATAATGCCTTGTTTTTTTTCTGAACTGCCCTAGATTCATTTGGCATCTGTGCTGCACACTCATCTCATCTCTCTCTCTCTCTTTCCCTCACACACAAACACACACACACACACACACACACACACACACACACACACACACACACACACACACACGCACGCTGACACTTTCCATCGCTCTCTTTCTTGTGGCCTGCATCTCTACTTGAATCTCTCCCTCTTTCACTCTCTTTATCCATCTTTCTCTCTGTCTGTCTGTCTGTCTGTCTCTCTCTTGGCACAGACTGTTAAGATCTGGGTATAAATATTTTAGCTTTGTCACCCACTCTGCATCTGCAGCTTCACAGAGAGACAGTATCTCTGTTCCCCTGTACGCGTGCTCGTCTGTGTGTGTGTGTGTGTGTGTTTGTCTGTATGTTTAGGCACAGTTTAGTTGGATGGGTACGTGGCGCTATGCTCCACTGAAGCATCTGTTTCGAATTTGTTCCACGGCCTACAGAATCAGAATGCTTCAGTGTCTTGGCCTGCAAAATGTGTCCACAATCATCCTGATTTGAAATCTATTGTTTATTTTTTTTATTGTGTTTTTTTAATGGTGCAGAATGCAAACAAATCTCCACAATATCCAAAATGGCCAAAAAAAAAAAAAAAAGAAAAAGGATCCAGAGGGCCGGTTTGAGTAATAGATCTGTGTGTGAAGGCTTATTAGCGGTTTATAATGTTGTAAGAAGATTTTACCACACGGCTGTGATCATTTTGTCTTTTGTGGATTGCAGTAGAAATAAGCTGCTGTATTCTCAGGCAAAAGGTGGAGCTAGGTTTTAAGTATTTCCTGGATGACCCTGTTTGTTTTTTGCTGGAGTCTTCTGCGTTGGCACTACTGTTGAGCCAACAGATGGGCCCCATTCAAGTGAATGAGGGGGCCGCGGTTTTTCTTTCACGCAGGGCTAAAGTCAGTTGCAAAGTCATGGCTGTATTGGCACGTAGAACTTGCCGAGGCAAATGCTCAGTCCTAACCCCTCAATGCTTAACCTAGTTTAGGAGAGTGCATGTGTATACGCAGTTGCACACAGACTGGAGCCAGTCTCGTACCTGATGCTAACAAGAGAAGGTGTTAATTGCTTTACATCAGAATTTCTTCATGAACGTACCTAAACGTGATTATTTGCTATTGGCTTAAAAGTCTGAAAGGCCAGCATCAAACGCCAGTGAAGAATATGTTCTTCCTAAAACTTATTTTAGTTATAAGTTGAATTGCTCACATTTGGATGTCAGAAACAACACACAACCGCACAGAAAGTCCTGGAAGCCCACTTGAGTTCTGAGAGCTTTAGTAGAGTCTTTTTCTGTCTTTCTCTCTCTGACCCATCAGTCATTCATCCTTTCAGTCTGTCTTCTCAATTAAATATGAATTTTGCTTTGCTTGCAGGCCGCATGTCACTTAAAACTAATAAACTAAGAGGTAAAGAGAGAGAGAGAGCTGTCTGATTCAGTGTGAGGAGGACAGGTGAGACAGGAGGAGAGTACATGCACACTTTTACAGGCAGACTGAAAATAAAGAGCAGAAGCATCGCTGGGATGTTTGCTAGACTAGAGCTGGAGGAAGTATTTAGATCTTTTACTTCAGCAAAAGTAGCAATACCACAGCCTATAAAAATACTCATTGACAAGTTTAAATCCTGGATTGAAAAGTAAAGAAGTTTTAGCAGCTAAATTTACTTAAAGTATAAAAAGTGAAAAGACTCATTAGGCCACCTGAAAGAGAGTTATTGTATATATTAGTGGCTAATTAGTACTAATGGCTTTCTGTGTAAGCAGCTTTTTAAATTTTATTTGGTTTAGATGGAGGTTATTATATTATATAATGATCTTCAAAGTAGGTAGAAACAATGAATGTAGTGAAGCAAAGGTTTAAAATAGCATAAAATAAAAATACTCAAGTAATGTACCTCAATATTGTACTAAAGAGCAGTACTTGAGTCAATGTGCTTAGTTATTTTCCACAACGGGGTGGACAGACAGACAGACAGACACAGACAGACAGACAGACAGACAGACAGACAGACAGACAGGTGTTTGGAGAGCAGAATGATTCTAGTTTATTCCAGCGGATTAAAGATTAGAATCACATCTCTCACTCTAACCCACAGCCTGCAGACACACATCTGCACTCAGACACGGCTTTTATGTGTCCTCTGGTTTCTAGAGGGCCAAAGCTTGACAGTGTGTATGGCGTGCATCTTCATTCATACCAAAAAAAGGACAGTAAAGAGAAAAAAAGTTCACGTTTCGCCCATTCAGATTCCTTCAGAGCCTCTGTGATGCTGAGTCAGCTTCTCAGGCTCAGAGTCCGGAGTTATGGAAGCTAACAAGTAGAAATAAGCTGTTGGCTTGAAGTAATCGATAGTCAAACAAATGCTACCTCTCCCCTCGGTCAATAATAATATTGATTGCTGTACATCCTCTGTAAAAACAAGCCAAGGGAAGTTCATTTGTTCTTCTTTTTCATTTTCCAGCACTTGTTTTTTTTTGTTTTTTACTAGTTATTTAACTGCAGTTTTACTCGTCTGTAGTCCCAGCAGAGCTGAACCACGCAGACGCACTGTAGGCCCCAAACACAGGCAGACATATGCTGTGAAATGTGCACAAACCTAAGCCAAATGCACAGCACGTTGCATGCGTAAACATAGTGACACACACATACACACACACACACACGTATACGCTCACACACCGTCAACACTGCTCTTTGCACCCCTGGGGGTTCAAATGATTTCACAAATGCTCACACTTAATCCACCAGCCAGGCGACAAAAGCTTAGACGAGTGTGAGTGTGTGTATGTGGCACTGTGCTGTGCTGTGGTTTATATGTGACAATGAGCACACATTTTTATTCATAGATAACAGGCTGTGATTATTTACTTACTGCACTGTAAACAGCTCACATAAAATGGTTGAGATGGGGTAAGATTGTTAATGTGTCTTTTAAGATTGTGCGCCAACAGCAACACAGTGTGATGTGCAGAGCGGCGGCTACAGGGTGGGCAATCCTCAGTGTGATGTATCACACCCTCACTGTGGTCAATACGAGTTGTGACCACCAGGATGGAGGAACAAGGGACCACCTTAGTGGGCTTTGTGTGCCTTGAAATCCCTCATTCCTTCCAGTGTAGCTCTGTATAACAAATGATGGTGATATGAGGTGATAGGAGAACTCTGTTGTTTTCCTAAACACTCCATTGTATGCATGAGTTGATGAAGACAATAAGTACATATCTGTTGCCTGAAAATTGTCCGCATCCTGTCAGATTGATGTGAGGGAACGGGCTGATCAGTGTGCACATGTATGAGAGCCTTTTTCTTCAGTATCACACGGTATATCACAACCTGAAATCAGCCCACACCTGCAGTAGCATGCTATCAATCGATAGCAACATCTAAGTCCCAAAATAAATGAATATCGCTGCAGGACAAATAACTACTCAAGATTTCTAAAAATAAATTAGATCTTTTCAGGCACAGAGAAATTGCCCAGCTTGCAGAAATGACTGACACAAACAAATACAGAGTTATTTTAAGAATGTCACTTGGAAACTGGGCCACAGTTTCTGTTGTTACATAATGACGGCACAAAGACCATACGCTGATTCAGCTGCAACAAACATAGATCATGTCTCTGATCTACAATAACTTCTTATTCAGAGTCACGGAGATTATCGCAATGTTTGTTTTTTTTCTGCATTCGTTTCAGTGAGACTTGACAAATGTGACAAATTTAGCTTTACTGTAAGTATTGTATTTAAGTATTGTTCTATGATGGCATGGACAATTATTATAATTACAGTGACTACAAGGTACTTTGCACACAAGTTTATGTACAGCAATGCAACATTGCCCAAAACATCACACAGTTTCCGGATGTGGATCCATGAAGCTACACAGACAGCAGAGTGAACTGAAGCAAAGCATATATTTCTCTTTGCCTGAATTGAGTTCAAAATCGGTTCATATGTCCTCACTATAACACGTTCACGGGCTTCGTTTAGAGCTCTGTTCTCTCAGTTGTGAACTGGTTTTGTTAATGCAACTGACATTTATGGTACTTCAAGCCTAACACCCCAAATAACAATAAGTAAAATGATTAAGTAACATAAAGAACTGCGACACAATGAAAACATTGTTTGGCTGCGTAATCATCATTAGGCAGTAACACATTACTCAGCAAAGTGTTACTGTAAAGACTCTGTATTTACACTCTCATGCTACTGGTTTTGTTGCTGCTTTGCACATCTGAGCTGTTGCACTATTTACCAGTGTCGGACACAGTTTATACTGTTTGCGACTTTATTACTATTTATTGTTTTATTTTTGCCTTATTTATGTCTTTTTTATAGCATTGCGTACGGAAGCAGCACACTTAATCTCACTGTACTTGTGCAATGACAATAAAGATATTCTTCCCTAGTCCAAATAGCTATTTAAGTGAATGCCTGTGAACACTATCTCATGGGGTTTGGGGGTGAAAATAAACTCGTAAAAAAAACAAAATAAAACAATGAAACCTTGTCCTGACAGCACCCTGACATTATCTTAACATTATTCTGATGGCATCCCCACCCCACAGAGATTTGTCATTCACCACCCAAGAGAGGTAGAGGCAGAGAGAGGGAGAGAGAGAAGGGGGGAGGATTATCAAAGTCCCCATTCTCCCTCTAATCCACAATGTTCTGCCAGAGAGTGTGGCAACACCAGCACTCAGTCCAAAACCTAAACCCCTCTGCCAAAGGTTTGGTTAAAACATAGGCATGCATTGTGACTGTTGGCAGGCTAGAAAGCCTTTGGTTTACGTTCACAGCCGTAGCTGACAACATGAATGGTTACGACTCATTAATGCAGCTCAGCATTCTGAGGGGGGCTCGCGATGAAAGTGGAAGACTGAGCTTGGTTTACCTCCTAAAACGGTGCGAAGTGCTGAAAGGACCAATTTGCTGCATAAATGTAAACATGCCACCATCAACACAACACGATGCTTTTGTGTCAAAGAAAGACAAAAGCAAAGAGCTGACATGGACGTCTCTGGAGGTAAAGGAGGAGGACTAGTGTGCGTGAAGGTGTGTGTGTGTGTGTGTATGTAGTATCTGTCCAAAGAACCACTGGCCACTGAAATGCGCGTCCGATATATCTCAGACATATCCCAGCATGCATTACGCCCACTCATGTTAAACACATCTGGATACACATACATTAACAGCCACATAGACACACATTCATGTTTTTTGTGTGTAATCACACACTGACGCACACCTTGAAAGGTTTCCTCATGATTCAGACTCATGATTCACCAGACTACCTTGAGGAAGGACAGGTTCATGCAGACATACAGTAAACACACACACACACACACACACACACACACACACACACACACGCACAAAGCAAAGAGGTCTGTGACAGGCATTTAAAACCTGATGTCCACAGCAGTTGCTGATGTCAAGTTTTTCATTTTTCGTCACTTTATTTTTTTTAACACCAATGTGCTCCTTGTCTTCCTACTCTCTCTCTCTCTCTCTCTCTCTTTCTCTCTCTCTCTCTCTCTCTCTCTCCCCTTTTCTCTCATTCATTCTCTCCATCTCACCCGCCTGAAGCTCTGCAGTTAGGAGCTTCAGTGGCAGATTTTGCCTGGCAGTACTAAGGACACATGTGCCTTGAAGGAAAGACATAGAGAGAAAGACAGATGGGTGGGCAATGGAGATATTGTTGGAATTTCAGCCCTCCCTCCAAATTAGAACGAAATGGAAAAACTTCTTCAGAGTGTTGGCTAATTTAGCGATGTTGTTGGCAGTTTACAGGGATGCTGAGGTTTCTTGGTACGCTGTCATGCAGACTGTTTTCTTTGAAGAAATTGGGCACATTTCAGTTCTAATTGGCGTTAAGTCTGTGAGTGTGTGAAACGTGCACGAGCGATACAGAAAGTTCTCCAAAATGTCTAGCTCATGCTCGGTCGAGCCTTTGGCATCGTTATCTAACCAACAGTGACACATTTGCCAGATGCGGGCTCCGTTAGCTCAGTGGGCCCACCTGCCTCCCCCGACTTCATGACATCACCTTGGTTCTTGACTCACACATCTGCTCTCCTCAGAACGTTGTTAGCAGCCTCAATTTTTTTTGCGATGCAGGGTGTTAATTAAAGCATTTAAGCAGTGTTTGCTTCATAAAGGCGTTGCTATGATGCACACACGGAAATGACATGTTTTATAAGGTGTGCTGAGTGCACCTCTAACATGTTGATCCAAGAAATTCTGTTAGTTGCTACACACCAGCTCCTTTATTATATTTGATATCATGACTTTGGTAAAAGCATCATTACATATGGCTTTTCATACTGAGCAGGACTCACAGTAAACTCCTCCATAATATGCAACGAGAGGAAGCATATACAGAATGTTTCAACTATGTGATTCATTCTAAATCAACTTGATGATCTCACAAAGATCATGTGGCATGAGGCACTGTAATTGGATGTTTGCATAATCAAATTACAAATGGGAATCATCCAGATGACCACAACACAACTGACTGATTCTGTTTGTCATGTGGAAAGGAGATTTCCTCCTGCATTATTTGCCTGTTGAGAACAGATGATATTCTAAATTTGCATGCGGCAAAGTGCGAGGAAACGTTTCAAGCATAATTAGGTATCTTTCATTGCTTTTTCAATGCACCAAGAAATCACATACAGCGAGATCATAAGCTTGCATATCTCCCATCATGTCGGCGTTGTATCAAGCTAATTAAGAGATGTTTGCATGCAGGGATACAGATGGAGAGGTCACGACTTTCTCATGCTCAAGAAATTATTTCTCTGAAATTAGAAACACAAGTGTAACAAAGCAGAAAAGACACAAGAAGCTCCGAACATACAAATGACTGTGCAGACTCATGATTACTCACACGATTTTGAAGACGCCGATGCAACAAAAAATGCATATTTCAAACTTTAAATGCTCACTGCTTGACATTTTTTTCATATTCATGCAATAGTGAGGCATAAGCAATGCTAATAAGAATTAAGCCCAATGACCACTGTGCACAGGGAGTCATGCTAGCATTGTATAATGTAGCACAAGGCCAGCTGGTTATTGAGGTAATAGCAGAGCCTGGAACACACTGGTATCCATTTTAGATTTGGACTGATTGTACACGGTGCCGTTTCCTCCCCTTTAATTACGTTCTCCTTTTCCCTCATGCTTTCATTTTATTCCATGCTGTGGGGAAGAGGCACAGTTGTGCAGAAGACTTCCTTGCAACGCTCTGTGTGATACTGCTGAAGTGAACTGTATGTGGGGTTTAAAGATAAAGGTATAATATGAATAACAATGCTTTGAAATAGAAACTCCTGTTCAAGGTTATGTAAAAAAAAAAGCCCAAATTTAAGTGAAATGCTGGATGGAGACAGTTGTGTAATATGGACTGTAATCTCTGCAGAGTGAGTTGGAGGCAAGTGAACTTTTTTCTGCATTAGTTGAACTCTGCAGTTCTTTTTTTTTTTTTTTAGAATTAATATTATTACTCCAACTCACACCCTTGACATGGACAGTCCATTAAAACACTGGACATGTAGACAAGCAACTGTTTAAACAATTTCACACTTCCTGCCTTTTTTGCTTTGACCAGCTGCATATTCAGCTAATCACTCAGAGAGCCATTGTTGTGAGCGTCATGCAGAGACCTGAATATTTGAAAAATCACTTTACTGTAAATGATACTTTTATTGGTTGGCTCTGACATTAATTTTCTCTCTAATTGCCGCTCTGAGCTGCAGTGGGATGAGGTTCAGAATACTGTCACTTTGTCAGCTCTACAAGTCCATTCTTCTTTGATAGAGAACCACACATTTGCAGAAAGTGCTTAATTTCCAACACATCAAACGCGACTGAATAGGCTGATTGCCGGTGAATCCCGACACGACATATGAGGTTGCAGTTCGCTTAGGTTTAGCCACCGAAACTACCCGGTTAGGTTTGGGAAAAGATCATGGTTTGGGTTAGAATAAGTATGTTCCTGTTACATATGTCGATTAAATTAAAAGCACGATTAAATTAAAATAAGTCAATATTTCAAATCTGGACTTTCTTGCTCTTTATACTACCTCACCTGATTTCCTCCATTGCTCCTGTCATAATTACCATGGCCACTAGAGGCTGCAGTTAACAATAAACCTAAATATGTTAACATAACAACATACTTGCACAGACAGGCTGTTCATTTCAGTTGGTCTTAACACAAACCTGTCAGACTGCACACACCTATGGACTCCACCATAACCTCTATCTGCTTTCTTTCCACTTTTGATCAACTTGTGATGACCTCTCCTCTCCTCCTCTTCCCTCGGACCTCATCCCCCCTCCCCTCTCCTCCCCTCTCCCTTCCTTATAGTTAGTTTTCACTGTTCGCCTTGATGAAATGCGTAACTCATTTGTGTAATCCACCCATGGACCCATGAGAAGGTGCGGAGGCTATAAAAATGCTGACTGCACCTAGCTATGAGTAAGGCTTCTCTTGTGTGTGTATATGTGTGCGTGTGTGTGTGTGTGCAGCTGAACAGAGGAATAATGACTGATTCACTTCCAACCCTCTCATTGTGTCAGCAGCTGCTTCTCTTTGATGTGATTATGAGTGGGAGAGGTAGAGAAAGATGGAGAGGGAGAGAGACAGCGTACATCTGTAAGAGAGAGATAAACAAGCACAAAGAATATTACCGCTCATTGTCACTCGCTGAACAGGTGTCACCTCGGAAAATGTAAGCAATAACAGCCAAGTAGCCCCGAGTCCCCCGGGGGCCATGTTGTTCAAGCCAGTGTCCAATAATAAGTGACAGTAACATGTTTGACTTACTTTCAATATCGATGTGTCTGAATTTCACCGTTACCAATACCGACTGGAAGCTGAGACAGTAGTCAGACATGGTGTCACATGGTGATAGAAAGCTCACTGCCTAATTTCCTCGTGAGGGAGCAACACGATATCCTTCCTCTGTGTTTCGTGAATGATGGAATGCAATTCCGAATGAGTTTTGGTTCTTAACATATGACTGTTGACTCTACTCTATCCCATACCCCAGAGAAAGTTGTTTGATGTCTGATGTCTAACCTTTTAACATGGAAAATAGCAGCGAAATTGCTGGAATAGTTTAGGGCCACCAGGCTAGGGCATGAGATGAGCCGTGTGCAAGATGAAAGCACACAGAGTGTCCAAAGTGTAAAGATTTTCTTCTCTGGAGTGCATAAATTTGCTCAACAAATCTAAAAACAGATTTCTTTCTTTCTTTCTTCTTCTTCTTCTTTTTTTTTTTTTTTTTGCATGGCTGAGAATTGCTGTCTCAACATGAAAGGTCAGGAGGTTCACCCAACAGAGCATCCATCCTCCAGGGACCATAAACATACCCAGAACATTTAATAGAAATCTGGCCATTAGTTTCTGACATCTTGGGCAGAAAGTTGACTATTTGACCTGAGGGTATCCCTGGAGGAAAACGCTTGGATTTTCCAAAATGGAATTTGTTCAAGCATGAATGTACACTACATTTGGGAAATGTTCCCTTTTTCTTTTGTTTTAACAGCGCTTTGATTCCTGCGATGCTTATTTTACCGAGCAAAGAAGCAACACTGGAAAATGCACATCTTCAACAAAATCTGTTCCTGTGTGCTTAAGGATTCAGTCTCTGTAGCTGTTATTTTTGCATAGGAGCACACTGGAGAGAGCCTTCTAATCCGTTTCACTGGTCAGCTTGAAACCCCGTGTTTGCATTTCTACATAAGTCTAACATAACATAAGTCTACGTGTTTGTTTTAGGCCTCTGTGATGCATGCAAATCATGCCCTATGTGAGCACTCAAGTACTTGCAAGTAAATTGTAGTGTGAGTGATAGGATTTGTGTTTCCCTCAGTGTGTATGTGTTTTCATGAGACATGTGCTCTCGTCTTCTCACATGCATATTCCTCCCTGCTGTGCCTAGTCATGATCAAGTGTAACACAGCGCTCTTTCTCCATATAACTTGTAGGGGAGGAGCAGGATCAGCCCAGTATTACTGCTGAAAATGAGATGTCACGCTCAGCCTACTTTGGGCCAGCCGGTCGGGCTCTCCCTAACTGATTTAGACTGTGTTGGTATGTCTGTGTGTGTGTCAGGGAGAGGGCGAGAGCACTGGAGGCGGAGAGAGGGAAAGAGGGATAGAGACAAATAAAGAGAGGCAGAGAGGAAGGGGAGAGACCAGTAGCAAGAGAGAAAAGGGAGCAGTGTATGTCAGCTTCTCTGACAGTTATTTGCACAAATTATTAATAGATAGGCAGTGTGTTGTGTACTGACGGCTTGAGGTGTGCTGTGACAGGTGTCCTGCTCTGTGACTGAAACAGGAGGATAGGTAGCATCTCATTATATATAGTACCACTTACAGACCGAGCCATCTGTCACCTTGTACCCTTCTGATGCATCATCAGCCATTATTGTCATCCTGCTTATCGGGCCTGGTAATGTTAATTTAAGTGAACCGCAGCAGCTGGAATGAAGTGAGAGAAAGTGAGGAGGATGGAGGATAGATAGAGAAAGAAAAATGGAGAGAAAACTATAAATAGACAGTTGACATGATAGATAGATAGATAGATAGATAGATAGATAGATAGATAGATAGATAGATAGATAGATACGTAGGTAGATGTTGCTTCATCCCTTTCCCATGCTATCAGCGGTATTATTTCTCCTGCTTGTCATGGGCCCATTGCACATTTCTTCAGTCTCCATGCAGAGAAAAAATCTGTATGCCACTGGAAAGCCTCTCTCCTTCCCTCTTCACTCTTCCTTTCTCACCTTTGTGTCTCTCTGTCTGACTGTAGTCTCAGCTCTAAGTCTATTCATCCATGTTGCCATTGCTCTACCTTTCCATTTTCTTTTGAAATCCTTTACTGCTGACTGATGCATTATTTACTGTTGTTTTTCTTTTTCTTGCCTCTATCTAAAAGATGCATATATTTTATCAGGAGGTATTTCTTTTTATCCCTAAATATACTGTTCTTTATAAAAATACCCCCAATATACTATTATTAGCATGATTGCCATTTATATCAAGCCTAAGCTTTCCTAAGATTAGATTTAGTGGTTTGTTACATAAATTGCCATTTATGATTGCGCTTCAAGCTGCTTTTTATTTTTATTTCCTTGTTTTCAGTTCACGGCCCAGTTTTGTCTCCTGTGATCCTGGCCGAATCACTGGGGACGCACTGTGAGTCCAAGAAGAGCAAATGAACTAACTGATTTTGGTGTACAACTTCAACCACCTGCCAACCTTGGGAACGCTGTCCTTCACCAGTAAATCCTCACACCGGATACACAGCAGAGAGGAAAGAAAGGAGCACTTTTGCGTCTCGATAAAGACAGCCGAGGAGCGAGAGGAGGCAATAGAGAGAAGAAACAGGTAGGAGACGCTCATAATAACAATCATTTCTGTCCTACTGTGTACTGAGTTGGAGTTTTCTCTTTTTTTGAACATGACTCCATTATATGACCAATAGCTTCAAACCAATGTTTCTGTAGCTCATTCACCGTGTGTGTTACTCTGTGTGTCTCCTCAAGAATCCACCAGTCTGACCTTTATCCACCTGTGGTGTCACACACTCATACACAAAGCACCTACCAGTAATGATATAATCTTTTGTGTATGCAGCGACACACTTTCACCTCTGCTTTACAGTCGCCTGGATTTCTTTCCCATGTGTGCGTGCATGTGTGTGTCAAATACGTTACTTTACACAAGTGTATGTGCAGTGTGTGTGAGGCTTCTGCTATGCAGTTTAGCACTGTGGTGAAAGCATTAGTTAGTGTCTTCACAGGCATATATTATGCCATCTTCCCTGCTTTTATTGCACTTATTTTACTGGCAACACTGTCATTAGTGCTGCCAGTGCTTCACTTACCACAGCTATTACATTCTGTCTGTGTGTGCCTGTGTGTGCATTTGGGAGTGTGCTGTGTGTGTCAGGCAGGGATAAAGTAAAAAAAAGTAATTGTTGTAATTACTTCATCTCCGTTCTCTTCCTGCCTACTGTGCTAGTGTTGAGGAAAGTCTCGCTGCTCCGAGAAGAATGTAATGCAGATTAAATGCAACACACTTCATCCATGTTCCTATTCATGAAAAGAAGTTTCAGCATGATTTGGTGCAATGATCATATGTTATTATGTTAATTGCTACGGTCGGGAGTCAGTGTTCCTGACACAGCATGACAAAAAAGGGAGGTCACATATATGTATTGTTAAAAGGCATTGATTTTGCCATTGAAAGTGTGCACATGGATGCACTCCACCTTAAACAGTTGAATGGAAAAAAAGCAAACCGACAATGCTATGCACAAGAATGATTACTGTTAAGTGTACACAAGCATTGATATTTCAAATCCTTGACTTGTAAAGTAGATCCTATTACCGCAACAAGTACCGCAACAACAACAGCTTGCAGTGAACAAGGGGACCAGCATGGCTTCGCTATAAGAATGAAAAATATTGCTTGGCGTTATTTAGAATGTGGAATTCACATACTCGCAGCTGTTTGAGCTGCAGTATATTTGTTCAGCATAATATGAAAAACATACATTGACTGCGTAGAGGCTGAATTGTCCATCTGTGTGACTACCTACTGGAGGCCATCACTGCTGACATACTGTCATAGTCTAGTAAGCTGTGCCACCTACACTGTGACAAGAACTAACCAAGACAGCAGATGCAGGTACAGTTAAGGTTAAAACTATCACCTGTAGAGTAGAGCTTTTACTGTATATGCATGCAATTGCAATTGATGTTTTGCATGTTGTGTTATTTTACAGCCTCTTCTGCACAATAAATACTGTACCAATATGGAAATTATCCCTGCAATCTGGGCTGCAAGAAGTAATTATTCACACAGGGCTGGATCTGAATTTCCTCCTCCCTTTTGGGAATCATAATATGCTTCTTAGTTCAGATTTCTTTCACATACTCAGATTCGGCCAATAATATGCGACCGTGCTGCTAATTCACAACCAATGAATGAGGCAAACAGAGTGTACAATGCGTTCATTCAGTGGAAGGTGGCTGCAACCAAAATGTGGTTTACAGTATATCATATTTAGTCAAATACCTGTATCTTGCACAGTTGAATCAGTCTCCCAATGCCTTTTTCACCGATTTATTCTGTTTTATTGTCCAGTGGACCTCTCTAAATACATAATAAATATAATAATGTGCACGGAAGGATAGCTGTTCCTCAATGTCAGACATGGTTTCAAGCAGAGACTGCGTGTGCTGCACATTCATCTCAGCACACACTCACATCACTACAGTGTCCTTACATGCACCACCAGTCACTTGGAGCCTCTGTGGAACGCCTCAAATGTGGACATGAGTCAAATAAGGATGAAGTTGACGTTTATTACACGCAAGACACTGACAGTCCCCTCTTCTACCTCAAGTTCACTAGCTGAAGGGCTAATATGCTAGTCTGCGCTTTGGCATACCAAAAGTGCCCAGTCATTAAAAAGGGAAAAGGAAAAGCCAAAGCCAACCACTAATGCTGACTGCATGAAAGCCACAATCAAGAAGACAGAAATAAAATAAGCATTTAATTTGGAAACATCCATTTTTAGTGTGTGTTGCAGTACCTTTATTTACTGAGTCACTTTGTGTATGTATGGCTGCATGTTTGCACATACACCACATACAGAAATCAGATTAGTGAGTAAACATGATACTTTGTGTCTGATGTCATGTGAATACATGTTTCCCATAAAATTAGCTATGACCCACTTAATCAGTGACTGTAACCCTGTGGAAATGAATACGGTTGGTCACACAGTTACATCCAATAGTGATATAATCAGCTATAGGAAGTAAATCACCTCTCCTTTTGTATTTGAAGGCTTTTTAGCCCACATGGGGAACTCTCATGGGGCTCTGACAATGGCGCTGTCAGTTAGTCAGTCATTTCAAATCACTTTGGTCCAATGGGGTATAGGAGCAGAATGGCCTCTAGGGGTAACTTACAGGGCTTTTTGAGCCTGACAGGAGAGCTAATAAAACTGTCTGATGCTTTTGTGGACACATGAAATAGCTTCTGGTTCAGAAACCAACAACGCTGGATGTAAATAGTACATCATTGTATCTCTTGTACTGTATATTTAATGAACTAATTAGTTTGCATTTCAAGAGGAAATCGAATTCAAACAACCTTTTTACTGGATGAGTAGCATTCTCAAAGATTCAGGCTAAATTCTTGGTGCAAATGCATTTAAAATCTGGCCTTCTAGGTGATACACAGGGTGTTAAAGAGGCATGATGCATGTAGCGTAAAACTACTGTTTTGGTGATGATTGCAGTGAGCCAAAGGCAATGACATCATTCCAGGCATGATAAGGAGAGAATATTTAGACATCAACATTGTTTCTGTTCACCAACAGGGAAACTATTAACTGTTCTGGGCTGTTAAAGGAGGCAATTATTGACTTACTTAATGAGAGTCAGGAATACATTAAGCCTGCCACTCTAAGATCTCAAAGTCATTACCACCATTGTTAACATTCTATTAACACTCCAGGTTTGCTCGCGGCTCCTTCCAGCCTCATGCTGGCTGTGCTCCTGGCGTGCTCGAGCCTTTCATCGGCATGTGTCAGATGTTTTCTTGTGCTATTGTTTGTTGGAGAGATGTCCCCATTTTTCACAAACAAGGCACGAAATTGAGGAGACGGAAAAACAGCTTTGAATGCTGCAGGCTCCTCAATTGTTGAAGGTGCTACTGGTGGGAACATTTTCAGAAACAGCAGTGTCTGCAACAAAGGAAAGGACATGGTGAGGGGTGTACTGGCATGCAAAATAAGACTATACTGTATTATCATGTCAGGTGATGGCTCTTTCCAGCTTTAGCCTTGAACAATGTGGCCAGTTTGAAATCTAGCGACAGAAAGGTTATCTTCGTCTCTGTGCATAATGTGGTTTGACGTTCTGAAAGGTTCATCCCAAACCCTGAAATGCTAGAGAGCCATTCAAGCTTTGAACAAATTTGAGATATGTGGCATGCAAGTACCCATACGGCAAATTAAACATGGAAGAAAATAATCCTCTTGTAATTCTATGCTGTAACCCTTTGTTAACCAGGCAACAACTCATACATTGGTGCTGTAAACAGTTTTGTCCATTTTCTCACTGACTCTAATGATTTCATTTGTGTGCACTGAAAGCTGACTAAACTGAGCAAAGTAGTTTCCTGTTACACTTTTTTGGGGGGGTGGTGCGTATGTTCCTTAAGCTCTTGTCCTCTACCAGAGGCCTGGGAGTTTGTGTCTTTGAGCAATGGACACTTAATCGTAATGTTTTTGCATGTGCCAAAGCCCAAGTGTCTGCTTACATTCCGATCCACCCCATTTAACCATCAATCTAGCAAATCCTGCTTTAATTATGAGCCATGCCTCTTCGTCCCCCCCAAACTCAATCAGAACAAATAAAAGAGCCTTCTCAGCTATAATGGGATTATTGATTGGGTGGTAGCCTGGAACTGAGACTTTGTGTGTGTTTGTGTCTGGCTATTTGAGTGTGTGTGACAACTAAGCTGTGTGTGCACATATTTTTGTGGATGTGTGGGTGTAGAGCAGTCCGGAAATGATAAATGGAAGGACATTCTGTGTGTGTATGTGTGTATTACTCACGTTGTGGAGACAAAATGCAGGTCACCATAATGTAAATGATCAAATTTTAGGGTGAAGACTTGGGTTAAGGTTAGGGCAAGTTGTGGTTGTGGTTGTGGTTATGGTAAGTCTCCAGGAAATGAATGCAAGTCTATGTAATGTCCCCGAAAGTGATGAAAGTGTGTGTATGACCGGTATTACTTATGTTGTGAGGACACAAATCTGTTTACACTGTCATATTGTGAGTATTTGTCTTCCTTATGGGGACAAAATGCAGAACCTCATAAAGAAATCATTGAATTTTGGCAGGAATACTCAAAGTCAGGGTAAGGTTAGGTTTAGGTTGAGGTAAGTGTCCAGGAATTGAATTAAGTCTATGTAATGTCCCCAAAAGTGATCAAAACATAACTCTGTGTGTGTGTGTGACAGAATGAGAGTGTGCGTGTGTCAGCATTGTCTGGAGTCTTGTCTGTGTGGGTGCTGCCAGAGGAGGGCTGAAGGAATGAAGCATTAAATTACCTCACAGCTTGAGTCTCATCAAGTGTGTGACATGTTTCACTGATGAGTTCTGAGCTTATTTTGACTGATATCCACCAAGACTTTCATTACTTTGCTTTTCCCATTATCTCAGATGTCAAAGTGGCTGTAAATTGTCCTTTGTGGGCAGTTTTTTACTTGAAAAAGCAGATGGGAGGATATGGCAGCTAGGTTCAGAGTTGGTTGTGATCCGTAAATTTGCATTTCAGGTCACCGGGAACCAAAGCAGCACCTATCAGTGAGATACCTGGTTTATTTAGCCTGAGTGATGATTCCTATTTATCCAGTCTTTCAAAAGCCATATCACTTGCATATGCATATTTATATTCTGTTTAAGTTTGTTTTCCATTTCACAGCTGCCTAAGTTTCTTGACAGCACAGGCCAATTTTAAGTAACTTCTAAAGCATTAACTTGGGCATGTTTGTCCATCAGACCATACTGAGACCACAAATTGTATTTTTGTCTTCCTGTTTCAAATTGTTATCACCCAGACATTGCTGAAATGTGCATGTTTGAGAGATCTTAAAGGTTTAACGACTGTGCTTAAATCTGCATTCTTGTTTGTAAAACATTACCACAGTCAAAATGGCTGATTAGGGAAATAAGTGTGACAGCATGAAAGTATGAAATAGCCTTTCTACTAAACATATTAAAACACTAAAATGTGATGATTGCAGTTATATGACTCTATTTCTCTACTCCAGTGGGTAAGATGGTTTCTCATTTTTAACCCACACTTATATTCACCAAATCTACTGTTTATATCTATTTATTGGCATGTGATTAAGTGTAATTTGGCATTGTTTTGACTTCCAGAAGAAAAAGTATGAATCTAGCTTAATGCCCTCCATCGGCCCATACTTTCCTCAGTCTAGGAGATTATGCGCTCCATCTGTGTGTCTGTCTATATGTGAACAGTACATGAGCATGCATGTGCACTGGTGTGCACATTTATGCTCCCAGGTACATTGTAATTATATCCCAATTCTCTCAGTTCTATCCTCCTTTTGATGAATTGGCTGGTGTCTCGATTGCCACTATCAGTCCACACATTTGGATTTTAAACGATGTTCTGACTCATACGTTTTACAAGCACACAACATTTGCTTTGCACACCCGAGCTTTGGCTGCCCTTGCATAACTACAGTGTCACGGCCGGTACAAAGAAAAAGAAAAAATAGCAACCTGGTGATATTATTAGAAGTTAGCGAAGATCTGCACTAAAAGCGTCAAAGTGAAACATACTTTCCCATTTTATGTCCTCCTTTCTGTCCTCCTCTCTCATCTGCTCCTCTCTTCTTTCATTCACTGTCAATCAGTTCACGCATACAGGTCTCAGCTTTGATTGAGAACAAGATAAAGAGCGGGAAAGGAAGACACTGTTTATATGAATATAGATAAATCTATCGCTCTGACAGCTATCTGTCTGTCACCTGTGTCCCTTTCCTTCCATTCTATTTTCTCTTACAATTAGGCTGCATATATTTTCACTCCTCTCCATTTGTTTGTGAAAGACTGTGGCTTGTCTGCTATTTCGGACAAAAATAAACTAATTATTGCTTCTGAGGTTCTTTCTATTCCTCTTTTTCTCTCTCTCTCACTTACTCCTTCTTTGTCTTGCTGTGTTCCTGCCCCTCCTACTCCTTTTTATTATGGCAGTCAGTGTGCCAGTATGCTGTGTCTGACATTTTCGAAGCCTGCTCACATTGCATCAGTGGCCCTTTCCTTCCTTTGATTCGGTGTTTGTGCCATTACTGAACTTATGCTTTGAGTCTAGCCGCCATGCAGAGAGAAGGTAAACAAGATCAAATCTGTGAGCATGTTTGCCTCTAGTCTCTTTTTCAGTTACTCCCAATCCATTTGTCACTCTGTCTCTGCATTTATAGATGTTTCCAAGTTATTTCACCCCATCCTGCAATGTGCTCGTACTTGCATGGGTGCATTCAGAAACACAGACCAGACTGCACACACAGATGCATAAACACACAGACATGCCCAGTGACACATAGGCTAACACACACACACACACACTTTCAGTCACATACATGTACTGAAATTGTTACAGTAAACATGTGGTGTGATACATTTAAACACAAATGAAAGAATTATGCATTGATACTACACATCGTGTGTTATGCCATGTTTCGCTCCGACTTAATTCTCTCTCTCTTGCTTAGATTCAACTTTTTAACATTACCTCACTCTTTTTCTGGCTCCTGACATTCTCACTCGTTCTTTCTTTCCACTCTTTGAAGTGTTAATCCGCTTGCCAGGTCTGTTGGCTAATGAAGCTGCAACCTTGAAGTAATTATCAGAGCCATGTGTGTGTGTGTGTGTGTGTGTGTGTGTAACAGCGCCAGTGACAGAAAAAAGAGAAATTGTGATTATAACTGTAATTGCAGTTAATGTTTTTGCAGGGGAGAAACAGTCCAGTGTGGTTCTGAAGTTACAGTACACTGTACACTGACAATGTTGAGTTCATCAGTGCAACAGTGGTTGCTGCAGAGGACACCAACTATCATGCATTAAATCCATACACACATGTATTGCCAACAGCAATCCTCAATTAGAGAAGAGAAGAGAAGAGAAGAGAAGAGAAGCGACATGATGGGTGTGGGGAGAAAGGGTAATTGGGATGATCTGAGAGGAGAAAAACATAACAGAGGAGGAGGAGGAGGAGGAAAAGACAAGACATGAAGAGACATCACTGCTCTGATGGCACGGTCCTTGTTCATATGTTCAAACGGCAGACATTTAAGTTTGAGAAAGACTGATGCATGTTCGTCTGAGAGGAAGATTAGGAGGTTACACGAACAACATTTTATCCAAACTATGCTGACATTCACACTGCGGCCCCTCTCTCCACCAGATGAAAAGATAAAATCTTCCAGGGGAAACGGGAAATTGAAAAGGAGGGTCTTTCTTTGAAAATCTACTGTTAAAACGATTAATAGAAAGATAGCTGGTTCATTGTTTTCTGTTGTGTATTCATTTATAATCTCACTTAAAGCAGTTTTCAGATGCCTGACGGCGAAGATTTTGTTCTAAAACCCCAGTAATTGCGTGTTCCACAACCCTGAGCCTGGGCAGAAATTCAGCGCATTGCATTGCTGGTTTGGTAAGCATCCACTTACTGACAGACCACAACAGACACTGAATACAGTGTGGTCATGTAATTCCCCATGGGTATGACCAACAAACCAAGAGAGTGGGAGAACACAGAAGAAACAGTGGGAGAGAAAACGAGACATCGCCCATATGCAGTCAGCCATACATGTTGCATAAGCTGACCTATCTAGTGCTGTAATCAGGTCAGTATGTTTGCAAAAACCTAATCCAGGAGCAACAACAGCAGTGCAGCGAAAAAAATATAATGACTGACAGTCAAAGGTGGAGGCAGAGGAAGAAAGAGATATATGATCAAAGAACGACTGAAGCATCATTCAGACAATCCTCCCATGGTGCATCCACACCCAGCTTGGGGTTTTCTTTGAGTGTTTTTTGTTTCATGGGCAGCAGGGAATAGTGCAAATGTGTTAGTGTGTGTTTTTACTGGGTATCTACCATGTATATTTTATGAGCGCTGTGGCATTTCTAGGTCCATGTAATCTGGAACGGGGGGTGGGGGGTGCATGCATGGAGAAAAGTATGACCGTATATGTGGAGCAAGAACTCGTTCACGCAGAATTTGTTGCAGGACTCTTCAGACCACCAGCATCCATGACGTGAAGCCCACTCTTGGGGTCAGAAATGCGGCTATTCAGTTTATTCTGCCAGTTTGCTGCTGTGAAGGAATATATAAGTTACTTTATTCTTTGAACGTACATGTCAGGTTTAGCCTCCACATGCACGATCCCTGCAGTCTTGATTTTCTGTCTTCTAATAGAGGAATGCGATGTGATAGAGAGAAGAGAGCAGCGGTGTAGTACCTGCCCTGTGGAGTGATCTGAAACCTGACTGAAATTCATAAAAGGTGCTGTGTTAATAAGATATTGACTGAGAGGCTACTTTGGAAACTATTAGTGTAATAAAAAGGGAGTCGAGACAGAAGTCCAACACTTTTAACTGGAATGTGCTGATTTCCTTCAGTGGCACTGTTCAATTTCTTTAAAGTGGGAATCTCTAAGAGTTGGTCAATTTGATGGCACCTGTGGTTACTGGTGGTAACAGCGAATGCAGTTTAACACCACAGGTTATGTATTTCTGATGGTATTGCCTTTTTTTAATCACATGGTGAGCAACCGTGATTTTATGCTGCACACGGCATGAGTCCGCAGACAGCAGGGCACAGTGACAGGAGTTGGTTACCTCGCTGTGAAACTGGAGGTTTGCAGGCTGTAACACGTCACTGTGGCTGCTCCTTCTTTTTTCCACTTCTTCCTGCAAGTATTTCAAACTGATCCAAAGTCAAGAAATGCAGAAAATGACCATCTGTCGTGTTTTTTTAGATGCATTTTTGATTAACTCGCTGACAGTGCATTACTTGTGACTACTTCATAATAAAAATCAACTCATGTTTCACCAGTTAAATGCTTATAATGTGAAGCTGCCGTAGGCTCAATCACCACTGTGTTACCTAATCCAGTGATAGTGACTTAGACCTTTATTTAAATGAAAATCTTTCAGATTGTAACTGAGCGTTGATGGAGGTTCTCCCTCACTCTGTAGACCAGACACAGTAATTTAACACCACTAATGTGACACCCATTAGTGTAATGATGAATCATATCGCTCACTTAGCTCTATCTTTCAGTTAAGGAGCATTTCTGATATCATGCTAAACTGCATCTTCAAATCTTTGCATCTGAAAAGGCCACAACAGTGTTCAACCGTATTCATCTTGCGACAGTGTGATGACAGTAGTTGCATTATGCTGCCTGTGGATGTGTGTGAATCTGCAGTGAAGTAGTGCTGTGACAACAATTTTGGTGGATTTTTATTTGGCCCAGTTGCTTTGATTCTACATCTGTTTGAACAGCAACCACTGCCTGTAGTCTCCCAGTTCTGCATAGCGTTTCACCCTGTTTATGACACGAGTGGCAGTCAGCCTTCACTTTCAGACACACTGTATTTAGCTTTATTCATCTTATTCCATTTGATCCGATCTATCTGTGAAAAGCACGCTTAGTGTGCAACGTGCAGTAAGAAGACTTTATGAAACAAATTGCAGCCTATTTGAGCTCGGAAAACCTCCTTTGAACTAATGACTGGTTTTTATCATTATGTCTGTGATGGCTGACGCTTGCAGAATCTTAAATTATACAAGACACAGGACTCTGCTGATGTGCTCGGTAAACAAACAAGCAACTCAGCTCAGTGACCAAATACCAGATTCACAGATGCTGACGAGAATGTGGAGAGCTCTGTGAAGAACTCAACTGAGGTGCCACTTACTGATTTTGAGTTCAGCTCCCAAGCGATGCTGTATTTAATCCAACCTCTTGCTCTGCGCTGTTTTTCATGTCACTCTCTGCTGCAGCCTTCTACTCAAATAAGCAGATGTGCCATTAAAAAGTTTGGATATACAGTATTTTTAGAATAGTTACAGGAAGTTATTACAGGGCCGTAATTTGTGTGGATGTGTGTGTGGCGGGTTCTCAATTAAGATGCTCTCTCTCTCTCTCTCTCTCTCTCTCTCTCACAAACACGCACACACACACACACACACACACACACACACATCCATTGCCAAGATGATGAAACTGGAGCACGAAATGAAGAACAGTCTGTCGTCTGAGACCTAGCCCTGTGTTATTTTAAACCTGGGAAGCATGTCAGGGTTATATTATCTAGGTAGCCTAGAATAAGAGTGACCTGTTAACTACTTAGCGCACACTGCATACTGCATGGCTTGGTAAATAAATGTGAAGAAGTAAAGGTTGCTTCAAAGACAGTCCAACTCAAAAACTTAGCCACGGTTGAGAAAAAGATAGAGACAACGCAGCTTTACAAAGCATTCAACAACTTTACAGTGGTTACATATTCAGCATCTGATTCTTTGCCAGTTGATGCTGAACGGCTGGTTCTGAAGCCCATACTTATGATTATATCATGATTACTCTTGTTCCCAAATTATTTTGACATCCTTGTACATCATAGCAGTATAAGATCAGGCGATCATTGCTTCACTTTACTTGTCAGGAGCAAGGATGAATCAGATGTTTCATAGTGCAGTGGTGTATGGCTGAGCATGCAGGAACACCTGTTGCCGGCACACTTAAAGTACAAGCCTGAAGAAATGAGAAAAACAGAGACTGTCCTCCCTAGAAAAGCGACAACATCAGGTTTTCAGAAAGAGCCCCAAAGGTGACAAAGCCCAAAAGCGTCTGTAGGATGGATTCTCGTGTCACAGCCCACTTTGTTCACCCACCATCCGCCCCAACCACCTCCCTGCAGCTCCAGCGCAGTGTTTCATTCACTCAAAGAAATGACTGAAAATAACTGAGGCAGCAGTTGTTTTAACCACCACAACGTAATTCTGATTGCAAATTAGCTGTAGCTGAACATAATTTCTAGGAGACAGGCTTGATGACATGCGCAAAAGAGGAAGTAAGCCAATCAAATAAAGCTCTTGTAGCTTCACTGCCTTTCATGGGAACCGGTTTGTTTAATGCATCATTAGCATTGCCCAAAGTACAATATTTCAGAAAATGAAGGGACGTCTGTGCTTGGGTGCACAACGCTGTTTGAGTAAGCCTCGTACCACTTCTCCCAGATTGATTAGTTGTTTTTAAAGTGATATAACAAATGGGGTTTGGTGGTGAGTTGTGTTTGTGATACAAAAATTACAACCTCTGCAGGGGTCAACAGAGTTATCGAGTGATGCCTCCATGCCATGCTCTCAATTATTCGAGCACAAATTGAAAAGTCTGGGTGAGTCTTTCCAACAGGAAAAGACATTTCAGTTATTTTATGCAGTTTATGGGAAATTTGCAGAAACAATAGAAGCACAATAGCACCATACACTCACATGTCTGTTTCTACAGAATAGTAATGAGTTTTTTGTTGCTTTTAACTACATGTGTGAGTATGAGCCACGTATTTTGCAACTTTCATAAAAAACAGAAGTTAATATCTGATTTAAATGAAAGTAAAGCGCTGAGAACCCCGTGAGCACACACGCACTTCTCCAATGAAAGTAATGAGTGCAGTCACATTAACTATACTTCCCATCATTACAGTCCGCGTTTGCTAAAATTGGGATGTGTGCAACCGAGGCACACTTGGCTTACAAAATGGTGAGAATGTGGCAGCGTTCATTATCGTCGCAGTCAGCAATGTATGAAACCATTGTTCTCACAACCGAAGCCATTGTTCTTCCAACCAGCTTCTGTTTCTGTATGATCACAGGCCATATGCTGATATGCCTACATGCGCGTATCATTCCAGGGAAGAAATACTGTCGCCCACACACAGAAGTAGAGAAAGCGGGGACAGGAAAAACTAGATAGATAGATAGATAGATAGATAGATAGACAACTGCTCTCCACCTTGTGTTTATTGGAACCCATCACCGTGTAAATCATCCCACAGACAGTGGGTGCTGGACATTGTTACCAGTCTGAGAGAAGGTACAGCCATTGATTCTCCTTTTTAAATTGGATCTCCTGCTGTGACTTGCTGCAGGGTGTCAGTTAGAAAAGGCAAAAAAAAAAAGAAAAAGAAAACAGACATAATTATGGGAGCACAGTCTTAGCCTTGCAAAGCTGTCAGAGGGGTGAGAGAGAGGTCGAGAGAGATAGAGAATAGCAGGTAAACTGATAATGACGGCTTCTAAAATTTCCAAAGCAGCCCAGGGGACAATAGAAGTTATAATGAGGCTTGTTTTTGTTATCTGTCTCCCAGTGTCAAGTCAAAAACAGCTGTTTACTTTCGCCAACATTCTTCTTTGTCATCTCGTGCTCTCCCCGTCTCTCCTCCTCCCTCTCCGCGTCTTCCTCTGTTTATCTCTTTCGCACTTTCTCAGCCACTCTCTTGCTTTCTTCTAGCACTTGTTCTTCTCCTCACCGCAGACGCATCCCTCTCTCCCACGCATCTTTTCACTCCGTTTGCTATCTTTTTCTCCTTGTTTCTTTGTGCCAGTTCCTTCATACCATCACTGTTTCTTTTCGACGCCTTTCGCCACCCAGGTCCGGCTTTTCACCATCTTACCTCATCACTTGATAGAGACACAAGGCAGACACAGGTCGTCCACTCCCTTCCATCCTCTTTTCATTTGTAATAACTACTCCCCTCCCTCAGCTCAAAGTCGAGCAGTCAGCCTGTGTGCTGTCTCTGTCAAGCAGGCAAGATGCAGCAAGATAAACATACTGTGTCTCCACAGAGTAATCAATAAATCCCTCTTGAACAATTGTGTTTATACACAGTGTTTGTATTAGATTAGATTAGAATAACAATAATTCATATGCTTTCCTTTCAAAATGATGAAATTTCCTCCAAAAAGAAACAGAAAACAAACAAACAAAAAAATCTTTCCAAAATGCAAAATGTAGCTGAAATATAAGTATGCTGGCCCCTGAAATTCAGACTTTTAAACTCTGTTGTGGAGCTCTTATATGATATGATATGATATGATATGAGCCTCAGTATGTTTTGAGATTTTCTGGACATTTCACATAGATAAAAGTCCATTAACTTAAATCTTCTTACTGCACCATTCCTTTGTGCTAATTTTGATCGACTTACCTGCTTGCTTGTGATTTAAAAAAGGAAATTTTCCTTCTCCAAGCTTAACACAGATGATTCACAGTTTGCCATGCATTCCTGCATAAAGTCTTTGGTAGAATTCAGATGGGTTAAAGTGGCTTTCTTCTGTAGAACGCTGGGCTGCTTGCGTCAGACTGAAGAGTTTGCTTTCAAGTGGGAGACTAATGGGAGACGGTGCAGAGGGGAGCACCCACAGTAAAGAATGAAGAGGGGGAGATAAAGTGGGAGAATGACAGGTGAGGCGATCAGTTAAGAGAAGGGGTGGGGTGGGAGGAGGCAGGGTTAAGAGAGGAAGTCGAGGAAGGATGGAGTGTGGTTGGAATGGAAGAGAGAGGGGCTGCGAATATAAAACACTGGAGAAGTGTTTTACTGCAAGAGCAGAGGCGTGAGCGAACACACAATTGGGGTGAAAGGGGGGGGGGGGGGGTGAAATGGTGATAAATCTTGTGAATGTAGTCACAGACTCAAGTATTCGCAGTTCTTGACTCCTCAGCAATTGGTGCCAGGACAGCAGGGTGCATACCAGTCTAGCACTGTATGTTGAAAGTTTTTTTTTTTTTCTTACGACCGGTTGCCAGAATCTTGTAGGTATGGCTTATTTTTCACAAGCTGCCATGATTATTAACTTTGTTTACGTTTGTTTGTGTGTGAGTATCCACATCTTTGCTGTGGATATGCTTCTCCTATACTCATTTAGACACACACACACACACACACACACACACACATACAGGTTTGATTTCAGCTCAGTGTTTCTGTGCAGCTTGTGATGTCGACTAATCTTTTGTGCTGAATGTGTGCGTGTCCGGTCGAGGAGCAGTGAGTTCATTAAAACATCTTCTCACATCTGGAGCTTCTGTTTAATCCCAGAAACAAATTGTACTCTGCTGGTTTAAGTCCCATTGTGCCCGCGTGTGCCTGTGCATGTACAGTACGTGTACCACAATGTGGCACAGCATAACTTGCTGTGCACGAACACTGTTTAATTTGTCTGTGACAATAGAAAGACCAATTTAATAATGGATTTTTTCAATTTCATCATATTCCTGTAATTGTACACATTTTGAGTTCGAGTTGCAATCATGTCATCACATGTAGCTGACTGACACCCACTGTTAGCTTCACATACGCTTCAGTTTACTCAGAAGGCATCCAGGTCAGTGTTTCCAGCAGGTATTGAAGAGGCAATCAGCATTGTCTTTGAGGTCCTTATTTAGTTCATGGGAAATTTGTCCTCATTTCAAAAGCACCAAGATTTCCAGAAACAATAGCACCACAAACCTACGCTCAGGTTTCCATGGGAAACACTGCAGCCACTGCAGCTCAGAGTTGGGGCAATTGCAGGTCCTGTAATGGCTGCTAGATTGTTGTTTCACAAAAGACTGTATGAAAGCAGCAATCTATAATTTATTTTCACAATAAGTTAGCATCTAATTAACTAATTCATTCCCCTGCATCTAGTGCATATCTTCATAATACATTTTAAAATTACAATTCAACTTAGAGGATATTAAGACTTGGAAAGCGTGTGCTAATTGACAGATCTTACAGGTTTCAACATTCGCTCTCTATACTAGAGTATGTGGATATACTGACTCCATCGAGACAAGGCAAGATGACGGCAAGTGGAAAATCCCAATATGTATGTTTTTCTACAGTCTTTGATATATCTGCCATACAGAGCACAACCACAGTGCAAAGAGCTTTAAATGTCTCATGTTGTAGCTTGGGCTTGGATCAATGGGGTGAGCTGCCAGACAGCCAACATCCCTTCCATGTCACACCAGGTAACATGCCCTTTCAACTTGGCAACAGGTGGTGCGCCAGTCAGACAATGTGTCAAGAGAGGTGGTGGGAAAATCTCTCTGTGTCTGTGCCTGCTGCAGCAAATATAATCAGCACATGATTTTAACAATTATGTAACACTGTGAAAGGAATTGTTCATTTAACAGAAACATTGCAGCCCACTATAATTTGGGTATTTTTTTTTTTTTTTTTTTTTAAATCTTATTAGTTGGATGGGAAAAGTTAAGCTTATTGTTGACATTTGAGTACTTTCACCTCAGCAGATGGGCTGCCACACTCAGTAAAGCTTATACACATAGGGGATATATGTAAAACTTAAAGGGATGTGAATGTACGAATATAACACACTCATTACAAGAAGCATAGTTAGGTATGTGATTTATGCTGACAAGTCAGTCTGATAGTTACTCCCTTGATCTTCTTTTGTTTTCATAAATGTAACTTAAGGATGTGCCAACCTGCCCTGTACTCAGTACTTCTGTCGCATGATGCATGCATCAAAGGGGAGATAAAATGAATCATTAACTTAAACATGTGCAATCACGTATTACAAAACTACTAACAGAATTAAACATTGTTAAAGCTCCTACGAGGTGTAAGATGTGCTTAGCTGAAACTTTAATGTGCCCCATGGTGAAAGTAGACTTTGGCAGCAGCAAGTCGCAATGGGATGCAGTAAGAAGGGATGCAAGAAAAGGAAAAGAAAGTATTCAGCGGAGGTCCTGAGCGCTTTCCTGTGAGATGAATTAAATGTCTGAGGTGAAATGACATGCAGAAGGGCATATGGGAGCGTAAAGCCTGTCAGATTTACTCAGCGAATGGGCGACCATGGCAGCATTACATGTCAGGTTTCAGTGCTATCAGGGAGCAACAAGAAGAGGCTTCAGTGGACTGATAATCACTTGAGTTCACTTGAAGTCTGATCATTTCCAGATCCTGTTGTGACTGAAAGTGAGAACAATTTACACCACATTTTGATGTTGTTGCTGACATTGTACAGAATCCATCAGATCTAATCATTTTCAGTTGGGAAAATGGGAAAATGCAAACCAGAAAGTGAGGCTGGAATGGGTTGTGTAGATAGTGTTGAACAATCTCAGCTTCTCGCATGAGAGAGCAAAGGAAGCGCTGCTTGTTGTTCCTTTGGGGGGAGACAGGTGCTGAAAGAGCACTGATGCATGTGGACTCTCAGATGCATCTAATCTTGGTCTCGTTCCAGTCCATGCCTGCAATCTTCCAAGGACTGCAAATGTGGCTGACAGATCTTGTCTTTTAAAAAATGCTAATTGGGGCAAGTGGCAGTTAGTTAAAACTCCCAGTGTGAGATAATACAGTTCACCGTAGGGGGGCTGCGCTTCAGGGACATCAGGGGAGACAGCAGGAGAAAGAGCAAGCGGGGAATCTGGCTTTATGAGATAAAGATGCTGTGGTTTACCAAGAGGTAGCTCCGATGCAAAATATCTCCCACTTTTAAATTGTTTTTGAGAGGATATTGCTCATCATATGTAATGCATCCAACAGATTATCCTACATCCTGGTACACAAATGAAGCGGCCTCTCCTTTTTGAGCCTCTGAAGAAGCTATGGGGTGAGCAAAATATCCAAAATGCTCACTGAAGTAACGGCAGACTGGTTTTCAGCATCTCATCGGAGACTTGGCATGCACATCTGCTTATGCAGGTGTACATTATGAGTACACAAAGTACTTAACCCCGGTTAAGTGATAGTGACACATTACAGCCTCAGCAGGGGCACAAGGGATTGACAGGATAAGGCAGCCAAGCTGGACCGGGCTTGGATAAGGCACCACGGCACAACTGAACTTCTATGCTTTTATGCCTCCGTGGCGGTGACAGCTGATGCCTGAGGCATTATGTCGAGTTGTGCCATGTACGAGCTTATGTACGTCCATCCATCCATCTCATTCTCTTGAACGCCTTGGGGGAATTTCTTCAAATGTGGTACAAACGTTCACTCGAACTCGAGGATGAACGGATTTGATTGTGGTGGTCAAAGGTCAAAGGTCACTGTGACCTGACAAGACACGTTTTTGACCGTAACTCAAGAATTCATGCGCTAATTATGACAACATTTCCAGTAATTTCCCACAAGATAAAATGATGAAGTGATGACATTTTATACCCAAAAGGTCAAAGGTTAACTTCCCTATTATGTCATAACGTTCTGCACTTTATTCAACACCGTAACTCAGGAACAGAGGGAGGGATTGTGACCGTATTTCACATTTGGTCAGACGCTGAATTGGTGACACTAATCTTGGGTGTCCACCTTGAAACTGTAGTGATTGTATAGATCTTCTGTGCTGCTGGGCTGAAGATGCGTGTGAAGCGTCCACGTTTTACAATTTGCAGCTTCTATGCAGCAACATCCATATCTGAAGCATTGTAGTCCACCACAAGCTCGTTGGTTCTGCTGATACTGAGCTTCGGGCGATTGTCGTTGCATCATGTGATCTTCATTACATTTATTAAATGAGTCTGGACGGACATCAGTGTAAACTGCAACTTCACTGGTTGGTGGAGGCATATAACCGTGAGGCAGTAATGCTACGTTTCCTTTAACAGATTATGATTAAAACATGCTGAGCTGACAACACTGTAGACTCCTGAGTCCACACAGGTCATCTACTATAGCTGCATTATCTGTGCTACTCAGGATGATTTATGGGTGCAGGTGAGAATGCTGTTGGAGGTGGCTCTATCCTGGTGAAAGCCTGTTACCAGCCTCCTGCACACTGAACGAGGTGTTTGAGTCTTTGCATGCGTGTGTGTATGTGTGTGTGTTTTGAAGAGCACACAGTGTTTTCTTTGGAATTAGATGGAAGGAAATTAGAGACTTTTAAGTGTTGTGTGCGTTTCATTGCTCACATTACACCTTCCGACCAACACAAACCATTAAAAATTAGCGTTTTATCCTCCTCCTCCTCTTTGTGAATGCTTGTGTGCGTTTGCGCGCGCCGAATCAAGCTGTTTGTGCGCCTTTGAATTCAGCTGTCACCAGAGTCGGCCGAGTGGTAATACATCCGAAAGTGCAAACACACCTCCTGCAATTAGTCTTCCTTAGATGCAATTACTGGTTCAACTTTCAATGTCGCACTCATGTGTCTGCATCTCTTTATAGATCTATGGCACTCTTTTTTTCATTTCTTTCACTGGTTTTTAGTCTAAACTTGAGGAAAATTCTCTCCTTTTTCTTTACTCAGTCTCTTTCTCCTTTCTGCCATGTGTTGTTTATCAGGGACTTGTTTTCTCTACTTCCCTCTCTAATTGCATCTCTTTGTCTACGTTCACTCTGCCCTCTTCCTCAATCCTTGCTCCCTCTGTCTTTGTCTTCTCTACCTCAGTCTCCCCATCCTGTACTTCATTCCTCTTCATCACTCTCTGGAGCCTTTTCTCTCCTTGCCTACCTTGCCCACTCTTTTTCTGTGGGGTAAATCTTCAAAGAGAACCAAAACAATGAAAGAGGCAGAGTGGAGTCATTGCCATGTGTGAGAACACGTCTCGTTTTCCCAACATACTCTCGTCCTGTGCTGTGGTCACACTCTTCTGTCACTCTAACCCGTCATCTTTTCTTCTTTGTCTCAGCTACTTGTTTCCTGTAAACTTTCATCTTTTTCTCACCTTGTAAAGAGGAAACCCAGAGCAGAAAGTTCTTTTCTGTCTTTAATTCTTTGACACTATCATTCTCTCGCTCTCGCTTTCTGTGTCTTGCACATATTCCCCATCTCTGAGATGAAACAGGCAAGGAAGAGATTCATAACACGATCTATCACACCATCTGGTGTCAAGCCCTTTGTTCTCTTTATCAGCCGCATCCCTCAGTTCCCATATCCTTGTTTCTCCCCCTTTCTGTGCCTTGCCTGTCTCATGCTGATTCATATAAATAACTTTAAATCACTTCCTACAGCTGATACCACGCAGCACTGATGGGATTACCATTTTTGCATATGCCGTTCCTAACATCTAACACCAAGTAGGAAGACTTGTGCAAAGACAAGTCCAAATGGTTGTTAACACCAGAGCAGCTAGGCATGTACTGTAAGTTAACAGAGCACTATGGCGAGGATAGCAGTCCTTAAAACGAGAGCAGTGCTTCTCAGATGATGTTGAAAAAATGATCAAAAATGTTGGAATGATGATGTTGCTTTTGTCCTCATGTTATTGCCTTACAGGTGGAAATCAAATGATGGTTAACTCTGTGTTCTATTTCCTTGAATAAGTGCCCACAAATCATAATACTTGATGATTTAAGCAGCGGCAGGCCTCTTCTCTTAATGGCTGTTGTACTGTTAGCCAAAAAAATTACTTTTTTGATGTGAATATGAAGGAAGGTTGAATTTTTGTGGCTTTTCATAAGCTTGTTGAGGATGATTGCGGCATAATTGCAAATAAGTAAAGGAGGCTAAATCATCCAAGAGGAAAAGCTGTAAATTAAGGCCAGGTTTACAAAAATGATGTATTCATCAGCAAAACAAATGTAGAATAAAGGCAAACCATGAGAGAAAGCTCTCCCTCATTGAACTTTCATTAAAGCCATATTTACAGGGATATGATGCATGTTCATTTACTACTATTTATCATCCAGTAATAAAATATCTAAGCTTCCTGGCAAGATCTGAGAATGATATCTGAGTCATTAATACTACACTGGGTATCACAGAGTCATACGTACTGATGCTCATATTTGCAGAAAGGCCCTCCATGAGTGGAACCAGAAGGAGCTCAAGCATAGGTAACGGGTTCTCCTTGTAGCTTCTTCACCACTAACAGAGTTGACAGGAAGAGATAGTCATCTAAACTCATCAGGCCAGTATCTTTTCTGTAATCCTGCGGAGAGACAAACAAACCACCAAAACGGACTGAAAACAAAACGTCCTTGATGGAGATAGTAATGATAACGGTACGAATTCTCTGTAATATGTTGTATGAGCTTCAATTTACAGTATCAGCATAATTTCATCAGTGCCAGGGCTCAAATAAAGAAGGCTTTAAGTTGACTCTGCACTACTAACAGGAAACAATAGATGGTAGATGAGCATGAAAGCCTCTTAGGCAGATTCTTAGACACTGGGCTGATGTTCTTAACTCTGAGCAGCTTACAAGTACAACCAATAAAGCACCACTCCTATGTCCTCCTTTTCTTCTTAGCGACGCCTGTTGTTAAACTGAGACAAAATCTATTTATCTGTCTATCAGTTTGTCTGTTTTTGTATTTTTTCGGCTACCTGCTTTGCCTGTCTGATGTGATGTGATAATACAAGCAATCTACGGGTCACTGTGACACATAAGGAGCGCCGCTAGAAGGACAGGGAACGAATCGCTCCACAACAGTTTACGCTTTTATGTAATTTCTTCATCACCTCCTTTTCTGCTCTCCCTCTCCCTCTCTCCGCTTCTCTCCCGTTCTCTGTCTCTCCATCTTTTTTTTTTTTTTTCTTGCCGGCAGCCACACTGTGGCCTAGTTTAGCAGTGCAGAAGGTTTGTTAGCATCACCCCCAAAAGAAACAATGATAATGTGGAATCAAGGGAGTCAAAATCTACATATGTACAACTGTACATACCTATACTGTGTAGATTTCTGCATCTAAGTGTTGTTCAGATGCTCAACTCTTCATGCATATTGTCTAAATGTATTGTAGAAGCACATGCACAAAAACAAGCATACACCCCCACCCACACACACACATACACACTGCTTTGCTTGCTTCGTTGCATGGCTGCCAGTTTAATCTCTTTGGAGCATATAGTACCATTTTGCTTTGAGCAAAGCACACCTGCTCCTTTACACGATGCTGCTTGCTACTGTACTGTTCAGACTTGCTGTATACTTGTATCGTACATTTGTGAGAAAAACCACTGACATACATTCACCACATCTAAATTGACATATATTGTTTTCCATTTTATGTATTATGTTATTTGTTTGTTTGTTTGTTTGTTATGTTACCATTCTGTCAATGTGTACAAATCCCATCCAGGTTTTGAATCCTTCATATTTTATCATATATTATACATGGAAATAGCTAAGACAGTGAGGTAGAAAAAAAGAGTCTCATCTTCTCATCATACAGTCCACGTCTTTCCCCCGAGCTATCCTCTCCCAATTAGAGAAGACCTTTAGCCAAATCAATAATCGCACAAGTCTCTTACTCTAACAGTAAAAGCGAGGATATAAATACAGTGAGTGCAAAGAGCAGCGAGAGGGAAGACATTAAAAAATATTTAAAAGAGAGAAACATGTATGTATGTATGTTCGCGCATGTGCTCCATATACAAATATGATACTTGTGTCACGTGTCAGCACGTGTCGCTCAGT
The DNA here is from genome assembly GCF_051107435.1 of Chaetodon auriga. Taxonomy (NCBI): domain Eukaryota; kingdom Metazoa; phylum Chordata; class Actinopteri; order Chaetodontiformes; family Chaetodontidae; genus Chaetodon; species Chaetodon auriga. Next base: position 13,285,391 of record NC_135089.1, on the reverse strand, counting down.
TGTCTGAACCAGTGTTGGGTTTCAGATGACCCATACTATAATCTGTTGCAGTCAGTATAGGATGCTGGCCTGCAGGCCACTGTATGAGAAGCCATCCATCTGGGGCTCCAGAGTCATTGCCATCTCCATTATTGTTATCCGTGACTCATCGCCTGTATTTACTCTTGACTCATGGTTAATAAGATGAATCAATATACACTGGGAATAACATAGTGTATGCCCCAACGTCCAGCATTGGTTGGTAAGTTGAAGCAGTAAAATAAAGTATAAAACAGTGTTTTGTTTTGCTGTGAAACTGAATCACTTTACATGCAGTGAACTATGATTCATTGGATAATTCACCAGCAATGAATTTTATTCTCTTTGATCATGATTTTTGTGCCCACTGATATTGGAAACAATGAAATCAAACTCTTTGTTTTTGTATTCTAGGGCTGAAGGAAGGTGGATATTTTCTGAATCTATCACATTTTTTACCTTCCTGTCCTGACATGTAACTATCCAACCAAGAGCTATTCCTTAGAGGAACACCTCAACATTTGGGGAAATACGCTTTTTTGTTTCCTTATTACTCACCACCCTCATTTCTGGACAGTGAATACGAAGCTTCAGCCAGCAGCTGGTTTGCCTAGATTAGTTCAGCGACTCCGTTGACCTTTGTTCAGCCTTGTGCTTCACTCTCCATGTCATACATTATCAGCACACTGGGTGCAAGGGCCCTGACTTTAACTGCAGCAGCCAGAGTAATCTACAGGCACCTATCATCCCATGGGGCCAGCTATGAGCCTCTTTGTTGGTGAACATGATGAACATGTTACCTTAGCATCAACATATTAGCCTTGTTATTGTGAGAATATTAGCATGTGGACATTATCATTGCTTCAAAGTACAGCTGTGTCTAACTACAGAGTCACAAGCATAGCGCTATGTTAGTCCTGTTGTCCTTTAGTTTTCATTAGCAAACCCAAAGGCTTACGATTCAATGTCTGTGCTTAAGAAGAAGAATGAGGGAACGGCGGTTGAGCTCTTTCTTTTATCCATTAAAGCACATGTTCAAAAACTTTTAATGTGGTTACTGAGTCTGTCAGGGTTATGATGAGTGGAGATAAACGGGCAAAGTGCTGTTCCCCACAATGTCATATTGAATTTTTGATACAAGAAGCTGTCTTGTGTTCGCAGTGCACCCCGAGCAACCTTGGGGTCTAGTAGTAGTTGTGTTCCATTCAGAGACTTACAGTGCAGCAATTCCACCTTACACTTTTCACGCAACACAGACTCAGTCACTATAGTATCGAAAAATAAATGATTTAAAAAGACAGCCAAGGAATGTTCACTGGAGGGGATGCATAACATTACACTGCTGTCATTGCTCCCGAAAGTAGTGAAAGTCCTTAGACAGAACACAGTTATTATGTTGAACATGGCTCACGAGTTAGCTTTTTGACTTTAATTGAAAATATGACTGATCAAGGTTTGATGAGCATTAAAATGACCAATCTTTCTAATCCAGCTGCTGTGGAGTGGGATTTTGACAAGAACATTGCTGAACTTAGCAAATCCATCACCATTAAATTATTTTCCACCCTGCTCTGTTCATATTGTTCTTTCTGTATTTTAATCATGCCAAGCTTCGACCTGCCTGTAACGCAGTGCTGCTTTAACCCTTTCAGCCGCTCGTCTCCTGTGTGTCTCCCCTTTTAATGCATGCACACATCCACGCACACACACACAGAGGCAGGCATACGCAAGCAGCACCAAGTAAACATGGTGCTGCAGTGTATGAAGTGGTAATTATCCAAGCGCAGGTTAATAAAACAAGATGTTTACCTATTGATGAATGCTCCCTTGTACTGCCAGTTTAATTGGTATCATTCCGGTCTAGATCTTGGGTTGTGTTTGCTTTATTCTCATGCCTCATCCCTGCTTCTGCAGCACCTTCTACCACCCCAACCTCCTCCTTTTTTTTCCTGTTAATTCTTTTTAAATACTGTTGACTTGGCTAAAATCTGATATCTTTTTACAGCTCTCTCTGAATTCTGCATATTTAACTTAATGTGCTTACGATTCCGGGGGATTAGTGCCCCCAGCAGAATCCTTGTTGCTGCATGGATTCTTTCAGAGTGGAGCCTTTTGCTCACCAGATATAACTGTATCACCATTCGCAATGAGGGCTCTATTCCTCAACATATGTGTCTCTGACTGAAAAATAAATGGGTGATCAGAGCAGGATGAGGAGAGAGACATCAATGTGCCTCTTAATTTAAATATAACATGAATTGATGCCACCGTGTGTCATTTGATGAATGTACTACCGAGATTCCAGCCCTGGCAATGTTAGTGCCACAGTTTCAACCCATAGAGCTGAAAGAGTCAGCCCAATAAATCAAATCTGCAAAAGGAAAGAGAAGGTTGTGAAGCTTCTAGAAACAAAGCAAACCTTTTATCACTATTATTATTATTATTATTTGTTCGAAAGTACAAACAGCATTCTTCACCTGCTCTTTCCCCCTCTCTGAATCTCTTTTAGTATGGTGGTTTACCTTCGGGCTTGCCGACGGAATTCCTCAACACTGCAAGATGCAATTAGAGAACTAGAATATTCATGGCAGATGCATAAATAGTAAGCGCCGCACCTCGCTCTCCCAAGTGGGTTTGTGGGTCCGCCTTCACGGGAATGCACACAAATGCACAAAGAAAAGCACAAGTGTTTTGTAGTTCAGAATTCCAGAAGTTGAAAGGTGCATCCTGATGGGGGGGGTTACATCCGGAAATAACCTCGTCATGTTCATCCTGATGAGCTGCCGTGTCGTTTCAGCCACATGTCAGCCAAGATACAGTATGATTTCTTTGATTACTAACACTCTTGGTGACCTTTTGTGGCCCTTCAGGCAGAGTAGGTCCAGCCCTTCTTTGATTTGTGGAGGCAAAACTTATCATGAGCCATCCATCTATCCACTCTTTAAACTACTAATCATGCGCGGCATTGTGAGTAGCTTGACTCTATCCAAGGCAGCACTCATTTGGCAACAGGCAGAGATCCCCCTGAACACATCACCAGTTTATCACAGGGAAGGCAAAACTAATCAAAATCTAATATCAAAAGTTATTGAACACATTATTCCTGGCAGTTCATTCACACATCTCAATGCCACACCAATCTAGCCATATCAAGTCTGCTGTGGAGGAGTGTCGGTCGAATGATTACTGCCTCTCTGGGCCAAGAGAATCCACAAAAAGAGATATGAATATGATTGTGAAGCTGTTATTTTGTGAGCACAGCAGTTCTCTGTATGCAACTTACTGCTGATTCATCACTGCAGACACCATCATTCTTCATTCTTTTTCTTGACACCCCATGTTCCCTGTTTATCATCCATTCTCCTTTTACTCTTTCCACACATCCGTGTCTCCTGCGGTGTTTTTGGCCTCCAAACCACTCTCACTATTTTTTATCACTCAATTTCTTCCTTGAAAAAACCTTTCCAACTTGAAATTTACTTATATCTCTATCAGGTCCCTATATGTCAATTCTGCCTCTCTTCCTCTTCCATATTTTACGCCTCATCGGTTCCCATGCTCCTCTGTGATCAAGAAGTGATTGTGCTTTCGCGCCTTCAGCATCGATACATTGTTGCTATGACAGCACTAGTGCAAGTGGGTAGGCTGGGGGATAAAACACACATTGATAGTGGAAAACGTGCTTTGATCGAGAGTGCAGCTTAACCTGTGGCCTTGCATGTGAGTAACAGTAAATGCTAAACACACAGCTGCCCCCACATTATATATATATTTATATATTTATATATGTGTGTGTGGAGGAAGAGTGGTAATAGATCCTGAGTGTGTTTGTCAGAGTTCGTGTCCAGAAACATGAATCTATTAAGTTTCTACAAATGAAAAACCTCAAGGATATTGTAACTGCAGGGAAATCAATAGACTCTATAAGCTATGACGGTACATGATGCCTGCATGCTGTGAAGGAAAATCAAGGCAGCATATTGCATAAAACAGAAACAGCTGTTGAACACATTTTGTGATTGATGACCAGGCATTCATTGTTCATCGACATTTTAAATGGCATGTCATGAAGGAAAGGTGAGCAAATGCAGTCCGCCCCCTTGTTGTTGAGTTTTCCTCCTTCCTTTTGAAGAACTGCCATTCGTTCATGCCGAGCAAAAGCTTTGATTATGTGATTGAAGATGCTGTACAAAGCCACAGCATTGTACAGAAGCGACTGAGTTAGATTTTTTATGTTTTGGCAGGATCTGGACTCAATAGCAGACACATAGACAGGGAGTAAGGGTGAAATAGGAATTTATTAGAATGGGTAATGAAAGGAGACTCCAGGTATGCAGGAAACTAGAAACTGGGAAGTCCTGGGAACAGCGGGTGAGGCACGAGGTACTGAGGTGAAGAGCAGTTCAGAGAGACGCTGGAGCGCACAGAGCTCAGGTGGTGTGAGTACTTGTGTAAAGGGCACGTGGTGGCGGAGGCACATGTGAAACTACATGGTGACAGTAGTGGACTTGAGGCTTGAGGCAGGTGGAGGCAAGAGGCTGGGTGGGGTGGTGGCAGAGACACTGGAGCTGGAGCTCGGTGCAGGAGACCTCACTGATCAAAAAGGAAAAAGACACAGGAGATCAAGCGCTGGTAATTCACACAATACAAAACAAAACATACACTTAAACTCACAGGTAGCACGAGTAAATGGCCAACAATACAACAAAGCAGCGGAAACAATCTGGCAACGAGTCCAGTGCAGTCCACAGTCTTTATGCTGTGATGAGTCCCAGCTGTGTTTGGAGCCAGCTCCCCGCCACCTGGAGAAATGCAGGAAACAAAGCCCCACACCTCTCCACAGTACACAAGAAAGTAAGTGAATTTCCTAAACCACCACAAAGTGCACTGCATTTTTCCCTTTTTTTAAAATTACATGCCCCTGAATGTTTAAGTAAAAATGGAGTAAAACATTAGGTAATGAAGTATTTGCCAGGCTCCTCAGTAATTTAACTAATTCAAGATGGCCTTCCACTTATTCTCAAAACACCCATGATGGTTTGTAATGCACAAGGAAATTCTTGTCCAAAGGGCTTTCATTCCTCACTTCAAACATGGCAGTGACATAAAGCTGGGGGTATTTGGGACTCTAATTAATACTGTGATATATGTGGAGAAAATCACATACAATATGCACTTCTATGGGATTAAAGTTACCGATCAGCACATGCAATCCTGAAATCACCCAGCCTCCCCTGGAGAAATAAATCCTGTCTGCCTGGGGCTTTACTTCATCCATTCATTTTCATTAGCTGCAACCAGGTCTACTGAGCTGTAATTTAAGCCCCACCCATGTCCCCAGTCAGCTGTTGCTTGATTTGTTGATCCAGAAATCCATCCAAAAATAATACTGAGCTTTCCATGGATTCTTTTCTTTGAAGCTCCTGCTCGTTTCATCATCTGTATCTATTGATCCTGTAGACATGTTGAGGAAACTGACATAACCTGGTCATGAAATTCAAACCCCTTCAGCTTACTTTAATTGCACACACATGTCTATTCATTGAAACCACATAAAGATACACACTACCTTATTGGACTTTTCTTTTTAATCTCTGCCCAAGTTGTGTGAGACAGACTTTCATCTGCAATGTTGTTCCTCATAGCTCTTTAACAATGGGGACAACAACTCCCATGATCCCATGCTACTTCACGAAGGCATCAAACTCCATTTGTTGTTGTTGTTTTGATTGAGAGGCCAGCTTAATTAGAGTTTAAATTTTGCTGCATTCATTTCGGCTGCTTTCAGCTCTGTTGTTCATGAGAACCAGCAAGAAACCGCCCCCTCCACCATAACCCACACCTGCTAAGGCATGTAAATGCACATGTTTGTACTGTAGAGAGCATCTTATTATCATTTTCTACCGCAGGATCGTGATTCTGTTCTGCTCTCAGTGGCATTATTGCCCAGGCTGCAATCTCTGACATTTCACTGACCTCAATCACTGAGTTATCCCCACTACCCTTTGTAGTTCATATCATCCAATTTCTGTTTTCCCTAGGCTCCTCTGTGCCGGGGTCCAAGCCACTTGTCCTGCTTTTCTCCTCTGCTATTCCCCAAATCTTGTCCTAACTTCTCGCAAAAATAATCCGCTTCTTTCCACATGGTTGCCATAACTGCCTTTGAGTATCAACCCCAACTCTCTGGCCTTAACCCCAGGTCTGGGTGGTATCTTCCTTGTTTCTCCACAAATTCTTCAACTGCCCCATCATCTCACAGACCCAGGCCTCACCTTGGAACCGCGTCCCCTGGCCTTGCGCTCAGTCATTTGGGGTGGAAAAGAAACAATGGTAGTAGTGGTGATACAGTGGTCAGTTGGGGGGCTTAGGTGCTCTGCTCCATTTAGCCCCAGACCTTCAGGCCCTTTTCTGTCACGGTCCATTGCATGGCGCCGTCTTCCTGTGAGGCATCCAGGAAATGGATATGATGTCATGCATGAGCAGCCACAGATGACAGTGGTCTAAAAGTCAAACATTGGCTAGCAGATATAGACACAAGCACACGGAGAAGGTCAGGAAGGACAGAGAAAAAGTGACGCGGGCCGACGTAAAAAAAAGAAGTTGAGAAGATCTTCTTAAGGCGTACGTGATGATGAAATATGAATTATAGATCAAACCTGAGAGAGGTAGTTAGAACACTCTTTCCCTACTATTCACTCCTCTCTGCCTTTTTCTTCTCTGTCTGCTTATACTGCTCCCTTACTCTCCAAAGTTGGGCTTTTTGGATCCTGGATCATCCTCATAATAACACGGTGCATCCAAGGTGATTTGTGTTTCAGCGTCTGTGACTTTGCCTCTGTTCTTCGTGAAAAAGAAGATTGTGAAGGAATCAAAGATCAAATGCCCCGTCTCATCAGTTCTGTCTCAGCTGTCTCTCCCACTGCCCTCTCTCTTCTCTTTCTGCTTCTCATCTTCCTCATTTATTTATGTCTTCCTGCATTTTTCTATCCCTCTTGAGTGACAAATAGCTGCTCAAGAATAAAGGCGGAATGGTTGAAACATTAATTCATGCAGTCTTACACATATATCGAGACAGAAATTGCATGCATATTGTGTAAAGGCACACACTTAGAAAAACAAATACATATCTTTAAACCCTGCCAAGAGTGAACAAGCAACATTTTGTTCAGCAGTGCTTAACAAAGCAATACTGCTGCTTTTATCAGGTTCCTCTTATGACCACTGAGAAATGATCTGTTCCACTCACACATGCTACACACGGTGAAGCTCTCAGAGGAGCTTCATCTGTCTGTAGTTGTGTTTGTCTCATCTCTAAGCCCTGTGTGAAGTGGAGAGGAAAGAGTGTTTTGCTCACAGCCCCAGTTTCTCCACACTACACTGACTGTACTCAAGGGAACTGGCCCGGACGAGAAGAAAGTATAACAACAGTGCAGACTGATGGAAAGAGAGCAATACAGGGAGAGGTGAGAACAAGCCAAAAGTGAAGGAAATTAAGTGACAGGAACAAATATCAAGGCTCGTGGAGGGATTAGAGGAGTTGAAAGACAAGAAGAGGGAGAAGGAGAGAGGGAGAGGGAGATTTCGAGAGACCGTGGAGGAGGAATATAAGAGAAAAAAAAAGGCGGACAAGGAGTTTTTGGAGATTCTTGTGATGAACAGTTTGTCAGTCTAATGCCAGGAAACAGGCACCACAGTCTCAATGAACACACGTGCACACTTTCAGCTACATGCTAAAAAGCTGTCTACGGTGTTACCCTAAATATTTTGGGGGGTCAATACATGTCCTGTTCTCCTGCAACAGCTGTTCCTTTGTTCTCCCTCCTACCCAGGTTCAGGAAGACATTCACCTCCACTGTGGGTGGGTAGGCCTGTGTGTCATTGTGTTTCCATGTGTGCTTCTGTGTGTGCACTACCACCTATTTATATCTATGCTAATCTGTGCATGAAGAGCTGGAAAGGGAATTTTAGGAAAAAGAACAAATTACTGAGCTGCATGATGTTGTGGTTGCAGATAACGGGAGTTAAATAAAGTGTGTGTGTGTGTGTGTGTGTGTGTGTGTGTGTGTGTGTGTGCAGACAGTTGATAGACAGCTACAGAAAACTATATTCTTCTTCTGTCATGAAAATCATCAGCTGGGCACCTCATCGTTCCTCTTTGGCAGAACACTTACCACCGTGACCTGAGTCTCTCCCAAATCACTCTCAGTGAATAAAAATAGGATTTGTTCAATGTCATGACATCAGCCTGTGGAGATTCGGAGAGGCACCTGCTAAAAATAATCATTTTGGTGCTATCATTGTTCAACAACTACGATATAAACTTCAACGGCTATTTACTGACATTCTGTCCAATGGGACTGTCAAACCGTCTTGATGCCCTTAAGACTGCCTGGCAGGAAACCTCTTCCTCCTTTTTTTTTTTTTTTAAAAAAAAGATCTAAATCAAACTCCAATAACAGCGAAACACTGGGGTGCTGTGGCTGCCGCTGCTTGAGGAAATGTCATTGTGCTGAGGGTGAACACTCACAAATAAAAAATGTATTCACACTCCAACAAAGATATAGAAATATGTTCAATTTGTTTGCATAATATTTTTATTTAGAATTCAGAACAAGTGTAAAGGTTCCTTTGATTAAGTCTGCCATCAGCAGCATAACATTCATGTCACAGGCCTCTCCATTAACGAATATCATTAAAACTGAATCAGTATTAATGTAAATGATTTATAATGCCGTTGCTTTATGAATCAGTATTTACACTTCAGCATCACCACAGTTTGATATCTCCTTTTCAGAGGCTGCAGATAAATCTACAGTGCTCTTCTTAACTCTCTGAATGCACCTAGAAGGCGGAAGGTCCTTGTCTGATTGCATAATGAGCTGCTGCCTGAGTAAATCAGACACTAATTACACACAGATTGTGAGCACAAATTGAATGAAAGGCGCAGTATAAATTTCTCTTGCACTTTCATGCATAAATCTGCCCCTCTTTGATTTGACATGTCAGTTCAATGGGTATGTATAATTCGCAGGTGACACAATTCAAAATGACAGCATCATATGCAGCCAGTAGCATAAATACATTTACATTTGGACTGACAGTGGCCCAGATCCAAGAGCTGTGCTGTTAATAGAAGAGATCTGGATCCTCTCCAATTCCAACACCTGTCACAGTCAATGTTGATTGGATGGTATTAGAATTCAGGGAGGAGTTTCATCATTGTGGCTAATGAAGCGGAAGAGACACGCTGATTTGATGCGAATGCCAACAACACCCTGTTCTGTAAGCATTAGGCTAAATGGCACTGTCAATCACAACTGTGTTTCTATGGCAACAGTGGAGATCAATATGAGCATGTGCGTTGAGTAACCCAGATATGTATCACAACAAGGGATGGGTCTAATGAAATGTGTGTGTGTGTATGTGTGTGTCTGTGTGTGTGTGAGTGTATGTGTGTTGAAAAAGTGCGAGGGTTTAGACAGTAGACATCGAAAATGTGCACAGTGTGTTTAGCACAATTTTCTTGGTTTGGGTCATGGACACTAGATTACAAACCCTACTTACATTCAGTGGTCAAAGAGTGCCCATGAATGATGTTCCCTTATTAGCTCTAGTCGCGTCCTCTTTGTTGCACATGGCAGTGATTCCATTACAAGGTGAGGATTTTGAAAATGGAGGATTTGTGCTGCTGGATGTATTTCTGGAAAAGGTGGAAGTAGGACAATCAGACACCTGCAGCTACCCTTGTACCACCTGTTCACCTGTTACTTTCCCAGATTTGAGCCATTTCTTCTGCTGCAACCTACTATCACAAGTGCAGGTCAAAAATGATGGCATGAAAAGAAGATGTATGATGTTGATACTGGAGCTTATCATTATGTCGTCAAGCAGTCAAAAAAAGGAACAAGCGTGTCCTCACTTCAGTTGAGCTTCATTTGGTTTTTATAAAATGTGCCTTATATAAAATGTTAGTGGAAAATGATGAACAAAAATGTTTTATACAAAAATAGTTTTTAAAATCACTGCATGCATACCGTATTATCAAATTAGCAAAACGTGAACTTCAAATATGTACCGTCATTTTTATGGAATCAAATCATACAGTACAACATACAGCAGCAGCAAAGGAAAAAGTTTGATCTTGTGTCCTACATTTTTATAGTTACAAATGGACCAGTGTTATGACTCATGCCATTTCCCTTTTGAGACAGGTGTTTTACATGTCCCATATTCCTAATTATGTAATCCTGTCCCCACGCACGCACACATAGAGACCTACTGTGCTTCCTGTCTCCCTCATGTGAACCCTCTGGGTTTCACTATATGGAGCACCAAATGAGATCACGTCTCATGTGGAGGGGATGAACCTCAGAGAGCGACAGCATGACAATCAATTGCAAGGGAGTGTCCCAAAACATGTGTGCAGGGCTATACAGAACACAGGAATGGTGGGACAATTCACAATAATGTGTGAAAATAGCATGTGTGGGTGTTGGGGCAAATACTTCAAAACATATCCCAACTGAACTGGCAAAGTTTATTTTGTGATTTGTGCAAACTGAATTTATGACAGGTAATAAAAATACAATCATATTTAAAGACTTAATCTATTTGCTAACTTGTCTTTGCTACAAATGTTGTTAAATGCATTTCCATTTGTCTGTTTCTCCCAAGAAAGCCTAAAAAATCTCAAAGATTTTCTATTAGATTGATGTGTTTAAAGTCACTATCTGTCACAGAATGAGATAACACAAGCGTGATCGAGCCATTGGCCCAGTGATTATTATTATATCAGCACTGCAATAGGCGACATTCCCAGAAAAAATGTTGTCTTAACTTACTGCCAGTGCAAACTGAACAAATTTTGTAGTGAAAAATGCATCTACCAGTAGAGTAATGGAATAACAAGGAGTTGCCACAGTGAGCTGTTAGATGAAGAGCTGCAGGCAAAAGGCTGCTCACCTCCAATTTCTGGGACTTATAACATTAAGCTGCATTTGCTGCACTAACTACAGGTATTGCCATATCAAACAGGACTGAAATCTTAAGGATTACTTTAAAGTAAAAAGTTTGACATGTCACATAGAGCACTATGGCATGGAAAATCTGTCATTTTGGCAGCATTATTGTTGTGTTTTTGGTGTTTATAAATCTAACCTACACAATTCCTGTGTGTCTTGTGTACAGTTTGCTTCGTCTCATCATTGTTGAGCCAATTGTAACTGAACCAAGTGTGGATCTTCAGAATGATCTGGTATTGAGATACTGTAAATCCAGATTGTATCAAGATCCAGTTTCGGTTGAATGCACTTCACACAGGTCTTCGCCTCCTTCACCTGAAGAGACTTGAATGCTTAGGCTAATCTTGTTTTCAGCACAAATGCTCTCAGATTACTGGCTTGAGTGATCGTAACATAATGCATCCATAGTGATTTGTAGGTGCATTCACACCTGTTTTCTAGCTGTCAACTTGTTACCAGATTATACGCATGTTGACGCAGCTTTGTTTATAGATCCATCTGTTGTATCAGTCTGTCAAACCCAGCATTGAGACCATATGTTTTGTATCTCCTGTGCCCTGTGCCTGTCTAATAAGAGGAAATGTAGCAGGTGCTTAAGGTTGTTAGATCTACATGATAATATACCATTTCACACATGCTTCAGGTATTAGAATTTTCTGCAGTAATAAATGGATTAAAAAAGAGGATGGACCTGATTCTCTGCTGGTACCTCCAGGGAGCATGGACTGGAATAGACTGGAATGAGTTCAATTCTGTGTCAGAATTAGAAAGAAGTCTGAATTTGGAGCAGGAGGAAAAAATTTGGCCTGTTCATCAGAGAAAAAGAGAAAGAGCTTTTCATTGCTGTTTTCATGGAATGATGATGGAAATCATGAGAATGTAAAATGAAGGAGATGAGCGATGAAAGAAGTAAGATCAGAGGACATGTAGGTAGACAAACTGTACTGTGAAATATCGTCTTGATAGCTTTGACTTGGTTGTCTGTACAAGTGCCTGTGAACATACATACTACTCTTAAATAAGCACATGCATGTGTTTGAGTGTGTATGTCAACACATACACATGCTTGTCTGAGGGTATGTGTCCATTTTAGTGACCATGTTTGTGTAATGTGTGTGTAATTGTAAGTATGTTTTCCCCAGCTGCTGAGCCGGGAAGAGGACAATGTCTGTCATGATGCAACAGGCAGCTAATCCTCTCCTTATGTAAACGCTTGACTGCTATTCAAATGACATGCAGATGGGATAGAGAGCTTGGGTTTTGGCAGGATAGTGCCATAACAAGGAATGTCTGCAGATACAATGTGCTGTCAGCATTTGGGTGATTAACGGTGCACTTTGTGTTTAAAAATGAATCCATTGGCAGGTGGACGTAGATATAGCCAAAGCCTGATGACCTCATAGCTTTACGAGGTTGGGGACCATGGGGGATGACTAAGAGCAATTACAGTATTGGGGAAATACTTATATTAACATGATGAGGAAGAACAGCAGCTGAAAAAAGTGTGAGGCAATGAAATGTTACAGGAATTTCATCTGAATTCATTTACATTTGATTTAGGTCCAAGATTCAACATTTTCAGTACAGTTGTGCAAAAAAAATGAAGGCAATATAGACATTATGTACAGCATCTATCATACTATATTGCTTTTGCAGTGTTCTTATGTTGCGTTTGTTATATTCTCCTCTACAGATTCTCCATTATTCCAAGGGTCCATCATTTGGGTCAGTCAGAGCTGAAGTCTAAGGAGAAACTATGAAGACAAGCTGTGTCACCCCGCATTGCAGCCCAACAAGATATGACATAACATGGGTCCCCTGCTAATCACCATGATGACCATAAAGCTGTAACTGGAATTGTGAACCCTTTACCCCCTTTGTGGCACCCTTCTCCTCTTTGGAAATCCTTCCTAGCAACCTCATTTACTTCCATTTCTCCTACAAAAACAACCTAATTTCCTGCCTGCCCCAACATTTCTCCCCTTAATAATTATAGCCTCCTAATTTATTTTATTAGCATCATGCAGGGTGCTTCTACCACCTCCACTCTCCTTCTTCTTATTCTTCCCTCAATCCTAGTCTTCTCCCACTTTCCCAACATGGTCAATGGGGACTGCTGGCTCATTGAGGGGGACAAAGGCTATGTGTGGCTGGCTATCTGCAGTCAGAACCAGCCGCCGTACGAGACTATCCCCCAGCACATCAACAACACGGTGCATGACTTGAGATTGAATGAGAACAAGCTGAAAGCAGTGCTCTTCAGCTCTATGTACCGCTTCACCAACCTGACTGACCTCAACCTCACCAAGAATGAAATCAGCTATATTGAGGATGGAGCCTTTGCGGGACAAGCCAACCTACAGGTGATGAGAAAATAGATTATAAAAGCTTTGCACTTAACACAAGAGTATTGTTCACGATGCATCAGACCTGAGATTGAGTGGAATTTATTGCATTTTGAAATTGAGTGGAACACTAGCATTGTGAGTGATGTTAAATGTGTTTCATCATAATTGTGTTTATAATTGTAACTCTTTTGCAGACATAATATCACTGACAACTCAGACATGGGGTAGAGTGTACTGATAATCATGTACAAATATACACAGCTGTTTCTACAACCTGTATTGGGAATGACAATAACATTAAACAATGATGAATGACTGGCATTGCTTAAATAGAATTCACTGGAAAAGTAACAACAAAACCCAAAGTGTTCCATATTGTGTAAACCATGTCGAGCACAAGGAGAAACTGAAAGTGAGAGGACAGTCTGTTATGATTGTACTTTGCATAGAAATAATGTACATGTACATAACAACACATTTTAACAGAAAGCCAGACACATTTTGATACCCTTTCCCCTCAGAACTCTGTTCTAGAAAATGGATCTGCATGGCTGAATCTCAGTAATTAAGTTGAATTCAGATTTTATCATCAACAGCAGAAATTATGACCTGGGCTCACAATGTAAAAAGAAAAGAAAAAAAAAAACCCTAATGATACATATGTGTTTTCCTCAGGTTCTTCAGCTGGGCTACAATAAGTTGACAAACTTAACTGAGGGTATGATGAGAGGGCTCGGCCGCATGCAATGCCTCTTCTTGCAGCATAACCTCATTGAGGTTATTGCCAGCAATGCATTCTGGGAGTGCCCCAGCCTCAGCAGCATTGACCTGTCATCCAACAAGCTTGCCCGTATTGACCCATCCACATTCACCGTTCTCAATCGGCTGATGGTATGTGAACTGGCAGCAAATCCATTCCACTGCGGGTGTGATCTTTATAGCTTCCTAACCTGGTTGGAGTCCTTCAACAATGTCACACACACCTATGACCGTCTCCAGTGTGAGACGCCCCGAGAGATGTTTGGCTTCCCCTTACTTATCGCTGCTGGTCATTCTGGACGGAATGCAAAAAACATTTTGTACCATCACTGCCGAGATGGCGTGATGATACCAGGAATGACCTCTCTCCCACCAGATCTGGATGGTCCTTCTGGGATCGGACCAGAGATGTTTGGTGGTGTGGGCCCGTACCACCAGCCCACCACCTCTTCCTCATCTACTGACCACAGCTTCATTCCAAGCATCAAGCTCCATCATGTCTCTTTGTCATCAGCTTCTCTCCTTGTGCAGATTCCAAGGCCCTACAGCAAAATGTATATTCTAACACAATACAACTACACATATGTGTCTGACGTCATGAATTTAAAGAACAAGAAGGAGATGATTACCCTCAGCAAGCTCAAACCGCACACCAATTACACCTTCTGTGTAGCATCCATCCGCAACTCTCAACGTTACAACCACACCTGCCTTCAGTTTTCCACTCGGGCTCAAAATCAAGATGACACCCTCCCCACACCTTCCACCACTACTCACTACATAATGACCATTGTAGGCTGTCTTTTTGGCATGCTCATTGTTTTAGGCTTCGTCTACTATTGCCTTCGTAAGAAACGGATGCATGATGAGAAGAAGAAGTCCATCTGTGTCAAGAAAACTATTCTGGAAATGCGCTATGGACCGGAGGTGGCAGCAGCAGTAGCAAATGACCCATCAGCAGTCCACAAGCTTCAGGAGCAGTCCAGAGAACATCACCAGTATCAGCACCACCATGGAGGCAAACTTCCCATGTCCACATCCTCAAGTTCGGGAATGCTCCACTCAGCCAACACCAGTTCCTCCAGACTTTCCTCTATCCCACAAGTGGAAAAGATGGCCACTGCCTTTTCAGAGGCCATGGCAACAAGTAAAGGAAATTATATGGATGTCAGAACTGGAGGGGCAGGGTTGGAGAGGGTCGGAGATGGTGGACTTGGAGGGATGAGGGTGGCAGATTTGAGGGACGATGATGGTACTGATGTAGGGGATGACTCAGATGATGATGGACATGGTTCTGCATCAGAGATTTCCACCATTGCCATGGAGGTGGACAAGGTCAACCAGATCATTAACAACTGCATTGATGCACTGAAACTGGATGCAGCAGCAGTTGCTGCTTCAGGGGCCTCTACTAACCCTACAGCCTCCTCTAATGCCACCTCTCCACCCCCCACCAGCACGTCCTCCCTCACTCGTGGCCTAATTCCACTCTCCCAAGGATTGACAGACACATGCCAGATCATTGCTCCCAACAAAATACCCCCTCCCCCTCCTCTCCCTGCCCTGAATGCCCCTCTCTCTGAGCGTCCAGGAATCAGTGGCGGTGGTTTTGTTGTCACTCCACCCTACAGGCCCCCTCCGCCAGCCACTGCTGTACGTCCCATTCAGCGACAAATGAGTGCAGATGCAGCAGTGGTTATTGTAAATGCTGTCAAAAAACAGTGCAGCACCACCTCTTGTGGCTCCATGGGTCGGGATAGGGAACGCGGAGGAGCAAGGGTGTATAGCCTGGATGTTCCTGAACCAAGGAGCCCAGATGCCTGTAATCAACAACAACAGCAGTACCCAGATCGGGCCAGTCCCGTGGGCTGTGGGGAGCCCCTTGAGAGGCTGCCTTTAGTGGGGAGTGGGAGCTGTGGTGGAGGGGGTGGTGGTGGTTGCGACAGTGGTGGTGTTGGTGCCCAACACCAGGACAGCCAGAAGTCACACCATTATCATCAACAGCAACAAATACAGCAACAGCAGCAGCAGCAGCAGCAGCTGGAGGTGCAGCAGGACTACCACTGCTCGGAGCATCGCCACTCCGTCCCAGCTCTCTACTATGAAGGCTCACACCAGGGCTCCCCAGCCCAGAGGGTGTCCTTCCTAAAGCCCCTGACACGCTCTCGTAGGGATGCAGCATCATACTCCCAGCTTTCGCCTGCCCGCCACCATTCCAGTTACTCCGGCTACTCCTCCAGTCCAGAGTACTCCTCAGAGAGCTCACTGAGGATCTGGGAGCGCTTTCGTCCCTACCGGAAAGGCCAACGGGATGAGGCCTGTTATGTGACGGCTGGAAATGCCCTTCGAAAAAAGGTGCAGTTCGCTAAAGGTGAGGACCTGCATGACATCCTTGATTACTGGAAGGGTGTGTCAGCACAGCAGAAGCTGTGACTGGAGGACCAGAGATAAGCACTGAAGGAGAAAGAGTTTGGATACTACTTTTCCTCACAGGCCAGTGGGCCAGAGAAAAGTGGGGAAAAACATGCAGGAAGGAATTTTGCCTTTGGGTTATTTTTGGCATGCTAGGTGTATAGAATATTGTGCTAAGAGCAAGGACTGTAAAATTGTGCCTGGGATATGAGAGTCATTATGGTGTTTATTTTACACTTCATTGTAGCACCATTTCTGGATCATTGTCATTTTGTGTTTGTGGGTTTTATTTATAGCACAGGGAGCAAATGCCAACTGTGTAATTTAACACCTTTTGAGTGATCACATTTTGTGATCACGTGGACCGTCTTTATCAGTGCCATGTTTTCAATTATGGGTAATTACAGAAGGTAAATGTTAATACCCTTCATTTAAAGCCTGTGTAATCCAAGATGTAGTTTCCTTTTTTGTATTGGGTGCTGTATCAATTTGCAGTGTGCACTTGGATGTGTTTAGACTTCTTGGTGAAGACCGTAACAAGGTAGGATCTGTGCTCTGTTACAAGTGACGGCATACCGATTAGTGAACAGAGTTGTCAAATGGAGGCACTATCTCTCTTCTATGATATCCTTCATGCGGCTGAGGTATTTGCATTTCAGTAGCATCTGTTACACAGCAACGTGAAATTGGAAAGAAATTAACAAATCAGCAAAGAGAAAACAATCACGTTTGTTTAAAGGTCCTGCAGCACGAGGAAATCATGAGAGTGATTAAAATGAAACCTTGTCCTAAAATAGTGCTCTGATTGCACACTGAGGTTGGCTTTCCAGCTAAAACTCTTGCATGATTCCATGAGTAATGGCCAGAATTGTGAGCATAATTTGAAGGGCGACAGGAAAATAATGTTCCCATGATGGACGTAATTAGACGCTACTTACCTGTACAATAGGGACATTTTACTAATAGACGGATGATCTCACACAATCCCCATCCAAAAAGGCACTGGAGATGTGACCCATATGTGACAGAGACCAAGAGAAATTGAAAGCAAGAGGGGGTGTAAAAGAAAAATGGAAGACAAGCAAGGATATAAATAATTTTCTGCAGCCACTGTGAATGTAAGTAGATTACAAGCAGGTTACAGGGAAACCTATTTGCATCATTCAATATGAGCGCCACAGTACATTCCAAATCCTTTCTCTAACATGAAACTGAATGAGGCACAGAAGGAAAGGACACTGCTAATTACTGCCAACAAGTCTGTTCTATTCTGGAAATTAATACTATTGTTACTCTTGATAACTTAATTAGCCGACTTGTGACAGGCATGTTCGCTTGCACTTTACGCCTCATGATTGTGTATGTGGCTGTGTGGTATACAGTGGTCAGTGTAAGTGGGTGTTGGCATGCCTTGTCAGATTATAATGTATATGCCAAAATTGACTTAAATTAATAGTTAGTCAATATTTTCCCAGTGGCTAGATGTCTGAGTCTAAAGAATACTAGATTATGTGTGGCATGGATAAATTTACAAATATCAACAATGTTCAATGTTTTTTCCCAGACATACGTCACATGACCGTGATGCTCAGCTACGCCACAGTAGCGCAGTGCCTCTTGCTAACACAGCCGCAATCTAATCTCCATGTATAGTATTATCCATCCACCTGGTATGATTTTCCTATTGCCTGGCATTCTGACAAAAGGCATCCTTCTCACTCAAAGTGCTGTGTAGCTATTTTCTCATCATCAGCTAACGCACACAATCTGAGACATCCTACCCTAAAAATGTGAAAAATCAAATCAGTTGTCCTTGCTCCACATTTTTGTTCAGGGCTATATTCAAGATAAAATGAGTTGTAGTGACAAGTTTAATTTCAGGAACATTTCTATTTCTCTTTTGATCCTCACTTGTTTACATTGCATGATGTTATTTGGCCCCACTCCCACCACCTTCCCTGCTCCCACAGGTCCAGTGGGACATGGGTTTGGCATGAGCAGAGCACTGAACACGACCTGTTCTCTTTTATTAAATGAGAAGTGTGAGAAATTGCCTTTCCTGCAGGCGTGACTTGGGTCTGCACAGCACATATCAACACTGCTTTCCCCCTGTTATGGGCAGTTGATTTTTAGCATGCGCTTGACTCCTCTGAGCAAGGTTGAAGAGGAATGAGTATGCAAATACGAGAGGACAGTGTGTAATGGTATCTCCACATTGATCTTTGTATTCATTCTGCCCTTTTTGTTTTCATCTATCTTTGTCTCTCTTTTGCAACTTTTGTGCATACAGTCAGGGTCAGGGGTCATAAGCCTTGGAGTTCTGCCTTGAGTGTTTACAATTGAATGGACCACATCAGATCAAGAGCCTCACTGTCATCTTTTAGTAATAGCATGTCTGGGATGCATTACCTCATCCGCCTTCTTTATATGATAAAGTGTCATGTGACAAACATACAGTCATGGAAATTTTTTATTTCCCCGCTGTTCTCCGATTATCAGAGATAAGAAAGTTTCCAAAGGAACGTGTTACTGTGATTGACTCAGACTCTCACCAAGTCAGAGGAAAGGATTTTCTTTGCTGGTACGTTCTAATAGTACCTAATCCCACAGAGGGAGCTTGGTGTGTATAACTCCCCAGATCTCTGACTGCCATATCAAGTGTACAGAAATGGACACTGAGGATAACAGAAAATTCAGAAATGTTCAGTAATATCAGGATTGCTTATCATTTCAGTTGCCATTCACGCTCATCTACCTGACAAGGTGTAATGGAACAGAAAATCCTGATTATTACTGTTTTCACGGATGACTTTTAATTTTCTACATTTTGTATTTTAATTAACATACTTAACACACTAATGCATTCTTCAGGAAATAGATTTTCAGGGACAGATGTACGTTCAAGTGCTCTTCTGCTCAAACTTCACTCACACATGTGTTTGTTTGTTGTAAATGAATCTCTATGATGATGCAAAATCTCCAGGCCAATAGAGATCAGTCTCAGTGCTGGTGTGAGGAGTGCCAATCTTTCCAATGATTTATAAACACTGTTTTTCACCATTGCTCCTATGAGTGCTCGCAGGAGTTGGAAGAGGGTATTGTGTTTCTCATCATTAATAACTACTTGATATCCTGCAGCCAAAGCAGTCACAGGAGAGTCATGCAAATGCAAATGAAGGCTATTTTACACAAAATTCTAATTTGATGAGCGAGTCTATCTTAAGCTAGTGTGTAAGCAATTTTCAAATTGGACTAAAAACAACTACAAAAATTAACAAAAGAGGCAAGAGAAAGTTTTTTTTTTTTTTTTTTTCTTCAGTGCTGCCTTCCCAAATAAACCTCTGCATTTTATTATTACTTGCTCCCCTGAAGCAAAGCAGGGATTGATAGTTCAGACCAAAGCGGTTGTGTTAATTGGCCTTGGAGTTTATGGGGTCATTAATTAATTAAAGTTATGCTTTTCTGTTGTGTTTATTGGGGAATCAGTTTATATCTACAATTGTCACTACAGGCCTGAAGCTTTCAATAAAACAGAGAACACTCATGGGTATTATCTGAATTGCTAAAAACTCAAGCGGGACCACAAACATTTCTGCAAATGTTCGCAATGTCACCTGTTTTTTGTCCCACGAAGCCAGCGTCAAACAAAAAACCCTTCTCTTTCTTCTCAGCTCATATCCTCGTTGAACCCCTGGAGGGTGGCTCACTCTGAGATCAATGGTCCTTTTTGTAGCACCGTCCTTGTTGTTTGTCTCAGAGCCACAGGGAAGACAGACGTGAGAAAGCCATCTAATGTGCTATTAATGTTTAATCCT
The DNA here is from genome assembly GCF_051107435.1 of Chaetodon auriga. Lineage (NCBI taxonomy): Eukaryota > Metazoa > Chordata > Actinopteri > Chaetodontiformes > Chaetodontidae > Chaetodon > Chaetodon auriga. The sequence goes on along the minus strand of NC_135089.1, from coordinate 13,265,018 downwards.
TTTGTGGGAGGCTGGCTCGGGTTGCTTCCCCTATCTCTGTATACCCCAGAAAATCACAGACGCTCTCAGTTTCGAACATGTTAATCCTTTGATGCTCTCTTATATTTAAAGCCTGGCCCAATTAAACTAAACTCCAGTTTCTTAAATAATGAATCAGAGCCAAAAATCGGATGTGGGTTTATGTCTAATCAGTTTCTGAATTACTAAAGGAGTTAAATGCCTCCATTAGTAAAGACCGCCGTAAAAGGTTTCAGTCTTCCCATGACACAGTGCACTTGTTACCCATGTGATGTGTCCTTGAAGCACTCTCAGTCACATTGCTTTAATTAGCGTTCATCATCATTTGAGGCTAATTTGCGGATGCAATACTATTACTAATTACTAATTCAGAAAAAAGTGATTCTCTGGTCATCATTTTGCTTGAATCATTTATTGGATCGTCATCTTACTACAAAGAGAAAAATGTACACAAATCTGTAGATTTAAAACTGTATGCTCAAAACAAGGCTCTCTAACAGCATCCGCAGCCAATGTATGAGCTGTGATAGCTTATTGACTGATGACACAGACCCTGTCCTTCGTTATATTACATTTTATTGTTTCCATTCCTGTTTCCTATTGTGGAAACAATTGGGTGATCATATATAAACCTTTTAACTTGGAGCAAAGTGACCTGGTAGATAAAGACCTATAGAGACGCAACAGGAGACTGAAGTAGGCACAAAGAGATTTGTGAAGAATTTAATAATTAAAGTAAGTAATTAAGTGAGTAATTAAAAGAAATTAGTCATAACCAGGAAAACAGACACCTGTTCGATACCTCATGTCGTCTTGTTCACACCAACAGCACATTTATTTTTCAGACTGTTGATTATGCTGCATATTAGAGTGATTTTTAAACATTTTTCCTCCCTCTACTCCCATCCCTGCCCCTCCCCTCCCCTCCCAGACACACACACACACACACACACACACACACACACACACACACACACACACACAACAAGAGTAGATGGCAAAAATGGAACATATAAAGTGAGTCAGAATGAGTCACAGTCTGACTCAACCAAAATGACTCTTTTCCTGAAAGGCAGGTAATGGGCAAGGTCTTCAAAGAGAAGAGAGCAATAAGAGAAGGATTTTGGCTGAATGCAGGTAGACATCTGGGACAAAAGACATGGAACACGAAAAGTTAACATGCATGAATCAGTTCACCTCTTCAAGTGAGCCACGAAACCAAACGCACACATGTGCATGCATGATCGAAGCATATTGTAGGAACAGCGCTCATAAAACAGTCAGACACTTCAGCTCTTCTCACGACTGAAAGTAGCCGTCCTTTAAAGCCTGAAGGAGGACAGCTTCATTTCCAATTAATTTTAAGGCAGGTGACAGGCAGGTATTAGCACTGACAGTGGGTTGCAAATCCTTTCATTTGGTAGCCTATCTGTATACCTTTTGTCTAACAGTCTATTAAGTCCATTAGCTTACTGTGTGGGAGATTAGCCTGTGTGGATAATGTGCCAAATTTGATAAATGGGAAACTATACTGTGTGTCTCCTCACGATAGCCGCAGCGGGGCTTATATGATTTAAAAAAAAACACAAAAAATACACAAAAAAAACATAAATGCATGTCATTTTTTTTGTGTTGCTCTAATATGTATCTATCTAACAAATGAAAAAGGAAGTTGAGACAAATGAAATATGTCTTGGCGTGACTGATTTCTTGGTCACTCTTCACACTTTAGTAGGCAGCTTTGATGTGCTGAGCAATGCCAAAGCTGCCTTCTCAACTGCCAAGCACTCTAAAAAGAAGAGTTTTTTTTGTTTTTTTTTTTAAATATCAAAATTAATTGCCTTGTCCATTTAGGTTAAAAGCATTCACTGATGACTAAAAGTCTCAATCTGAATACAGCAGACTGCAAATGCATTTCTAATACTGTATGTTTTCACATCTATAATTGAACAGCCATGCTGGTAAAATAAATGAATGAATTAATAAATAAAGCTGTGTAAAGCCTGTGAGTGATTCTAAGCTCAAAAATGTGCATTTTCTCTGCACAGGGATGGATTTTGAATTTCATTGTCAGCTTTTTTTGAGCTGGAAAAGCGTTGGGGTGAGGCACCTCTGGTTCCTCTAAATACAAGGTTTTCTGAGCAGAAGAGCATTTGAAAATCCTGTCATTTATCCAAATTTGGGTGAGATTTGTCACCTGTGGACTCTGATCATGACACTTTTCATACACACGCACACACACACACACACACACATTTATTTACACTGACACAATATGCATTAACTCTGAAAGGTTTAGTTTCCAAAGATGGACAAAGGACTTAAAGAATCTGTGAAATATCTGTGAATTTTGTACACTAGATAAAAGAAAAAAAAAAAAAAAGCTAAGGTTAAAAAAAAAAATGCTTCTATGGATGTTTTATACTCAGCCTGATCTCTTGATATGTCTGTGTGTTTCTCTATTTTCAGTTGGCTGTTTGTCTTTGTTTTTTTTGTTTTTTTTTATTTCATTTTTTTCGGGGGGTCAGGGGGAATGGGTGTTGGGGAACTAAGGGAGTGACTTTCAGTACTTGCAATGATATATGTTATAAAGGTTTAAGAACAGAGAAAGCTTAACATAGTGTACTACATAAAAGAAAAGTTGTTATATTTGCATGATTCCCTGTATTTTTTGAGAGACAAAAATATATTGTTGTGTACAATGAGTGGACGTACATTGAAAACAAAAACTGTAGGGGCTGAAATACAGTATTGTCAGGTACCTTTGATTTGAACATTTAGGTTTTAGCCATTTTTTTATTCTCTGTGATGTTTAATATTTACATTCTTACTATTGGTTTTCATTTGGGTGATTGTATCGTATACTGACACTGCAGTTGCAATTGTTACTCTTTTAGCCACAGGCTGGTGGAGTATGCAGTGCAAAGAGGGGATAGAAATGTCTTAGATGCTGGTGGGTGTTTACATCCATCAGTCATGAGAAACTGCACTCTGTTCTTCTCCATTACAAAGATTATTCTCCATGGCCAACATGCAAAGCTATCTTCTTTGGCTTGAGGCGGGGCCCTGTCACAGTTTGTGGTTGTATTTTTTCTTAACTCAGACCATTTCTCTGGTAAAGACATAATATATGAGGATACATTTTCAAAGAGGAGTGTGCTGAAGTGACACAATCACACACGCGCACTTCGCATTGTCAAATAGTTTTAACCTAATCCCAATCCATCATTTAGAAGTCACTTGCAAATCAGTGCAGCATCAGCAGCTTCTGCCTCAGCCTCAGCCCACTTGCTGTTAGCTAAATCAGTGATTTTCACTCCTCATCCTCCGCTCTCAGACCCTGCTGTTTTTCAATCCAACTAGTTAATTGAATTCTCCAGATATCCCGCCAATTGTAAATCAGTCTTTCACCATCAGTTTTTTTTATTATACACTAGTTTATTATACACTCTTTAATGCACTTTTCGTGTGCACAGAACAGACTGTACCTGGACTTGATTTAAAAAGAACAGATAGCCGTGCTGCTGTAGAAGCTAAAAGTATACGTTTCCTCTAAAACTGAAGTCCTTATAATTAAGAAAATGGTCAACATTTATATTCCACAGCACTCAAAAACATCTGATATTCATCTGTTTTTACAGAAATGAAATTCAAATAAATGAGCATGACCACAGAGAGAAAAAAAATAAGTATAATTGGTTCCACTGGACAGAATACAGCCTTTAATGCGCACCTACTGCAGCTCCAGTGATACATTAGTTATTGCATCAGGGTCCTTGCAATGACAGCAAACCTTAAGTCATGCCCATGGTTACATTCTGATAACACAAGACTCTGAGGACTGACATCTCTACCCTCTGTCTGCTTAGATAGATAGATGAAATGCATTAACCTCTGGGTGAAGTCTGCTCCTCAGCCTGTCAATATGACCGTGCTATATTACAGATATATTTGTAGACTTTTGTCTTAATTGGGTAATCTGATTAGATAGTTATTTATTGGTACTAGGGAGCTAATCTGTGACTCAGAGCTCTCATTTCTCTAACCGCAAACAGAGAGCAGTGAAACTAGCTAAAAGGTCCCATTGTGATGACAGCAGATGCTGTTCAGTGTCAGAGGCCCATCATTCTGATTAATGTTAATGTTTTCTGCACTCACACATAACAGACGCTGGGCATCCATTGCTATTCTGAACACACAATCCAGTGCTGTGGTACTCCCAAAGCCAGAATGATTGGCCTTGTCAGTGCCAGAGATTGAAAACACAGTGGCTTCCAAAAATGGCTGTCAGTTTAGAGAGAGAGAGAGAGAGGGCAGGGAAGAGGGGCCATCGTCCTCTCGACTCATTGAGGAAATTAAATGTCAGAGGGCTGATCTGTTCAAAAGCTGTATTCAACATTCATGTACGTTGATGCAGAAACGCTGAGCCTAAATCAAACTGTTATTCAGTAAAGATTATAGGTGTCCAAACCTGCTCAGTCAGTGGGGATTTCAGCTCTAGTTTAAGGATACAACTTTCCACAGTTTTTGGTGTCTCATTGCACAATGTGCTGACGTGACATATGTTGTTTTCATCTTAGTCGAATATTAATTTTTTCCAACACTCACAAGGAACTGAGAGTATAGACATTTCACCGTCTTACAGGTTGTGCCAGCTGAAAATAGGTATATATAGTGTGAATAGCCCCTTAAGAAAATAACAGTAGGAGTTTCCACAATCCTGCCCTGTACAACACAGCCATGTAATGTACAGTATATTTACTGAAGTGCTGAAGTATAACCACCATCTGTGTGATCCCTAAAGCCAAGGGCCAAAGCAAATTCTCACACCAATATCATCATTTTAGTTACTATTCGGCCATGTATGCAACATTTGTGTCAAACTATGGCTCTTGCCAGGGTGACAGTTTCAGGAGGTCTTAAAAGACAAGAGCTCAAGAGCTAAAAAAAAAAAAAAGGGCCATCACTGTATCAAATTAAAAGCTCCATGGTCATATTCTATTCAAATCTAATGTGACTCTCCCCTCTGGTTTCAGCTCTACACTTGTTAATGTTTCGAGACCAAAAGGGAAAGACAAAACAAAGGTTTGGATGATGGGAACAATTCGTGGCTTTTTTCTTTCTGTAATTATTTGTTGCTGATATTGACATTTTTTCCCTTTGCGATTTCTGTACAAAAGATCTATTTCTATATTTGCAATAAATTTATAATTAAAAATGAGAAACGTGTCCAAGGTCTCTCTGATTCACTGGGATACAATGGCTTTTTTGGGATCTATAATGAAGTTGTCACTCACGATTTGTCAAGACGCGCTGACACACGGCAGATTTTCTTCCGTGGTTCCTAAAAATGTGTAAAGAAATACCTTGATGGAAAATGTGTGTGTGGGTGTCTGTGTGTGCTAGTATGCAGTGTAGGCTGCTATACATACTGTCCTACTATATACTATACATGCTACTATTCCTTGGCTGGATCCCATAATTCAATGATTCTGAAGGCAGTGACAGCTGCAAAGCACCTGGACAATCTACTGTGAGAGACTGTGGGATTCCCGTTACGACACACACACACACACACACACACACACACACACACACACACACACACACAGGCCACTTGTACTCTCCATTAAAACCTCTTAGTGTTTTGAGGCCCTGGTACGCAGGACGCAGACGGGTACTCAAAGAGGGGAAAAAAATCTCAACTTGATGACTCATGAAAACGACAAACACGTCCACCTCAGTCATGGTTCCACAGAGAGTCCGATGTTTGAGTCTAGTGTGAGCAAACGCTTTGCTGAACATACACATTTAATGAGAGGGATGACAGAGAACAACCAGGGAGTTTTCTGAACCTGAAGGCAGAGAGGGCCAGGGATCTGGGCTCTGCTGGTAGCATTCAAAGTGCTGGTCGGACACATTTTGACAACAGCGGTTGGTATTTATTCACTGTGCAACACAATGTGGTTGCAAAATTTGATGTATGAAGGTGGGACATGCAAATTCGAAACCAGGCAGAAACTAATGTTATCATACCATCCAGATGAGCATAGAATTAAAAGGTAATGAGGACAGTGCTTATCTCTTTGCTCCAAGTGCTTGTTTTTCTTTTTTTTTTCTGTATTAGAAGAGTCTAGATGTCAGTGCTTAGTGGCTCACTTGACACTTTGACAAGAAAACGTCATCATAAATCTTGTGGTTTCCACAACTGACCTTGGCAAATGTTCCATTTGAAAAGATCTCACTTTGAAAAAAAACTTTTTTTGGCATCAGCTCCACCAGACTCCACCACACAGGATGAAGAACTGGGTGGAATGGTAATGAATGGTGGTTTGTTCTCGGGGCAGCTGTTGTCATTTGACATAGCACTATTTAAAGTGAAACCATGTGAGAAAAATAACAGTAGTAGCCACGGTAACTCCAGTTCTATGATTACAACTTGAAACTGTAAAATGACGGTTCGTCCGAGAAGACTTTTTGATGCCGCCAGCCCCTCTCTGATGTCGGGGTTATGGAGCATTGACATACGTTCTCATACTCTGCTTCACTCTGCTCTTCTCTGGTCTCACTAAATGCAACTGGGGATACATTTATGATGTAAGCTTGGCACAATTAGCCCAATAACATAAATCTCACTGTACAAAGAACAAAATTGTCTTTATATACTCTGACATCTTGCACCTGAAGGCTGTAAAATATGCATGACTGCATATTTTTGAGTGCATGACATCATTCATCATCTTTTCCTTCTGTATCTCTCTCCTGTCTTATTTCTCTCTTCCCCATTGCTTTGCTCTGTACGTCTTTCATCGAATTAAATTATTAAATTATTTCCGCCTGTGTCTTTCATTATGCTCTTTCTCATCATCTCCTTTTTAATGTTTTCATTTCAGTCACTCGCTTCCCCTCCCTCCCTGTTCCAACCCCAACCATCCTCCTCTTTCATTGTTGCCTTTTCATCATCAACCTCCCTGCTGAGAGTTGTGTAAGCCAAACTCAGCAGCTATAGAAATCCCATATTTCTAAATATCCATAACTCCAAACCATCCATGTTAAGCTCTTTATCGCCTCAGGATTAAGGGGTTGGATTAACCCTTGAAGATCCATTCCACATTTTGAACTAACCGTTAATCCTGCCTGCTATCTGTGTGTGCCCTTTCACGCCCAATTCTGCCATTGTGTTGCTACATTGTGTGTGTGTGTTTGTTTGTTTGTGTGCGTGTGAAAAAAGAGACAGACACAAAGAAAATTAAAGACATGAAAGAGCAAATGATCAAAGTACCACGCAGAAGAAAAGGAGAACAGAGCTGACCTGCAAAATTCTGTGGGAACTCCACAGCTTTTATTGACCAGAGAATGTGAGACTTACTGTAATCTCCCTTTGACCTCACATGTCTTTCACTCATACAGCCCCCCCCACACACACACACAGACACACACTCTCTTGTACTTCTGTCCTTGTGAGGACGCTCACTCCTCAGCCCCTAATATGCGAACCTTAACCATCACAACCATCGCTAAGCCTAACCTAAACCTCATCTGAACCTAACCCTTAAAATCAAGTCTTAACCTTCAAACCTTCAAAGTCTGAACCTTCAGCCTTTTTGAAGCTGTGAGGATCAGCCAAATTGTCCTCACTTTCCAAAAATGTCCTCATTCTGTTCACTTGTCTTCACTGATGTCTCAAGTATAAAGACCCACACGCATGCACTGCTGGGAGAAAAGATGACAACAGTGCAGGAACTGTCCTGAAGAATGTGACCATCAGAATGCTCAAACATGAATGAACATGACTGAATTTACCACCCAAACATCTGGAAATTTGCCACAGTTTTTAATGATGTGTCTCTGTGTCAGGTGGAGCTCCTGTGAAATTTTAGCCAGACAACGAAAGCAGTTTCATATCAGCCGTCCCCAAAATAACAGAGGCAACCGGAAGCTGCGTGTCCTCTGGATTCGCCAAAAGCCAAAAGATTGATCAGAAAATTACTTCGAACCACTTGAGCAGCAAAACCATCTGCTCTGAAAATGAATTACTGCAGGTAGTCCACCGTTCTGACTCAATTTTGTTCCTGAAAGCTGGAAATAAGACATGGTTTGATTTGAAGGCATTGCCTTTTCAGCAAATCACTGCGTGAAACAGCTAAACCATTTGATTCTCATAATAAGAATAATAAATGAAGGGCTTTTTATCATCACACATAACAACAGCAAAACATTTACAGACTGATTAATCATTTGTGACTTGTGCTCGTAAACTATACAACAGTTCCCTTTCTAGTTTTGAGACTTTTTTTAGCAGTGGCTAAGCAGTACTGCTTGAGTCCAGAGGCAGGGTTTGGGTTATACTTATGAAGCTTTGCGTGAATGATGTTCAGATTCAGGACACATTATAATGGAGGGAACAACATAGGAAGATGACTGCTCGCACTAAGAGCTAAAACCTGCTCTCGCCTCTCTATTCCTTCCTGCCGCATTTGAAAGTTTTATGCATCACACGTGTAAACAAGGCATGAGGTGTATGCTCAAAAATAAGGGAAAAAATCATCTTTTTAATATTTCATTGTATCCATTGCTCTCTGCCTATACCTCTCTGTATTTTGAGTCTTAAATGGTTCCTTCCAGAGGTTAAGGAGATGGAGGTTTGAAAAGAAAGTGCTAGGAAAAACTGCAGTTCTGCAACATTCAAATGTTGCTTTCAGTGCTCACTTCAAAGTGAAAAACGACCCTTAAAATGCAGAGGGATCCTTTGCTTTATTATTTCCACGTAATGCCAAAGTTAAATTGGTTGTGTAATTTGCAGCAAAGGCTTCTCTCAACAGAAACTGGCACATTGCTTTGTTTTTCTTCTGCTTTAATGTTTGCAAAGTGGTGACATTTTCAGTGCTCGGCCACAAACTTCATAACACGGTAATGTAAGAAAATAACTCTTGAGTGCAATTAAAAATGATGCAACCAACCTGTAAAATGAGGACTGGCTTGGAGCTTGTGGCGCCATCAAATGAGATTGTGTTTATTGTTTTTACAAGAAGAGCCCATACTGTTTTAGAGGAGTTCGGGATGTTTCTTTGCGGTGTGGAAATTTTTCACTGCCTTGAACTACCACTTACAGAGAGCAAGAACGGCTCTGAGGTGACAGCTGGGAGAAGAACATGTGTAGAGTCTTTTCTGCCGGGCTGACTCACCGTGGACCGAGGCACGCTCACAGAACTACCTGAGCTCTCACTGAAGATTCAAACACAATCACCTTCTCTGTTGCAAACATCCATCATAGTGACATATTGCATCATAGGTTTATGCAAGTACGAGGAGGAAGCTTCAAACAAACTGCTTCAAACGCCACTGAGAGTAAGGAGGTCAAGGGTATTAAGGCAGTAACCTAGATGTGGCTGTACTGTTAGGAACTTGAGGATAACGCTATGTGAACCGACTCACTAATTGGACTACTATTAGCATCAACATCACCACAAGAGATTGAATCAACTCATATCCCATCCTCATGACAACACTGAATGAGCCAGGATCAGTGGCCGTGTTCAGTGATCACGTAATCATTGTCCTGGCAGACTGCACTGCATCGTGTTCCTCAATCACACTGAGTCACTAGCAACACTTCACACCAGAGGAGTATCATACTCTGGTTGCTTACCTGTTTCAGTTACAGCACACTTACCAAAAAGGAAACACACTGCCTCATGGGAAAAATAGTGACATACGGGGCTCTAAAAGTCTCCGTTTACATGGAGCAAACATACAATCTGGACCCCAAATTGCGGAGCCACAGTCCAGGTTAAGAGTCAATTGATTTCGGGCTCTACAGCAAAGCAAACTGAGCCGCTGTAGCACATGGGGAGATGAGGAAACATAATATTTAAGTAACATTAGGTCTGATGACCAATGTCCTGTGGACATCATGGTCATTTTTCAGAAATCAGTTGTTCTGTTCTGATGGACTTCTGCTTGTGCCTTGTTTTCTAAGCAAGAAGTTGCCAAAAGCATCATACCATCTATTGAAGAAGAAATAAATCTTACCATAGAAACATATATAACAATTCTGAAATTACCAAAAGTGATGATATTTTTTATCAGATGGACATCACAATATATGAAATATATTCACTGGTGTTGATCTTGAAATAACCTTTTTGGAAAAATGCAATCTCACACATTCAGTCTGTAGTGAGTGTAGATGAACAGTACCTGCCTCCAGTGTTCGCTCTGTCTAACAAACAAGTACAGCACTGTCAGCCACTGCTGGTTCGGATTTAAAAGCCTTCCATGGCACCATGTAATTACTCTGAATATTATGTGTCATCCCTGCTCCAGCATTAAAAGCATGTCAGGAATCACCCTGTGCAGTTATAAAACTATTAACGCTGATTTAAATATCTCTTCATCCCTCCTTTTCACCCTCTCTCACTTTTTTTTTTTAAACCTCTCCCATCCCATAATCCTTTCTTATCTCTCTTTAGTTCATCACTCCTTGCACGGTCTCCTCTCTTGCTTGCAGCTGTTGAGCAAAGTGCAGCTAATGGGGGATCCGTGCCATCAGTCAGTTTGTCTGTTTTCATCAGTTTTTAACAGCACACCAACGTTTTCAGCAACCCCACCGCTCATGAACTCCGTGCACTGAAAATGTTCTGTGCTTTCTCTGCACTTAAACTTTTGTTTGTGGTGTAGCGGTATGACTTCTTTACGGTTGCAATTGACATCTGCTAGACATTCATGGTTGTATAATACGGCCTGCAGCGTGCAATGTAGTTATTAGCACTAACAGTGTACCAGTACAGTATATAGCAACATATACCTGTAGGTACAAGGGAACAAAATGTGAAGTTAGGGAATAAGGGGGTTACAATATGGGGACTTATGCTTTCTAGCAGATACATATTGCATTATTGCAGGGTACAGAATGACCTAGTATGCAACAATCTGGCACATTGTTTCTACCCATGGAATTACAATTGGTACCTATTATTTTTTTACCTATGAGTTTCAGCAAGAAGTGAGCGCTCTGACTCTGTAACCTTGTCTTCACCCTGTCTATGCTCCAGATGGGAATGTGTCGCATTGTGTGGATTGACATCTGCTGCCTTGGATCACCTTTTATAATATAATATACAGCATGAAGAACTGTGAAGATTCTCAGTCATCCAGGTTGTGGTTGTCCAAGGAGAGACTTTCTTCAACTGCAACTGACAAATATCAGCTGCTATTTACATAGTGGAGCTAATTAGATCAGTTCTCCCACACTGCTCTAAGGTCAGCTGGCCATCTTAATGTCATGATAGTCATGTCATGCATATTTGTTAGCATGTGTTTATAACAATATGATAATCATAACAGAGTTTATGGGGCAAATCAAATGTTGATAAATGAGATTGAAGACCAACAAATTTAAAAATCATGGTTTAATGGTTGTTTGGTCCTCTGCATCATTGTGCTGATAAGTTAGCATCAGTGCTCCTGATAGTTATAGAAGACACCAGCTCCTGCAACACAAAACGGCAAGCATAACTTTGTGCCAAAGACTTTTTAATCTGACATCTGTGGTGGATGTGGTGTTGTCAGGCCATGTGATCTCCTCAAAAAATGAATGTGTGTTCACAGCTTTGAGAAAAGTATGGTAGTCTCTATGATGGAGACTTGTAATTACTGTAGCCAGCAACTCATAAATGGAACATACCCAAGAATGGGCATAAGGTCAGTACCTTCTTATCACTACAATAACATTAGCATTGACATCATGTATGTATTAAAATGTTGTTAAAGTCCTGCTGTGTCTAAGTACAACCTCACAGAGCCACTACTATGGCTGCTGACTCTTTGTCATGTTCCAGTCTCACCAGTGTCAACACTGGCTGGCTGTGATTTTTTTTTTTTTAACCTGTTTTACTTGACCTTGCTCAGACCCTCTCCCTTATGTGACCTACTACACTGTCTTTGTAACCTTTACCTAATGTACTCTAACTGAGAACTGACCATTATATTCTGCTGTTGTTCAATGTAAGCAATTACATGTGCACACACCTCAAAGTAAATAACCATCAAGGTGGTTTTACCCTCTAATGTGGAAATGTGTGAATGTCCAGCACATTGCACAGTACACAAACGCTCCAGGTGAGCATTGCAGGTGTTGCTTTTGTATAATAATGGCAGATTTGAAGTATATATTAAGGAAGAAATGTACAACCACACATACCTCGTGGAACTTTGAAAGGTGAAAGTGAATTTCCCAATGCCCATGCGACAACCATTGCCCCACACAGCATCACTGTATGCGTCACTTCATTCATACTAACAGCAATAATAGCGGCCTTAATTATACAGCTCTACACCATCTTAAAGATAATTGTCATGAATTTCTATTGTAATTACCTCTGATAATCACTGCAGAGTCCTGCCGCTGCTCACAACAGTGCAAGAAAGATTCGAAATGTGCAGCGGCAGCAGTGCTCGAATACGAATATGTCATGAAATAGTGCCGAGGTGTCCTAACAACATGACACGAATGAACAAGACTCACTCACATGGCTCCTCCAACCAATCAGGCTCATTAAAAACCTGTTGGAAGGGCATTCTGAATTTTTAATGTTGAGTGAGCATTCAGGATTCTGCCAGATGTTTTATTCATTGTGCTTAAATATAAATGGCATGTGATGAATGTTGAATGTGTTTTTAGACATATTTGCTCATCGCCCAGTTGATTATGCAAGAGTAATCCGTGCGTCTTCTTTGCTAGACTTGATTCGGCTCGGTGTGTATGCATGTGTGTTCCAGTCTGTTTGTGCAAGACATGATGAGAGATGAGATGGCATAGATAGATAGTATGAAGCAAGGCTCGAGAAAGGTAATATGGGTCAGTGTGTGCGCGTGTGCCTGCATGTGATTCTCTCAGATTTCTTCTGGAGCTTTTCAAATTGGCTGTCATAATTTATTTCGGGCGATGGCTTTCTTAGAATTTCTTTTCATATTACCTTCTGTCTTTCAGCACTCAGTCCTTTTAATCACTGTCAGCATTGCAGAATTATTTTTCTGCTTTTTATTGTTTTCCAAATAATTTGACAGGTGAAAACTCTACAAAGAAGAAGTTGTTGTTCTTCTCAGCCCCACTGCTTTAATTGTAATTCTGAATAACGTGTACCAGTTGGCAGTCAGAGGCAGACTGACCTGGGCAAGTCAAGTGTGGACCAGTGGTGTGTCTCTCCAGCCCACTGTCCTCATGATTATGTCCATATTGGACACACCTCATGAAGTATGTCCAATACCACTGTTCAGTGTCCAGTGCATGAAGAAGGCAGTGTGCCTTGTATGCAGAAATTCACAAAGTACAGGTGAATAAGCACTCATGTATTTGACAGGCATGGTCCACAGTCCACGTGTCGTCATCATTCAGTGAGTTTCAGCTTTGTGCATCTGAATTTGCGCAGGTGGTTCTGGTGTCTAGGAAAAATACAGTTTTTATATGACAACCATTGTTATTAACAGTGTTTTGAGAGAATAAAAGCGTCAGCCCTTCTGAACTCCTCGGTTTCCTACTTTTATGAAATAACATTTGGTGAACTCCCTGTTGGATATTGTGTGCGATTGTCTATGATGTGTGTGAGAGCACGAGGATCACAAAAGGGATGAATGGAAGGGAGAAGAAGGGACAGTGTGATTCAGTATGCCCTGTGTGGGCGTCTGTGCATGTGGTTGGAGACCTGTTCACCCCCGGCCTCGGTTACATTATTGTTCTCCAGTGATCCATCAGATTCTGAGGCCAAATAACTGCAGTCACAGTGTGTCAGTGCCAACAGAGTCACTTCATCATAGCCACAGAATATCAGCAAGCCCCTAAAAAACACACATACACAAACATATATCAGGAACTCGGAGCTGTTAATTCAAGCGTAGCAATGTCAGAGCTCATCTCAGCCACCAAATAACCTATGAGGCCTATGAACACCAGGCTCTAAGTAATCACCAGAAGGCATTCACAAGCCCAGGAGCTTTGCTCGAGACCTTGCGTACAGTCTGTTTGACCAGTAACAGTTGTTTTTGTCACATCTATGCACAGAGGTCATCAGCGAAGGCGAGCACATAATTGTACCTGTGAGACACTGAACTTCATTACTTTATGCGCCGATTTGTTTTACATTAACATACGATGAAAAATCTTTTTATGTGCGTTGAAAAATATTTATGTGCAGAGAGCCATTTTTATATAAGTCCTAAAATACATTTGCGAATCCCTCTGTGTGCATTCATAAATATTGAGGCTGATCTGACTCCACACAGAGGAGCCCCGACTGCACACATCACAGCCAGCGTTATGCAGCTATCTGTTCGCTCGAGTGCGTTTCATGTCAAACCCTTGGGCAAATTGTCATGGCACAATAATATAATACACATTAAAAGTAATTTCAGCTTTGAGCAGGAAGTAATGATTTGGGCATTAGTCTCTTTGCCACCAGGGAGGTACAAGCAGTAATATAGTATGTGTAAAGTAACCTTAGCTTCTTCTTTTTTTTTTGGATCACTTCATCAGCTTTTACATGTATATTTTTTAAACTTACCAGTAATATTTATTGGTCTTAACTGTTCTTGCTATAGTGTTTTTGATCTAATGACACACATTTCAATGGCTGCTCCACTGCAACATGAAAGTACCAGTCATTGTTAAACTTGATGATTCATGTGGGTCACATCAAAAATGAAAGTGCTTGTTTTAATCTTTGATTTAGTCATTGGCCTATTTTTCACTCCAGGGTAATAATCAGAAAGTTTCAACTCTCTTACAGATACATGAAACATGACACACACAAACAGGATCCTGTCTGCGTATGTCCAATGACACATACTGTGAGAGGAGAGATGATATTATTACAACTGTCAAGATCAATTTAATAGATTCCTGTTATGATATATAATATGAAAGGGCTCACAGTCAGCAGTCTCTATGAGTCCTTTTAAAAAGACGATTTCATTCAGATTCATACTGTCCCAACATAAAACCTCTCTATCTGCTATCAGCTGAGTTAAAAATATAAACCTTGTCATCAGCCTGTGAATTTCTTCTGTGACAGTAGTTTCTTTGCCCACCAATTTCCAATCTCTACTTGAATTACACATTTGCTGAAACACACCTCGTGATTCACTGCAAAGCAACAACAGTAATCCTCCTGACACTAGTAAAATCCCAGATTTTGCATTAATAAACTAGTGAGTTAGTAAGTCTAGCCTCATAAAGTCCAAATATCACAAGTATCTTAATGCAAATGCAAGAAGCAGCAAGCACTTCACAAACATGAAGTACTGTATTATATAGTAATATATGTGTAATTGTGCTCTTTAACACTTTTTGAGATGGTCTACTTGTGGTTATTTAACAGGCTACAAAAAAAATGCCAGAGAGAAATGTGATTTCTTTTTGTCTGGCTTCACTGACGAGACATTTTTTGCATGTAAATTGAAAAAGGGTGATTTGCAATGAAATCTGTCCCCAAATAGTTTTTTGCTTCCTTTTCACACACTGTACTTAACTTTTTTGATTTAGTCTTTATTGGACTTTCTTTTTACTTTTTTTCATTATGTTCTCTCATGCATTTTTTATATGTGCAATAAAGTAAACAAATGCACTCTCACAGCAGACCACTTCTGCCACATCCTCTCGCGCTGTGCTCTCGATCTGATACAGTTAATCCCACAAGGGTTATCGTTCTGTGGCGCATCCTCAGGCCAAGGGCTGCAGTTGATCAATTAGATTGTTCATGTGTGTTTAGGTGTGTGTGCTTGCTGTGTGATTATACTTGTTTAAGTCCATATAGTGCATGTGTTTCTTTGCATATGCTTCTGTGTGGACTGCAAGCATATGTGAAGGATGTTTGCATTTTATGAAAATGCAGGTCCACTCGTTATTATACTTATTTCATGCATGTGTGAGATATCTGCAGTCCATTGTATTTAGCCACAGGACACAAACTGGGACTCAAATCCTTCCAGAATCATTGAGTCTGATATTGGATGTGTGATGTGCAGGGAAATTGGCTGTGGACTGTTGATTTCAGTTCTCTCAGCCAACTTTGGCATTTTGTGCTGCAATGGAATACAAATGCACATAACAGACCAAGTATCTGTACAGCTACAGTATGTGGCGGCTGCGCTGAAAGATTAATTTTATGATGTGTTAAGATTATCGAAGGTTTAGTGTCTTTGTTGTGTGGATATTGGGTACATGGATGGATAATTTTATTTTTACTCAGCCAATTTATTGTCTTCCCTGGTGGTGTGTGTGATTGTGTGTCACAGTCACAATCACATATTGCACCTGCTTGGCTGAGTCGTGCCGCTATAACGGGCCATGTCTACATTAACACAGATGAATTTGAGAACAGTAATTCTCCTCTCTGTCTGTCCTGACTCCATCCACACTCTGCTGGAATGGCAACCCACTCTACATGGAAGATATGTTATAGCGCATTTTGCGAAACAGCCGATTAAGCTCAGAAAAGCACTGCAGCCACTGGCACGTTGTTGCAAACCTGCAATAACTCTGATTACAGCGGTTGAAAAAATGAAGTTGTGGGAAGGCAACATGACCGTTTGTGGTGCTGAACTCATAGTCTACAATAGTCTAATCTAATTATTAAGTATGACTCAAAGCTCGCTCAATCAGCAGTGTGTTTCTATGATCTACCATATATTTGACATGAGAGAGTTCACTATACTTTTAACTCATTCATTGATTTTTCAGTTCCTGATTCGTTTCTTATGTTTTCATTAGTAACTACCCAGAATTTCATGTAATTATGTGTTATACATTCATATCGCACGAGTTGATTAAACCTTCCTGTCCTAAGTCCAACTGTTCCCTGTTGCATCGTGACTAACCTTTACCTCTTTCCCCCTGCCTGGAGAATTGACCTTCCCAGAAGGCTGTGCACCATCAGCCCACCGCCAGGCCTGTCATGCTCCACTTGGAGCTCATCACGCTATGGACCCCAGCTGACAGGCTGTCATGGCCGCAGACCTTGTTGTCCTCTTCATGAGAGATAAAGGTGTTAAAATAAATACAGGAATAAAAATAAATTATTTTCAGTTTCAGTGTTTTTTTTTTTGTTTTTTTTTTTTGTTTTTCATTTTCATTCTTAAAGCACAGTTTTGCTATGAATAGAAAAGGTTCTTCCAAAAAGGGCCAACTAAGGTAGAGTTGCATTCATACAAATTTCATTGAATTGAATGGGAGATATTCATGGAGTTTTGTAATGAATGCCTTATATTTCTCATTTATTTATGTATTTCTTTATTAAAGTAGATTTTTTCATTAGATTTTCTTAATATGTCATTAAGATGCTCAACAAGAATAATGAAGCACAGTGGGGAATGTGCATTTCATAAATTCCTTCCTGGGGTTTCAAAAAATGCAATAGCTCCTCTCATTCTTTAAAACAAACACATTTCCTCTGCTTAAATTTTATGATTTCAGACATTTCAAACACTTAAGATAGCAAATTAATAGATTAGTCAATAGATGTTCCTTCCTTCCTGGTTATGGTGACGTACCTGCACAGTGGCCGATTAGATGACAAAAATTCCCACGTTCGAAAGGCACCTTTCACCCAATTCTGGCCTGAGGCCGTATGTATATATGTTCTCGAGGTTCTACCAGGGAAGAGACATTAAAATTTCAGGGAGGAATAACCTCTCAGAGTGCCCACATAAATATTTTATGTGCTCTATTTCTCTATGTGAGGCCTCCAGTGTGTGTGTGTGTGTGTGTGTGTGTGTGTGTGTGTGTGTGTGTGTGTGTGCGCGCGCACAGACTGTAATTATCTTGCTGCTGCAAAAACACCAATAGAGCAAGAGAGGGAAGGGGAGTGAGCAAGAGGATGAAAGAGAGGGCAGAGGGGTGGGAGTGGGGTGGGGGAGTCAGACTTCTCAGAAAAACATGATTATGATAATTTACAGTGTTGAAGGGGCATTGTAAAGGTTTCAGCTCCCATGCACTATAATTACATGGAAGCACATGTGCACCCATCGCAGTACATACACACACGTAGACACGGCACATGCACACACAGATGTAAGACTTGCTGCTGTTTTCACGTTTCACACAACTTAGATGAAAAACCGTGAAAGATACAGAATATAAGCGGTCAAAGTGCACATGATAACCACATGATATATTTTTGCATATTCACTGTCAACTGACAAAGTTTTCGTGTCCATTCTCTGGTCACCGGAGTTTTTTACCAGGCTAACCTTCTGCTGAGAGTTTTCCAGTGTTTTCCTTCCTGTTTGCTGCTAACCTTCAGTAAAATCCTGAGGAGAGAAACTACCTAAGGATCCTGTCTGCTCACTGATCTTGGGTCCTCGTTGTCTGCCTTTGTCTCTGCTCGGATCAATAGGCTGGTTCAAGGAGGAGGGAATTAGAAGAATTAGAAATGTAAACTAGGATTTGCGGGGACAGAGGAGACATGAAAGGGACATGGGGGTTACCTTACTGTCGAATGTTAACTCCTCTGTGTAATTTCTTCATTCTGCTTATCTCCCTCACCCTTAAACTCCTTCACTTATCTTAAGATAAGCGTTTCTTGACAGACAATTTACCACTTGAGTGGTTTCTCTACAGGCATAAGAGGAGGCCATTGGCCGGAGAGTTGGAAGGATTATATGAGAATTTTCTTATTCTGTGGTCATGAATATGCAGTTGCATACTTGAGACAAATGACAATTTCTTCACAAAGCTACTGAAGCTGCTGTCGTTTGGCAGTTAAACTTCCCACCCAAACAACAGTATAAAGTTTAACCATAACAACATTATGGAATCTTATGAGGTTAATCTTGCAATAACATATATATATTTTTTGGCCACTTGGGGGCAGCAGAAACAAGCTGTAAACACAACACTGAAAAATCATCACCTTTTAAGATGTTATGACAAACTTGTTCGCAGACAGTTGCTTATGTACACATCCAGTAGTTACAAAACGACACAATCATTCATTTGGAGTTACCCAGCAATTGTAAGTTCAGTATTCACTCACATTACTCCGTTAAATCACGAGCAAAATCTGGCTTTTTAGCTCCTAAATCCTCCACCATGTTAGCTAACTGGGATGGAGTTGGCCTGGAGAGCAGCCAACAAGGGAGCTCACGATTTATACATGTCAAATAATCAGGCAGCGGCATAAGAATAGAACACTGCCACTATCTGGAAGTCTTGAAGCAATGAGATTCCAGCAAAGTCAAAATTGAATCTCAGATTAATATAATGGAGTATTTCTGACTGGTGGATCAGACCAGATGGTAATTGCTAGTGTAATATTACATATGACAGGAGGAGCTGACAACAGGCTCCGGGGACCCAAACTGGCACCAATATAACAGGTACAGTACCAGCTAGAATGGAGGGAAATGAATATAAGGATGTACATAAGACTGGCATATGGTGTAAGAGCTACAGTGACAGGAAGAAGCTGCACTTTGTAAAAAAAAGTATGAAATCTTATAGTCAGTAACAACAAGCATGAAAATAACATTCAAGGATGAAACACTTATCTACGCTTAGGCGGCGCACATCACGCTGTCCATCCAAGTGTCAGGAATGAAAAGCCTGTGCAACAGACAATGAGGTTCAAAGCTACAACTTTCAAGGCTATAACAATGTTGAGTTAAAAAAAAAAAAAAAAAAAAAAAAAACATCCAGTGAGGTTCAGCCATGCATCCAACCACAGCATTTACAATCCAATGGTGTGTTTCTGTCTTGTGATATTAATTAACTCCTGCCAGGGGGCGATGCGTTCACTGAGAGGTGCATTGATGCCATTTTTCAAACCCAGTCTATCAGAGTAGCAAGTGCATCATTAAGTGGATCAGTGCAGAGTACTGATCCAAGTGTTTATTCAATTCATCATTACATGATGTAAAAATAGTAGCACAAAAGATGCAACTTATAAAACGAGTAAAAGAATATCTGACAAAAGAACAATGACGCCTGTGTTGCATACTGGGGGAAATCAGCCTCTTCAACTATTCACATTTTCCCCCGCAGTTTTTAAATGTTCCAAGTCAAGTAAGCTGACAGAGCACATCAACACAAATAAAGCTTCTGTCGTGATAAAAATAGCTTCTTTTCTTGAATATAAATCTGCACTATACAGACATTTTATCCCATAGATCAAAACATATCTGTCTCCCAAAAGCACATGTAAGTGTAGAATGTTTTATCTAAACAGTCCTTAGTCTGAGATCCAGGGTGTATCAGTGCAAACACAGGCCTAGTCCACAACTGAAGCACTTTCATAAGCATGCTAAACCAACATGCAGCGATGTAACCCTGAGCATGCTGACCAATCAGAAGCCTGAAAAAAAATAGGCTATTTTTGTAGGCTACCTGCAACTAGAGGTCAGACCATGCCTCATCCTGTATGCATCGTGGGAATGTTGGATTATGTAGCGGTGATCATCGTAACACATTCTGACACCTCTGTTGCTCAATGCAGTTGAAACGTAACTGTATATTTATGTGTGAAGATATAAAAAGTCAGCACCAGCACTATGCACTATGTCTGCGCTTGCAAGTGCAGACTAGGCAACAGATGATTACTGTGCAAGATATATATCGGACAGTAGTCAGTCAGCACCATACAATGGGAAAAAATGAGTAGGAAATGAAATGGGAATAGATTGAAGGCTCTAAATTAAGGGAGCCATGAGCGAGAAAAGAGGTGGGGAGGCAGAGGGAGGGCTGCTCTGTGTACAGTCTTGGTTTTAATTTAACCTCTATGGCTCGGTACAGAGAGCGGAAAAATGCTTGGAGATATATGAAGACGAATGGTTTCCGAAGTGTGTGGTGAGCGCAGACCTATCGAGTTACCAGATATCATATATCATGTCATATGAATATTACATCATGTCATACCAAAAATGAGTATGCGTGTCTAGAAAAACACTCTTTTCTAGTTTAGTGAGGACACTCTTCTGCATTAAACCCCAGACTGTTCGCTTCAGTCGGTCTATGGCGCTCACCACTTTCCATACAGACTGTATATTTGACCTCCTCGGGTATTGTTGGCTTAAGTGTCCCTGCGGAAAATTTTCCACCATTGATAGATCAATTTCATAATGGATTATATTACTTTGGCAATCTCTTGCATGTCTGAATTTTATGCCTCACAAGCACTCTATATTAATATTTCTCATCTTAAGTAAATCTCTTTATTCTTACATTACTGTTAGAAATCTGTGTATATTTAAATTTGCACGATTTACAGCAACAATTTCAGTGCATGCATTGTTGATGAATTATTACTATTCTCATTTTTATTACCAGACAAGCGACATTCTTCAAAGCTCCATCCGTCACCCACCGTGCAATGACCTTGGCAATGGGAGGGTAGTGTGCTTCAGCAATCCTTGTCATCGAAGTGGCAACCCCATTATGCATATGAGCCAATACAGAGTGGCCACCAATAAAAACACAGCAAACACCAGCAGCAAGCAGGACCTGATTGCAGCAGTAGCCAACATGTATGCACAATACAGTGGCATTTAGCATATTCCTGCTCTGCAAACTGTAAGCAAAGGCAAACTGTTCGAGTCATACTGTGACTGCCCAAAGACACATTATGTACCAGACATTGGATGAGTGTTTGCCATGTGCCTACTGGGTCAAGGTATTTGGCATCAGCAAGGAACTCTCAGTCTTTCTTCTAGTTTGTACTTTTGCAGGACACATGCCAAGTGTACACTCTCACACTCTCTCTTTCTCACACACACACACATACACAAACAGCGCACTGTAGGGCAGGAGGATCAGTCATGGACTCCCCAGAGCATGTCTGTGTTGTAGCCAATGCATTGCGACAGGGAACCTGACTCACCACAGCACCCGAGGGAGCTCAGCATCAGCGGCGAGCCTATGCAGCCGACCGCTCGCAGCACCAAACCTCCTCTCAGAAAGGAAACAGCACCCAACGCACAGTCATCCTATGACTGTCAGCGTCAATTACGGTGACTTTTCAAATCATCTTCATGCTTCAATTCATCTTGCTGAACTGGAGCTGAATTGTCATCATCGGTTATGGTCTCAGGGCTTCGAGTGAAAGTGCTCGACAATCAGACATCATATCGGGGTCAGTGTTTCTCTGATGATGGAATATTGAGTTAATAGGGGCGTACATTAGTAATATGTATCTTAATATATGTCCCTCTGTGGCCAAATGTCAGATAAAACAATTAACAGCCTTTGTTGGGCCTATCCGATCAGCTGGGTGTGTCACTCATGTCAAATGTAATAGGATCAGCATTGGATTTCAGAGCATAGATGTTCTGCAGGCTTTTCTTCTCTGTCCTGTGGGAGCCAGAAAATCTCAAGAGAAGCTCTTTCAAAAGCATGCCAGTTTCAAAGGCATGTCATTTTCGGGAATCTGTTAAGTTGTGCTACGCAGATCATCCCCCGCCTCACACGCTGAAATTTTACATGTTGACTTAAGTCTCAAACCAGTTGGTGCGAAAGATTTAAACAGTCCTCGGGTTTTTTGGATCACAAGATCAGTACGTGTGGAACAATTCTCTGTAGGTCCCGTTTGTGTATTTGTACTAAACAGGGGCACTGACAGCAAAAGCAACAGCTGAGTCAATCCATAGTCATGACTCTTGTATACCAGATCACTTATATATTTTGATTAAACCTTTTTTTTGAATTTGGTGCAGTTTGCTCATGCAGCCTTTCTCTCTCCCTCTTTCACTTGTTATTCCATTTTCACATCTCGTATCTTTTGTGCTCTATCTGTGAATTTCTGTGTTTTCCTACAGATCCCCATGCTAGTTTCCTCTGCTGTAGTTAGCATTCTTTATACCACTGTCCTCACTTAGTCAACCTCCTTTTTCACACTGTCCCTTTTGTCTGCCGCTAAGGGACTCCCCTCCCTTGCATCTCATCCCCTCTCAGTGTATCTTTGCTTGCACATCTCTCCCCTCATCTCTCTCAAGTTCTAGCAGTCAATGGCGAACAGGATTCAGAGCCTAATTACACCCCAGAGGAGCCTCCTCCTCTTCTCTCCTCATCCTCTTACCACTGCTGCTCCCTCATTCTCTTTGCTGTGTTCTTCTTCGCTCTCTGCCTCCTCTGCCTGCTCCTGTTGCACACTTACATACATTGTGCTGCTTTGCTTTTCATCTCTTGACCTGTCTCTAAACCAAGCATTGAATTTGCGCTTTTCTTTATCACGCTGTCGCTTTCATTCTCTGCTCACTCACTCTGTCCGTCGCTTCCTCCGTTGACATTGTTATGAAAAGATAAGCCTTGATATGAGGAATAAATGTAAAAAAATGTCTTTTTAAAGTGTGGTTGTGTACTGACCAGATGTTAGGCTTGCTTTTTGGGTTTGTTTATTTCCCAGTGACATTGGTTTGATCCTAACAGGGAGATGTTCGTTATTGCTCCCCCTCCACAGGGAGGTCAGAGTTCAGCGTCAGCTCAATGACACTTAAGCAAAGCGGATGTTTGCTGTCATGTGGGCATGAACTGGCTGGGCAGTGGAAAGCCTGCCCTCTTCACACCACCATCTTGCCAGAGGCGTCTACCCATTATGATTCACTCGAGTAGATACAGCCAGAATGATCGGCCAGTGGTTGGGTGAATACTTTTCAACAACTACATGGCTGTTGAGGCAGCTCCAAGCAAGCTGAAGAGTTTAAAATGTGAGTGATTGACACTGACACCAACACAACTGTCATCTTTATTAAGCAATGCAGCAAAATATTTTCAAGGTGCAATCCCAAACTTGGTAACCTAATGCTCAGATAAGTGTGAAACTGTTTACATGCAGCCATAAGTGAACAATATGGGGCTGTTTAACTTGATTACTTAATGAGGTCGCATTTGTCAGATGTCATCTTCTGACCATCTTCTCTCCTGTGGTTTTCAACACTGTGAGTCTTTCTCAAGGCAGCAGAATAATTAGTCAGAAATTAAGCCAAACTTGTGATTAATATGTTTTTAATTAACCATCCGCAGTGCCTTTTGCTCTCTTCTTTCCATGCATATCAACTTGAAGGTATCAGTGTGAGTGTTGTGCTGGGACCGCTGAGAATTAATTGTTTTTGTTGGCACTGTGATGAGCTTAGGTTGCAAGAACCCTCTTGCTAATCAGACTATTGTTAGTTCTCGTTCCTTAGTTCTCACTATTCGTTGCACATGGTAAACCAAATGCTAAACCAGTCATAAATTTCCCTTTGAGAGCCACCATCTATTGTCAGGCTGCATTTCACTGATAAGAACTGGCAAAATGTGACGTGTTGATTGAAGTGTTTAAGTCAGGATTCAGCTCATAGAATGAAAGCAAACATTGTTTTCCTGCAAGTCAGATTACTATGTTTTTTTCTCTTCTTTTTGTTTAATTTTGTCCCTTATATCATTCCTCTAGTCCAGCATTCTCTGTATTCTGTTGTTGGAAATGAATCCTACATGAAGTTAAATCTACCGCAGATGCACATTTTTTAATTGTTAAACTTCAAAACCATCTGTATGCACCTAAAACAGGACAGATATTTTTTGATAATCCTGCTATCTTTGGTTTGCTATTAAGGACCTAACTGTGAATTCTCCAGTAAAAACCCACTTGTCATGATGTAATGAGGGACTGCTTAGTAACTACTTAGGGAGAGGGACCAAGAAGAGTAACTAATGACTGAATTAGTAATTTAATCAGAGTTTATCAGGCACAATGATTGATTAATTAATATACTATCTCCTAGTCTGTCCTCTAGTAACTCATTATTGTTTACAACAGAGTCTTCAAATGAGAGTTAATCAGGAACTTCTCATAAAGGATCAACTATCAGGATGTTTGTTAGTAAATACTTGTTGTTTACCATATTTTTATATTGTATTATTATTCAGCCTACCCCTGCTCAGATATTTTATTAGCTTTCAGTCTGGCTCATGTTTTGTTTCAGAATTCAATATAATGCAAATTAAACCTTTTTCACCACATTATTCATATAAAGAAAACTTTTCTCCAATATTGTAATCCAGAATATGAAAAAGCATTGAACAGACTTTGTTTGCTTCTACCATATCTCAAATCACTCTAAACCCTCCTGTATCTTTATTAACTATTTATTTCCACATAACTTTTTTAGAGTACCACAAGGGCAACAAAGCAGACTTGATCTATGCAAAACATTTCATAGGGATCTAGAGCTGGCAAGGCAGAAAAATTAATGATCTAGGCATGAATTATGGCTTTATTCATATCCATGTCTTGCTGCTTCAGCACTCCTATTGAAAATGAAGCTAGCAAGTGAAAGACAGCTTTAAATTTCATTACTATATAGTGGGCACTAGCCTCTCACCAGGCTGATGACTCATGGTAAAAATGGATAAATCAAACATGTTCCAGTAGCGTGTGTGTGTGTGTGTGTGTGTGTGTGTGTGTGTGTGTGTGTGTGTGCACTTTATCTGTGTGTGTGCGTGTGAGTGCATGCACACCTCGTGGGTCTCTCTGTACACCATCCACAGTCTTTGTGTGCAGTGGGGAGGGAAGCCAGCGAGGCGTAGCATTGCACTACCCTGCTTGTTATCAGGTGGAGAAAACGAGGACAGAAAGTGGGCAGACGGGGCTGGTGAGCAGGGGAAGAAAGGTGAACGGAGGGATGAGCTGAGATTGAGAAAAATGAGGGAGAAAGACATGGATGACTGGAGAGACAGAAAGAGAAAGGATGGAGGGCAGCAGGCATGGACAAATGGCTGGGACAGAGAAGAAAGGCAGAGAGAGAGTGACGCTTGAATCTGTACTGAGAACAGGTGAGACACACTGTGACAGGATTGACATCAATGAAATGGAGAGAAATGAAAGGAAGAAAAAAAAAAGACGGGAAGGACAAACATTAGATGGGTTACAGACGATCTTAGTGCTAGAGAGAACAGTGAGATCTATACTATCAGCTTCCTGAATTATTAATCAGCACACTCACAGAGAAACACATAAAACTGCACAGCGTGTTGGTGATACACAATTCAACAGGTCATCACTGACACAGAACACAACAGAACACATATACAGTACACTGACACAACAGATGCGTCACTGAGACGCATTGCTTCACATTGCATCATATCACTAAGACACTACAACACAATGTTATATGGCTACCAATAAGCAGAAGAGGTTGTGACAGAGGAATAAGAAACGGTGGGTAAATCTTTAAGTGAATAAGCATGTGTGTCAGAGTGTGTGTGCGCGCAGTGGTTAGAGAAGTACTCAGACCCTTACTTCAGTAAAAGTACTAAAACCACACTGTAAAAACTACTCCATTACAAGTTAGAGTCCTGCATTCAAAACCTTTTGTAGCATATAATGGAAAAACTCAAGTAAAGTACCTCAAATTTGTACTTATGTACAGTACTTATGTGTGTGTGTGTATGTGTGCATGTTCGGGAGCTGCGGAGAGAAGAAAGAGAGGGGAAAAAAAGATAAACTGTAACATGAGCGATACCAGCTTATCCTTTAGAGGGGAACACCCTGAAGAGGTTGTCAGTCAATCACAGGGCTGACACACAGATCCAGACAATCATTCATGCTGACACCTTACCTATTGGCAAATTAGAGTCGCCAATTAACCCTACCTACAAGTCACTGGATCCACACAGGCACAGGGAGAAGATGCATAAAGAAAAGCCCCAGCTAGCCAGCAGGTTCCACCCCAGAACCCTCTTGCTGTGAGTTGCTAAACACTGCAACACAAATTTGCATAGAATACAAAATTAATAGCATAATAAATAGCAAATGCATCATATACACCAGGAAGCAGGACTATATTAGTAATGCAATCGGACTAATGTTATGGAAAGATACACATACTCTGGAATTCCAAATATTGTGTGTTGTCGTACATAACAGGGAAAGCCATGAGACTGTCAGGGAAGTTCACGTAGAGGACAAGTTATTCAAATGTCCAACAGCTCTCAACTGGCAAAAGACAAAGGGCTGAACAGGCGGGACGCACAACAGTTTAGAGTTGAAATGTCTGCACTAATCGTATCACTGTATGTACTTGACTGCAGAACTGATCAGTTGTCCTATTCCTCCTGTCCAGTGTCCAGCAAACAGTCCGTTGGAGTTATGTCACATGGGCTTCTGATATACATTAGTGCCCAGAGTGCTTGTCTCATCTCACTACATATGCACTGTTTTCCTTATCTTTTACACACACTTAGACATAAACTGTACATGCACTCAGACACATGTCAGCACACATCAAATGGAAGAAGGGTATTTTTGTCCCCCTGCTGTTCTAATCCCTGTGGGCTTCCTGTTTATAAGTGCTAAGGAGGAGGGGGTAACTTGGCAGCATGCAGAGCCACAAATGTAAACAGGGACTTTAGGTTGACCTCTTCCTCAATAAATTCTCCACACTCAAATAATTGGCCATGCGATATTATACGGCATTCACCGAGAAATAAAACGTGCATTTCAAAGGCACTTTCAATCGTCTTGATTTCATCTGCGTGAGATTGTGCATATTTTCACGGGTAAATATGAAGTTTTGCATGCATGACTGTACATGTGCACACAAATGTCACTGTGTGTAACCGCGTGTGCAGCATGCCAAACTTATTTATTAAAACACAGACTCTCAATATTTGATTTCCTGTGCTGAGGCTTCAAGGATGAGTGAGGTGAAAGGAGTATCTTAAATATTTGATCAAACCCAGGTAGCACATTCTGCCATGAAAAAGCATGCTCTGACTGTCTGAAAAGAAGAGGGACGGCTTATGTATCGCTGACAAGAAAGTCAAAACGTTAAGCCTCATTTTTGGACTGGCTTTTTGTGCATACTGACAGTAACATGAAGGAGATGCAGAGTCCCCTTTTTGCCCATGCGTCAATAACAGTGTGGCAAAAACTGAATCACTTTTTCTTTCCTACACCTTGCACCACACCTTGAAATATATTATAAAATCATATCAACACCCTACCAGGCTTTATTACAAATACATGGGCAAATGCAAAGGAGATAAACCTTATCTCAAGAGAAAATGCAGTGTAATGATTATATTCACAACATGAGCCTGGTACCACTGAAAGCTCCTGAGTTGGTAAACTAATTATACTGACCCCATGTAATGCAGGTTATGGAAAGCTATTTCAGCCTGTCTCTGTGATTTGATGTACAAAGCGCTTAAGTACACGGAGGTCAACCACTGAGAAAGCAGTGAACGCCAAATAAACCCTCGACTGGAACCCAAAACAAATCTTGATGTTGAGAAAAATCACATTGGAGGAATATTTTAAAATAAATGCAGCTCACAGTGCACACATGCGTTATCATGGTGATGACCGACCACAGTTCATATGCTAGATCTCACAGGCATGTGCATTGCAATATGCACTTAAGTTAAATGGACTGTCTTTATGTGTATAGTTATAGTACACAATGTTCTAGTCTTACCGACCAATCAAAGCATTCACCCATTCACACACATGCATTCATACAGTGGTGGCAGAGACTACCACACAAGGTGTCACCCACTCATCAGGAGCAGGTCACATCTTATATTTGTATAAGTCAGGTCGCATCAGGAGATTAAATAAATAAAAGCCTTTTAGCATTCATTACTGAGCACGCACAGCAGGCACACACTTGCTGAAAGCTTGCCTTCCGAGTAAAGAGCGAAGCACAGCGCACAAAGCAAAGACCTGTCACTCTCTTGTTGTGAGATGGCTAGAGGAAATAAAAGTGGAATAAAAGTAACTCCAGCTGAATATCCTGTTTTTGTTGGCCTCCAGTGGTTTAACTTCTCACCTTGCTGTAGTGATGTAGAGGTGTGCCCCAGGGCATGTCAGTACACCACTGATCGCTGTGGTTATTAACACAGTTGAAACCCTTGACAAGAGACCTCAATGAAACGTTGCTTTTCAGCCTGGCACTAAGTTGTTCCTTCTAAATTCTGCGGTGATAAAACAATGAGGAGAAAGCACAAACACAGAAACATGAATGGTTCTGTGCATGCACGTTAGCTCTTGGCTCATGTTTATTTGATTTTCATTGAGTAGACACTTGAGACCTTGGCTTCAATGCGCATCACTGAGGGTGTGCAAGTGGAAGGACCTGCACAGACTCTGTGCCATCCATGATGACATAGCATCCATCGTGTATTTTCATCACATTAACATAAGCACACTGACATATCTATATAAATATTAGAATGGGGGCTTGTTTGTGCTGTCTGGACATTGTGCTGATATTTCAATTTGTTACCAGTCAGTCAGACACTGATGGAAAGAGTAAAGTTGCTCAAAGTTCATCGCCACGTTTCTCTCAGACACTTGCACAAATGTAAAATGGACACACACACAGAGCCGAGGGGTCGTTTCGCAAGAACCCGAAGATGTTGCGTGTACCGCAGAGTTGAATTGATGCCATTAACAATGAGGCTTGAAAATCACTTTCTGTTAAACTTCTTCATGTTCCTCTTTGTGGTTTTAGTCATTGCATAACATTACATTCATCATTGCATATTTAGTCATGCATATTCTTCATATCTGCCTTCTTCTCCTCTGTTTGCCTCTTGGTCTTCCTAATTTTTTTTCCTGTGGTTTGAATGTGAATTGGAGGCAGCTGCTCACAGATCACTTGCTTCGACTATTTGAACAGATCTACCAAGAAAAACTCGCAAATCTGAATCCCAATCTTCAGATAAGGCCATGCTGTTACAGAAATATCCAACAAGACTGGGAGCTACATCCCTGTCACGTGAGCCAAAAACAAGTTAGATAATTATTGAATCCAATGATGAAGTCAGTTAATCTGCAGTGCACTTCACATCATGGTATTCAATTTACTGTACAAAGAGATTAATTTTTCATTGTTTGTTAAAATGGCAAGAAGAAAAGGACATAAAATTTTTACTCTGAAATTGTGCATATTTAAACATTCTCTGATATAGGATGTCTGTGTGTGTGTGTGTGTGTGTGTGTGTGTGTGTGTGTGTGTGTGCTGAGAGGGATGTTTAAAAGGCTATGCGTACAGCTATGCACATATTCATGAACATACCCTCCAGCACAGATATATTTGCACGTTTGCGCGAACCTGTCAGTGAATGTTTCTGTGTGTACCTAAATGTGGAGATTGAAATGTGTGTGTTGTGTATGTGTTTTGTTTTTTCCTTTTTTTTTTGTACAGATGGAATTATTGAAAACTCAGAGGCAGTCGTGTTTGGTTCAGATACCACCACGGGATGTGTTTACTCAAAACAGGTTTTAATGAAGTCTCTGTGGGAACGTTGCAGGCGATAGTTGCATCTAAATTGCACCCAGCATTTTAACTGAATCTTAGGTAGCATAATTTTAGCCTCTTTGTTTCTTTTTGATGATGTTAGTGTTGTTATTCTTTATGCTATTTGTCAGGGAAATGAACGTCTTAAGTGAGAGAAAGAAAACTCGTGACAAAAATGTGTCTTTGAGAATATTTAATGAAAAGGCTTTGAGAGAAAATACTGAATCATGTACGGATCAGAGCAGCAATCAAGCTGACAGACCAAGAGCAATAGGAAACAGGATGTATTTGTATCAAGTGTGAGTGGCATGTGAGACCAGACATGCAAAGGGGAACTAAGGGAGAGGTGACGGAAAGGTCATATGCAGATCTGGTTCGGGTTGGTATTGTGGTTAGGTGTTTGGGGGTTCGACTGTGCGTGCAGAGTTACCATATATGCAGTTGTTTGTAATGTTAGAGGTGCAGGGTAAAAGTATACTGTGCCAGGTGAAAGTGCGTGACATACAGGAAACACAGAAAGGCACATATTTTATAAATAGTCATTTTCCATCACTCTATTAGCTTTTCATTTCCATAACACATGGCTGTGAGCTGTGAGTTGCTGCTCATGCTTTGTAGTAAGGCAGACTGTTGAAAGCTTTATGCAAGATTACCCGGGAGCAACATTTCTTCATGGGTCAATTTGAAAGAAGAGAAGGGTCAAGTATCCGTCTTACTGGAGGTTGCCGGCCTTGTTTGGCTCCTATACACATACTCCCACTAACACATACAGTACACATGACCATGACCGCTTATCCAGTTACATAACTGTGCATACTAAGTACAAATTAGGGATGTTTCTGACACACTCGCAGAGCTTCACCTCCTGACATTACCCCCATGTACAATTCTTCTCTACAACATACTATAGCTTTCATTCTCTTAAATATACATGCATACACACACACAAGGACCCAGCAGCATTTATCAGCAGCCACAGCCTTGTCAGAAAGTAAACAGCGCTGTCTATCAGCCAGTGTGTATCAGGGCCACAGGGACCCCATTCATTCCCATTATCAGTTATTACCACCACTGAGTGCTGTAGCTTCCTGCTCCTGATTTTATCTGTGCTAGCAGGCCAAAAGATCTCTATCAGCCACTGCAGGAACTGCTAATGGTATGAACTTTCATATTCCCATCATTTGTTATTAATTCATAGTAGCAGCAAGTGGATGAGGTGTTTCAGATGGGTGATGATGTTATTGAAATTGGAAATTATCGCCCCTGTCAGAACTTGCCTAAAAATAGATCATTTGAACGACCTATTTTGCACATGCTGTTCAGATTAGTATCTGGACCACTCAGAAAACATTCATGGAGAAAAATATGAAGAAATGTATTAATGCAAGCCTATACTCTCAAACTAAATCAAGCTGAAGCATTCGGAGTATTTTGTACGCTGAGCATGTACAGGAAGAATCTAGTTCTCACTGATAGCCTAGAGTCATTAATGGGAAACTTTTAGGGGAAAAGATTGATATTCATGCCTGTTAGTGAAATGCTCCCTCCAGTCACCTCATAATTAAACATGCATGCAAATGAGTCAATAGCCAGTGTTTGAACATATCCTGGAAAACATGGAATGGCCATGACTTCTATTTTTATTCATTTATTTTATGCATGAATCATTGTCAATAAATTCACTTTTTGTCTGATGTTGTTGCCATAATTGATTTCATTAGACATCATTCAGAGCCATCTCAGAGGGAGGCAGGTAGGCAGACTGACCGCGATTATCCCAGACTGAGTGTGATAAGACAGAAAAGGCTGAGCAACAAAAAGGAAAATATGAGGAAATTGAAATAAAAAAGGAAAAGGGGGGAGAAGTGTAGGTAAAGAGGAAGGGTCTATATTATATTCTTTAGTATTCATAACTGACACCAATGAAAAAACCTGTATGTAAATCATTTTTGTTGGAACACCAGCAGTCAGCAAGAATTCTGTGACAAAAGACCATCTGTTGTTTACAGCTGCATTGCCACAGACACACACACACACACACACACACACACACACACACACACACACACACACAAAGATGTGCATTTAGTCATCAAGTTGTAACAACCTTATTAACTTAAAGTCTTTGTCTTACCTTTTTATGATCTTCCTGCTTTTTACCCATTAAGCCTTTGCATCAAGCTCTCTTTACTGACCAAATGTATGATTACAGCCATTACTGTTCATGCAGAAGAGTCTATGCGTACCCATTATTATTATGATTGTGATATCCAAGTCAGCATATGGATCAAGGACGCTCTGTTGTTTTATCCTCTTAGCCAGCACTTAGTGACAAACCACATAGATGTACACCAACACACACACACACACACACACACACACACACACAGATGTGTAGACATAAGTCATGATCTCTATTCCACTGTTATTTTTTCACAGAGAGCTTTACTGTCCCCTGAGTCTGCTGCTCTCTCTTCTGTTTTTCTCTTCTTTAACAGAGACTAATGGGAAAGATAAAGACAAGCTACAGTAGGGGCCATTTCCATCCATCTCAATGAATGATGCAATTAGCATACACACCTTTTTCTGCAGTTAGAAGCTGCAGATGCTTCTTGTTGTTTCAGTTAGATCAATAAAAACTTTCCCAAACAATGTTCATTTCTGAATTATGCAAAGAATTCCACCTGATTTACGGCAGAAAGCTAAAACATGCAGCTGCACAGCAGATAATTATTCATTTATGCATCACTAAAGTCTTTTATGAAATGTTTTGATTGACACAGCAGTTGACCATCATTAAATGGATATAAACTGAACGCTAGCAATGACTGTGGCTCATTGTAGCAGCAGTGTAAACCAGAGAGCAGGAGCGCAGCAGTTCATGAAATGAATAATAGTAAAGCAAGCTGTGACATAAACCCACTCATTCAAATTATTTTCTCTTGTGCTCAGCTGAACATGAAGTGTGCAGAGAAAATTGAAATAAGACAAAAGCCACATAGAGTTTCCCATGATGCCAATATTACAACAATTACGCCAAGGGGTTATGCAAGTCGTAAAGCCAGTATCACCCTCTGCAAGGATCCCAGTTCACAGTGAGCCAAAAGGAAGCCCCCACCCCAAAACAACGGCAACTGTTGGAGATGAATGGCAGAAAACTAGTTCGACCCATGACACCAATAATACCCAAACATGAGTTCTTTTTATGTCCTTATTTTACTACTACATACATGAGCAGCATGAAAGCATCATAATCCAAGTGCCAAACAACAGCAGACAAAAATGAGATCAGCTGCAGCAAGAAGTAATTCACATTTATTGAGGAACAGTGATTCCCAGGGTGAGAGACAGGGGCTGTATGGGGTTCAATAGAGTAAGATTCACTCAGTTTTATTGCTTACATTCATAACAATTTTGCACAATAAGTGAAAGAAAACGTAAGCCTAGATCAAGGTTATTATATTCCTAGTTCTCACTCATGCACCACATGACTGGAGTACTTACATACCGTAGAACGTCTGTACACTGATCTGCTAGTTTATAATGGATTGTGATCCACGTTACATTTAGACCTCTCTGCCCGCCTTGAGTTAATCTGAACGTGCACAAACACATACATGCACAGACACTGTAACACATTAAACAAGGGGTTAAGGGGTGAACAAGCACTACACTCAGAGTCATAAAATACAAGAAGGGAGGGAGGGGTTAGAGGGATTTATGTAGCTGTGACATCCAGTCATCCATGTCTAACACAAAGACAAATACTGACTGGCATCCCAGCCAACAAATTCCCACCTCTGATAGATAGGATGAAGTGACTTAATTGCTGTAAAACACCAATACAATAAGGAAACAGTTAAGTACAGAGGATGCCTGCTATTGTTAGATGCAGTCTGCTATTGTTGTTAGCTCTGATTCATGAACTTTGAAGTTTTACAAATGGCAATCAAGTGATTGCTGTAATGGATAAAACATACTCCAGTGCTGTTGTTATCTTACAAATTAGATTTCTTTTTATGTTCTTTGATTTTTCTCGTAGCACTTTATTAAGGTAGAAGTACCAAGTTTTTATTGCAGTGATGCATTAATGCGGGTCTTTTATATGCTACAGTGAAAATAACATCTACAGATTCTGCTGCAGCTTTTTGATTACCATCTCCTCTTCGGTTCTGGATTTTATATCTCACGTCGTAAATCCAGCTCCGATGCTTCCCTCTCCTTCATTCCAATATTCACTATGCTGGTCCCTCTCGACCTTTGCGTCTATCATCACACTCTCCTCCTTTACATCGCATCAGCTCCCAGAGTGTGGGAATGTGCTTGGATGTGTGTACTGGTGACAGCTCAGTGCATCGTTTCTCAAATGGCTACATGTTCATATGTGGCTAAACAAGCAGAGAAAAGAGAAATGCTTTGAAGCACATTAAAGATGACCAAGAAAATGAGAACAAGAAACATGATTATCAGATTTGTTGTTCTTCATCCCTTGTAGGTCTTTTTTGTGAAAAAAGGTAACACAGGTAGAAAACATGTTTGCACATGCTCCACCCCACCAGGTTTAAAAACTCAGACTGAAGAATACAAAGAGCAGCCACTCCCATCACTACACCCAAGAGAAATCACTTGCTGTTGCAGCGCCTTGCCTCAGAGCCCCTGCCCTTTACCTTCAATCCCCCTCATCACAGGAGAGGTCCCCTGAGACTGGGGGAACAGCTGCGTTAAAGCCCCATGATGCAGCCCAAGAGACCCAGTCTGGTTCAGTCTATCTTGGCCTTATATGCATAAATGATGTCAATTATCCCAAAGGCAGAGGCTGCATCATGTAGGTTACATAAACCTGTGCACTCTGCGTTGCTGAAGGGGTGCCCTTTGCATTTCTGATTTGACACTGGAGACATGTAGAATTAATCATGTTCAGCCTCGATGCTTTCAAGTATGTTCATGTTGTGCTGAAGTCCACATGAAGATTTAAAATATGGACATATGAGAGAGTCACAGCCTATTGTGATTTCATTATGCATGCATGGAACAACATAGCACATACATATGAGAGAGCAAAAGCAAATATGCATGCATACGTAGATAAATGAATACGCATGAACAGCGCTGATACATGTGGGCACACAAGCCCATTTTCATACGCATCAGTGCGTGCTTGCACACATGCGCAAATGTGGGCACACACACAGATTTACATTTATAATATAATCTGATCAAATATGGCCTCCATGCATAGTTAATTGTTTACTGCCTGATGTAATGCAACAGCGCTATCTTCTGGCCTGGAGAAGAAATGCAAGACTGCAGCAAACTGACTCAGTGCGAGGTATAGGCTTTCTATATCTGTTCCTTCTCGCATCTGTCTGATGGTAACCTGCTGATTCATCTGGATCGATAACTTCTTTCATCCGATCCAATGAACATGTCAATAATACTAAGCTTTTGAGCTGACTAAAAAGCCAACCCACATATGCGCCTAGCCTGTGAGGTTTCTGTTGCCTCATATGAACAATATTTCAGAAAAAAAGCCTCTTTCAGCCCACATCTTCTCTCCCCCTCTACTTTCTCACTCTCTGTTCCACTGCTTTCTCTTTATTCCTCACCTAACCCTTGCCCTTAATCATTCCCTTTTCTTGTGCTTCAGCCACACACACACACACACACACACACACACACACACACACACACACACACACACACACACACACGGGTTCTTGGTTGAATCTAGTGCTCAGACTCCTGTATTTTTTCCACTTCCACTTTCCTTATCACAGCTTTGCTTCTTCCTCCTCCCTCTCCCACATATCCTCCCAGCCTCCTCCTTGTTTCTAGATCTCTGTCTGTCTCCTCATTCCTCCATTGGCATCTCCCTCCGCCTCTCTCTGCCTCTGTCTGACGTCATAGCAACCGCAGTGCAAGATCCAGGGCTTGCTTGACAGTGCCCATCATTCTATCAACAATGATGCAGACAGTCAGACAGATGAGCACTAGAGGAGGTGGACTTGGGGAAAGAGGTGGCAGAAAGGGAATGCGCCACACCCACGTTATCCTGATATGTAGGTTGGTTGTTCTATTGGGGCTATTTGGCCGGCAATCTGTCGGCAAGGTCGGCTTTAGGCTGCAGCATTTTTAATGATGTGACTCACTCTGGCATGGTGCCGCAAACTGAGCATGCAAGCAACACAAGAGGGTCAGAGTGAACAGAAGACCGTCATACTGACATGTCACCGGGCAGAGGCAGAAGGGAAAGGGGTGAGAGGAAGAGAGGCTGAGGGGAGGGTATGTAAGGTAAAGAAGAAAACACACATACTAACTTTTCACTGTATGTACGGTATGCGTCTGTGGCAAAAGAAGACAGATTCGAGGAAAAATCAAGGAAGGATGCAGGAACTGAGGGATGAACTGTTGTGCAAGTGTGGTGGGCAAAAACAGAGTGAGACACTGAGTGATTTGCATTTTAAAGGATTATTGGCTTCTCTGTCAGGAGGCTTTGCAAAATGCATTTTCTTGTGCATGCACGCACAATCTCATTTTTTTTTAGAACAAAATATTAAAATGCAGTCTCTCACTGTGCAAAATTTTCAGCCCCAGCATCAAAGTGCGAGCTCCTGCCACGCATGAATCATCTCATAGTTAGGAGAATGCTACTGATGCCCATTTAGCCTCCGTTTCCACTAACTAACAGTGGTTAACACAGGGTACTGTCCCCCAAGGCCACTTTGCACAGGAGCACATGTGTCTGCGATTTGAATGTCTTATCTTAGGTGTGTGCTTGTGGGTGAGTGGGTTGGTGGGTGTGTGGAGGATGGAGGCTTGTGGGGGCTTTAATAAAGGGAACATGCAGTATGCTGTAAGGTCTTGCTTGTAATGAATGAGCCGAAGTGAAAAAGCTTGTGCACTCATTGCACTAGAGACATCTTGTGGAGCAATTGTGTAATAGCATTATGTTTTAACATGAATCACAGAATTTAGTTTTGGAGAATCAGAGTTAGTCTCACAGGGCTATCACCTAATTCTCCCACTTCTGCCATTCATATCCAAAAAACAATACAGTTAACTTAGCACTGTGGTTCAAACAGTGCTCAAACCTTGGTAAGACAAGAAAGTATGCCAATATCATTAGCTGATACAATTAAAATAGATATAATAGATAATATATTATTTCAACCTCAGTGGAACAAAGATAAAAACC
The DNA here is from genome assembly GCF_051107435.1 of Chaetodon auriga. Lineage (NCBI taxonomy): Eukaryota > Metazoa > Chordata > Actinopteri > Chaetodontiformes > Chaetodontidae > Chaetodon > Chaetodon auriga. The sequence continues at coordinate 13,227,535 of NC_135089.1, read as the reverse complement.
TTTCCACGAAATGTTAAAGATCATGAAAAAATATATGTATGTATCTTTTCATAGTCTTTTTTTTTTTCTCTTATATTGTCATTATTAGGGATACTTTCTTTTAAAACGGCATGATTCAAAATGTTTGACGTGTCTTTCACAAAAGCCAAACAACCATCATGGACCCAGACTTCCATGATTAATCTAATTCTTTGCATCGAAGTGTCTGATGGCGCTCCTCTTTTATCTGACAGTACGATTACTCCTGCTGTGACTCGTAACTGGTCGATTTGTGCTGGACTGGGATGTACGACGACAGAACTAATGAATGAATGGAAGAAATGAACGTCGTGTGCCTACGTCATCTATTCCTCTGCGGAAGGATATTTTTGAGTGAGAAGTGTAGTTCCGGGATCTAGAACTACTTCTCGGGATGGGAAGGGAAAACCTTGAAAGGGTGCAAGGATACAACGGAGCTACACGTCGCTAGCAGGTGCACAACGCAGAGGAAGCACAAATACGAGACGAAAGATGGTATAGCATATGGCGTCTTCTCATTTCGGCCACAAACCATAACCTTGTGCTTTCACCAGAATAATGTCACGGTAAGCAGTGCGAGCAGGCTGTCGTCCGCCGGTGTATTTTACTGTTAGCTTAAAGCGATATGTAGCAGGTATGCTAACAGCTGACAACTCAGTGACTACATTAACGTCTTGGTGTATGAGACGGATGTTAGGAGTTTTATTAATTCGCAGGCATAGCTCATTGTGTAAAAATGTGTAAATACATGTAAATGCGTTCGGGCAAAGGTGTTGCCATTGAAAAGTGTTGCTCATTTTCTTGCCGTTTGACTGGATCTGACGTCAGCTGGGGTTTGACGTAACGCTAAGTTAGCTAACGTTAATGTTGAACAATTCTACAGGATGGTCGCACAATGTAGACGCAACTGCATGCAAGTAAGCGAAATAGTCCCGTAAGACTTCACTGATATTTCGCTTTATCACGTGTGTGTCTACAGAATAACTCGTGCAAAACGTTAGCTTTGATGTTCAACTGTCAGGTTTAACAGTGACTGCAGTGTGTATGAAAAATATCATATAAAAAACATTATATAACACCTGAAAACATACGGCTATGCTGTGTCCTCTCGAACCACAAATCCAGGGGGGGTCACTTGTTGCTATATGTAATCTCATGTCTAATGGTTGATATTAAGCTCCTTCCCCCTGCAGAATAGTGTTTCTATCTCTAAAGGGGCTGCAACTAATGATTACTTGAATAACAGGTTAATCTGTCAATGAATTTCTTAATTAATTGATGAGTTGTTTGGGCTATAAAATGTCTGAAAATCAAGCCCAAGATGACTTCCTCAATTGTTCAGGTTACTGTCATAGAGGAGTAGAGAAACCAGAAAATATCCTCATTCCACAGGCTGGAATTTTCTTTTCTTTAAAGATTACTCAGATTAATCGATGAATTATTGCAGCTGTAGATATGGATGGGTTTGGCACATGCCTCTGTGTGCAAGTAAACTGTGAATGGATACATGTGATGCATGGCAGTGTGTGTACGATGACGAGAGGAAGAGAGAGAGAGAGAGAGCGCCTGCCAAAGAGAATGAAGGACTGTCTATCATTCAGCCAACGCTAACTTGGCGGAGCATGAGGCAGCGCTTGTCTGACATACGTGGCTGTGTAGGTGGGCGTATTCACAAGAGGGGAACATGAGTCACCATTGTTGTGGTTGCTGTGAGGAAAAACTGGAGGAGGTGTTTGGGAAGGGGGAGCGGGGTGTCTGTAGGGCAAGCCCACAGGGCAGCACGCACTCAAGTGTCAAGGCAAAAAGAAGATTATTCATTACTGTTGTAAGAGGAAGGGTTTGCCGTGCTCGTGTGCGCGCTCACACACACACACACACACACACACACACACACACACACTATAGCTCTATTTGTGTAGCAGGAAGTTACTCTTTGGTTTACTTGTAGCAGGGTGTTGACCAATCTGTGCAAACACAGGTGAGTGCAGCCACACCTCAATAATGGAAAAGATCTTCTTGTCTTCAGAGGTTGTTTTTTAGCAGAAGACCCAGCTCTTCTGCTAAGAAACAAAACTTGTTTTTTTCACATTGTTTCTGGGAGTGAAATCCTTGGAAGCACATGACTGTAACAAGATCATATTATCAGACAGTGTGCTTGCAACTGACAGCAGTAACTATAATGAATGGAATTTCCAGTTGATTGTAAGATCATATGAATTTGTAGTCCATGGTTGCTCTTCCTTCCACAATACAATCAGTGGTTGTATTCCGCCATTTTGGGGAATGCTGTAAATCAATGAGTAGGACTGCTTTGTTAAAGATGGATTTTGACATTATTTTTTGAGTAAATATGATATCTTGTCTGGTTATGTTTTGAATTCATAAACACTTTCTCATTTAATTTATAGAAAATTTACCATATCCCAAAACATATTGATTTTGATATAAAATGACACAGACCTTGTTAGAGGAGTTAAATCATATGCAGATCATATGCATGCCTGCATAGGAAAAACGCATTTTGATATACAGTATATAAAAAGTATTTTTGTTAATTTTTTATTTTATTTTCCTTAAACATTTTTGCTTAAGAACTTGACAAAACACTTTTGTCAAAGGAAAAAAAAAGATGATTTTTACAGTTGAATAATATTACTAAAATTTGAAATGGTAAATGATGTAATATAGAAAAACATTCATGTCTTAATGTCTTTATTTTCCCCATTTCGAAAGTATTGGTTGGGCTCTCATGGCCTCTTATGTCCTCCTGACATAATATAAACTTGTTGATGGGTGATCGTATTTACTCCAGCATAACTTCAACTGCAGTGACAGCTGATATCCACGAGCTACTTGCCATCAGAATGGAAGCAACATACTTGTCCTCATATTTGACTTTTGTAAACAGCCAAATGGTTGTTTCCAATTTGCTGTAATTCTTTGCAGTAATGAAAAATCTCTGACTCTGAAAAGCACAGTGAATCAGTGGTTAGCACTGTTAGCTCAAAGCAGGAAGGCATTGATTCCCGACTGGGAGGGTTCATGCACTCTCTGTGTTTATGTGGGTTTCCTGATTTGCATGGGTTTCCTCTGGGTGGTCCAATTGTTTTATTGTATTGAAAAAAATGCCCATCAGAATGTCCCAGACAACTAACCAACCAACCAACAGCTGAAAACCCCAAAAGAGTCACTTTACTATAATAAAACAAAGAAAAGCAGGACATCCTCACATTGACAACCTGCAACTAGCAAATGTTTGGCATTTCTGTTTGAAAAATGACTTAAACAAGTAACCCGAACAGCTGCTGATATCTTTAAGTTGAATGACTAATTGAATAATGAACCAGCCATTCCCTGTCTAACCTTTTCTTCCTTCTGCAGCAGAATTTTGCAATTAGATTGTCTATATGTGCAACAGTTCGCAGCAGGGGTTCAGTTGTGTTGATTTTCTTGGCAGGTGATTAAACTGTCAGTGTTCTTGTAAGGGAGCAGCTCCAAAATCCCAGTGCTCCCCTGAGCTACACACAGAGCGAGCCTGAAAGTACTTGGCCATCCTCCAAACCTCAAATTGATTTCTCATCTCTCTTAAGTCCTAAATCCCTCTTCAGATGCCGCAAGCCTGCTGCTGGAATGAATCATTTTGGCAGGGTTTTTTTTCGTGCCTGCGAGCCTCTTTTGCAGGTTATGGTTGTTGTATTGTTGCGTCTGCCCGTCTGTGTTTGTGTGTGGTTCATCAGTGCTTGCATACTGAACGGTGTCCCGTCTCAGGATACTTAAATGTGATCGTGAAAGCAAGATGTCATGACGTTATGCATCCAGATTCTTTCCCCCTTTAATTGACGAGAAAGCTTTGTTTCTCAAATATTTGGCTTTCCTGTAATCAGGGGATTGGCCATTATTTATTGAGCTCATATTGATGTATTGCAACAGCAGCACATCTGTTTGCATTTTGGATCTGAATTCTTTGGCTTCAGCTTTAATACATGTTTGTACTGTATGTAGCACGTGTTGTTTACAAAGTTACAGTTCTATTGAATGAAATTCAGTCAAGTGAATGATTGCCTGTAGGCCAATAGGCTGAGCTAAAAAAAAAATCCAAGCCCTTAAGTTTGCAAGTTCTTTTGTTTTCATGTGTTGTTCTCTGTAGGTGCCATACCTGCTGGACCTTTGCAGATAGATGGTAGAGCTTAGCCTGCAGGCAGTTGGCCGACTGATGCTCCTTCCTTATGTGACGTAACACGAACCAAAAATGCCGGGGATGGTTGGCTATAAAGTAACTGCCTAAGCTTTGTTGCCACCCTGAGAATAGATGATGGTGATGATTGGCCAAGTGCTGTAAATGGCTCTTTTTCTTACTTTCCTACTTCATTATGTATTGATTGACTATGCAGTATATTTTTAAAAGAGTTGAGAGACACTTGTCCTAGTTTTATAGGAGATGTGACACAATAAAAACATACTAACTATAGCAAGCATGCTGTCAAATACAGGACAAGAGCCTTCCAAATAGAAATAACTACCTATGCATGTTCCCAATTTTGTATTCTGAACTAGCTAGTATAGAAAAACAAGCGTCTGTCGCCTGTTGGCCATCTTCACACTGCTCTTTTTTTTTTTTTTATTTTAACAATAAATGCCATTGAATGTCTGTTTTAGAGCCATATTAAATAAGAGGTAATCCTCATGAAGAAAAATCTGTTCACTAAATGACTAAAGTAAACAGTGAGCAGACTTTTCGTTTGCCTCAGGACCTGCACTGTCTCAAAATAGAGCATAGACACAAAGTTAAGGGAGGTAATTAGCCTCTGGACAGTACAGCAGTCATATGGCTTTGAGAGGAGACACCAGAATGCTCTTCTTTCTCTCTCCCTCAAGCTCTCTTCCTCTCTCACTTCCTGTATTAGTTCAGAGCCTCTGCTGCTCTTCCTTCAGTCATGCTTGAAGGACCGTTGTTTTGTTAAAGGATTATTGGACTCTGTTTCTTCATCGTTAAGGTACTGGAAGCATTTTTTCCAAAAAACGATTGTTTACAGCAAAGAGGCAGATTTAGATAAGATGCATTGTAATAACTTGAAATCAATGATAGTAGAAGAGGCACAACATAATGGACTTAATTGCGGTTATAAAGACTGCTTCACTATGTCTCACATTTCCCCTCACACACATGGAGCACAGGCATCTGGAGCACTTTAGAGTTCTCCAGGAACTGAATCACCAACCATTTTTCTTCCTCTGTTTGTCCCTTTCACAGAGTGGGTGCTATCTGCTGACCTTTCTCCAGAGTGAGTGCGGTGTTTGCATATAGAAGCCATTCGCTCTGCTACCAATAAGATGTCAGGTAAAGATTTGTATACATTTGGATTTGAACACAAGTGCGGAAAGCTCCTGATTTGAAGAGAGGTGTTAAATTTGTTTTTGTTATCAGCAAGACTTATTCATGTCTGTAAATACACCCTGACCTTGTACGGCTGAAATAACACAAATAATTAAAGGTCCAGTATGTGGGATTTATGGGGATCTATTGACGGAAATGAAAATTTATATTTCCAATTTTGTTGGTGTATAATCAACTCAAAGTAAGAATGTGTTTTTGTTACCTTAGAATGAACTCTTTGTCTCTACACAGTTTTGTGGCAACTGGAAGGGGAGGGTGAGGGGAGGGATGTTCAGTTGGTTGCAGTTTGCAACCTTTCTGCTAGATGCTACTAAATCCTACACACTGGTCCTTTAATATTAGATTAATTGTGTGAAAGACTGAACCTTTAAGTGCCCGTCATTCTGATGCGTGACTCTGTCGTTCTTTTAGGTACCTACACACCAGCCCCTGGTGGGCCGTTCTCTGCTCTCACCCCCAGCATGTGGCCCCAGGACATTTTGGCCAAGTACCACCAAGTGAGGACGTGACTTCATATGATGTCAATGTGCAAACCTTCACAAGACTTTATTTTGTTTTAATGACAATAGAGAATGAAGAGGGTGACTATTTTAAAATCTGGAAAAAATGGTCTGACAAACAACAAAGCAGCAGAAAATAAGATAAGCTATGAAGCATCTGGATATGAAGATGAAAAACACCACAGGAGCTTTGTCCTCATGTGACACTGACTTCTGATCTGTTTAACTGAAGTTAAAAATACTCAGAAAAGCTGTAGTCCCTTCTCTCCATTAAAGAATTGGATGCTATTTGTCTGTCTCTACAGAAAGACCCTTCAGAACAGCCTGAGCTCCAGTATGATGAGTTTGGCTTCAGAGTGGACACTGAAGGTAATGCCTTCACTTACATGGACACACACACACACACACATTGGTAAAACTCCTGAATCCCATTCTAGAAACATAAACAGAAATCTTCATTTCTCGGCAGTGTGGCTATATTATGCACACAAATTAAGATATGATTTCGAGTAACCGAGCTTCTCTTTTGCTCTATTTCTTTCTTGGTGATGAGTGGAAAATATGTTTTGTACCATTTGAGTTTTTGGGTCAAAGCCTGCTCTATTGTAGTGGGTCAGAAGGCTGGTTTCTGTGCTTTAATTATCCAATATTTTGTCTTGCATCAGTATATTTCCTGTATTCAGCTGATTGATTTGCTTAATAGTGTATGTCTAGCATTTTCAAATATATTCACTTCCTCAGTTCAAGAGGTGGTATGGTGTTAACTGTTAGAAAGTTGATTACAAAGCACACAAACTGCTAAATCCTCATGTATCACGCTGTCGTCACTCAGATGGCGGGAAGTCCAGGTCCTGGCTGGGCACTGATGGCTCACCCCAGCGTGAAGACCCCCAGCAACGATTACGCTGGCAAGCCCACCTGGAGTTCACTCACAACCACACAGTGGGTGACCTGACCTGGGATCTGATTGATCCCGTCCTTCCACGCTCTGAGCGTTTGCGTTCTTTGGTGCTAGGTGGCATACCTCACAGCATGAGGCCTCAGGTAAATAGACTTGTTCAGCATGGGATAACGATTCGTGCCATTGATTAGAAGTGGAACTCACTGGGCTAAAATGCTGACTAAATAAAAGTTAAACCTATAGACACAAGAGTGCTACAGTGAGCGTTTACATTCATAAAAATGATCTCCAGAGTCACAAAACCCTTTTCAGCGCTTTATGGATGTTTTGTCTGTTAGCTTTGGATGCGCCTGTCTGGAGCCCTGCAGAAGAAGAGGACCTCTGAGATCCCTTACCGGGAAATTATTAAGAACAGTTCCAACGATGACACAACCACAGCCAAACAGGTAAAATTCCTGGTTACTGTACATGTAAACAAGCACAATCCCATTTCTACCAAGCATGACAACATGCATCAGTGGTTAATGATTAATTGATTAATAAAATAATGGGAAACAACCACTTAAATTGTATCAAATAAACTTCATTTAAATAACTATATCTTATACATTTACTATTCTGGGACACGAGTACGTAGACAGATGAGGTAGGTAATAGATCAAGCACTACCATGATGCTATGAATTCAGAGATTTAATTCACACGTCACATCAAATAAAAATTACCCTCGATATTAGAACTTGGATAGCCAGGTGCTCACATTAACAAAGATGAACATGAGGTCTTTATTACCTTTTTCCCATGTGCTTTACCTGTTGCTCTTTGTAATCATGATGTTATTGTTCCTTGTTCACCTCTGTCTCTCAGATAGAGAAGGACCTGTTACGGACTATGCCAACCAATGCGTGTTTCAGTAGTCTGACCAGTGTTGGAGTGCCAAGGCTGCGACGGGTACTGAGGGGCCTGGCCTGGCTCTACCCAGACATTGGCTACTGTCAGGGCACTGGCATGGTGAGGACACGTGTACACAGAATGAGCAAAAACAAAAACATGACGTCAGACAGCTGAGTCAACACACACACTTATCGTAACACCTTCATCACAGTTACATCACTGTTATGTTTTGCTCTTGTCTTTCTAACTTTTTCCATCTTCGCTGCCCTCCCACAGGTGGTCTCCTGTCTCCTGCTCTTTCTTGAGGAGGAGGATGTGCTATGGATGATGTGTGCCCTGATCGAAGACCTCCTTCCTCCGTCCTACTTCTCCTCTACTCTGCTGGGCGTTCAAACGGACCAGAGGGTTCTCCGCCAACTCATTGTCCAGTACCTGCCAGCCCTTGACCGCCTTCTTCAGGAGCATGACATAGGTAAGGATGGGTATAATGAAAGAGATGGAAGGCGAATCAAGCGGTATCGAAATTGAATATGTCTCTTCTCTGGAGTCTGATTCTTTGACTGGAGTGAAGTCCATTTATCTACTGCCTCTACCAGCTACATTGTGGGAGGTCATCACCCTCCATTTCACATACAGTATGTAACCCCCTGCTTCTTACTCATCCAGAGCTGTCGCTGATCACGCTGCATTGGTTCCTGACATCATTTGCCAGTGTGGTGGACATACGTCTGCTCCTGAGGATCTGGGACCTGCTCTTCTACCAGGGCTCATTGGTGCTCTTCCAGGTCACACTGGGCATGCTCAAGATCAAGGTATTTGTATGATGATGATTATGATGATGGACATGTTACAGCAATAAATATCAGCATACATTATACACTATAGCTAGAAACCGTCCCACACCAACTTGTCACCGGCAACTCCAGCCACTGCTTGACAAAAGCTGTAGATGTTGAGTATTAATCCTTGTAAAATTTACTCCCTGGCCCCAGGAGGAGGAGCTCGTCTCATCAGAGAACTCTGCATCCATTTTTAATACTCTGTCGGACTTGCCAAGCCAGTTGAGAGATGGGCCTGCAGTTCTTGGGGAGGCTATGAGGCTAGCAGGGACACTATCCCAGGAAACACTGGAAGCTCACCGACATAAGCACCTAGCCTACATCCTAAATGAACAGACACAGCTCAACAATGGGAACAACACAACCCTTAACACAAATCTCAACAAGGTCAGTCGCTGTAGTCTTTGCAAAGTTAAATGCTGAAATACAATTATTTTTAATAGGACTAGAGAGTGTGTGTGTGTCCATTCTCCAAAATAATTAATCTTGCCTTCAGGTGGTGAGGAGACAATCCCTGCGCAGGAAGTCCACCCTGAGCTCCCTGCTGTTCGGGGAAGATGAGGCAGAGGCTTTGAAATCCAAGAACATTAAGCAGACCGAGCTGGTGGCCGCCCTGCGCGAGGCCATCACCCGCACCGCAGAGCACTTCCACTGTCTGGACCCACATCACTCCAGCACTGTGAGCTCACACACTGCAGCGCAGGAACACTGTGGTTTATGTCCTGCTGTGGACAATGAATCAACCAAAAATAAGAGGAGCATTAAGAGAGGCATCCCTCCATTTGCTGGCATGACTGGTCAGACTGAGTAGTTCAGTCCTACGTTTAATCCTGTAACACCATCAAATCGTAGCATTCAGCATCTATACTTCCATCCATTTTCAGTCCGTTTTGACCTGACTTGTCCTGTCTCGTCTCTGTAGGACCTAACGCCCGACTACTCCATGGAGAGCCACCAGCGAGATCATGAAAACTTTCTTGTGGTTTCTCGCAACCGGCGGAGAAGGGCAAAGGCTTTGCTGGACTTTGAGCGACACGATGACGACGAGCTGGGCTTCAGGAAGAATGACATCATCACTGTGAGTCATGACTTACACTGAGGCGTACACAAATACGTTGCTTCTTGTGTTGTGCACATGTACATAACCACTCACCTCTGATTCTTATCCTGCTGTGTTTTTATATTTCTTTTTCAGATCATTTCACAGAAGGATGAGCACTGCTGGGTTGGAGAGCTCAACGGCCTTAGAGGTGAGCGCTTCTCTAACGTATCAACTCCCACTATTGCCATCTGGATAATTAATTCTTTTATAATCTAACTTATGGCTCATTTGACATTGGCATTTTATGTGGCTCTGTAACAGGTTGGTTTCCTGCCAAGTTCGTGGAGATCCTAGATGAAAGAAGCAAGGAGGTATGGAAGCAGTTAATTATCAGCTCAATAAGGCACAAGTGTTTCCATGCTGACATTGGTTTGCCCAGTTTTAGAATATTCAATATTCATGTGTGATATTTGGCCGTTTTTGTCTTTGTTTCCTCACGTTCCCCTTCCAGTGTCCTCATTGTGAATGTGCAGTGTTCCTAAACAGTGATTTGTGCTTTTGGGTCTGTCCCCAGTACTCATTAGCGGGTGATGACTCTGTGACAGAGGCGGTGACAGACCTTGCCAGGGGCACATTGTGTCCTGCCCTGAAGGCCATATTTCAGCACGGTCTCAAGAAACCATCTATACTTGGAGGGCCTTGTCACCCTTGGTTATTCATAGAAGAGGTAGGAGAAATTCCAAATGGCATTATGTTGCACACAGCTGTTGTGTCAGATTACAATGGGGCTTAATCATTCTTTGTCTTCTGGTTTTCTTTCAGGCGGCCAGCAGAGAGGTAGAGAGGGACTTCAACTCTGTCTACTCCAGACTGGTGCTATGTAAAACCTACAGGTGAAACAATCATTGTGTTGTCATTTGTTTTGTTAAACTCTATTATTACATGAATATTTAACATGAGCATGGGGGGGATTGTGATCTGTTGAAGCAAAACTAATACATTCATAATAAAAATAAACCAATAAAGTTTACCTGTTCACCATCAGTAAGAATTGAAATGTTAAAAGTTGTGCATTGGCAGGGGAATAAAAATGTAACGGCTTATTCTCTTCTGGTATTTACCAGGTTAGATGAAGATGGGAAAGTACTAACTCCAGAGGAGCTGTTATACAGAGTAAGTAAGCATTTAATAACTAGGTGTAAGACAAAGCAAGTTTTTATTTAGCTTATTGTTCAGTGTGAGGATTGTCTGCCCAGTAAGGCCTGTCCATGTCTGTAAATTCAGCCTGCACAGATAAATGATGGTAGGAAGTGCATGAGAGCCCTCTGTCTGCTCTTCCTAGGCAGTGCAGTCGGTCAACATGAGCCACGACTCTGCACACGCTCAGATGGACATCAAGTTCAGGTCTCTTGTCTGTGTCGGTCTCAAGTAAGTTTTCCAGACTGACACACACAATTTAAGTCACAGTCACTCTGTACATGGTATCTAAACATGTGTTTACCCCACCAGTGAGCAGGTGCTGCATCTATGGTTGGAGGTGTTGTGCTCCAGCATGGCTGCTGTAGAAAAATGGTATCACCCATGGTCATTCCTTCGCAGTCCTGGATGGGTACAGATCAAGTGTGAGCTCAGGTAAGAAAAGCTTAGCTGGTTACTGGTTAATGGTTAAATAGGACAAGCTGCTTACAGACTCAGTACTATATTCCTGAGGTTGGCTGGCAGTATTAACTGGACTGTATCCACCTACTATCTTCCATGTTTGCAACACATACAGTCATCCATTAGTTTGAAAATATCAGCGGAAATCTAGAAATAATGACCAATGTCCTGTTGTCGTCTCCTCAGGGTCCTGTCAAAATTTGCCTTCAGCCTCTCCCAAGACTGTGAGCTACCTGACAAGAAAGAGGTGAGCCAAGGAGATTACCACAGCATCCCCATGTAGAGCAGTAGCAAGCCAGTCTTACTATTCAAAGACAACATATTAGTATTCAGCCAAGAAAAACATCTGCTTTCAGAAATCTGCTTCTCTGAAATGGATGTGCTTTTTCAGCATCAGCTCTTTAGTTGAGACCTCTTGGTCAGAAGTCTAATACAATGGAATTGCCCTCTGTGGTGTAGTGTTGATTCTGTTGCTTCGAACATTTCCTGTCTTTTCTAGGAGAAGGAGCAGAGACCACTGAAGGAAGGGGTGCAGGATATGCTGGTGAAACATCACCTCTTCAGCTGGGACATTGATGGCTAAAACACATAGCAAAAAAACGTTTGACTCCTGTCCTGTCCTGCCTGTCTGCGTGTGTTTGATGTCCCCTCACCAGTTTCTTACAGACTTTCAATCATAAACAGACAGACAGTTGTCTGTAACAGTAAGTGACTACTTTACAGACCCTATCTGTCACTTCACCTTTCAGCATTGGACAATGGCGACGCCCTAATCATTACTGAGACTCTCATGTCGTCACAAAGGTTGACCAGTTTGCTGAAGCTCGTGTGCATTAAGGTGCATACTCTTATTGTAATTCAGATGTAGTGTAGAAGGTTGCACTACATGGGGAAGACTGTATATAAAGATAAAACACTCCGGTCGTGCGACTAGCGATAGGACTGGAGCACTCAGTGTGTCCTAACAGTAAGCATTTCTTCAATACTTACTGCTATGATCATTCAGCTTTTCATAGCTGAGAGCGTTTTTTTTTTTTTTTTTTTTTTGTGCAGGAGTGAGATGCACAGTCTTTTGCATTGGTTGCATGTCTGTAAAATACAGCAGCAGGTCATCACCACGTTAAACACCGGACTTTTTAATATAGTCCTAAATTCCACATTACCCTGGAAATTCACATATATGAAGACCAAAACAGAACATTCCGGAACATGGAGCTGTAAAGTTACAAATTATTTTTGAGTGGAATTCTACTTACCTCAATGTCATGAATTCAACAGAATATTTCATTAAATATTAATGTTGCACATGCCGAGTAAAGCCTTTTCCAATTGTAATACAACACTATGGGTATATGTGCTACCTTACCAGAGGTAGCAAACAGTGTGCACCTGTATGAAAAAAATGTAAATGAAGTAGATCAATATTTTTTTGTGTTGCTATCTACAGTAAATAAATGTTACATATTATTTTTATTTGTATAGAAAGTAAACACAACTGTCGCTTGTGACTAAATGTGCCCTCGCAATTTAAAGCAATTCAGCGTAGAACTTTTATCATTCCTAGCTTACATACTGATTTCCAGATTGACCTTTAGTTCTGGCTTAGAGCTGCAGAAAATGAGGAATTGCCTATTTATTGTAAATGTTAACTATTCTAGATAATACATTTTTAGCAGGGTACTTTGGGAGACTTTGCTGGTTTATCTTGTTCCTGCCGAGCTCATTAGATCTTGCAGGTGTTGAGCTTGAAGCTGTCATGTAATTTCAGTTGAGAATTTTTTTTTGGACTTGTTAATCGTTAATTGTATCTTTCCCGTGTGCAGAAAACTCAACTTATGTCCCCCGTTTTACACAATTGTAGCTTGTGTAAACAACCGAAATACACAGAATATTCTGCTCTCTGGTGTCTGCTCAAAGGCAATGCAGCCAATAATTGCCACTTTCCACTTGCAACATGTGGAACTGACTAGACTACACAACAGCCCCCCTCTGCTTCAAAGAGTGACAGTATATTGATGAAAAAGATCATGATAAACATACTGGAAACCCATCCAAATACTTTTTCCCAATAATAAACGACACAGTATTAAGATTCTTAATGTGTACTAAGGAAATCTGAGAAAAATACACGTCGAAAAAGAGCCACTGTTGAAAAGTTCAGTAAAGCTTATTTATTAATGATCAGTTTTTTTTTAGCTGCAAAGTGTGTTTTAAAATGTCACAACGTGTTATAACAGCAACAGGCCATAACGCATGGGGTACTAGAGTTACAAGTAGCACTGCAAGTACTGCATGTCTTATAATCATGAGCAACTGTTGGAGTGACAAGATCATGTGCTATATTTGTTTGTACTGACACGACTGGTATAAGGTTTGGAACATGGCTGACTGACAGTGGAAGCATGACAGATACTACTGAATCTAAGAGTGCCAGTGAGAGTAGGGTGAGAGATCGAAGACGACCAGTGTGAACGTTCTGCATGTATGCCAAATAAATAACTGACAGTTATAAAATGTAACAGCTTATACTTTCCATATATCTAGAATTTGAAATCACTATGTGCCCTCTGCTACATTCATTTATGATTTGCATACATTTTATACAATGACATCCTTCCAATCCGAGCACAACTAACAGCTAATTTACATATGCAGTATAAATAGTACATGAAATGTTTTTCATTGCAAATACACAGGGAATGCATGGGGGAGTTTCATTTATAGCTGCTCATGTTGGTACTGGACCCTTGTTTTGGGTTTAGCCTCCCTCCCTGCCACTGACACAGAGCCAGAGGACTCAACTGTAGATTCATAGACACATGAAATATAGATAAAAATGAAATCATCATCCAGAGTGAGGCTAACCTCAAAAACCACACCCAAAACCATCACCAAAACCATTCGAAGTAGTAAAGGCAGCTGACATTAAAATGTGTTCAGGGTGTATGCCTTTTGGTTTGGGACATACCCCTTTGTGTTCCCTTTAAAAAACAAACAAAAAACCTAAAGGACCTGGTGTAAAAAGGCATAATAAGAGTGAGGAGTGTCTTGCTCCAAACATCTGTATCCTTCATGGTTTGTGGAATGAAGACACTTGGTGGAGTGATAGCAGAGAGGGAGGTTTACAGGGGACAGGAGGGCACTTCAGCAGCCGCCTATTCCTGACGAGGAGGGAGCTGCTGTGGAGTTGGTGCTGTTGTTCTGACCTTTTCCTTTGTGCCTCTGGCCACCCCTTCTCCTTCCACCTCCTCCAGACTTTGGCTGCAAGAACAAAAACACTTGATAATATTGCACATAGTGGTATAGGCAGCTATAAAAAGAACATGACCGGAAGACTCGTACTCAGAGTGTATCAAGAAAATTGGCAGGCTATGGATGCAACCATCTTGCTAAAGTAAAACACAACCTCCCCAATCCAGGTTCTCTGCTGTTCTTCATTTTAAATTGACCCTATTTACCTTGTTCTCTTTGTTGCCCTCCTTTATCTGAGGGTCTTCCTCTCCCTCCCCCTTAGGAAGTCAGCCACGCAAGCAGAGTAGAGGGAGAGATTGTGAAGGAGTGATATGGCACAACAAAATGAAAGGATGAAATGAAACAAAATCAATGCAGGATGCACAGGGTGGTGTTAGGGGACAAAGGAAACGAAAGGGAGGAGGACACAGAGGAGTGGACGAGTTAGAAAAGAGCTGCAATGTTAGGGCAAGTACACGGTAAGAGACAGGAATCCAAAGGAGCACAACAGGATCGCAGCACTTCACAAAGTAGCACATTGAGTCGCGTCTCACCGGTTGTGTCGTGCTCGGGCCTGCTGACTGTGCTATTGTTGCTACATCATCGCTGGCTGCCGCAGTGCCGTCCTCTTTTCGGAGTGGTGCCTTCTTTGTAGACTGCATTTTGATTTGTGGAGGTTTGGAATTTGATGGCAAATTGTTGGTGGACTGCAACAGCTGAAAAGAATGTGAGGCGATATTTGAGAAGTTAGAAAATGAGATACTCGCGATTTGACAGCAATTCTACACACCTGAGCCTGAAGCTGAGATCGAATTCAAGTGTTTCATTGGGGAGTAGGAAAGTCAATAACACCAGGGCATGTTCTTGCTTGAAATCCTTTCTTACAATGACTACTCGTGAGTCAATTTCTAAAAACTTTTTGCTCTTACACAAGGAAATGCTGTTTTTCTCCTGAAATGCCAAATGTAATTAAACGGATTTGTTCAGTACTGACCCCCCCCCCCCCCAACTCATCATGTTAGTCCTTGCTGGTCCAGGCGGCTGTACTACCTTGGTGATGGTGCCCACGGCCTTGGTGCGTCCCTCCCTGAACACCAGCCTCTGGTCACAGTGCAGGTACTCAGGGGTTTTGATGAAGCGGAAGTGGACTGAAGCCTTGTCTCCTGTCCGTAAGCAGTCTCTGTTCATAGACAAGATGGTGGCTGTTTGCCTGATGCTGCCACAGTGGACTGTGCAGTGGTGGGTGAGGACAGGAAGGTGATTGGGTGGAGTGAAAGAAAGGGAAAATGAGTTTCACCATTGAGAGCACCTTGGTGAGCATGCTGCACGTCAAACCAAGCAACAATATAAAAATATGTTGAATAAATGTCAGTTGAGGAATTGGCTCTAAATCTTCAGTGCAGTCACTGTTACCCACCCATAGCCTGGTATCTGGGGGATATCGTAGTGGGATGATGCAGGACCAGGATCTCAGCCTCAAACTCCCAAGTGGCCTGTGGGCACAACCTTGGGGAAACCATCACCATGCCTTTCCTTATGGACGAACGCTTGATCTTGAGGAAATGAGGGGAAAAACCATGTACATGTTCATCAGTGTTGGGAGTAATGAATTATAAAGTAATGCAAGTTAAGGGAGGTCAGTCATCACCAGCGTGTGGAGGCAGAATATTTAACTTGATTGTGTGTACTGTGCTGCAGTCCCAATCTTTTCCCCTCCTACCTTTTTGAGAGCGAACGAGGCAGTCTGGCCACCTCTGACCTCCTTCACAGGCATTCTCTTGCGGTGGATTGATTTGACAGCAATGGGGATGAAGCTGCCCAAGGGGTCAGGCCCTAGTAGCATTGTATCATTGAGACGGATGAGTCCACGTAAAGTAGTTCCTGATACTACTGTTCCCACTCCCTGAGACATAAACACAACATAATCAGTGTTTTAGGACCCATTCTGTACGAGATGTGAGGTAGTGATAGGAGTTTGTCAGTGGTCCCAGTACCGGCACAGAGTAGGTGTCATCTATCTGAAATTCGGCGGGCTGGTCGTCTCGGTAGGAGGTCCTGGAGGAGAGCAGGTTGAGGAACATCTTGAGCAGGTCCATGTTCTCTCCAGTCACATTGGAGATCTGAAAGATGGGACACATCCTGGGGGGGGGGGGGCACAACAGAGGTTAAAAAGGGAGCCTTTTTACCCTTACTCTGAATCAGACTGGGACAGTCTTAGTACCTCTCCGAACTAAAGTTTGAAGCTGTGACGATGACGTCGTCTTTGTTCTGTACCAGGACAGGGATCTTCCTACAGCCGGGGGACTTCAGTAGTCTCTGGAGCAGCTTCAGTGTCTCTGTTGTGAGGAAAGACCACAAGAATTACAGCAGATCGACACATGGTTCGACTTTGAGAGATTTCAGGAAAATTAACAGCATATAGACCAAGGAACCCTTTACACATAATGATTTAGCTCTTTCTATTGTTGCATTGTGTTTCACATGGAAGAGAGACATAAAGTTGACTGAGTTGTAACAGGGGCTCCAGAGGACTGACCTTGCAGGATGTTGGCTGGACACATGTCGATCTTGGTTACCACTACAAACACAGGCACATTCAGGGCTAAGGCCAGGCCCAGGTGCTCTTTGGTCATCCCTACGATACCTGCATTACTGCCCACCTGGTGAGGCAGGGAGAGAGAGAAAAAATCATTTCAAATTTGGGTAAGTTATAAAACAGCTAAGGATTTCATCCACAGTTTAAATGTTTCACTGTATATGCAATGCACACAGATATGCTGTACAATACATAAAGATAAAAACAATGCATTTTCATATTTTTTTTAATATGTCACCTAATCACGATATTTACTGACATAATGCTGATTTCCTATTGCCTACAGACACCCCAAAAACACACATCGCCTCCCTCCTGAGCCCCCCCTCTGACCATGAGCATGCAGAAGTCAGGCAGGTGTCCAGTCATCCCAAACACGGTGGTCTTGAGGTATTTCTCATGGCCAGCCAGGTCTATGAAGGTAATGACCTTGGAGGACTTCTCACAGATTTTGGTCCAATCCAGGCTTCCTCCATGACTATCCGGTTTGTTCACCACCTGGGAGCACAGTTTATAATGGGGCTATTACATGATATATGCAATAGCTCCGTTCACTTCTTATATCGATAAACCTGCTTTCATTTCTCTAGTTACTGTCAATATTTCATTTAAAATGTTACCATATAAGCTATAAACCATAATTCTAACAACATTTTTCTTTCACAAACATGGCATCCAGCAGACTCCCTAGCCCTCACCTGTCCCTCCTGGTCAAACCCCAGGATATCATTCCCCACGCTGCTGGTCCTGCCACTCTCCATCTCATGCTTGTGTCTGAAGAGCTTCTGGCGGGCAAAGCCCCTGCCATTGTCCAGCTCTCCGTGCGTTAGCACTCCCAGCAGAGTACTCTTACCAGCATCCACGTTACCCACCACTGCAACCCTGCGTGATAGAGGAGTACCAAAATATCACCAAAAGTAAAGTGCGCAAGAAAGGCAGAACTCTAACATGTCTCATTAATAAAACATAACCAATCCAGTAAAAAAGAAATAACTATCATAACTGTCACTGATCGTACCCGTGACCCCTCTTTATTCATATTTCTGATCACTCACCTGACCTCCAGGAAGTCCAGCTCACCCACACGCCGGCGGATCAGATAGTCGCGCACCAAACCGGCAGCCTCATTGCGCTCCCGGAGCGGAATAAGGTCTGCATCCAGTTGCTCACACATAGAGCACACTGTTGCTACTGAGGCCTCCATATCCTTCTCATCCAGACCCCAGTCACCACCATCTGCAACAGAGAGGAGAGAGAAGAACAAGAGGTCAGTACACAACAAGCAGACCCTATGTTTTGTCCGGGTTTCATCAAGGGCATAAATAGTCCCAAAACTTTGCAATTTTCAAAATGAGCTCAAGATGTTAAGAATGAATAGTTTATTTAAGTAACCACAGCGTTAACTGTTTGCTTTTTTCCCTCACCTGAGCCCATCCCAACCACATAGATGGTCTCTCCACAGCCCTCTTCCATCCTGTCCCGTAGCTGGCGGAGTAACGAGTCATACTGCTCTCCATTCGGGCTAACAAGTGCCAGCTATGGGGTTTGTGCATGCAGGGGTGAGAAAAGAAACAGACAGAAAATTGGCAATTGTTGGAGTTATGACCCTAGGTGGATGGTTGCTCTACAAAAAGGTGCATAATCAAAGCAAATCCTTTATTCAGTGTGCTGCAATTAAGGACAAGGCATGGTTGATTTAACGAGAAACAGTGACCAGCAGCACACTGGACATTTTTTTCTTCAGTTCAGACATCCCTCATAATGTAAGCAACAGTAGACGATAAGCCTCCAGGCAAAAGTCCAAAAGTTGAACTCCACACACAGCTGTCTCTCTTCCCATGAAGCCGCGTAACCTCACGGCTACATGTGAACACAACACTATTATCTCTGCTGATACAGATGACCTAAAAAGCTCCACTATGCCAATCAATACCACAATAAAACTGCATTGCAATTGCCACTTAATTCAGTACAACTGTGACAGAATTAGGAGGAGTCAAAGGTGAGCCACGGACTGCCTCCCTGATGCAACCCTGCGCAACCTGTTCATGGGGAATGTAGTGTAATACCTGAAACCTGACACTTCTGGACACAAGCCTGATTGCTGTCCCTCTCATACAGGTTTACATCATTCGAAAACTCTAAGGACACTCATAGCAACTTTTGGTAAATCACAATAAGTCTGCAGCCCTTTACTACTTTTCTTTATTATTGCTTATAGGCATTACTATTCCAGATGTCCAGTGCTGGTGATAGGGATGACCAGAGACCACATTGTCTTGTTGCCCTGTATTTCATCAGTGTGTTTTTAGTATCGGCGTTAACGCAACATGACAAGTCAGTGTTTTGGTTTGGTTTGGTTGACAGCACAGTCGATCATGTTGCTCTGCTTTGCTCTTGACAGTAGCAGTGTCCTCAGATATGGCCAGCAGAGACGTGTTGTGGTCGCACACGCTGCAATGTGTTCCAACTGATAGGACACTAATGTTAACGTTAGGCTAGCTTACGCGCTAAAGCATCAGCTGAGGCTAGCGTTAGCCACAACTAGCTAGTTTATTTAACGTCAGCAATAGCAATCCCCCCGAGTCCAGAAAGTCAGGCGTGAATAACGTTGATATGGCACGAATGGTGCATGGTGGCTTTAGTATGGATCATCGTACTGTGTTTGGTAATTACACAGCGAACGTTACATCCAAGAAACGTATTTCTTTCATTCATTCATTCCTAGGCACAGCAAACGTTAGCTAACGTTAGCTTGGCAGCGCCATAATATCCGGGGCCTAGCTTTACCTTGTTGGTGAAGTCGACCCCGCGGTCCTCGGACTCGCCGTTCATCATGTCCGCGTCCTCGAAGCACTCGTCCCCGGCGTCGTCCCCGCATCCTCCCCGGTCTGGAGCAAATATACTGGCTGGGACTAAAGCGTCGGCCAGCGGTATGGAGCCTGGCTCATGCGCCGCTGCTATTGATGCCATTTCTATGCCAGCCTTGCAGTAATAAATTCCAAGCTGTCCCAATTGTTGCAATGACGGCTGGCAACCGAACACACACAGTAGACACCGCACCGCGAGCTCTACACACTAATGTCAGTTAGCTGCAGATAAAGTCGTTCAGTCAAACTGTTTAATCTCACCGTAGAAAACGTAACACTAACATGCTGCTGGAGTTATTTATAGGCTGTCAGTTTACATGTAAACTATTTAAATATAAGAACCTGTCATCAAACCTCATCAGTTTCAATATGTAAGGTACAGCACGCCTTCTTACTTCATGTCCACCAATGGCTTTTAAGGCACCGTGAATATCTTAGCAGTGGACCAATAAGAACGAGGGGGTCGTTCATATGATTACAGGTGGACCAGCCCCTCCCAGGGCGGCAGGGCTGCTTGTGTTTGTGTGATGGTGCAATCAGAGTGTAATACTCCTTAACTACTTCATGTAATAAGAAGAAAAAAAATGTGCAGTAATACCCCCCCCCCCCCCCCCCCCCCCCTACACACACACACACATTAATAACTCACGTAATAAATGTTTGCGATTTTCGTGTAAATGTATATTTTTCCCTTTCCTGAGACAAATCTTTGTGACATAAACATTTTCCTTGTCGAAGTTTGTTCTGAAAAACAAGGCAGCCAAGTTTCATAGGAAATATAAGGTAAAATAAATAAATAAATAAATAAAATAGGGTTAAGTTGATACTTAAACAAAGTAGGCTAATGATTTTATTAAAATCAGTGAAAGAATAGGCATTCCGCTGCAATTTCATCGTCTTTCATCATCAAGATTGCGCCACAGATTGAAATATGCTGCGTGAGGAAACTCCCAGTGCTAATAAAATAAATTAGTGGGTGGATCTCCCTGATTCTTCTCCTGGTTGTGAGTGCACTTCTTTAGCTAAATATTTATATTAAGGAACGAGGTGTGAATTTTTGCCAACAAAACTATTGAGGACAGAACATACACTGCAAAAGCCACTGTGTAATAACACCTGTTTTTTTTTTTGTTTTTTTTTCTACAAAGGCACTGACTCGAGTTGCGAGTAGCTTTCAAATACGGCTCAGTCCTGTTCAAAAATGTCTTTAACAGAGTATCTACAGATTTCTAGGTGACTTTGTTCTCTGTACAGGAATGAAATAAAGAAGTTCAGTTATTTTTAAGACTTAATTTATAGCAAAGTTTGCTCAGCCTTCCGCAGAGTGAAGACTGAGAGCTCGATAAACATGACCTTTGATTCCAAGGACTGAAAATGCTGTCGCCAGAAACTATTTAAGATAAGATTGCACAATACAAATCAATGCCCAGCCATCAACTCAACGTAGTGTTGCAGTTCCTCGCTGTGACCACTGGGGGGCAGTGAACACCCATTTTTCTAAATACACGCAGGCCTACTGCCTGTCAGCTCCACCCATGCGACAAAGCAGGCACACCATAACTCCAGTCAAAACTCTTAAAATAAAACAATCAAAAGAGACAGCTGTGCCACTGTGCATTGCCAAGTACACAGATGGAGGAAGTAAAGATAATATTAACTGCAGGGCATGAATTACATGTAACACAAAGGGTGGGCTATATTGTTGATACAGATTAATATTAGCACAGAGTGACAATGAATAATCTTATTGATGATGATGATGATGATAGTAGTAATAATAAAACATCTGTATGTGTGTGTGTGTGTGTGTGTGTGTGTGTGTGTGTGTGTGTACGTGCATGTGCATATCTGTGTATCTATGTTCCTCTTTTGCTGATGTGAAATAAAGGTCTCCGTGTCATTAGATCTGCTGACTGTCTTAAGACTGGGTCTTGGGGCAAGAGGAAACATATCCGATCTTTGTGCCACATTGAACTTCTGATGCAAGAACTGCATCTCCTGGTGATAACTCATATTAATATAGTTTCCCAGATACATCACGTACCCTAAGAGATCACCCTTTAAATGAAGCCATTATCCAGTGGACGATGTGATAAGTAATGCACCTCTCAGTTTCTTGTAGTATAAGCTGTGGCTTTGGCACTGCCTTGGATCACCGCTAGACACCAGCTGTTTGAGATAAGAACAAACCACACAGTGTTTGTCAGTGAACATTCAGGAAGAACAGCTGAACTAAGTTCCACGGTTGTGCACTTGCAAGCCAGCGTGTGATCGTGTGTGTGCTTGTCTATCAGTGAACTTAATGTAAAAGCGGTCACTGTGTTTTCAGTGTTCATTAACACTGAAAATCAAAGGCAACTGCAGCCAAATAGATTTTCCTAAACTGTTTTTAATGTGCTTGCAACAAACCCAAATCCCACAACTTCAAACTGTGACTGTGACACTGTGACTTAACTTACTTACATATCTTACATACTTAGGACATACAGCACTTCTTGAAGGCAAAAATGCTCCAAAATAAAAATAAATGAATACATTTTTTATATATTATAACATAATTCGAGTCACCATATAGTTTGAATTTATAATCCAACTAAAAATCATGCAAAGTCAGGCAGGCACATACAAATTACATTACATTAATTCCTAAACATGTGAAGCTTCTGAGTACCGAGTCCACAAGAGAGTCCTCACCGCCTCCATGTACTAACAATGGACCATTTCATATACAGAATCCAGAAACAGCTTAGCCCTGTGGTTGTGTGTGTGTGACATTATAGGGAGCTTGCCTTGGCATCATTTATGACCAGCATTTTTTAATAATTGTGATATCATCTTGCAACATTGTTGTCTGTCAAATTTAGAGATCCGAAGAAAGATCGCCCGGCACATGACACGAACAGTAATGAAGACATGATAAAATCTTTGGTAATTAAAAAAATGGTTTGTGCTGAGGCGGGTGCGTGAAGCAAAGTTTCATGCAGAGAGAAAGAAAACCTTTGCTCCTTGTTGTTTTAATCTAAATGGCTTTAGACTGAATTACACTGCGGTGTAAGTGTGCGCCTCATTCCCTCATTGTCACAGCAGCTGGGTCAGTTGTATGTCAGCAGATGAAAGTCTGGCCTGCTGCTGGCTGTGAGTCAGACACTCAGATCATATTGAGGATTTGACTCAGTTTTGACATTTCACTGTAGCCTATTTCTTCCCTTACTGAAGTTTACTTTGCTGGCAGGCAGACTGATCTCAAACGCTGCCATTTGATCTTACAGTATGTAAGCTATATGAAGTAAGTGGGCATTAAGGCTATTGGCTGAGCTAAATATTTAGCTGTCTCCCTGGCAACAAATACATTTCTATTTCTGTCTGGCACTCTGGGTTGTGCTCCCTCTCACAGTCAGACTCAACACCACCAGGTTACAATGTACCAGTCTGGTGTCAACAAACAGTCCATCAGTAATTACCCTGACTTCATTTAGTCAAGTCAGAACAATTACAACAACTTGTTAAGCGCTAAATTTATGGCCAAGTTAGTTATTTATGGTCGAATATCTGCACTTTGACTTCATTGGTCGAGGTCTTGTCATGGCCTAATCGTATTCGCTGCTTGAAATGCTACTCAGCTTGAAGGCGCCTCCCACACTGTACATATTCTCCAGTCAGGGCGCAGTGAGGCAAGGCCCTGCAGCACTCACACTTCTTCTCAGCTGTACCAGACTGACTGCATCTGCAAACATGATGACAGTAAGTATAATTCTGACAACAGTATTGTGCTCCTGCATTGCTTTTACTCTCTGTATTTCATGACTCGGCTGGACGAGCAGTATTCGGTCTTGTTTTAAAAAGTGGTACTTGCAGTTGGTTGACGCGTGCCAGCTGACTCTACTATATGTGAACTGAAACAGCTGAAATATGAATTAACTAAACCACCTCATTGCACTTGAACTGCATTTTCGTAGCATGTGCTTGTGAGAGCTCTGGTCTTCTCGGATTTCTCTGGTTACCTTTTATGGTCAAAGTATTCACCACAGAGCTCACATGCATGCACGTTAGTCACCTAATGCATACGAAAATAAGTCAGCTGTTTAGGTTGTCACATTTTTCTGACAATAATTGAACTACCCTGCAACAGAAACGCTTGTTAACATTAGTCCATTTCGTTCCAGTCATCTCAGTCACATTATCTGGAGCTGAGCACAGGCAGCAATGCATTCTGGTCTCTCTGGACTCATAAACTGTGTAGATTACAATAAAGACCCTGTATCACTCTGGCTTTTCTGTTAGCTACAGGGGTAAACGTGTTTCGAAAGGGCGCAGTTGGGGGTAGTAGGGGGGATAAAATGAAATAAAGTCATCATGTGGGGGCTAGAATAAATGCTACTATGCTGTAATTCTCAGGTTTAGCTCACGGAATGAACAAGCCATCAGAGGTAGAAGGCAGAGGCAAATGTAAGAGATTGATTTTGTATTTATATAGCAGTAACTTCAGCACTAGATGAATAGTTCATTAAGAGTAATTCCTTTGTTTGTGGTAGATAGATGCTTTATTTGCACAGACCTGCAGTGTTTCTTGTCAGTTTGTCACTGTAAGAAGTGTATTGATTTGGCAACTCTTGCAGAGTACAGTAGGCACATTCCTTTAGGCAGTAGTGTCTGGGAGAGATACAGGGTGACTGCCAGCGGTGACCTCAGCCCAGCCCCTCGCAGCTCAAGCCCGGGTGCTATATGCCATTCATGCACTTTACAGTTGGACTCTAACATGGAAAGAATGTCGTACCCATGTCACTCTATCTCTTTGCACTCCCTTTCATTTCATGGTGTGGTTGATCTTTCAGATTCTTTTTTTTTTTTTTGTTGGTTTTACTCCACTTCTCTCCCCCCCCCCAACAGCTGCAGTGCATAAAACTTACACAGCTCATTAAAATTCCCGCTCCTGTTCCCTGAAAGGCATCGATAAAATTCAAAGTAAAAATCACTTTTGCAAAATATTTAAACTTCTTTCATTTGAGGAATTTCTCCTCCAGTGTTGGTAAAATGATAAAACACGCCATTCACACAAATCAAGACAGTGAAGCGTTGATATTTCCTGCTCTCTTGTCACTGTGTTTCTGGCCAGAAGATAAATGACTTTAAAGTGTGGGGTGCTTGTGTTTCAGGCTGCTTCCTCTGTGTCTGCTCAGAATCAGATTTTTCCAGTATCTCATAACCTTCTGCTTTAGCACACACTTATTGTGAAAAATTGTAAGTCCTCTAAGGGCTGCTATATTTGTACATGTTACCCTGGTGACTGTTGATAGTTCCCAGGATGCATCATTTGACAAAGTGACAAAATGTTAAACAGGGATGATCTGTGTTTCACAACCAAATAATACATTGCTCAAGTATAATTTCATAATGGTGGCACTGCTCAGTATTCCCCTGCCACATGTACAGTAGCAACCAAGCTGAGGATTTCTGCTGTGCTCAGCCTTTTTTCCACTCTGTACTTGCCATCCAGTGTTGCATTTACTGGAGGAAAATATTCCTCAGTTTAGCAATGGTCATCCCTCATGGTTTTTCAACATTTTGAGCCTCTGCCAAACCTGCATAGTGGAAAAGGGCCATGGCAACAGCGAGACAGGAAGGAGCTGGAAGTCTTTGACCATTCCGTCAATGCGAGTATAATTGAAAACACATGTTTTGCAATTTCTAAGGATGAAGTGAGGGGTTGGAGAGTTGGCTGAGGCAGCTGCTGCTGCTGCTGCTTTTTGCCTGAAGTTGCAATATTAATTGGATCTAGTAAAATCCACTAGCATTTCCTCACAATAACGTATTGTATTACTATCCTCCCCCTCTTTTTCTGCACAGGGTATGATCGTAAAGAACATGTCCTTCAAGGTCGGGCAGACCCTGACCATTGTTGGAGTCCCCAAGCCTGATGCATCAAAGTAAGTGCTTAATGTAAAACACTATTTTGATATTCTGAAATAAGTTCATCACAATAAAACTGAAAAAGTCCATCTATTTGTGGTTCTTTTTGGTGTTCAGGCAGCATTAATAGTAGTTTACACTTGTGTTCCACAAACAAACATCATGCTTGTTTTACAGAATACTAATCAATTTCAGATACCCCTTGATGAAGTTATAGTGATATCAGGCCCAAGCGTTATCTGTAGAAGGGAATGACAAGGTAGCTTTCATGACATGTGATTGTTTAGCAACTGAAGTCATAAGGCTGAAACCCTGTGCCCTCGGATTTTTTCATTAACTTAGGACAGAGTGTTCAGTACTGTTTTTCAGTCTAGTTTCTCCTTAGTTTCATCACAGAAGGTGACGGAGACGTCAAGAGTACAACTAATGAAACATGGTCCGTGTTTCGTTACGATTCTTTTAATCTTTTTTGACTTTCTGGGCTTATTCAGTTTTCCCTGTGGAACGCAGTAACTGAACGCACCACAAGGGCCAGTCTTTATATGCACACTAACACAGAGATGGAGTTTAAATGTATCTATAATCAGTACAGTGTGACTACCTACAGAGATAATGGTTAGTGGAGGTTGCTGAGGTTCTCTTAGTATTTTCAGTATTTTGTGCACTTGACATCCTCTTATCCATTTTAAATATAAGGGGTCGAATAAAAATGGAATAAATCTTCTTCCTATTTTTTTTAACACTGTTCTGCAGTTTCGCGGTGAACATTGGCCCAGATGATCAGGACATTACTTTGCATATCAACCCTCGTTTTAACGCCCACGGAGACGAGAATGCGGTGGTCTGCAACTCTTACCAGGGAGGCAACTGGTGTGAGGAGGTCCGCGAGACAGGTTTTCCTTTCCAACAGGGAGAGGAGTTCAAGGTGAGAGAGCCTGTTAGCCCTGCACGAGTGTCTGCAGGTATGCCCCCTGTCCTGTATCAATGAATGTTTCATTAGATAAACAGGTATTCATAATGACACGGAACGACATGCAGGAGCTGGTTTTCACTGAATCACCATGCTGCATATTTCATAGAACTGGTGCTTATTTTGAAACCATTAAATGTTATCCAAAAAATGGAGCAGAAGTTCAGTGTGTAACATGTCCATCTGCATATTTTTCTCTGTCTCTGACACACATTCCACCGTCTAGATCGCCATTGAATTCACCCCTGCAGAGTTCCTGGTGATGTTATCAGATGGCTCTACAATCCACTTCCCCAACCGCATGGGTGTGGAGAAGTACTCCGTCATCAGCTTTGATGGGGATGTTCGCATCAGAAGCGTTGAAATCAAGTAAACCTCCCCCCTCCAAGGAACAGTTGGATTGAAATTCAGTTTTTCTTTTCCAGTTTGTCCAGCATAAGGTCACATATACCCACAGCTTTAAAGGTCCTCAACACATGTGGTATCAGTAGTGCCTTACAAGCTCATCACACCATGTGCTATGCAAGAACCCAGCTTGTTGACATGTGCAGATGCAGGCAACAATAGACAGAAATATGGATAGGTAAGACAGACACATACAAAGTCGTAATACTCAGAGGTACACACAGAAAACCAAACGGTAAATATTGTAACTGCACACTTGACAGAGCTACCGAGTGAAAAGCAAACCACACATAAAGTATTCCCAGGCCCATGTTATTGTTATTTGCTTTTTAGTTTGCAGTGTTTAGTTGAAAAGCACCACATAAAATGTGATCATGTGTTCTTTAAGGTGCTTGAAATGTTGCATGCCCTCTTATTTTCCCTCCAGACATTCCAGATTTATAACTGAGCATAATGCTTGCCTTTACAACATGTATTAAAGCATGTCCTTTTATGACAAACATGGACTTTGGTGACTCCTTAAACTTCTTACACAGGCATATAATCTATCTAAAAGCCCCTTCCCTGCCCAGTAAAAATACTATTCCTGAAACACAGAGAATGGTCCACTCTATAATTTAAGTTCACTGCAGTGAAACATTCACACCAACTGACTATGAACTGACAAATGACAATTTCTCATCATCCATAAGGAAAACATTGTTTATCCCACCTCCTTGCAACATCTCACCTGCAGTCTTCATCACTGTGAAGGAGCTTGTGAAGACAGAGTGATTTTTCCACATATTTTCCTGCTATGACTTCTCTTGACCAGCAGGTGCTCCCAGTGAACAAACTATGAATTCACAAGCAATGAATCAAATTTCAGCACGGTCGGCTTGACATCGTCAGTGATTCAACAAGTCTTAATCTTTGTTTCCTTTCTGCTGTGAATGCTTTCTGTTTTGTGTCACTCACACAAGTCAAATAAATCACTAAACACACAAGTATCCACATCAGCCAGTAGATGTCGCCATTGCTATATTAATGCAACTTGCTTTGGTCATGAGGATGGTGGGAACAAAGTTCAGGTGAGACGCTGGTTACAGAATTTCAAAGGCCTTTGAATCAGTCAGTGAATCATGATCTCTGTGAAATTGTTTGTGTCCCCGTGTCCCCATGATCAGAGCTTGAATTGTCCAAAAGATGGTCCAACTCAAGACTTCTAAGACGATAGTGAAGCAACATCTAAAAATCATTTAATCTGACAGCTCTATTGATCTCTGACAAGCATAATGAGGTCTACATGCATGAAACAGCACAGAGGTGTAAATGAAAATCAGAAAAAGATATAAATCTATCCATTATTTCCCACCAGACACATTTTTTTTTTATGTGTGTGTGTGTGTGTGTGTGTGTGTGTGTGTGTGTTTGAGAGACTTGTGAGTATTATTACAATCTAATCTGATGTAACAAAAGGCAATGTGTGTGAGGCTTGAGGAGAGAAGAGGAAGTGAGGAAATGAGTTTATGTGTGAGAACAGGTTCCCATGTTCTGTCCTTCAAGACAAAGGCGGATGGGGTCATGTGGGATGACCTCTCCTTTCTTCTGTTTGCAAGGAATCATTAATAACAGTGCAACATGAGTGTGTTTGTGTGTGTGTGTGTGTGTGTGTGTGTGTGTGTGAGAGAGAGAGAGAGAGCTTGTCAGTGTTGTGAAGCTTCCTGGTGGTGTCAAAGGTGCTCTCTCCAGAGGAGGAGAAGGAGCACGTTTGGTTGCCATGATGACCAAAAATTTAGCCCCTCTCGTGTTCGTCCATCCTCCACTCCCTGCGTGTCTCCCTCATTGTCTCTCTTCCTTTCTCTGCTGAATTGTCTGTCTTGTTCTCCCACTTTCTTAGTCATTCCTGGGCTGTAGCCCACCCCCTTCTCTGCTCTCTTAATTGGAAATAATTCATTTCAACACTTCCCTGCTTCATTATTTTGTGGCACACAGGATCAATAACCAGGGCTGTGTTGTTAGTGTAGTGGATGTGTTCTGCAGCCACCTTGGCTCGAGACTCTCCTACATGTGTCTAATCTAATTGTCCGGACTGTAATTTTATGTTCCTCTATTCTGACACGACATGCACTGCAATGTCTGGAAGACTATCCCCACCTTTGTTGCTCTGCCCCCCCCCCCCCCCCCCCCAGACAAAAAATTGATATTGGACCATAGAAATAAAATTGACTTGACCTCTACTTTTTCCTCCTTTTGCTCTCTTTTTCACTCTGTGGGCATGAACCTGATTGACCAGTATGTGACAAAAGAGGCTAGGGACACAAACCTGTGACCTGTGCAGCACCGTTTCACAGCAATGTTAGATTGTGAGAATAAGTCTGACTGTTGTTCAGCCTCCCTCAACCACAATCTGCTTCCGTACCATACACTGTGATCCTTGTGGGAAAGACAAGCCTGCAGCCCTTCCACACACATCCAATCAATTTTATTAGGGCTTTGATTAACATGTTCCAGTCACCTTGCTCATAGGAGGCCCTGGGGGAAGACACACACTCGCACACGGATATATGTAAATGTGTGTGGTTTCAGCAGGCAGATAGGAGCCATATGCTGAGTTGTCATATCTCTAAATCTATTTCATGTGATGAGTACTGTGGATGTAAACCACATCCCTGTGTTACCATCACCTGTGCCATGTCACTTACTTAGTGTGTGTGAGTAAATGTGCTGAAATGTGTGGAATGGAATGATTCACCTCAGCTTACATAAAACCTTTGTCTATATTTAGCACCAGCATGACTCCAGATTTCTGCACCGAAGCTATCAGCCACACATTGAGATGTGCGTGGGCCCGCCCTGAGCTGACTGCGGTCCTGGATTCATGTTCTGCATGCCTGCCTCACCTCAGGCTTGGGTTTATCTTGTAACATGATAACACATAAACTCAAGAGAACCTGTTGGGTTACAGCATCATGATAGTGTAACCCTGGGGATTTAAATGAAGATTATAGTTTTGTTTTGTTTGTTTTTTTTTTGTGCCAAACACAAAAACAAAAATACAAAACATAATTGCTGTGCAGAAGAAGACAGAATCCCAGGTGGGCTTGTCAGAGTTGTGTCCCCAAAGAGAAATGAAAATCAAGTCCCAAATAATTGTATTGTGCAAGATAAAATTCAATCAAGAGAGCTCGGAGATGGGAATGTCAAACGACCTTATAAGGTGTTATGATACCAAAGTTTTAAAGTGACTGCACCTGAGAAATTCCCCATCATCAATTAATAATTGACTTTTATGGTTACACTTTTTAGGCTTCCATTCAATTTTGAGATAATTTTAAAGCTAATCTATTTGGAAAATTAAGACAATCTTTGTCTTGCTAGTGAATACATTGAGGTCTTTTGGTTGCAGAGTTAAAGTACGTTAAGCTGTTCAGTGAGGTGATGAAACAATATCATTTAGATATTTAAGAAATAACAAATGACAAATGTCCAAGGATGGAGCTTTGTGGAACTCCATATCTCAATTGATCTTTAGGCATCTATGAAAAGAAAGATTTTGAATATCATGGATATTCAGCACAAATTCTTGAACATTTCAGACTGAAATGCATGAGGACCTTGTAAAATTAGCCAGGATATTCTATAGGCTGGCAGAATGGAGGTGACTGTCAGAAACCACACTGGTGTCTATCCATATGGTTGTAATTTGTCAATTGTTTGACATCTTTCATGTATTATTTTCTGTTTATCAATGCCAGTGTCTGCTAAAGTATTATCAAAGCGCCTTGATTTTCTGTTCAGGATCAAAAAGCTGAGTGTCCTATCACCTGCAACGTGATATTCAAAATGGTATGACTGACACTGATATTCTTCGGGCGAGCACTGTGGCTGACAAAACCTGATCTGTGACCCTGTAATACAGCTTGACTCTCAGAGGAGTGCCATATAAAGTGTCTATATATAAATACCTATGAAACTGAGAGAGATCTATTGTGCACTTATCCCCATCTGGTGACATTAAAGGGCTTTACTGGAAATCCAATAGTGGACTGCTGCTGCAGTTTACATTCAAATTCCAAAAGAGATTTTTTTTTTTGCTTTTTTTTTTTTTTGCTTTAACTTATCACTGTGAAATTAATTGATCGCACAACGTGATGGACATAGAATAAACCACAAACTGCAGAACAGCCCTGACAGCTTGGAGAGTACATTGTCATTGACATGCCCTATGGTGACAGTGTGTGTTTGTGTGTGTGTGTGTGTGTGTGTGTGTGTGTGCGCGCACAGACATGTGCATGCACAGCAGCACAGGTGACCTTTTACACATAGTAAGCCCTTTCAAACATCAACAATCAGTCCTTAGCTGCACTGCACATATCTAGTTTATATTTGAAAGCTAATATTATTGAACCTGCTGCAGAAAAAGCTGAGAAAGATCTGTGAGGCATTATTTTCAATTGTTAGCTGCTTTTACAGCATTGCTGAACATGTAGAAATGTTCATCTCATTTTGGGGGACTTAAGTAAAGCAATGAATGTGCAATCTGTGTATCTGCATGCATAAAATATATGCACCATGTACTGAATGTTTGAATGTTTTTTGAGGCTGTGCGCCTTTGAGGCAGAGTTCACCGCCTATAACCGCCAACCACATTTGTAATGCAGGTCACACACATTGTGTCAAAGTCACTCACCTTATTTACTTGTCTCCTGGGCTGGAATGAAGCTAGTCACCATTGACATGGACTGACAACCTTCCTGGTGCGACTTCAGTGACTTTTAAATACTAAGGTCTAACACCGGGACTCAAGATTTGATGCTATACAGGCTAAACTAAGACTTACCTCTCGTATCATACCTGAAAACCAATTTGTATTGCAGCAGTCAAACCTCAGGATGTGTGGCAGGAAGCAGTAACCTGACTGCTCTGCCAAATCACAGCAGTGCACATTCAGTACAGTTATAGATCTATCTATATGCTTTACTGAATTTGCATTTGTTCTTACACCACTGATAATGTTTCTCCAGTTAATATACAGGTTTTCCCTGCACTGCCAGTGCATACTGTTGATGCCTCAGGAACATCCACTTATTTTTTTCAATTCAGATAAACGTGTTAGTAAAATCCCTGTGTTTTAAATTCAGTTTGGGCCGGAGTCTGCAAAATACAAATACTGATTTTGTAAGCCTTCATTACAATGCATTGATCCACTTTTATGTGCAATCCAATGGGAACATAAATTTACCTCTAGCAAGCATGTAATGAGCCACACACAGGCAAGGCCTTCATAATTTAAATGACACGTTCACCCTGAAACTGAATTTGTATTTAAAGTGATAAGATTTTCTATCTCTGTGTTGGTCTTAACTTTCCTGGAAAAAATGCCGCATTAAGTTACTGCTAATGCAAACCGAACATTTACTATTAAAAGCATTTGACTGGTGAAACATGACGTTTATCATGAAGCGGTCACAGGAAATGCAGTGGGTTTGTCAGCGAGATTAGCGTTTGCCTCTCTGTTTGTCATTTTCTGCATTTTCTGACAGCAGATCAGTTTGAAATGAGCTGTTCGACGAAGAGCTGCTGGTGACAGGATGCAAACCTCCAACTTCTCAGCAAGGTAACCAACTCCTTTCAGTTTTCACTGTGTCCTGCTGGTCGCAGACTCATGCTGTGCGCCGCATAAAACCAGATCACAAATGCTCATGGAATAATGGAATGAGGCCAATTATTTCCTGACTTCTTCATTAATGCGACAATAATTTGTTT
Source organism: Chaetodon auriga (assembly GCF_051107435.1). Taxonomy (NCBI): domain Eukaryota; kingdom Metazoa; phylum Chordata; class Actinopteri; order Chaetodontiformes; family Chaetodontidae; genus Chaetodon; species Chaetodon auriga. The sequence continues at coordinate 13,194,561 of NC_135089.1, read as the reverse complement.
TGCTGTCGAAATTATGTAACCTGTGGTATTAAACCACATTCGCTGTTCTCACCAGTACACTACAGGTGTTGCCAAATCAACCAGGAATTAAATCTTCTTGCTATTAATGTTCCATTAAACTTAGACAACAGGGTCACAATACTGCAGTATTTTGAATCCGACCACCTCTTGATACAAGTGAATTAAACTTCTAATCTATTATAGTGTCCATCAAGCACCCACTGAACAGGGAGTTTAATTTACTGAGTGCTTGTTTCAGGCGAGGACTCAGAGTTCTGGGAATGTTGATGTACTCTTAACATCAAGCAAATTGTGGGCTAAATTGTGGGAGTTCAATGATTCATACTTGAAATGTGTCGGTAAGAACAAACAATATACTCCTCAGGTTCTCCTCATTCTAACAGTTCAGGAATAAAAGAAGATGCTTCATAAACTTTCTTGTCTTGAGACTTCAGAGCAGAGCTGTCAGATGAAACATTGTTGGAAATGACAAAACTACACTGATGGAGCTGACAAGAAACACATTGTGATTGTGGGTGTGCATCAGTGATAAAAGAAGCATAAGGAGCCATAAGCTCCACTGTTTTGTTGATCCAGATAGCACCCTTGTTGGTTTGCTCGCTGTCGACTGCAAACACAGGGAAAGAATTTCAAACTGAATGTTCACTGACATCCTCTTCCCCATCTGTCTGTTTAGTCCAACGTTGGCCTGCTTTGTCTAGCAGCTTGCACACACACACACACACACACACACACACACGTCTTCCTTATTGTGTCCCAGTTGCTTTTATTTGTAAGTCTCTTCCATCCTCTTGAATCACAATGAGCTACATTCACTGGCATGTGTGTTTTTAAGTGCATGCTTCCTCAGCGAGAGAGCTACTCTGCTCGGTGAGTGTGACAGTCTCCTGTGAAAAATGCTGTGAGGAGATCTTTGGAATTTTTCTTCGTCATGTAAGTGAGGAAGTGAAGCTTTTGTCCTTCCTATTTTATGAAAGAATGATCATCTAAATGAATGCATGAAGCCATGCTTGTTGCAACAAAACTGGGTATTTTAGGACAAAATGCAATCTTTTCCTAATCCATAACAAGTCATGTTAGGTGCCTAAACCTAACCAGACTTTAACCACAGTGCCAAGATTTCTTGTGGTGATTGGTTGAATTACTTTCTGCTCACCTCTCTTCTACCTCCTCCATCCCTTACCTGATCCGCCGGTCACCTTGGCTCCTTCACAGCTCTCTCTGTACTCATCTCTTCCTTTATGCGCTCTGCTGCCTCTCGCCACCACCTTTCTCTCTCTCACCGGCCATCTACCGGCGCCTCTGCAGAAATGTCCCTCATAATCTTTCCCTTTTTCTTCAGGTTTACTCACACTCGTCCCCTCAGGCAGGGTGAGTCAGGTGTGACCGCATCTCTGGTTCCAAGAACTGCCGGGGTTAAACAACAACAAACTCCAATCTCTGTGCTGTGTGGCACACACCTCCCAGGTTTCTCATTCAGATATGGGTTTTCATATCTGCCTGGCTCTCTCTCCTACACCTGTTGTGGTGTGGTCATATTCCTATCAAAGCCCAGTGTGTGCGTAGACATGCACGTGTGTGTGTGTGTGAGACTTTTTCAGGTCTCTTCACTGTTCAAACAATATGAATGCTGTCTGTTTGATTCAGTGTGTCATGGAACTCCATACACCCACACAGTGAGTATGTATGTATAATGTTGGGGCATCAGAACGCACACACATCCGCACATTTTCTCATGTGCGCAGTGTTATTTGAAAACATACAGGATAAGACAATGCTAAGTAAGTTTGTGAGTGTGAATGTATTAAATCTAGCTTCACAGTAACCAAAGGTAATATAACATATTATGCATGTTTGCAGTTCAGGGGACATTTCCTGTATTGTTATACAAATGCTGTGGCTCTCAATGTGAGCATGACACCGGTTCATGCTTTACAGGTGCAGATGCAATGGAGCTCTATTCTTCCTTTCTTATTTCTATCTCCCCCCGTCCTCATCCCTTTATTTCTTTTTTCATCCCTCGACCAAATGCACCCCCTCACTCTCCCACCTTTTCCCGCCTCCATCCTCAAACCACAGTGGCCTCCGCTGCGCTCTACTTGCTACTTTTCTTGCATGTCTCCCTGAATGTTTGGATCGATAAGAGCCGGCTGCGTAATAGAATTAGGCTCTAATGGAAAGTACAAACTAGCTTTCTATTTACTAAATCCCTCCAGGGGGGCGCTTGGTAGGTAAAGAGCAGACTGTGAAATGAGACTGTAGTGGAGGACGTATGTCCACAGTATTCATGTGTATGGTTGTCCGTGTGTGTGTGTGTGTGTGAACGTGCATGTGTATGTGTGCATGTGTGTACATGCTTGTGCATGAGGTGAAGGGTGATACTGTAAATACACATAAAATAAAGACAAATTGGATTAAATTCTTCGAATGCTGTCTCAATGTCAGGAAGATGGATTTTTCCAGAAGTGATGTGTGCGGCTGAGGACAGCAGCATTGAGAGAGTTGTCTGTTTGTGCATGACTACACACGTGTTTGCAAACATCTCATGTGTCCACAGAATGTCTTGGTTTTAGAATATGACCTCCTGTGAAGACATCAGGGGTTTTCCATTAAAATGCAAATCTAGAAGCACAAATAGCAATAAGGAGATGTGTAGTAACAGTAACAGGTGTGTTAACTCAACAGTTGACACACGTAATGTTGCTAAAATATTTAAATTAAGCACAACATATTCTCACACTTCCACAAACCACTGTTCATGGCTACAATCAACGCTTCAACAACACTCCCACAGATTATAAAGAGATTGTATTCACGGCCGCTGAAACCTGACAGGAAACAATTAAAAAGATGCAATTAGAAATATTGTTTGGTTTTATTTGATTTTTGTTTGAAACAAAAGCGCTCGCTGCCAAAGCACAAAGCTAACAGCACACAGCTAAACAAACAATCCATCAGTCCAGTGGGCAAAACATCACAGTTGGGGTTTAATGGAAGCAGAGTTGTTGTGTGAATTGCTTTTGTTGTGGCATTGCTTGGATCTGACAGCCCAGGCCTGTTAAATGTGAACATTTTTAAATAACAAAATGGCTTTTTCTTTGACTTCATTGTCACTCTCCCTTTTGTAAACTGGCTTACTTGCTCTCACCTCTTGGCTCTTCATCCTCTCTTTTGTACTCTTCGCCAATCCTTTTTCTGTCTTCTTTAATGGTTCCTAATCTCAAAGTTGAGAGGTACTTTGTGAGCACCCCTTTTCTTAATTCTGCCCTGTTCCTGTCATCAATTGCACTCCCCCCCCCCCCCCCCCCCTCTCAGCCAGTCACTTTCTCCAGCAACATTGAAAGATGTAAGAGTAACATGACCCCCTTGGAAGGATCCTTCAGCGTGACGTAGACATGACTGATGAGAAACACACTTGCACACAAAGACATTCAGGAGCTAATCCACTCAAAGGTGAACACATGTCCAGTCAACTGGGACTCTGAATGTTTCATAAGAACACAGGGGGCCACAGTTCAGATTTCAGTTGTGCAGGTGCGAGCGTGCTCTGTGGGCGGGTGTGTGTGTCAAAGAGAGAGAAGGTATGAGTGTGCAGAGAGAGGCAAAAGCTGGCAAGGAGCATTCATGGCACACAGGGGAAATTAAAAATGCTTTACATGAAAGACATTATAGACTAGGAGTGTCACAGTTTAGACAAATGTTTCATGTCACATGAGATCATAGAGATGGATGTCGTCTAAATGCTAGCTGCCTATTATGTGAAGTCATCAAGCTGAACTCCTGGAGGGGTGTGTGTCTCTGTGCGTGCACAGTATGTTCTGACTGCATTTGCAAATGGACGCAGGTAAATATCACCAAGTTACTTGCATGCATGCACATTGTGTGTGTCAGAATGTGTAAGAGTTCTCATGTCACCTTCATGGCGATGACTGTTTTAACGGGGCTTAGATAGTGAGTGTGTGGTTTGAGCCTGTGGCACTAATCACTTTCTTCCAGATCCCTCCATGCTACAGGTACCTCCAGGACTCCCCCTTATCTCTACCCAGAGTGGGTGAGTACACACACACACACACACACACACACACATACACACACACACACACACACACACACACATTGGGATGTAGCCTATCTCTTCCCAGCAGCCCTGGAGGCTATGTACAACTGGCATCTCTGTGGAAACCTCTATCAACGTGGCCATCCAAACTGACATACCTGATTTAAAAAAGTTTCACATGACTTTTCAGCCATGTTTGGTTTGTCCCAGACTCTAAAAACTGTATCAAACAGAACATTTCAATATTGCCACAAAAGCAAGCGACCAGCCGTGTATTAGTACAGCACTGGAGGCTGAAGTCTGACTTTTTAGATTCAAGCAAAGGAGGTGCTTAAGTGAAACACTCCACATTAAACCTAAGCAGCTGTACATGAAATAATTATTTAAATATAATAGAAATCTAACATAAAATGTGTAATATAAACACAAAGAACTGTTACCTCAACCGTGATGACAATACAGTGCAACTTTTTGGATGCTGTTGCATTTAGATGCCAAAAAACGAGGCCAGAAAAGGTCCACACTACAGCATCTCTCAGCAAGTGTCAGTCGTGGGAGTGTTTTGTCCCGGGTGAGTAAATGTTTTTATTTTGCATCACTCTTCTGCACAACTGGATGCCATGTTTGTGGTATAAACAGTCAGACTGTGTCAAACTGATTCCTCAACACTGCTATTGACATAAGCATCTGACTGTCACTTTGGCAGGTTCTAGTAAAAATCATGCACTAATGTTATTGTCCTGAATAAAAAGACCATGATATGACTCATGGCATTACACAGCTGCTGCGTTACTTCCCTGCCTCATGTTACTGCGCCATTGCTTGGCTTTGTTGCGGTGCATGTGACGTGGCGTGATGGGATGTGATGTGACAATAAGTGACATGATGTGCCTTGATGTGATGCAATGCAACATGATGGTGAAATTCTTATTCAAACACATTTTAAGGCTTTCCCACACTGTTCAGTAACTAATGCAATCTAATGATTGTTCCACTGTCACGCCAAAGTGGCTCTTACCAGAACAAGCTCTCTAAGTTTTAGCAGCAGTAATGCCAAGTCAGTGACATGTCCATTGTTAATAATAGATAGAAAAAGACTAGTCTGGGAGCTTATTCTTTAAAACACACAGAGTACCTAGCATTGTTTCTTTGTTCTACTTGTTAATTGCCTGACCCATGCATTGTATTTCCTCATAAGTGCCAACCCAGACAAAGCACGCAGTCAGCAAATATCACCCCTCAGTTCCAACTGTGCTCCCTAAACCTCAATTATTCACAACTTATGAATAACGCACTTTACCTCAAGCTGGCAAGTGGGGGTATTTTTGCACATGGCGCCTTGAATTAGTCATAACCTCACAATGGCAAAACATACAATTTTCATGCCTCCAGCCTTTTTCTTGTGTGGTGCATTAAAGTGCCATAATAAGTATTTTGCTGTCAATACATGCAGAGGATGTCTAAAACTAACCCATGTGCTTAAGCTTCAAAGCGACTAGCTTGCTGCTTTCACAGAGACTGACCTGGCATGTGAAGGATTGTGGTCATGTTTTATTGATCTTAAATCTCAGCAGCCTCTCTCTTTATGCTGTGTGGATCAGCATTATTTTTAATGACCAGCTAACAATAAAACACATTTTTAGCACAAGGAACTCTTAAGTTGTTATGCCAGACACTCTCTGTCAGGTAAACACTGTGACAAGGCGTTGGAGCTCTGTTGTCATTCTGTTGCTATGCCCTTCTCAGGAGAGTATATCCATCACATTAGCTGCTCTAGTCTGCCTTTTTAGTATTGTACATGATCTTATGCAGTATTTGATGGAAGATATAAAATAAAATTGAGATTTGACCCTCATCTGAGGTCATGAGGAGGCCCAATAGTGAGAATCCTTTTTGGAAAAAGTCAAAATAAATTAAGATTGCCATACATGATTTGGAATATGATTAGGCCTAGTGGTTAAAGGTGGTAAAACAGCACTAAAACTCATGCAAGGAAGTATCTGAAGAGTTCGTGAGAAGGTTGACCAAGTGCTCTGACCCCTCTTTGGAGGAGGTTAAGGCAGATAAATGGTGGGAGCAAGAGAGTAATGGCCCACATTAATGCGAGTCTTTTCCAACAAGAACTTTTCAGCAGGCTGGATAGCGCAGAGAAGGGTCGAGCTGCTCGTTTGTTAGCTGTCCATGGTGCTGAAAGAGTAGAAAATACGGCACCAAGGAATGACTTTTTATCACACAGTGTGTGTGTGTGTGTGTGTGTGTGCGCGCGCGCGCGCGCGCCCCCACACACTGATTTTCCATCTACTTAAACGCCTCTTGATGTCTCTCTCTCCTGAGACTTGACTCGACTTTTACACAATACGTTATCTCATCATGTGCCAAGTTATGGCCACCCGCTTGCCAAAATGATCCGCAGCTCACTTCGCCCCCCCTCCTCCCCCCCGTGCTTGAATTCGAAGTTGCTCATGCGTGACTCTTTCGCGTTCACGCTGCGATGGTGCGTTCGCTTGTCCGATCTCATGAAGACATGAAACGCTCAGGCAGACTATCCACCGCTGTGAGCGTGTCGCGGCTACTTGCGCGTGTGCGCACTTATGCTACGTTGCCCCTGTGTGTCACATCACAATGCCGGTGCGAACTGGTTATGGGGGCACAAGCATACCTCATCAAATATTTAATCCGTCATCCACAGTTTTCCCACAGATTGCCATCCCCGCACGCCACACGCACGCTCGCACGCGTTCTCACGCGGAGGGTTCAGCTCCTCTTCATCTCCTTTCTCTGACACTCATTTCAGTTCAATTAGAGTTCAGTTTAAGAACGAATTTGCTGCTGTGCCACGAGCACTTTTTCGATGGGGACTAAATAAATGTGAGTGTTCCCTGAACAATCGGGGGCATGATCCCACATCAGCATCGTGTTACTCTTCATTCAGGAGTCTATTGTTGCCCATTTCCCTAAATGTGACTCTCTCTCTCTCTCTCTCTCTCTCTCTCTCTCTCTCTCTCTTACACTCAGAACTCTTCGCTGAGAATTCAACCAACAAGACACGGTTTTGACGCGCCGGAGATAAATTAATAAACGCATGGAGCTTGGGAATAATTAGGAAAAATCCACTTTTTCTGAGTGTCTGGTGGTTTAAAGTGGAGGACGTTTTAAGACATTTTTGGGTTTTGTTTTGTGCTTTTTTTCACCCATACATTTCACCGAAGCGATTTTGGCTGCATGAAGAGAAGACGCTGGCGGACAGAGGCGCCCCTCCGTCGCGTATTCCAGCGGGAGGATGATGAAGTGAAGCCTGTACTCTCGTAGAAAATGTTGTATTTTAGCCTGCAGGTGATTAACTGTTGCGGTTGGCTTTGAAAACAGGCACGCCTTTTGGGTAACACCGTCGGGGAATATCAAGTTGAGCTGTGAAATTGGTGCCGGAATGGTTTGTGAAGATGTGAAATGTTCCTCGTATTCATTTATGCGGGAAATGGAAAGAAAAAAAAGAGAGGTACGTTGTTAAAACATGCTCGATCGGACACATATTTTTCTCCTGCTTCGTAGGATTTTTTTGCAGTGTGCTCAGTCAACGTGACCGTGGTTAAAAAAAGTGTTCCCAAATTCCTTAGCGCATACAGCTTAAAGTGGAACTCAAAATATTGATTATCTTTGACATTTACCGTCTCGAAATGGACGTTTAGGAGCCTGTAAATAAAACTCGGCGGGTAACAAATCCAAATATAGAATTGCTGTTTGATTTTTTTTTCCTTGGCTCTCTGGAAATGTGAGTCCGGTGGAGACCAGTGCGCACCACACAGAGTCGCCAAGGCTGCAACGCACAACCCAATTTTCCACCGGGGAACCCGTCTGTGCACCGCAGCATCGCAACGACGTCCTCGCCTTTCCTCGCTGAGATGCCTCCGTGTGCACCGATTCCTTAAATGGCCAGTGGATACTGATTCTCCATGGTGTTCACCGGCCAGGTGTCTCAGAGAAGGCGAAACCTCGGCTGCTTGGCTCGGTAAATCCTGGACACACCTTTTTTAATGTCAGGCAAGGTAAGTTTGGCCTATTTCACTTCAAGTCTGTCACGTTGCTGTATTTACTGGGGTCCTCGTGGGCTGTAATGTTAGAGCGTTTTTAAGGAAAGCTGAAGGAAAGCACACACAGATGTTGTGTTGCCTGTTTATTAGACCTGAAGCCCCACTGATCCGACAAGTGATCTTTTTTTTTCTTTTTTTGACGCGTTTACCTTCAGGTATCTGCCAAGAGAGATTTATAAAACAACTTGTCATGTAAATATCTCGCTGAAAATGACACCAGCTTCTATAACACTGGCCTTAGAAAACGAAATTTGGGAATGCTGCATGTTTAGGCAGATATCCATCGCTGTGACGTTATTTATTTTCACAACTAAAACAATAATTTGAGCAAACATTTTTCATTGACTGTTGCTGCAATCAGACTTCAGCGTTGTTGCTGCGTTTCTGTATTTTAAAGACAGTCTGCAAAACCTTGTGTTCAAGATTAAGTGGACTGGATGTAATCTGGATTATTATTCATTCAGTTATTTTTTTTTTCTTTGCAACATCACATTGTCTGTTCTGGTTTGGTTTGCAAACAAATTGCAACAAAACGTGTGTTGCTCTCAGATTTCTGACGCTGTCCATGGTGCTGAACAGTGTTCCCTGGCAAAGTTGTTGAGGGCCTCATTATGTCTTGTGGACAAATGAAGAGGCATCACAGTACCTGACGCAGCCAGGAATCAGATGTGTTGTTAGAGACTTCACTGCTGTACATGTTGACTTTTTGTTTCTTCTCTTTTTGAATACTTTCAAAGAAAACGTATCCAGTGAAGCCAGTGGTGCAAACACCTGATCTGACAGAGCGTGATCTCACTGGAGTCGCCGCCCCCTCTCTCCTCTGCTTGTCTTCTTGTTGATGGAGAAATTTGCTGCTATATAAACCTCATTAGTGTGTCTTGCACCAAATGCAGACTGAAAAAAAAAAACTAGATGTTGTTGATCCAAGTGCTGCAAATTGCTTTAACAGCCCCTTTTTTTCATCCAAGCAGGATCATTTAAGGGTAAAGGGACATTTGTTTTTGTATATTTATGATCTGGGTGGACTGACTCTCGCACTCTCTATCATACGTTGCTTGTCATTTTTCTAGAAATGTAAGCTCACTCTCTTGCTGCACCCATTGTAAATGACTCCGCATAACACTGCCATCTTAAAGTCTAAAACGTAATATAATTGGATTGCACCAACAGGCTCACATGCGGCCTCTGTATTGCTCTCAGCTGAAGAGGACTAGACGTGCAGTCTGCCATCCCAAAACGAATCTTTTTGTTCACGCTGGTAATGGCAGCGCTCCTGCATGCTGAGGTCACTCTTAAGGCCTTCCAATAATGAAAAGCCCTGGAGCTGCACAATGAGAGGCAAATGCCAACTGTTTTTAGCGAACTCTAACCCCTTCAAGTGACCCTTTGACCAAAGCATCGATGAGCCTGATCACTCATATCGGCTCCCTCCCTTCCTTCTTATTCATGATAGTTTCTGCAGTGTGTCTAACCTCAAGCCCCTGGTATGAGCAGCTCTTGCATGAGCCGATGTCTTATGTTGGTTGATGCTATTATTAAAAACACTGATAAATGCCAGGATTACATGGAGCATTTATGTCCAGCATTCAAGTGTTGCTAATCATATAAAGATCCATGCATATTAGCTTCCATCAACTCTGAATATGACTCACCACTTCAGCATATACATGTATGTATATAAAATAGCTCTAATCTCCCATGAAGGACCAAAACTATTAGAAAGACAAAGACATTGCTGCAATCAGTGAGCAGTAATCATTGAATGTCTTATTCTGGAAATGTCAGTGCCACTCTACACACACTGAGTGACACAGGATAGGATATTCTGCACTTTGTGTCCTTGAATCTTTCTCGCCTGTTACTGTAGAGTTGGGACTTTTGGCAATTGCAGACAAGAAGTTAACAAATTCTGTGCTGCTGCCCAAAGAGCAAACTGCAGGGAGCAATGCAAAAATCCTCAGAATGAGCACAAGGAGGAGCAACACATGATGCTGAAGGTCTTTTATAGAGCAGGGTCAAGGTACATTTGCAGTTGAGTCACTCCCGAGACACTCCTCACATACATGACATGCATATTTACTTTCTTGCGCACATGCCCAGATACACACATTCACACATAAGAGCACACACACACACAAGCAGACATCAGGTTTTGGCCTGTGAGAGAGCTGGCATTGTGGTTCACCGTAGGGGGCAGAGAGAGGGCATTTATAGTTCTTTTGTAGCATAAGTTCACAATGACCTGAAAGTAACAGGGGGTGGCGCAAATGGAGAGAAAGAGAGTGTGTATGTGTGTGTGTGTGTGTGTAGAAAGTGAGACAGAATGACAAGCAGAAAAGAGATAGGAAGAGAAAGAACGTGAGAGAAGACAAGGAGACGATCAGGGAAAAAACGATGAGGAAGACTTAAGAGAGAGGAGGACATGGAGCGAAGCAGGGCGCGAAAGAGAAGTGAAAGCTGAGGATGAGGAGGTACAGGAAGTGTAAAGATCAAGGGATATGTTAGGGGAGACAGAGAGAAAGGGAAGAAGAGATTGAAGGGATGAAAATGGCAAAGGGCTGGAGGGAGCACTGAGACAGGGATAGCGAGCAGGATGGGAGTGGGTCTGCAGTGAGTGCTGGTATTATTCAGTTAGGTGAAATGATCGGTTTATGCTTGACAACTGTGCGGCGAGGGCAGCCACATACTGCGCCTTGAGAGCCTCCTGTGAAGGCCACAGGAAGTGTGTGTGTGAGAGAGAGAGAGAGAGGGTTTGGTAGCTGTGACTGTCGATATTCTATAAAGAAAGAGCTAATGTGACAGGTGGAGGGTCAAACACCGGCAGAGACAGCAAGACACAGACATAATAAGAAAAATGGCTAAAAAATGGCTGATAACAGATCTGCTTCTTTTATTGTCTGATATGATGTAGCTAAATCACAGAGAGGTTAGTTCAAGACTTCCTTTCATTTCATTGATATTCTGCACCGGCCCTGGAAAAGCAGTAGTTTGAAATAATACTCACTGGCCTGGTTGACATATGAGTATTATAAATCAGGTGGTCTTGACTTCAGACGTACCCCTCTCTGTCTGTGTGTGTGTGTGTCTCTCTCTTCCTGGAAATGTGAGTCACTGTGAATGCCACGGGCAGGCAAGGCTGTTGACTCATGTACACTTACCCACAGGCTCTGCTATTGTTTCATACTGAACGTGATTGTGACCAAAGGTGTGTGTGTGTGTGTGTGTATGTGTGAGACCATGGGGGTGTTTGTGCATCTGTACGCCACAGATTGCATGCAAAGACCCGTAAATATGAGAGATCAAAGAAAATCAGGCTACACAGAATAGTAACAGCTCACAAAGTGGGACTTTTCTTTTACCGAGAGCACTAAATTACAAATGCAGCTGCTCAGGTGAGTCACATGAATGTGAATAGTGATTTTACAACTGTAAAACTGTTAAACTATAGCCGTCAGAGTTTTAACAGACTGTCCAGCTGAATAAAACATGTAAACTCTTCACCCATTAAACTACAAAACTATTTAATGAGGCACAGTCCTGACAATAAAATGACATTTGCCACAGGTGTTTGCAAGGAGAAACAGAGCTCCTTCGTCGGTGCTTAAATATTAACACACAGCTGAATCAATGCCTCACTGACACTGTAAAACCGCCGTTTCACACAGGCTTCAACCTCTGAAGGCTATCTAAAGGCTTAAATGATAGGTTCATATTCTAAGTCTGTCTTTAAACAATGTTCAGGTACCCACATGTACATTTAATCCCGCTGTAATCATGTCTCCTGGTCATACTGGCTCTTTAAAGGTCGTCTCCTTAATATGCGTTAACGTGAGGCTTCAGCAGGCTGAATTAGAAAAACCCTGAGTTGCAGCCTTTTTAGTATGAAATGTCGTCTTTGTGTTACTGTGCCTGTACTGCAGCACAGTGCAGAAACACTGTGAAAAAATAAAAACAGGGATTCTACTAAAAAGACTGTTAGACACCCACTGAAACTGTGGCTGCTTCAGATTAACATCAGACAAACTTCGTAATATATTTTTGCACAGAAGCAGGACTGGGGATTTTGTCCCCTTTCTTTTGCATGTTAAGAAAGAATCTTCTGCTGTTTATGAGCAAGAGGAATGACTACAGCCTATGTATGAGACGCCGGATGGGTGTGACATAATGTTGGTATTTGACCATCCTAGGTATCACAAAGGGTTGACATATTGGAACGTGAACATTGTTTCAGGATTGACTTAAAAAAATGTGAGTCCATCATTCATCCACTCATCTCTACATATTAGTCCTGATGCAAAGCTGCATGTATTTACTCAGCCTTTCAGGGTGCTCCCATTCAGTCCTCATGGGCTTAAAAAAGAGCACACACCTGCCTGTTTCCTTATCCAACAAAATAGGAAAGGTTGGCTTCATCGGGAGAAATATTTACCATGCTCTTTATCAGGGCTAACCAAAGTGGGGCCCGGGTTCATGCTCTTTATGTGATAAGTATATCACTCCGGCTTTCAGGATAGGCAGAGAGAGCAGGGCTGATAGTGGCTGGTGTCATATGTAGTGAAGAAAAAACGAGCGTCACTGTTGAAAATGAAGCTTTTGTGACAGAAATGCTCTTAGAATCTGTCGCTGCACTGGAAAAATCCAACTCCTTTAAAATCCTCCTTTAAAACAGTATGTGACATATCTGTGTTAGCCTCATACGAGGGACAATCAGCATGCAAAATACTGATGAGATTAAAAAAAATAGTGTCTATAAATAGTGTCTGTGTATACACGTGCATAGCCAGAACAAAACAATGTGTACATGTCAGCATCTGTGTTCTGTATCGCTTGTTTATCTATAGACACACCTCCATTTCGGTGTGAGTGCATGCATGCAGTGTGTCACACGTATTTTATGTATCACATTTAATCCAGGTGCTTTCATTCAGTGTGCTCAGGTGCAACATCCCACATACACACACGTCTGCAGCTAATCTCTGTTGACAAGCAGCGGTCGCCCCATCACACAACATCCCAATTATAGATGATTGTATGCCACACAGCATATGAGGGTGTGGATTTACGGCAACCGCCAGTGTATGTATTTAAAATGATGTGTTTGTCATATCAGGGATTATTGTGCAGTCGTCTGAATTCTCGTGACAGGTGATTGTTGCTGGTTAAGCTGCAGTTCGCTCTGTAAGTAAAAAGTTCCGTTGGATCGGGAAATAAAGGTTTTAGTTATTGAGATGATGCATGTTTTTTTTAGATTTAGATGACGACATATTGCGACTACACTTTCTTCAAACCAGTCCTGAAATACTCAGAATTTCCTGCCAAGAAATGACTTTAGTATCACATTGATTTTAATGTGTACAATTTCTTTCAGCTGTCCTGTACGATACTTTACAACACAGGAGTTTACAAAGTGCAAAGCCTTTCAGAAACTTGAATTTTAGGGAAAAGGAGTGTGTATTAGAGATAGTTGTCTCGTTGGTGTTTGGTTGAATCTGGACCACAACCCTCCCAGAAGGATCCCCAGCATGTTTTGTTGTCCCAAAAACATCCACCCTCAAACCTGCTCCATATTACTGACACAAAAATTCACACTTCAACCCCATTCCACCATTTTTATTTCTTTCCAAACTCCCTTTTATCTTGATATTTGTACCTTAAATCTCCAACATGTAAATCTGACCATACTAACATATGACAAACTGTTCAGTATTTAATGAATGCACCTAAAAAAAAAACACGCCCTTGTTATCACCTGATATTTCTCCATTGAGTCCTGTCTCTTATCACTAAACTGTCTCTGCCTCACACACACACACACACACACTCACACACACACACTGGACCCATTCTTCCTTGCTCTCTCTGACACACACAGACACACATGTGGTCCCTTGGCGTGCGTCTTCCGCAGCTGTTTTGTCACCTGTCAGGGCTGACACCAGTAAGGAAGGCCATCTCAGGCCCGCTCGACCGTCACTAAGTCATTCTGACGGACACCGCATCCCGCCGTTCAACCCCACTCTGCTCGCTGCTCAGTGATGTGAACAAACGGCGCCCCCCCGCCACGAAGATTTGTGACCTTTTGGAGTCAGAGTGGCACTTACTTAGCATTATTGTCTAATGATGTTCTGCATGGTTGATTGCATGAGTAATAGATCATTTAGCACTCGTGAGGGATGCGTACAATAATGTTGTAGTCGCATAATTTAGCTTTTAAATTCTTATTATCCAGCAATTGATGGCAGCCTTTTTCCCAACTTAGAAGAATTTTAAAATGACTCACCTATTAGTTGAAAAGAAATTACTCATACAAAATGATTGACAGCAAAAAATTTTACAGGTTAGTATATGACTTAGGTTCTTGGTCAACAAGCAGTAACTCTTAAAACCTGGATCCTTTACATCTCACCAGAAGCTGCAAGTTTAAATAATAAGTCTAAAAAATAGATCATGTAACACCATAGAGGCTTCACAAATAACTGACATTTCATTGTTCAGTTATCGAGCGACTCCTGATTTCCTTTGGTAAATCGTAAATCCAGGTTTAGCTATTATAACCGACAACAAATGTGGATGGTGTGGGGGCTCGCAGCACTGCCTCTGCTCACTGCGGTGCCTCAAACCAATTAAATCGGTGAAATCAACCTATGTTATAAGAGAGAAAGAAAACAGCCACCAGGACTCACGCCAAGCAGTTTTGTAGAGTGTGTTAAAACTGCAGCAGCTTCGAGTAAGCAGTTTGGAGACCCAGGGACACATTTGACTGGAGTCAGGGAGACATTTGACTGGATGATACTCGTTATCTCTGGAAAACAGCTCTCTGTTTCTACCTCTTGCTCCCATACCCTACATGCAGGCTCAAGAATCTAATACAGCAACAGATCCAAGAGGCAGAAACCTAGGAAAGCTAAAGATGACATCTTGGTTTCAGAGGTGGTTAAAAGTATTAAAGAAGTTGTGCCATTGTCAGCAGTATTACAGCGGAGCAAAGACATTTCACAGGGTTGGTATCTAAAACCCAAAAAATATTAGACTGCAAAAAAAAAAAAGGAAGACGAGCCCATTTCCTATCCTAACCACGCCAAGTAAATTCAAAGTGTAGAAAGAAATGTAAACTTAAACCACACACCAACAAATCCGTGGCTGTCTACATGCCAGCAATTCTCCATCCCCATAGGAAATGAATATAAGTCTATGTAATGTCCCCAGAAATGGTGGAAACATGACTCTGTGTGTGTGTGTGAGAGAGAGAGAGACGAGGGGAGTACAAAGTAAACTTGCTTTTGGCTGGAAGCCCGTTCACTCTCTCTCACTCCACAGTGCTCCCCTCCTCCTCGCTCTCACTCCTCAGCAGCCGTTCCACTCACTCAAACTCTGTTCTCTTCTCCGTCCCGTCATTTTATATTGACAGTCACATATAAGAAGAGGTGAGAGCCATATTTTCCTTTCCTCTTTGCCATAATCGCTCGTAACGCCTTCAAGCTCGTCCCTCTTTGCCTTCGTGATTAGAAACGGTAGCACGATCGTATTGGGCGTTTTCATCAGCAACATCCTCATCCCCACCACAAAAAACGTTTTCGTCATCTCAGCCGCCGCCATCATCAGATTCACCAGTAGCGTCCGCAGCATTGCCGCCATCATCATCGCTGTAATTATCACTGCCACCATTATGAAATAAATCCAATCATAAGTGTCTCGTCGTCTACGTTCGCCTCTTTGGATGCGAGGCAGATGCAAAACCTTGGCAATGCGAAATCATTTGTTTCTCCGCTTGTTTGTCAATATCTAACCAGTCTGACGTGCTTCGATATACTTTTATTGACATGGGAGGCCGGTTAGGAAAAGGTATAACGAACCATTGTTCATGTTTTATATCTCATGTGGACCTTTTCTCCCCTTCTCCTTTGAAAACCTGTACATTGCGGCCACTTCTGCTTCACCGAGGCAGAGGGCACACACACACACACACACACACACACACACACACACACACGCACACACACACACACACACACACACACACACGCACACGCACACACACACACACACACACACACACACACACGAAACTGAGAGCTGCAGGGCTGTAAATGTCAGCCCTCACTCTGTCTATTTGTTGATCAATTTGATTGATTGTGGACTCTGTGTTCGTGTGTGTGTGTGTGTGTGTGTGTGTGTGTGTGTGTGTGTGTGTGTGGCTTTGTGTTTGTGAATGTGTGTCCATATGTGTGAATTACAGCTACCGCAAATTGCCAGAAAAACATGGTACATAACCGCTCAACAGTAGTGACTGATTTTAAAGTCATGCCCCCTCGATCTATCAATCTAAATATCCACCTGTTGTATATTGCCCGTGTTCAAGTTTTATTTCCCATTCTTCCCCCCTCTGAGTGTATCAACATGGATGCCCCCAGCCACCGATCACAGTGCAACTATTTTGGGATTAACAGCTCACACAAACAGTTTGTCGTGAAGCAACGTCATCCTTCTTGTGACATTTGAATCCTGCTCCTTCTCCCTAAGTGTCACTGGCATGTTACAATACATTAGTGGAGGATCATAACATGAAGCAGGAGTCATGGAATATGAGTAATTGCTGCGGTCATACTGTGTGACATATAACATCAGCTGGAGGACATTGATGGAGTTTGGAGGGGCGAAGCCGGTGAAGGCTGAGCATGCATGTGTGTGTGTGTGCTGACATTTTGAGGCCGTAGAAAAAATGACGTGACATTGCATTAGATGTGTGACAGTGCAGACCGAGGACATGCTGAATCAGTGTAGAAAGTTAAGTGATGAAATGTCCTCTGAGGTGTTTTTTTTTCTCTTTCTCAGAGAGAAAGAATAACTTGTGGCTTGGTCTGGGAGTTTGCTAACACTTAGAGTGAATATCTCATCACGCCTGGCATCCCGAGCAGTATTTTCAGCTAAGTTTCATAAAGTTACAAACAAGTTATAATGAGTTATAAAGAAGATACCTGCAGTGGTAACCTCCCCTTGAACCTCCTGTCTTATTTCATTTCCAATTTAACTTTTGCATGGTCTAACTGTCTATGGAAAATAAAAACTTCATTTTTGTGTGAACTTGTTCTTGCATAATATACTCGATCAAATGATTCACGATCTGAATAATCTGAAAGAGTGAGAGTGAAAATGTCTCCTCATCTGGACCCTTCACCCTTGGAAATGCAAGCTTTGGAGATTTCACCTCTAGTAGTGCTAAGGCGCTGTTTATTTCTTGTCTTGTGCAGGTACATGAGGATGCACATGCACATGCACGTGGGTGATGCGAGACACAACCCTGCCAATGGTTTCATACTGTTCCACTGATGTACAGGAGACGTTAATGTGCCAACAAACGCAGCACTGCACCAACAAAGGCATAAACAAATGCTCAATCTGTATAAAAGAGGTCTTTTCAGAATGTGGAGTAGTTTGTTGCACCAGGAAGTCCACACGCAGTTGCATTGATGTATGCTCTCAGTCAGTAGAGCGTTAAATGTCTTTAGAGTGATGTGCTGGGCTGAAAATGCACGTCTGTGTGTTTCTTGGTTTTGTATTTCCATGTAAGTTACAACACATTTCAACTGCCAAATCTTTGTAGAGAAAGAGCCTCAGCCTCAGGTAAAAGCAGAACATGACATCACACGGCTTGTGTGCGTGCGTGCGTGTGTGTGTGTGCGTGCGCTTTGTTTTTGGCTCTTCTCCCTCCGCCTATCACTCTGTTTCTCACCCTCTACCTGTCTGATCTCTCCCTCCCTAATGCCCGCCGTGTATTCTAAGGACCGGAGTGTGGGCTGACAGACATATGGAGCTATAGCGGTTGTTGATGGTGATGACGCCGCAGTTCCTTTGAGCACCGCCCCATCATCCTGATTCATTACCCCTGGCCACTCATAACACAAACACACAAGCCTTAATAGGGAATTCACAAACTTAAACACAGGCATAAAATGAAATATGCAGGTATACAGACAGACACCTTCACACATGTTTTATATGACAGGTTTCTGTCCAAATGTAATGCAAATATTAATCAAAGTGACAGAAAACCAGCAAATGAAAATGTGAAATAATGCTATTGATTTGAACACATGGAGATAAACAGCTGGCCGCACTAATTCTCCAGTCAGGTGCCATTAAACCACTGCAGAGGAAGAAGGCGCAATGAGATGATGTAATTAAAAGAGCTCCAGTAAAACCTGAAATGGTGGAAAACATGATGGGAATGTGGTTTGGTGTGCGGCTCTGCTTGTTTTATGTATTCATTTGAGGGAGTTATGGTCTCCTCATCACTCCACCCAGACCTGATGTTTTCCTCTGCCGCTGTCTTTTGTCTGTTCAGCAAAGCAGAAGCTTCAGCGGACGTTTTAGTCACACGCCGCATGTATGTCATGATTTATTCACTAAACCGGTTTTCATTTGCACTTTTACACTTTGTCTTCAACTGATACTCAAACTTTCTCACCTGAGCCAAGGGTAAAACACCTCTTTGCACTATCCAGTTTCTTTATTTCCATCCCACAAATTGAAAATGTGCATAAAAACAGATGTATGGATACACACACCTATAGATACAAGATTGGATCTGCGTCCATCACACACTGAAACACACAACAGCGCTAAATGCACTAAACACTTAAATATCCAATCACATTGATTCAGAAATATTCTAATGAATTCGTACACATTCACACCTGCATTAATGCACAACCATACATCATCTCGCTCACACACACACACACACACACACACACACATGCACACACACACTCCATGTAAGATGTGCTGACACATTGAAGGCACTCTGTCCTTTTTCCCCCCAAGGATTTTGGTAATTAGATTCCTACAGGCCAAGTCTCTCAATTTCACTGCATTTAATTGGAAACGCACACACGCACACACACACACACACACACACACACACACACACACACAGAAGGCTCCACAGGTCCACGCTTGTTGATCACAAGCTGGGACTGTGCCGCTCTAATAATTAATTTCTACACTGGCCCCCCTCACACGCCTCATTTACCAATCAATCCCTTCTTTGTTTTATGAATTCTATTAATTCTGTTCTGCCGGGACAAGATGGAGGGAAAGACGAAAGGCAGGAGTAGGGGTGCGTTCTTGTTGCAAGAGTTGAGCTGCATTTTAAGTGTTCATGGATGGATGGGCCGCATGGAGGTGAGCGTTTCGAAATTTATCTGCATGTAAGTGCACACCCTGAGGTATGAGGGCAGACACGTAGGGATAAAAAAAGATGAGTACATCAAAATCCACATGCTGCTCTCTGAAAAGCATGACGCTGATTGACACTGACATCTCAGCCCTGGGCTTTCTTCAGGGTTAAAAGCTCTGGTTCACCTGAATCCAGAGAGGCGTTTTGGTGAAATTACAG
Source organism: Chaetodon auriga (assembly GCF_051107435.1). NCBI lineage: Eukaryota > Metazoa > Chordata > Actinopteri > Chaetodontiformes > Chaetodontidae > Chaetodon > Chaetodon auriga. The sequence continues at coordinate 13,174,997 of NC_135089.1, read as the reverse complement.
TCGCTGATGTGTTCAATACATGGAGTGTGATAGAGGCTAGAGTAAGCAATCATCGTAACAGTAGACTTCACCTGTGATCCTGGTCTAAACTCAGCTCCTACGGCGTTTTTAAAACGCTGATTCATCCGTTGACTTCAGTGGTCCTCTGCTGCTGGTGACTCAGTGTTGAGTTACAACCAGGATATGACTAAAGAAATAGTTTGACATTTTGGAAGTTTGGATTGATAGCCCTCATGTCTGTACTGTAAGTATGAAGCAGCTGGTGAGCTTATAGTAGCTTTGCACAAAGATTAGGCAGAGTTTGTCACCTTTATCACAGAGCTAGGCTAGCTGTTTCCTACTGTTCGCTGTCTCTATGCTGCGCTAAGCTACCCTGCTCCCACTTTATATTTACTACAGAGTAAATGAGTGTGCTTGAATGTGCTATCAACCTTCTCATTTAACTCCTGGCAAGAAAGTGAATCAACTTACTTGGCAAAATGTTTCTGAAACGAAAGAACTATTCCTTTCAGTTCAGAATTTTTGATGGATTTTAATTTCAGAGGACTTCCTCTTTTCTTTCATGATATGAGTTTCAGTAATGCGTGAGTTAAGAAGAACATTTAAAAGGGTTGGCATGCTTTGGAACTACGTTCTCCACAATCAATAGTCAATAGGTATAACTGTTTAAAGCAAGTCTTTGGATTATCCCCAGCAGCTGGGACTTTGAATATCTCTAAAGCATAAAACCAAAGTCATCTGTATGGCAAGATACCACTAAGTATGAGTGAGGAAATCCATGTTTTTGTTTGTTTTTTGGTGTAACTTGGGTGGGGTGACCCTTTAAGGTTATCGGGGGCTGTGATTATTACATAACACTTGTGATAGCTTGAGGAAATATGAGATGAGAGAGAGAGAGAGAGAGAGAGAGAGAGAGAGAGAGAGAGAGAGAGAGAGCAAACAAACTACTGCTGACACCTTGCTTGGCGGCAGCATCTGTAGAGTGTATACTCCACTGGGACTATGACCAAAGACCATCTGTCACTCTCTTGCATGCACACACACGCGTGCACACACACACACACACACACACACACACACACACACACACACACACACACACACACACACATGCACACACACACACACACACCCACACTGACAGAAGAAAGGGCAGGACCACCTACAAAAATACAGAGCATAGGTATAGATAGATAGATAGATAGATAGATAGATAGGTGGAGAGGTCTACTGACAGTACAATAAGAGACTAGTTGCTCATTAAGTGCCACAGGTTCCAATGCAGTGCTCTAGAGACAGCCTCATGTAATATTTCTAAATTATTCTTACTATTAAGAACTAGAGCAAGCAATTAAGGAAGACAGTTTAATCTGTTGTGGATGCAGACACAAGCAGTGAACTAGACCATGAAAGCTCTCTATTTTTGACGACACTTCTCATCCCTGGAGAGGTGGCTACCATCCTGGGGCACTCTCACTGCTGCCCACACACACGCTCACACGTAGTTGTGCACCCAGCGGCGACAGGGTATACGTGGTTGTTTGAGGACATACAAATACACAAGGGATATGTTTATGTGAAGGTGCTTTAGGAACACATAGACATTGCAAGTGCAATGTATTTGTCCCTCTCTATCCCCCACAGGCCACTGAAATTCTACTATTTACCAAACACGTCCTCTCGTGTTTAGAGTGAGCCACCTGAACTTTGTGGATAATAGCAGCCAGCATTTTATTTGCTTTTTTTTTTTTCTTTTTTTTTTCAAAGCAGGACTCAAGAGTTGGCAGGCACAATAGGCAATCAAGATGTTGTTTTTATTAATTTAATTTCTGAAAACAAAATAGATTTTGCTGGAGTTGAAGGAGAGTAATAACTATAAATGTAATGTGCAGGACACACACATGAAAATGCACACACACTTACTTACATAAGTCTCACACCCCTACAGCCATGATTCTGTACCAGGCAATGATGGCTGACACTCGTCAGATGTTTCCTAATGACCCAGTGTTTTACGTTTCGAAACAAACACAAACACATAAGTGGTCTTGCAGTCATGTCACTTAATCTGACTCATTTACGAAGTAAGGAAATCATAAGTAAGGTCACCTTATGCTAATATTCAAAGCTCTCACTGGAGAGAAATGTGTGCGTGTGTGTGGGTACACATGTCGATGAAGAGGTTTTAATGTGTTTTGACTGGAGCCATGTTCTTAAAAAGCTAAAGGTCACTCTGGAGTGCAGTGAGACATCACATCAAACTTCTGGTTTTATGCCAACATGCACAATCCTTTAAAAAAACAGAGCACGTCCTGTTACATATTCAGTCGACATCTTCTTTAGCCTTATCTTCAACCTGCAAGTGTGTGTGTGTGTGTGTGTGTGTGTGTGGCTGCATCTGGAGACCTTCTGTGTAATGAGATGGAGCAGAGAAACATTAGTATTTTTAGCCCTGTTAGCTTCACAGGAAAAGGGTGTTTTGTGAATGGTAAGTTCTTTCCCGCTCCGCCTTTTCGTCTGCGCCGCTTATTAAGGAGAACTGCGGAGGAGGGGGGAGGAATGACAGGAAGAGAGGGGGAAACTTCAGAAGGCGAGCAAAAAGACCAGAGGAGAGGCAGAGAGTGAGGATCCTGAAACACACACACACACACACACACACATACACACACAGGCTGAGAAAAGGGGGAACAAGGGGAGGTGAAAATGAGTCAAACCTGAAGTACACTGTTGCTTGGAAGTTTTGCTGTAGGGGGTGATTTATAGCTCTGTGCAGGCCTTACTGGATCGTTGCAGCACTGCTGCAAAACCAGATGGCGGTGCTGTGCATTCAGTTGAATACAGTATCTATTGTCTATCTTATATAATTCACTTAAGGCCAACAATGAAACTGAGCCAAGACTCCATTTGCGTTGTTCCCTCCAGTCTTTTCCCTCTCATGCTACGGTACATCTCACTTCATCTAACCCTCCAATGACTGCCTGGCATCCAATTTGGCCTTGTCACATTCTTCAGTCAGACATTTCCTTCACTGTGTTGCCTAGCTAGCAGACACCAACAACTACCACCTCCAGCTACAGCTTCCACCAAATTAATTAAAGCAACTTTGTGTAGAATATCAAAATTTTTCAACTCTGGTGTCCCCGGGGATCGTATGAGAAAAGGCAATGTGGCAGACAGCTATGCACATTTTTAGCAGTGTTAGCAGTGAACTCAGCACATAGACTATTGAGAATGAATTTAAAGAGATATGCTCCACTCTTGGACCACCTGTGTGACAGTGATGTCTCGGTCAGTGTAAACCTTAATCCAAATGGCAACTTCTATGGTGAGGTGTCTAAAATCAAGTCAAGTGCTAAAAACTGCAGTTCCGCAAATGGCCACATGGAGCTGGTTTCAAATTTCAGTCAATCCCCATAGAGAAGAAATACTGTTTACAGCCTGGCCTTTTGGTCTCTATAGCTAATTTCCCCATTCATGACCACTGTGTGGGGTTATTTATATAAATTTCTTGTTTTAATTATACTGAGGCTGCTTTAAGTGAGCTATCAGCTGGATTTCAGTAACCAGGCTTCATTCAAACCATCTCAGTTCCACCCACGCTCACACCTCTTTGTCCATTTTTGGATCAGACCAGAGTTTGGCAGAGTCAGGCCAAGATGGTAATGGCAGGAGCCGCTGTCTCTGAGCTTCACAATGGCTCTTCAGAAATCTAAGGATGACATCATGGAGACCACATCCATGTTTTATACAGTATTTGCCTTAACCATGCAATAACTTATTTTTTGGCCACTTGAGGGCAGCAGAAAGATGTTGTAACATCGACATATTACTACCTTTAAGTCTTGTCAACACGATCAAAATTCTCATTATACATAGTTAGTTGATTCATTGTTATAGATATATTCATTATAGCAGCTTTAATACTTGAAATCATTTTGCAACTTTTTTGCTGGTGGCTCCTCTAGTCAATCATAGTTTAGTTAAAAAAAAAAAAAAGAAAAAAAAAGAAAAAAAGAAGAAGGATTTATGTGTTCACTTCTTAAGTGACTCTGGTGCATCTGCATTTTAACAACAGTCAGTCAGTCAGTCAGTCAGTCAGTCAGTATTTGACATGCTGGCTTTCAAACTGCTCATAAAAATCCACCAGTAAAAAGTGGCTCAAGTCAGAGTTTCTATTTTTGAGAGGGTGATGCTGCATCAATAGCAGGCTTACAGGTAAAGTAAGGAGAAGAAAATAACAGCCTAAAAAGAGGCCTGAGGGAGTGATTGTTAGACTGTGCTTTAGGACATTTTGGTTTTGTTTTTCTGTGTAGGGGCTGTGTGTATATGTGCTTTTCTGTATTCCGCAGTGGAGGTGTGGTCTGGGGGTGCAGAGGGCAGACGGCGCACCTGACGCTCATCCACTGATTTTCTTCCTGCATTTAAGCAGCGTGGCGGCATTGTCTCGCTGCCAGATTGTTGAGCCTCATGCGAAACTTTCCCGCCATATCTCGTCTCGCTGTATCCTAGAACTTCTTGTTTCCCAGTCGCCTGCGAGCGTGTCTCAGTTTTCGTTACCTTGTTAGCCATAGTTTGTTTTGTCTTGTGTCTATTTTTTCCTTGTATTGTTGTGAGTTTTATTCCTACCCGCTCGCCACGGTCTAGTTGAGGTTTTGGTTTTTTGGCTGGTTTTGTGTTTTAGATGTTGGGTTTTGTTAGTTCATGGTTTGGCCGTTGTAGCTTTTTGTTCTTGTTAATAAACCGTTGTGTTTTTGAACGGCTCCTTTCGTTTGTGTGCCTTGTGGTCCTACAAAATATACATGGATCGGATAGATCATAACAGTGATGGAGACAACAGAAAAGTGTGGTACAGGGTGCTGCAGCAGAAAGGTGCAGTAGCAGGCGGCTCCAACTTTAACTAAATACTAATGCAAATGAGAAGCACGGAGAGACAGAGGAAAGTGATATCAACTGAATCATTATACACGCCTCTCCTCTGAATAAGAGGGCTGGCATCATTAATGTCATCACTTTGCTGCTTATTGAAAAGTAAACCTGCCAAGATGCAAAAAGCTATCACACTGAGAGTGGCAAGCAGAAGACAAAGGCGAGAGGAGAAAAGATGGGGTAGATTGTGAGACAGCGAGAGAGATCAGAAATGACAGACCAAGTGAGAGGTTGAGACGCAGAGGGGGAGAGAATGAGAGATGTATTGAAATGAGGGGAGACCTTTGAAGATCAGCAGGTGAATCACTCCTTTGATAATCGCGTCGGCTTTTCATTGTTGGACTCGGCAATGGTGTTTGTTTGTGTGTGTGTGTGTGTGCGTTTGTACACTGTGTGCTTGCATGTGTCCTTCACCCTGTGCAATCTGGGATGCATTAAAACCATGTGTTACCATGATATGAACACAAACCCAAGAAATTTTTGTAAAAATGGATCACACAATAACAGCAGACAAATGGCTCTATAGGTCATGCAAGCAGGTTATTAGGACCCATATTTCCACTTATTCTTTGGTGGCGACCTCTAGTGGCTGTAGTAGTTATGACGGTAGCAAAGGAGGAAGTCAGCTGACGTCAGCTCAATAGCAAGAAAGTCCACATATGTAGGAGGTGGGGTGGATGGATGAGTTTAACAAACAAAAAGGACTGACTGAAAATCAGTATTGATTTATTTTAACTTATGTAACAAACTTAATTTACATAAACACATGCCAGTAACATTTTTAACCCAAAGCATGATCTTTTCCTAAACCTAAGCAAGCAGTTCTGTGACTGTTTAACTACATTAACTATGTGAAGATGAAGGTCCAATACGCCAATTGCTGTTAGTCATTGCAATCGATGTGTTCAGCTGTTTAGGTTTGCAGACGTGTTGCACAATAACTTAATAAAATGCTTGCAGACCTCTATATATTTTCAGTACTTTAAATTAAGTGCTTTCACGCAATAGTAACGTGACATTTCAACGATCTGTCAGATGGAAGTGTTCACTATGTTGTGCACACATTTATAGTATAGTCATATGTCTTTCTTTGCATGCATTGCTGCCACCATGATGTTTCAGATGTCAGAGAGCAGCATGACATATAGGAGCTTAATGTGTGCCTTTAGGAAACTTCAAAAGGGTATTTCAACCCTGCTCTTTGTGGATGATTTGACACAGTCACGCTGGATTATGTGTGAGAGTGTGTGCATTTTGAGAATTTCTTTGACGTGTTTATATATAAATCCTATGCTGTGTGTGTTTGCATGGGGTCCCTGTGAATGGTCCAACACCTACAGTAATCAATCAGCTGAGCAGGACACGCACTCATCACTGGCAGCTTGGTTGACAGGAGTCGATAGCCTGGGGTTACAAATGTAGGCTCCCGGCCAGCATATCGACACGTCAAAGTCCGCAGATTTTAAAATATGGAGTATTTTCACGTAGAAAGAACAATATTTAAGTACATATTTTGAATTCTTTTTTTTCTGGAACAGGATGCTTAAATTGTTGGATTAAGAAAATTCATAACCAAAGCCTCCCAACAGCTGTGCATTTCTTCATTTCAGGTAGTTCATACTATAGTGGTCACTGACATGCAGGAGCGTGAGGTCACATTTACAGCGTGCATACTTAGTCCACTTAGCTACCATGGGCTCTTTGACAAATAGGTTCCATGATGAATTTGGTCTTCTGGGAGATTTTGATATTATGTAAAATTAAACTGCATACATTTAGTTTGACATTTATGTAAGGTCATTGCTCAACAGTTTTCTGTGCCAAGTCTGGGGTAATTGAATTTTGGATTCTGTTTTGCCTACAGCCATCCATGGATTACTTACAGGGCATGCAGAGCACACGCCCACGTGCCCCAAACTAGTATGGGCTCTCAGTGCTTGGTGAGACAATATGCAACAGACAATATGGTGATTAATAATAAATGACATATATATGTATGATAATTTGGTTGCAATGCCATAGCATTGAGAGGAGTTCTGAATACTCCTGTCTTTGCTTTATCACTTTGAGGCGGCCCCATGTTCTCAATATTGATATTTCTATTGATCTTTTCTAGCCAGACGCACAAATCTGCATACTTCAAGTTGTCTTCAGTCATTTTTACTGTTGGCATAACTTATCTAACTCGTTTGGCTCGTTGAAGGAGTTAGTCTGTGTTGTCCAAGGTTGAACAGGTTGAAGGACGCAGAACATTTTGAGATGTATAACCCTTCCAGGCCCGTTTCTGCTTGTCTTTCAGAACTGTTGTGAATAAAAATCACTGGTAAGTACAACACCTTGCAAAAACATATATTGTGCAGCCTGAATGCCACTGGTGGAGTCTCAACTACATGTTTTAAGTTAAGAAATCTTATATAATACAGCACATAATATTGGTTTCAGCATGTCTGTTCGTCTGTGCATGTGTGCGTGTTAACGTTCATTCAGTCCTAATTGCCAGGAATGTCAAGTGCCATCTTATCAGTTTATTAACTAATCAAATCTAATCAGCAGTTTCACATGTCTGTTATAAGGTGTTGTGTACCTGTGTGAATGTGTGCCCTGAATCTTGACTAGCTTCCGTCTTGAAGCTGGAGTACAGCTAATCACTTCATTGCTTCCCAGTGGACAGGCCTAATGCATTTAACCACTCCTGAGGGAGCTGATGCCTGACAGTGTAGAACGGCCTCTCTGCCTGCTGTCACAGTATCTCTGCCTTTTGGTCTTCCTTTTCTTTCTTTCTTTCAATTATTCCCCCGCCGTTCTTTTTAACTTGGCCTCTGCCTGTTTCTTGATTTCTATAAACTCTCCTTTCTAGTTGACTGTCTTCCTTTATTTGTTCCTGTCACCTGGTCTCCATCTCTCTGTTCTCTGTTTCCACCGACACGTTTAAATCTAAATCATTGCTGTGGAAAAATCTGAAAAAAGAAAGAAAGACTGAAAGAAAGAAAGAACTGACAAAAGATTACCAGTCAAAAAGATGATTACCACGAGGCAACAGGATTTATTGTGGAAAAACAAAGGTTGAACATGTAAAATAGAAAAACAGCCCATATCAGAAAAGTGAAATAATTGATGTATAAATCATCTACTAATAATTTGCATGTGATTTTTTTTTTTTCTCATATTTGTTTCTTGTAAGACGCTCAAGAGTCTTAAGCTCACAGGACTCCTTAAATAAATTGCTTTTGATTTAATACATCAAAGAAAATCCTCCTTTGATTCAAACAAATACCACCATTTTTATCTACTTTCAATAGCAACAGCTTCTTCCTTAATTTCTTTCTATTCCCACTGTTTGTCGGAGCAAAACATATATTTCATTACCACTACGCTTTATGTTTTGCCATGGTTCTGCTCCTCTGTGTTTTGCACAGTCCTGTCATTTGGCCAATTGGACAGCGATGAGCTGGAATAATTGTGTAGGCCCAAAATGTTCAGCTCGTCCGCACTGCAGAAACACTTTCTGACTTTGAGTCCTTCTATTTGAATATCCACGGCAGCCTTTCTGTTACTGAAGTTATGCAATGCACACACACACGGATGATTCATCCAAATGAGCACCTAAGCATGAAACAGCGTCACTTACATCAAGGCTTGTGGCTTAGTAAAAGTTAGATGGTATTTTAAGTACTCAGAGGGAACAGATGAAATCCACATATGACACATAATAATAATAATGACATAATTTGTTCAAAGACCAAAAAAAATATGGATTTTTGCTGTGCAAATTCAAGTCTTAGGCATTGCTTTGTAAATTAACAATAGACTGACACAGGATGACTAAAAACTGAGGAATGCAACATACTGCAGCGTCACCTTTGTCCCCATGATTTTTTTTTATTAATGGCTCCATCTTAAAAGTTTGCTAAGCACACAAAATACACAAATTCCGTAACTGCTGCGCCATCTGTAGTGTGAGGAAAAGTGATTCACTGCTTTGAGCAAAAATCAAAGTGTAAATATTAACATGATATTTTACTGCGGGGATATCCAAGTCATCTTTTATATCACTATTCATTTTATGGATAGATCAATGCCTGTTTTCACTGGACTCCATCAGAGACAAAGCAGTTATCCAGGATTCATCCATTCTGAGCCTGTGTGCAAGAGTCAGTGACATATACCTTACTGAACAGGCACCTCTCAGTAACTGTGTTTGAAGCCTCAAGCATCACTTCCCAGTCCTTCAAGCTGTGTGCCGTCCGTCCTTCTGCGGAGCTTTCCCAATCCCCTGTCTTTTATATCTAGAGTATTCTTTCACTCCATGATGTGGCACACTGCCTTTGATCCTTGTCCCTCGTGAGACGCTGGGATCCCTCATCTCCATCTCTGCTCAGCTTCTCTCTGTTTCTCTCACTCTCTCCTCCACCTCGCTTTGACCTTCACTCTCTTCCTGGAAGGCTACAGCTTCCTGCTACCTTCCCCTGCAAGGAGCTGAAAGAGAAAACAACACTGTGGATTTACAAGGATTAGCATTTTAGCTGATTTATCTGCTTTAGGTAATTGGCAAGGCAATCTAACTTTTGTCTGCAGGAGGAGATGGAGATGTTTTGTTCCACATTATCAAAGCTGTGTGGAGCCAATGCCGAACACAAGGCTAATTATATTCAGGTATAAACAAATACCTGCATGGGCAACTTGACGCCATAATATTCATTTAAGATCCTCCTTCAAGCAGTTAAATGGCTGAGGGTGTCTGAGGGTGCAGAGTTAGCTGTTGCTAACCCTTATGTTGACTTTTCTATGCACTCTTGTGCCTTGCCTCACGCTTACGCACTGCTGCACTTCTTTCAAATTGCTGTATTTATCTTGATTTTATGCGTTCTAGGTAATCTACGTTAACCTAAATGTTATCATTTTATTCTGTGGTTTTATGCATTGTCTTCATTTTTATCTTACTTTTGCTATCATTATCATACGGCTTTTATTCTCCATTTTATTTTGCATTAATTTTTTTATCTGTTTTCTGTCTTTTCTATGTGAAGCGCTCACTTGGTGCATGTGAAAGGTGCCATACAAATACAGTTTATTATATTATCATTATTATTATTTGCTAGCTAGCTTTTCAGTCCACTATGTGGGCTAATATGCGAACATGCCTACAACTGCTTGTATTTGTGGACTTTTTGAAATGTGCTTATTCATTGGGTCAGGGTTATGTGTTGTTGTGCAGCGGTCTTGCAGAGCTGAATGTTAAGAGGTTATTATCGTGACAACATTACTTCTGCGAAATGAGTTTCTGGCTTTTTTGCTTCCCCCTTGAGTGAAGCTCACAAAGAACCACTTTGGTTTGTGAGTCATAGGAGAAATTATTTCTAACATGACATCACTCAGACAGTATAAAGATTATGACTTTATAAATCAATGATTGCTGAAGGTATTCATCGTGATTAATTGGGCAATATTCTTGCAATGACCGAGGTGGTTCATTTTCAAGAAAGGAATTGAGGTAGACACCTGCTGAGAGCTGATTCCAGGAAATTTGCTATTCTATAAATTCTTAATTGAAAAACAACATTTTGGCAGAGAAAAATGAACAAGAGCCTTAATGAGACAAGACGCTGTTAGGGAGAGAAGACGCAAAATGAAGTGAGAAGTAGATACGGCTAAGCTGCTGAGCTTAGAGAGAGGAAAACAAAAACATGAGAGAGCGACAGAGATAGATAGAGAAAGAGAGAGAGAGAGGGAGAGAGAGAGAGAGAGAGAGAGAGAGAGAGAGAGAGAGAGAGGGAGCAAATGGAAATGATTTACTGCATGTAAATAAGAGTAATGTCAAGTTGGCACCTGGGGGGCAGACGGGAGCATTAAAGTCAATTTGTTGCTGACAGGACCACCCTACTCTTCCATGCCACCTGCGTACCACACTAACACCTATAGACCCCACCACCAAGGGTAGATATCCACATCACGTCAACTCAAATTAAAAACCGGCCAAGCAAATCCAGAATCTTTTCCCACCGGCAAAGGAAGCTTTTAGGTAGAAGATCGATTTCAGAATTTTGCCAAATGTACTAAATGGGTTAGGTTTTTTTGAGTCCTCTTGAGGAATCATACTGTGCTAATTAATGTCCTTCAGAAAGCTGACTTTCTTAAAGTAAAGCATTTGTTGGCCGTTAAGTGGGTCAAGACAGAAAATATATAGAATACAGCTGGAATAAAGTCACCGTTGTATAACATTTGCTAGGATCCACCTGTTAAAGGATCAAACCCCTTTGTAAATTATAATTAGACTGATTTGTAAGGTTTCACAATAAGATGGCATTAAGCATTGCAACCGATGACTCCCATTATTCTTTGTGGGAAAAAAAAACTGCACACTAGATATTTGCCAAAATTCATAGAGCAGTTACTTTACTGGGCTGCGTGTTTTCACCTTCAAAACTGTTGTGAACAGAAAAACTAGGAGAGGGAGGAATAATAGTGATATTCTGCAGTGGCAAGGCAGGCACAAAGCAGGTGAAATCAATAAATAACTTAGATTCTGATGCAATGCAGGCAACCAAGCCCCTAAATGCATGCTGTGGTAGTCATCAAGGCCCAGAAGCTTGGAGACATATGCAGTAAAATATGATTGATGCAATTAAAAATCAACACATTATTCCTGTTTAAATGAATGCAATTCTTAAACAGGTTTAGTTTAATTACTCCAAGATAAAATTTAGGCTTTGACATTATGGCTGATGCCATAATAGTTTTTTGAAGCCAGAATTAACCATATCTGGACAAGTGGGTGGAGCTGGGAGGAATGCATTGCTGTAGCTCTGTCCTGATTAGATCTGACTAAGAACCCGAGGACAAGCGACTTCCTAAAGCAAGAGGACACGAAACTCGCTTTTGAGACCATGAACTCACATGGAACCTCTTTACTGAGGTAATAAATCAAAGGAGGAGGAGGATCATTTTCTCATAAGCTTATATACAATCAGACTGTTTGCAACCAGAGCTGGCCATTAGATACAATGCAGGTTTAAGGTGTTTCTACACCGGCTTCACCTTTCAGACCCTGATGCTCCTCCACTATTTATACAATCTATGGTTTGTGTGTGAGGCGCTGAAGTGTTCTGTTGATGTGTTTAAGTGTCATCCTGTGCTTGTTTGTACACACTGACAACATGAGAGTGTGCCACAATCATTTCCCTCTGCTCGCTGACAACACGCAGAGCAACTAAAGCCAGTACTTTGGCCAGAGCAAGAGAACAAAATCACAACAGAAGCACAGAGAGAGAAGAAGCGATGGATAAAAACCAAACGTTTCCTTCTTCTTGTCACATTGTCAGCTGCTCTGTCTCTCTCTCCCCTCCTTTTTTCTCTCTACCTCTCTCTACCACTCCACCCCCCCCTCTCTCTGCTGAGGCCATTGAGTTGTTTCTGCAGTTGTTTCCCATTATTCCTTTTGGACTCTTGTGTGTTGGTTGATAAAAACGCTGAACTCTAATGCTTTGTTTACTTGGTTGTGTTGTTGCGTTGCCTTGATGTGCACACCAACAACAGCATTACATGCGAAAGTCCTTGGATTGTTATGGTCTTAAAGAAAGTGAAGGTTGAACTCTTTGGTTCAGATCGCAGAGGTGTCTAGACAAATCATCTTTAGCTGGTGTGTTTGTTTGACCAACGCCAGGAGGAATTCTTCATGCATTTACACTCCTTAGTTAATCTCTGCATGTGTATAATATATGCGTATGCAATGCCAGTGTGAGAAGGGCTTAAAAAATATACATCTGACATGAAACAGGAAGCCTTTGTGCATCTCACAATTTCACGATTTGTGGGGCTATTATGGGGAATTAAACACTCAAAACGTGACGTGTCGTCTGGCAAAATGTCACAGCAGCACATGTTTTGCATTCTGTCAGCTTAGCTTTAAGGCAACATCTTTCCCTTACAGAAACTATACCATTGCGGAAACAAAAATGTGAGCTAACACACGCAGCGCGCACGCACACGAAACACATGCTGGGACCGTCTTATCGCTCCCCTGTTTGTCTCTGGAGAGGAGGCCAGCACTTGACACTTCATGGCCATTTTATGCTCCGCTCAGTTCGGCTGTCTTCTTGATTCTTCCCTCTCTCTCTCTCTCTCTCTCTCTCTCTCTCTCTCTCTCTCTCTCGGTGGAGGGTTTCCACTCAAAATGCAAAAAAATCGGGCAAACAAGAAGGTTAGCGCATTTTAATGAAAGCCTGTCCCTCTCTCCATTCTGTCCATTTTTCTTTGTCCCCTTGATCCCCTATCTGTGTTTCATTTTCATCCATTTCACAGTTTTTCCTCTCTTGCTGATCCCTTCTTTATATTCATGGGTCTACTGTAGCCCATTCTGCTTTTCCTCTGCTCATCATGTCTCCTCTCCTCTCTTCTCCCGTCCCCTCCTGCCCACTCTTCACCTTCACCATCCTCCCTGTCTCCTCCAGCTTCCTCCTTTCATCCATTCCCCCTCTTACTCCTCTCCCTTGACATGTGAGTATGCACTCAAGTAGCGTCACAATCCTTTATCTTTACGAGTGGCCTTCCCTTTGTGTGTGCGCGCGAGTTTGTATATATGTGTGTGTGCGGATGGCGGTGGCGGCGCAGGCGAGCCGCAAATGCTCCAAGAGCCATATTCAAATCTCATTTCACACTGCTGAGGGTGAAAAGACCTGACACAGCACTCTGTGAGAAAAGGAGGAGAGAAAGAGAAAGAGAGGGAAAGGATGGGAGGAGTAGTGAAGGGAGGAATGTGAGAGATGGGAAGGAAATGATGGTAAAGACAGCGCAGAAAGTGGAGGAGGAGAGCGAGGGACACGACGTGGGAGAGGAAGAGAGTAATGGCTGTTGGCATTAAGCTACCTACAGTATGGCAAAAGGAGCAGAGAAGGGAGAGCGAGGCAGGGAGCAAAGAATGAATAGCACACAGCCAATTCTAAAAAGGGAAGAAGGGGCGACGGAGCATAATATCACCAGAGTAAGGAAGGAAGGCAAGTTTTGACGCTGTTCTCACTGTCAGCAGGCGTTGTATTTTTCTTGCAATCTCTTTTCTATTTCCAAAATTACATCTCTCTACCCCACTACCTCCTCTTTTCTCCAGGTGAAGTTCCCCCTCCCTCTCCTCCACTTTCCACAACCCACCTCCTTCCCTCTTGCACAATGTGCATGTTTATGCAAATGAGGTAATTAGGAAGCTGCTTGGCTTCCTCCATGCTCTAAGGTTTCGGAAGAGGTGTGAACAGAGAAAAGAGAGGAGAAGTGGACCGATAAGGATTTTGGTGTTTGTTTGAAAGCACGCTGGTGAGCGTGTATGTGTGAGCCTCAGCATTACGCATCCATATATTATCACATATTCCCCTTAAAGTACTCCACGTTTCTTCATGTGTCTGTGTGTGAGTGCAGTTTAATATTCTTCCCTATACTTCTGTCAGATACTGTCTCTCTCTCTTTGCATCCAGCCCTCAACTGTCCTGAAACAATTCAGCACCCTTCTGTTTTTCTGTCTTCCTTTTTCCTGCCTTGTCTGTCTGTTTTCTTCTTCCTCCTCCTCCTCCTCCTCCTCCTCCTCCTCCTCCTCAGCTCTCTCACATCTCCGCTCATCTCCTACCTTCTTTCAGTCTCCCTTGCTTAACAGCCTTTCCTCTTGCTATGTTGTCTTTCTCTGTTTCTGTCTCTTCTGTCTTGCTCGCCCTAGTTGCCTCTCCCCCACGTATTTCGCCTGACCCTCCAACTTATTCTCTTCTTCTTTCATCCACATTTTTTCCTGCGATTTTTGATCATGGCTCCCCGTCTTTCTGACCTCTCGCAACCCTCTCCCTTATTTCTAGTTCTCAATATTTGCCTGGTGCAATCCTTTTTCTCCCTCGTCTGTTTCAACCACTCCTCTCCATCTGTTGTCTTTACCCTTCCTTCTCCATCTCTTGCTTACAGTATAATGTGTTGTGTGATGTCTATGATAGCCTTTCAAATGTCTGGGCATCAAAAGTTAGCCTTTGTGCTTTTCTCCCTGTCTGCGCTTCTTGTTTTTATCGGAGCTGTCTCCATCTCCCGCTTCAGATTTGGCTGGATATGCTGTGTGTGGCGTGCACTCACACAAACACACAAACACTTGAATGCAAGCATAAACACGCTGTAATTTCCAATGGTAGAGCAGGAAACATGCATAATGAGGCGTCACATGCATACACATGGACATACACTCGCATACATGCACTGTCAAGGCAGCTCTCACTTCTCTGCTTTCCTCCTCAGGCTTGATATCAAGTCTTTTTCTGCTCTCTCTCTCTCTCTTCTCACGGCGCTCTCTCTTTGTCTCATGCTCTCTCTCTCTCACACCGACACAAAGTTCTACGCAAACACATGCCTGCACACACGCACGTCACCTCACGCCATTTCTCCCCGAGTTTTCAAACTTTGGATGGCAGTTTCCTGTCAGGGCATGAAAGCAACGGGAAAGAGATTTCTAAAAGGAGAGGAAGAGACAGGGGGAGAAGAGATAAGGAGTGCTGACAGATGTTCAACTCGACGCTTTTTCGCCCCACAGAGGAGAAAAAGAGGAATGGATCTGTCGCTACTTCTCCTCCTCCTCCATCACTTCCTCTTCCCTCTACTCTCTGTTCCTCTCCTCCCCTTCTTGTTTTCCCTTGTAAAGCCCACGATAAACAGAATTGACTTCATTCCTTTGATCTTAAGGCCATGATGCTTTTAGGTAAATTTAAATGGAATCCGACAAAACGGAAGAGAATAGAACAGAATAGGTTTGCAGCCCCTCGCAGACGGGGATTCAAACAGCTATGGTTGACAAGTCAGTTTAAATTCAACTTAAAGTGAAGGAGGCGGAAGGCTTTACACTTCACAGCCCTGATTCCGAGACATTACCGCCATATATAACTAATTTGCAACAGCAAGTATATTTTGAGGGAGACATAAGGCTGACTGAATTGTAGTTTATATTAACATAATGAGCAATGTTGTTAATTAGTGTTCCTGGCAAGTCACAAAAATGTTGATACTGAGCGCATCAGTAAAATCTTCACTCACAACATATTGAACTTATTTTCCATCAAAAACAGGCAATCTTGCAATGCACTATCCAGTCATAGTGACTACAGCATTAGACAGCTTTTTTATGGTTAGATTTGGCGCTGGCAGCATTTGGTTACGGTTAGGGAAAGATCTGTTTGCAGAAAAAGTCTGCAGGGACTCGAGATCTAAGATTTTTTATTAACGTTTAACCAAAATCACGATCTGTCCATAACCTTAACCAAAGTGCTTTGTACAACCCCAATCCCAAAGAAGTCTGGACACCGTGTAAAACAGAAATAAACACAGAATGCAGACATTTGCAAACAAACTGGGTTTGCAGACAAAATTTTTTAAGTATTCACAAAATGGTGAACCTCGCTCCATCCTTGCTTGTGAACGACTGAGCCTTTCCAGGATGCCCCTTTTATTCCCAATCATGATACTATCACCTGTTACCAATGAACCTGTTTACCTGTGGAATGCTCCAAACAGGTGTTTTTGGATCATTCAACTACTTTCCCAGTCTTTAGTTGCCCCTGTCCCAACTTGTTTGCACTGTTTTCAATACATACATGTCAGAAAATTGTCACTTTCTGTTTCATTTATGTTTTATACAGCATCCAACCTTTTTTGGAAACAGGGTTGTACAACGACTCCAGTGCAGTCCATAAATGTATTGTTTGATTCATGTAAAGCAATATTGTCTCTGAGCATAATCCAGGCAGTGATAACATTTGTTACCACAACATAATTATGAAAACAATTTAGTAATATACAATCGTAATTTCTAGGAGACAAGGTTGCACTTAAACTAAATCACAAACCGTCCCGAACGCAGTCACACACACTCTCTTGTGTTTTAAATTAGGAAGATAATAGCGCTTCTAGCCAATTAAGGAACACCTGTGACAATGATAGCACCCACTGTCCTCATTACTGTTACTTACTAGCTACCTCGTCTGAGTGTGTGTGTGTGCATTTATGTGTGAAGCAGAGGAGAAGGGAGGGAGAGCACAAAATCTGATGGAAGGCAGGATCTCTCTCTCTCTCTCTCACACACACACACACACACAAAACACACATGCACTCAGGCAAACGGCACACACATTATATGAACACCTGCAGCCGTACAGCCGTCTGCCCCTAATGTGAATTGATCGCGCTCAGTCCCTCTGCCACTGTCAGTGTCTTCAGCTCAGACCAGACAACTGCTTGATCTGGTTTGGAGCTGAAAACACACACTTACCAAAGCTGACAGGCTGCAGTAGATGCACTCGTGCGTCAGCCTGTAAGATTGACCGTTTGTTTTATTTGGCACGCCTACAAGTATGAGCTCCCTCTGCCTCCCAGACGGGCAGCCTGAGAGAAATGTATGTCATTTATCAGGGTGAAAGAATGACAGCAAGAGCTCTAATAGTAAATCATTGGCAGCATTATTGGACCTCCCCTTCCTCGCCAATATGGATTTGTGTCGGGGAGCTGGGGGAGCCTGTTATAAATCAGTCAATAACACACACGAGTGTGTGCACACAAATTTCCGCAAAGCATGGAGGCGCAAACCCCCTCTCAGCATCACTTATACTCACACATGTACACAAAGACACATCAACACATCAGAGATGATAATAAATGTGCTGATAACCAGACTGTGACAGGAGTGGAGTTTTTCTTGTGTGGATCACCAGCAGTGTCGCTTCTGCTTCCTGTCCTCTGAGATCCACTTATTATGAATCATGTTAAAAAAAATAACATGTCGTCATGAGCCTTGGTTTTAGGTCAGTTACAATGTTTTGAAATCCGAGCCTGAGCCTCCAAATTACTGATAATAATTAAGAGAGTGGAGAATTGTAGAATCCAAACCAGGAAGCAAAAAAAAAAATGAAGAGCTTATGCGTCCTTTGGCAGCTTATTTTGCGAACATGGACTGAATTGGAAAAAACAGATGAATCTCAACACACTGCTCTATTTTTGATACAGTTGGTAGCCAACAATACCAGAGCTAGCAAGAGTGGAGAGAAAGAAATGAGGCAACGGAAAGCAACATCCATACTTCATCAGCATAATTGAAATAACCTTCAGCTGTCGCGTGCTGTCTGGAAACTCAAAAGGCCCAATGAATGTGCTTTTTCTCCAAAATGATCAAAAGCTAAAACTGAATTGACATTGATTACAAAATAAAAGCTAATTGAAATACATTTGGAAAAAGCCCAAAGATGATTATTGGGCAAATCAAAAGTGAGATCAGCAGCATTGTCAGCAGCATTGTTGTGTAGCTTGTCCCATAAAGGCTCTTCTTAATAGAGAAATGCTCGTGGTCTTTAGTGAACGTCTAGCCTCTGTTCTCTGTGCAGTGAGCCGTGATCCAATTTGTAGCTCCTGGTCTACACTCGCTTTTCTTCAGCTCATTTCCCAGTCTGCCACCCAGTGAATTCATACTGATCTTCAGTGTGACCCAAACTCTAAAAGCTCAGCAGTTAGCATGATGGTAATGCTTAAGATTTTATGCCCCTACACAGTGCAAACCATTGTATTAGCATTAGCAATAGCATGTCACGGTGTTGATAAGGATTCAGGAAGAGTTCACTCATGCTGACATCCGTACAAACTGTACATGCTGGAGGATAGTGTTGGCTGCTCGGCAAAAGCTAATGCTGTTAAAACAGATTAGGCTGATGGGGCCACTGCTTTAGTGTAATTGACTGGCAGCCACTCTCTAAAGATGATTTCTGACACAGAGCTCAGTATCATGTTCATCGTGGAGAGAGAGAGACAGAGCGACTGAGAGAGAATTTAAGTGAAAGAGGTAGAGCAGGAGAAGAACTGCAGGCACACAAATGGAGAGAAAATGAGAGCAAGGGGAAGGGGCAGGAGAGGCGATAAGAAGATGAGATAAAGTAGAGGGAGGGAAGGCAGATTAAGAAAGTTAAATGGAAATTGGGAATTTAAAATTCCAAAGGGAAGATGTAAGATTAAAGAACAATCAAATCTTTCAACCATTCTTCGCATCAAAACGTCGTGAAGACCAAAAACTCTATATTCTGACGGAGAGCTGTCATTTCCATTCCAAACTTTTAAGAAAGTCAACTTGCTTTTGACTGAAGGGATGTTTACGCACTGTTGACACATGAAAGCGCGAGGGCATGGGCAGTGTGCTCTAACTGCATGAAGAGATAAAGACTTCAGCTCTTTCTTTTGCTAAATGTTTGACTTTTGCATTAACTTCTGTGCCAGGGGGAGCTGCAAAAGATTTTATGTGAAGTGGAGTCATTTGGTGATGTTGGTCATGAGCTTAAAACGGCTGATCGCTGCATTGAGTCTGGTGCACAGCACCCAACCTTTAGTCGTTTGATTCAGTGTCAGGATAAAAATATGACTTAAAGCATCTTATTTCAGCAACCAGGGTGGTGGTAATAGAGGTTTATTTTATTTCATACATCCATATATCAGAATTACATCTGTTGAATTCAAAAATGCGATAAGCTATGATTTCAGTGTGGACCGATGATGTGTTATTTTCACAGAGCATATGTCTGTTAGGGGTAAATCTGCCCACTCGGCTGATCTGTGATCCATAACAAATGCCTGGGCCAATCTGGCTATTCTGCCGAGTCAGGATAATACTGCTGGAAGCAGGAGATGGGACTGACACCCATATGTCACCTACCAAATGAAATACCATTAAGTGTCCTCTGGCTGTGGCTGCAGGTTAACAACCCATCTCACTGCAGTGGTTGTGGATATTTTCACCCATTTCAGGGTGAAAATTTAAACTACCAAGCACAGAACACTGAATCTGACAAATGAAAAACATGCAATACAATAATGTGGTTACTGGATTCACTAACCTGTGTAGAACTGGTGCACACCTCTGGAGTAAAATCCATTATTAAAAGCAAGTTTAATACCTAATTTAGACCTAATTCTCGGAGCATAATGTTTGGTACAGCAGGGCATGGATCACTTGTTTTATCTTGTTACATAAAGCAAAGTGACGTTGGCACTGCTCAGTTCAGAGAGACCTTTCCCAGACGTTTCCTTCATCTTTCTTCCCCCATGAGTCGGTGAAGGTTCTGGAGGGCTCAGCTTCGCTCATTCAAGTCTGTAGATTTCAAACAAAATCCAGTGAAACTCCATAAAATATTTTAAAACCTTCTTTAAACATGCTTTTTTTTTTAACAGTTCAGTCTCATTTGTTGCTCAAATCCACCAGCAAATTGAATGTTAGCTCTGTCTGTGCTGTGGATGCTGCCTGTCACACTCAGACTGGAGCCAAAATCGGACAAACCACAAAGCTTTTAAATGACTGAAGCCCATGCATGCTGCCCTCTGACAGCCTGTCACAGATAGAGTCGATGCGGCATGTTCTCCGCCTCCTTTACTTTCTCGGGAGAAATATTCTAGGTGCCCTGCGCCAGCAACAATGGCTGAGCCAGACAGTTACACTGATTTAGTTTTGCTTTTTTTCCCCCCCTTCCTCTTTAGATCTCTTAGGGGTTATTCTAAGTAAAGCACATGGGTCATTATCATGAAGTGTTGTGAAGCCAGGCTGTAATGTAGAGGAAGTGACACAACTGAAACGAAAACAATGATACAGAATAAATAATGAACAATAAACTTCGACTGCAAGGCGGAGATTATTTTGAGCTGTCCTGTACAGTTTATCAAACCCCATTTAGACCGTGCAATAAAAGTGTTTCATCGTGCTCGAAAGTCCATTTATGCTGACATATTTAAATATTATAATGGCACTAAACTAGACATATTAAGGTTTATTTGCCAAGGTAAAGTTGCAGAGTAGGAATTGTGTTCTTCTCCATCGTGCGAGAGTCCCATTTATCACATTTTCGAAAACTATTTTATAGCGCTGTCAAAAAGCCAGTCGTCTTATTCAGAGTTGGCTGCCCCGTCAGTGCCTGCTTTATAAACACATTACACCCTCTCATTGAATGTATTGATAGTCTCAGTAACAAAGTAATGTGTTGTTTTGATCACTCAGCATTAAGTGTCAAAACTGGTTTGTCTCAGGTCAGAGGATGAAGCATTGCCTGACATAGCTGCCGCGACAGGGAGTGTGTGTGTCTGTCGTAAGGGTGTGTGTGTGTCGTGTTTGTGCATGGGGTGTGCAGCCTAAGTTGTGTTCTCAAGGGATCCTTGCCATGATGTGATTCTAATAGCATTAGCCACTGTCTGGATGGTGCAATGGTGCATTATGTTTCTTCTGACACACACGCACACACATACACCCACACCTGGGACAGTACCAACCATTAGGGATCTGCCCCGTGTTTTTCTCATATGCCCAGTGTTCTTGCTCATTATTCATCCCAATCACACACAACTGTGCGCGCACACGTGCGAGTGTTCCTGAGTGATAATATTGTGTTTCCGTCACTGTGTTTTGACACAGTGAGAGAAGGAATTTAAGAAACGTTAAGACCTGGTGCTGTGTTAAGTTGGTGTGACAGTCAGATCCCTGGCTGTCTGCGAGTGCTGTGCTGGGCTCAGCATTGTCCCAAATCACCTGACACACAGATGCATGCACACACGCACACACGCACGCACCGACAGACACGCCATCGTACCGTACACATCATGCACACTTCCATCCTAGCTGTATCTTTGCTGAAGAAAAAGAAGAAAAGTCTCATCTTCTCCTGCAACTTTCCGCACCAATCTTTATAACTTCTGAAGCTCATAATGCAACATTACAGGGAGACATGTTTAATGGCTTTTTTCCTGGAGAAACTGAGGATTATGTACTGCAATATGTCAAATAAGTAGGCCTATCACTTCTTTCCCTCATGTCCCAATTTTTCTAGCTGTAAACTTGGGCTGCCTTCTGAAGATGATCCCAATGAGGCCATTTAAACTTATGGGGAAGTTTTTGGTGGCGTTCTGAGGCATATGATCCTCTGAGTTAATCTCTATGTTTTGCTTTTGTGCTTTCAATGTTTGCATGTATGTTGCTTGAAACATTGTGATGTCACTGTCTTGACCACGAATGTCAAATAAAAAATGTCCAATGTGTGAAGCGGGTAACCTCCCTTTACCCTCAGGGTGCAGTATAAGCGATTGGTATCTAGCGTATCTAGCAGTCTGGTCAGATCCCATATGGTGCCAAGTACTGGAAGGTGGTGGGTAGTTTTGCACAGAACCTGGTGAAGAAGAAATCCCAGTTTTAGGGTAAGACAGCCCACATTTGTACAGCGTGTTTATGGCAGATAAATGAATTGTGCAATCATTTGTGATCAATGCTTTGGTTATCAGTTTAAAGTGTGTGTACAGTCTCAGTGTGTGACCTGGTTCCAGCTGATGGAGGTGTCAGACTGATCTGATAACTGTGGCTTGAAAATGCATTGTATAGCTTTAAGGTGAAAAGGGGAAAAGTCTCTTTTCATGATCCCGTGTGTGGAAAAATAATGCTTATTAAATCCTGTCTATTGTCAAGCGTATATTTTGAGGAAGCAGCAGGATTTTCATACATGCCTGTGTTACAAATGTAATACCCAGAATGATGGAGGTTCTGTACTTTTAATCTATGCAGCAGGTAAACAGCAGAAAATTCATAAACGCTAACATTATCTTATTTATGCTAATGTTGGAGACTTCTGTGTTTTTGCTGCAGTGTAATAGCTGCTGTTTCATTCAGGGATATGAGTCACTAGCTAGGAAGACCAAACAGATATGGATCAAAGTGTGGCATGTGGTTAAAAAAGATAATGTTTTGGAAATAAGGTGTGCCACGTCCACATTGTTACCTATTAACACCAACTTTACTGGTTTCCAACAAGCTGCTTTATTTCTAAATACTGAACATGTTCATATCATGATACTGTGGCAAAGGGGTTTTTGGCCTGCCTGCTGCTCGTGCATCCTTGCTTGTAAACAGGAAGCCCATCTATAGGAGGCCCATACAGTGTGTCAGTGAGCCGGCATGCACACTAGATGGACCCTGAAGGAGCTAAATGGAATTCAGCCATTGTTTATTTTGTTATTCACTCCTGTGCTTTAGCTGCTGCTACGCGTCATAGATCCTCTGTGCAAAAGGTGTCGTGCTCATATGACAGTACCAATATATGCACATTCATTCCGCCTGCTCAGCCAGTGACATTTTAAATACAGCTAGCTGAAACAACACCATGGATGCACTACAATAGGACATACAGTCATGCACAAAGGACTGAGTTAAGCTTTACTGCACATGTAACATCCCTATTTGTGTGGAACACTTGTAATGTACTTTACATTACAAGTGTTACCGAGGCTACACTCAACATGCATAGCTCACAGGCATTCATAACTGATTTTAGAGCACTGGAAGCTCGTGTCATTTCTTGTCTTAAGCCTCCAATTCCTTATTTTGAGCCTTCACTTTTGAGCTGTTTCAGTGACTCATTGAGAATTTTAGTCATGTGTCCCTTAGGTATTATACATCCCATTTTTGATCTCAGTGTAAACACCCAGCAAGGGCTGAAGATACAGCTTTTCACTGCTTTTTTATATTCAAATTGGCAGTACGAAATGACTGAAATGAAGAATGTGTTGCCAAAACCCCTCATGGATCCACAGTATGTTTTCGCTGTTGTTTTCCATCCAGCCTCTTCCTGTGTCTGTCTCAGACTGTCGCAGTGAGTGTGTGTGGGAGGGGGAAAGCAAGTTTTTCCATGGCTCATCACAGCCTTTAGCTCATAGTGCAGCTAAATGGGTGACTGTATATCCGCTACCCCAATTAAGGGTGATAATGTGTGAGAGTGTGTATGTTGAGAAAGTGAGAATTTGTCTGTTTGTGTGTGTGTGTATCAGCACTAGCACAGCACCGAGGGCCTCATGCGCAGTCTCTCTCTCTCTCTCAGTCAGTTTCCCTGTGTCACACACATGCATCCATCAATCGTCATCATTATACCCAATAAACACATTGAGAGGAAGCTTTCCCAGCATGCAGGAACACTGTGAAAGGACAGTCGGAGTAAAGGTGCAGCCGTATTATGGCGCAGAAAAGTTAGATGAAATAAATTCAAAACTCAAACAAATTTGCGAGTAATGCCATTTTTTTTTTCACTGTCTTTACCACAAACACACATGTATATCCAAACACACACACACACACACACACACACTCCTTCCAACCATTTCTGCAAAGCTGTCTCCTGCTTAATTGTAGTCGCCGGTAATAGCTGCAGGGTCTCTCTAAGAAGCTTTGTCATGGGAAATAAAACACAGCAGAGTAAGAATAAACTTCCTGCCTCCACAGGAAGCAACTGTTGCCATGGTAAAGCTAATTTAAAAGGCCAGTTTTGGAGAAGCAAAACAATAGCCTGGTTTTTGTACTGGGATCATAAATGGATACACAGGCATATTAACGGATGATTATTAGGCAGAGAGAGAGAGAGCACCAACATGTCAGTTTCGTCACTGAGCGTGACTTTCCCCTCTCTAATGTTTTTGATATCTCCACCTGCTTTTAACATCTCGTCAGCGGATTATCTTTTGGAGCTGTGAGAAATACCGGCTACTAAGTCATCTCTGTCCTATTTTCATAGCTTGTAATGAATAGCCTTTAATATCATTATCTTATAAAAACAAAGTCTGCTCTCCCACTGCCAATTAATCCTACTGTAGGATTTAGTGTGAACAAACACATTTACTTATGCACACACACAAAGGGATCCACACCTACGCAAGCATGTTTGTACTTATCTGTTGGTGTTCCGAGCACAGACGGCCATATGCAATTATCATATGAGTGATAGTAAATACGAACGTTCACACATGATCATGCAGCTTAAAATAATCATGCAGCTGTCTTCAATATCCTCCTAATCTTACTTCTGTGCATTAGTGCAAGCAAGTACTGTCAAACAATAATATCTTATCCATGACTCGCTCTCTCTCTCTCTCTCTCTCTCTCTCTCTCTCCCTCTGTGTGTGTGTGCAAAATTCTGCATACCATATGTCGAGCTATGCACATGTCCTGCCTTTGCTTGGCTCCTTGCCTCTTGTTGGCTGCCTCCTTTGGCTGCCAGTTAAGAGCAAGAGGACTACCAACAGACCAATATGTTATGATGCATTCACTTAGGCTCCGGCTGCTTATGGTTGACTTGCTATCTGGCGCACCGGGTGGATGCACGTGAAGGCTGGCTGAGCCAAAAGAACAAAGTTTCTGTCATTCTGTCTTTCTTTGCTCCATTTTTTCCCTCTTAAATTATTTCTCTGTTTGCCTTCAAATCCTTAACACAACATGTGGACTTCCTTGCCAACAGTAACTCGTGCCAATATCTGGCTTTTTTTTTTTTTTTACATGAGCTGGAGCACTGAAAGCCAAATTAAATGCAACATTGTGTTCTCTGTTGTCAGCATTTGATGTAAAGGTATGTGTAAAATTGCACACTGGATCAAGCAAAAACACTTTTTGTGAACTAGAACTGAAAGCGAACACTCAACTATTCAGATATTAATTTGTTTGGTAGGTATTTGGTTTTCAATTCAGGGTTTTTTTTCTTTGCTTTTTTAAATTCAAAGCCTTTATGATCAGCATTTATGTACTGTAGGTCTATAACTTATCCATGATAAGAGTTTCTGGTGTTCGGTAATTACCATTTTTTTCACAGGAAAATCTGTTGAAGTCTGACATATTTAAATCTCTGCAGTCATAATGTAGAATGAAAAAAAATTCTCCCGTTAGATGTGAAAATATTCGGGCTCTACCGGCTGTTTCCCCCTGCTGTTTCTGTCATTCCCCCTCCTATTTTTCACATCGAACTTTGTGAATTAAGGGGTTATTTTGAGCAAACCAGATTTGGTCATTCAGTGGAAAAATTAACCAAAATGGTTTTTGTGACTTTTATTTTGCTTCTGTTGAGTTTTCAATAAACTGTTTTACGATGATAAAAGTCCTGTTTCTGATGGCTTTGGTGAGAGCGATGTACTCTTTATCAAAAAGGTCTGACTCGGATGGATCCTTTCCATAACGCAGTCAGACACTTAAAATAACATCCTGAGCCTGTCAGTGGCAAAAACAAGCACTTTTAGTGGATGTGCGTTGAGGGTGTGCAAACACCTGAAGGGATTACACTGCAGCCCATTTTGTGGCTGCTGGCTGCAGCGCTCTCACTCAATACTGGACCAATTTCAAAAATTGTTGTCCCCATTAGTTACTTAGAGACAAAAACATGGGAAAATAGGGTCCATAGATAATATTTGACAGAATTTCTCCCATTTGTCCATAACATTGAAATCTTCCAGGACACATGGACGGGCAGTATTTTATTTTATTTTATTTTTTTGGAACAGAAACCCTGATGCATAAAAACAAACCTTTTGAAATATATATTTTTATTCAATACAGATAACAGTCCAAACAATACTACTATAGAATAACAGAATCTTTAAAAATTAATGCCTGGCTGAAGATGAAACGTCTTCCTGAGTCATGCTCAGAAGCTTCGAATATTCGCTGTTGATTACTACTGAAGTTCCAGAGCCCAAAAAATGTTATTCACAACAGCTGCGTTGTGCACGTGTGTCTGTGTGCGTGCTTACGTGTCTTGTATTCACAGATAAAAGTGAATCCATTCATGAGCTAAGTGGTAGGAGATGGAAAGCCATTTCCTCTCCCACAACACTGTGATGGGACTAAATGAATCGTCAATGAATGTGCAATGACTGTTGACATTGATTTATTCTCTGCTGTAGTACCCCTCTGTGTTTGCTTGATTCTAAGAGGTGATTGTTATCAGTGAGCAGTGCGTTCTGTTATGCAGACAAGTGAGTTTACGATAAGAGCGTTTGATTTCGTGGGGCAAAGAGACAGCAAGAGACTAATGGGCCTTCGGGGCTGGAAAACAACAAGCTTTAAATATCTGTGAGTGGTGAGCTGATGTTCTGACATGGAGGAGATTTTATGGTCTATGGGAGCGAGCGCAAAGCCAACAGCCTGCTTGTCCAATCAAACTTTCATGAAATAAACACATTAAATTAATATTTATTTACTGCAGTCCAAATACTGCATGTTAATTAAATCAAGGCAAGCGTTCTTTAATCTACAGTCTCTTAAAGATCCGGAATGCGTCAAACAATGTTATAATCATTTCATTCCCTCTAATCCCAGTGTCAACTCACATTGTCTTGCAGATTGCGGCTGGGTTGCCATGACGAGCGAGGAGTGTCCTGTGCCGCTGGGGAGCATCTCCTCAGCAGGGCCAGGGCAGAGTGAGGAGTACGGTTCGACGCACGCTGATGACATCATCGAGGAAGTGGGTCCAGGGGATGATGACAGTATCGGCAGTGACCTAAGCACCCTTGTGGTGCCCTTCCCAGACCTGGCGCCTGTGGTCTTCTTCTGCCTTAAGCAGACCACCTGTCCTCGCAACTGGTGCATCCGTATGGTCTCCAGCCCATATCCTTTCATTCACCGGTGGAAGTGGTCCCTTTAACCTTTAAGATAACCTTTACTTTATCACTGAACCTTCATCATTTTAATCTAACTGTCGGCATGTCACCTCCAAGTGCATGTTCAGTTTCAAAGATGAAGCTGTCCTCATGAAATGCACTTTGTATGGTATCTGTTTAAAACATCTGCTCTCGCCGTTTTAACCTTGTCTGTTCATTGGCACACCTTTCATGCGGCATTTAGTCCCTCTCACTCCTCCACCCTTTCATCTCCTCATCCAACACTGGTGCTTCCCTCCTCCCTTCTGTATCCAGTCCCTCTTTTTTTAGAGCCTTTTTTCTGCTTATGCGTCACCCACGTTTGCAGTCACAATTTATCTTTTTGGTGATTTTTTTTTTCTGTCTTTTGTCTGTTTTGTGTTCTTTTGATACATTTTCATCCATCTTGACTCTGACCATCCTCCCATCTGCCCTCACTCCTTTATCTTGTGGATTTGTTGGCCCAGCACAGCAGACATCCCAGAATCTCCTCAAAGTAAGTGTGTTTGACATCCTTATACAACCCCAACTGCAGTAATCAGCATTGCACTGCTTGAACAATGGAATGTGTACATTTGGATGTGTGCGCTTGTGTGCGCTTGTGTGTGCTTGTGTGTGCTTGCATGTGTGTGTCTCTGTGTGTGGTTTTACTTTACGGCCAAAACAAGCAACTGTCTGTTTGCTGACTACACTGACAGTGACAGTGGGACTAAGGATGATCCTTTCACATTAGGGACAGACAAGACCACAGTGGGCTGGCTGCCGCACTGCTGCACGAATGACTTTTTTTGTGTGTGCGTGCATTTGTGCGTGCGTATGTATATGTGTGGCCTTGTATTACTCATGTTGTGGGGACATAAATCTGTTTACATAGTCACACTGTCCCCAAAAATGATGGAAATCTAACATATATAGAGGTGTGTGTGTGTGAGTGCTTGTGCAAAATTGCAAAAGTTAGACCAAATGAAATTCATCATACAAACCTTTAGAACTCTTTGATAGGCATACCTCTGTGCATGACACAGAGATGGGACACCTAGGGCCATAAACAAAACAAAAAAAAACAGTGACATTGATGTCAGCATATCGGTGAGTTCAAAATTTCATTGATTATTTGAAATGTCTAAATTGGCTGTGATTGGCTCAATCTTTACACAAAAAAAGAGAAGGAGGCCCTCCTGCTCAATTCTTCTGTTGGTTGCTATCATGTAGCAGATCGTGATTGGTCAAGTGAGGTGTCATTTGAAACCTGAGACTCCACAGAGTAACTGGCGAAATGAGAGTGGCTGTGTGTATTTGTTTCTGGAAGTTGTAACAGGGAAAACACAGAAGACTAGCGGAAGATGAACACATTGATTGCTAATTTGTAACGAGAAAACATCTTTTTGTGGATTATTATCTTTTTTTGGACCAAACATTTTACTGCAGTGGATCATCAGGCCCTTCGTCAACATTACCAAACCATTTTTTTCAGAGTGTTCTTGATCTGTGGATCACGGAGAGACATAATAGATTAAATACCTCGATGCCTCCTGTTGTGATTGTATCTTGAAGTGGTTTGCATCAATCCATTTATGTGAATCTTAGCTTTCTAATGGCGTATGATAATAGTATAAACGTGAATGTAGTATTTGTGTCAATAGAAGGGAAGACAAATAAACAACAAGAAATGTTCCCATGACCCATGGGCGGGCTGTCGGAATGGACGGGGGCTAGCTAGCTGATAGCTGGCTAACATGTAGGCAGCAGAGTTAGGTTTAAGGTTTAACGTCTTTAATGGTCACTTATATCAGGTGCCAGCAAAGACAGACAAGAAGAGTTTGGGGAGGTCTTGATGAGGAGGGGGGCACTGCAAAGATGAACGGACGATTTGACAAATAGTGGAGAGGAGAGACTCATGTACTGTGGAGGCAGATTGAATGATTGTGTGATCAAGTGCAGCTGGGATCAGGGAGAGGAGACCAAGCCCAACCTGTCAGCCACACCCCTGCAGGGAGACACACTGACACCAGACAGACACAGGAGAGACAGGCAGGAGACAGAGGGAGAAGGGAAGCATAAGACACAAAGGGGGAAAAGGAGGGGAAACTGCGGATCATCACACAAAGTGTGTGGTAGCAAGCAGACTATTTCTCCTAATGAGTTCAGCTTCTTAAAGATGGCAGGGTTTATCTCCCTCCTCATAACTGCAGGAATTGTTTATGAATATACTTTGACAGTAATTAGAACTTTTACATAATTAAACTAATCATGGAAGACTTTGGCTTTTCACCACTCCTTAAAACTGCAATAACTACCTCAATAGAAGTAGCGAGGATTTAGGATTTTTTTTTTAAATGAAATGCTACATGTATGCGTTCACAGACATTCACATTTTCACTCGGCCTGCAAAATACTTTTTTCATATTAATGTAAAAAATGTCACTCAACACTTTGGTGTAGTTCAATTTTTCTAAGCTTTTAATGTCTGTCTTAGGTGAGGGTTATGAAGTGGTCAAGGTTTTAAACACTGAATAGTAGACCTAGACAGCTTCCAGTGAAACATGAAAAGAAATGAGACGGAATGATTGATGAAGGTCAGGTAGAGGCTGTGAAATCAATCGATTTTGAGCAAAAATATTCACACAGAGACAGATTTTTCTGGCTGAAAACTAGTGAAGTATTGTGGCAAAAGCCCATGAAACGTCATGTAAGTTAGGAGTTGTACTTATACTCAAGTGAGGAGAGACTGTATAACAAATGGGTAGCCAGAAAATCCAGATGACAGATGTAGAGTGTAGACAGTCTGATGGACAAAACTGGACAGCAAGACTTTCTGTTTGCCTTTCAGACTCCATCTCTGATGTTTGGAGGAAAAAAGGGTTTCACAAGGATTTTATAATGCTTTCTAGTGGCTCAGCTCCACTACTATCAGCTGGTCCCCACGCCACAGAGTACAAACACGCCGCCACTTACACGCACACGCTGCACACACACACACACACACACACACACACACACACACACACACACACACACACACACACACACACACACACACTCCAAATCTTATTTCACATCGCCTGAGATTCTGTTGCAGCTCACTGGGTGCTGGACACCCGCGGTGGCAGAAAGTGTCAAACAGTGAGACCCACCTGTGTGTGTGTGCATGTGTGTTTGTGAGAGAGAAAAGGTGTAAGAAAAAAATAAGTGTGTGAGAAAGGTGAAAAAGATTTTGTGTGTCTGAGTGCATGTGTGTGAGATGGTTTTGAACTAAGTGGTCGAGGTGATTTTCCTGTCATGGAATCAGCTGGAGAGCCACAAAAGCACACACACAAACACACAAACACACACACACATTGGTCATGATGCTAGTTAGTAAAGTGTTAAGTTTGCCTACTGTGGCAGCGTTAGTTTAGCCAGTTTTGAAGTTAGCAGAAGGAGTGTTTGTGTGCCCTTGTGTGTGTGTGTGTGTGTGTGTGTGTGTGTGTGTGCGCCCTTGTGTGTGTGTGGGATGGCAATATATTCACAGGCTCTGTGCCTTTACTTGTGGAGGACCAGGAGGATGTGTGTTTGCATCTATTGTGTGTGTGTGGGACTTAAACTGGAACAAGAGTTTGGTGTCTGATGTTTGGTGCACAGGAGCAACTATTTGTACCCGTTTGTGAGAGTGTGTGTGTGTATTGATCGCACTGAAGTAGACAGTGTGGTATATATAGATATGTTGGATAGCTAATGTGCTGTCCAAAAATGAGTGCAGTACATTTTTGGAAACTCTGATGATGAAACAGCATGCTGCCATACCATAGCGATGCGATGACAAGCTAAGCCTCATTTCACCGTCATCAGATTGTGTTTTGCTCGTGCTCAGCGCAGTGCGTCTAAAGTGAATTTTGTCTAGATGTGTGTGTGGTTGCTTCGCCGTCTCTTTGTAGATCAATAAACCTGTTCACCACACCGAAGCATGTGAGAGGCATTCAGTGACACACACTCACGCACACACACACACACACACACACACACACACACACACACACACACTGCTCTCCCACGCTTGCCTGCAGCAGAGCACCTGGAGCACCTCTCTATATTGCACCCCACACGCTTCTTCTCCCTCTCCCTATTGTTCTTGCTCTGCAGAGTGCACACTCACACTCTATACATACCAGACAACATAGATAAACCCGAATCCTTCTGTCTCATTGTTCTCAAACCCATTTTAATAATCTCGCCTCCGTTTCCATTTTTCAAGTATGTTGATACCGATCTCTGATATGAAGTTTATTTGATTTCATGACCATCCTCTTACAACTAAGTTCAGTTAATTGCCAAACCGTCTCCCTTCTTTGTTTATTAATCATTTTCTTCCCCCGTTTCACTGATTTCCCTCCTCCTCTCCCTCCCTTACACCTTCCGCTTTGCTTCCCCGCTCACTTTTTGTTATAGTCAGATATCTGTGTTGACATACACGTGTACCTAACCACTACAGTATGTGTGCCCCGCAGTCGTGCCAGACACTTTTCAAGTGTTAAATCTGCCCTCCAGGGTCATTTTCCTGTTTTCTATCTGTATATTTATTTGGACATTTTCTCTCAATTTAAATCAAAGGTCTGCTCTCTGCTCTGCGCCGCTTTATACTGACTTACAGAGATGCTGTAGCAGCTGTTATTGCACACCTGTCAAGACTGATAGCAGATCAGATGTGCATGCCAGCACAGTCCCACTCACCTTTGATGCATCCATTGTGGGGCATTGAAGGGCACACATTTGTCTTCCGCTGTATTCTGGTACATATATACACCCATATGCACACACTGACAGACTGGTGGATAGTACATTTAGCCAGGCGCCATACATAAGTACAATTTTGAGGTACTTTACTTGAGGAATTTCATTTTATGTTACTTTAAGCTGAGGACAATTTTACAAGTGAATAGCAGTCATGGCTTTCATCTGGTCAAATGGAAAAACTGTAATTCTGGCTGCACAGACTGCAGCCCGTCTGTTGCATTGTGTCTGGTGGAGATTATCTCTCATCAGTGCTTTATTCTACAGATCAAGATGAGAACATGTCAGGTCACTCATACTTCATTATACCTCAGGTACCACAATTAACTACATTCAGTGAAAGCTGACCTGTCAGCAGTCACTTGTGCTAGAAGCAGTTTTCCATCTACTTATTAAGTGTCACATGCAGGATTGCTTGAAAGTACAATATCGTCTGTGGAGGTTTATGTGACGTCCATGTCGGCCTGCAGCTTTGGAATATTTTAGTTTTATCTTGTCATATGTGCATATGAAAGATCAATAATCTCTTCTTCTGAAATTGTTTCCATTGCATTGTGGTCTGTTAAACGTTGTGTTTTGTTCAGGACTTCCTCTGCTGCTGTGCTTTTTCTGCACTGCTTGCACACAGACTCCTAAACTGTAGTTCTAATTGGAAAGTTCACACATGTATAGAGGCATTTTTAAGCCGCATTTTCAAAGTGGAAATGCAGGGTAATTACTTGCAGTGTACAGCATTTCAGGAGGGAAATGTGCTGGCATGTGTATATGAGTTGTTTAGATGAATAGCATTGACTGATGTATGGCTCTGGGCGCCATCCTTTGTCTTTCCCCCATCTAAACATCATTACAGTTGCATGCATTCACTGCATTTTCTGACTCCTTCTCCATTTCTTTTTTCTGCCGCTGAAATTAGCTCTGTCTTGCCACTCTCACATGTTTCGCACCTCTCTCTTCAACCCCTCCACCTCCACCTTTTGTCAATTATGTGCTCTTGGTTTCTCCTCCTTTTTTTTCCCCCCTCTCCTTTTTCCAGTGAAGAGCTTGATGCCAGTATCTATCCTTCTCTTCACATTATCTCACCGTCTCCCCTTCTTCTCTGATTGGCTCCGGTGGTGTTCAAGCAGAGTGACCGGCCTCAGTGGCCCATGATCCTCTCTGGCCCTGACAGCTTGTTATCTCCATGGTGACGGATGGCTGAGGCGTTGCTGTGCCTTGCTCTTAACTACTGCTGAGGATAGAGCGCACACCTGGGACACTTCACCTACTCTCTCTCACCTTCTCACTCTCTCTTTCTGCGGTTTTCTCCTTATTTTTCCTTCTCTCAACTTTTGCTTCACGTCCTTCTGCCTTCTGTGGATCTGTTAGGAAAAGTTGCTGTGGGGCTACATGGTAGATTGATGTCTTTTCTTTTGTAATGACACTTTGCTGTGAGGTGTGCCACTTGATGGATGTGCGCGTGTGTGTACATGTTGAATGGTTGTTCCACTTGTTTTGACAGAAATTTAATTAAAAAACATCAAAAGTCTGTCTTTAATTCGCGGCGACACTGTCTTTCCCTTATCCTATGCTTGTTCTCCTGTCTGTTTTCTGTCATTTCTTCTGTTTTTGCTTTCTATTTTGTTCTCACACGCAAATTAAATCACTCCCTCTATGCATCAGCCCCCCCTTCTTTCAGATGTTGCCTCTTCTCAAATTTACATCTATGCCTTCATCTTGTGCCATAATGTGAGTGTTACACTTGTTTTAATGAGACTCTGCCAGTATGAACTGTTGTCCTTTTACCCTGCAGAAGGTCTCCATTTTATCAGAAGGGCAGACATTAATGAGACAATCCTCTGTTAAGGATAAAGGAAACTTATTAGAATACTAATGCTCATGCTTCCAAAATAAATTGCTAAATGAATTTTTTTTAATTTGATACGAGTACCAATACTGATTCCAATGATTCACACTCTCACATCACGCCTCCCTCCTTATATACCCCACCCCCCCGTCCCTCAGGTCTAGTCCAAACTCCATTAGTGTCTGTACTGTGAGAGAGGAAGACGAGATGAGAGGGGAACAGTGGAGAAGAGATGAAGGGCTTAAAGTGACTCTAATGACTACTGTAGTACCAAGCCTCAGTGCATAGACACTCTGTGTGACCTCTTTCACATGCATTACTCTTTCATAGTAGTTAGATTGCACTGAACATGTGCTTTTTATACTATGGAGGCTTGAACTTCACAGTTTGTAAACGTTAGAAGATAAAGGGGAATACTAAAACACTATGAGTAATGCTACATTGTGTTACTCATCTCATTTTGTTTACTCCATTCCCTTGTGCTGTAAAGGACGCTGGAGTTTCACAGAACAAATGCAATCATTTTCCAAGAATGGAAATCGCGCTCTTTGAAAACCGTTCAAGGGAAGCAGGAGTGAAAATTTCCTAACCAGCCTTCCTCAGAAGATTTTCCGCAGAACTAATATGATGTCATGTGAATTTACCATAAAACGTAAACTCCAAGTTCACTTCTTCTTCACTGACATGCAGTGTGTTTGTGAACAGTCTCACAACCATCTGCAGCTCTGCACCCATCATGGAAATGGTAAATTAGAAACCACTGTGGCTTTGACTCGCTTATCCACAATTTAGATTTGCCCGGAATGCTATTTATGAAATGTGTTGGTGTGTATGTATCAACCTCCAGGTACCATTAGCCTATGGCATGGATGGGCCTTATATCTGTGAATTTTCACTGTAGCAGTGAATCTGGGTGTATGATGATTTACATGTGTTAAATGCTTTTGCCAAAGTCATGCTGTATGTGTACTCTATGTCCACATACTATGTACATGCATCAACCCATGTATACAAATGTGCCTCAGTGTGTGTGTGCTGTTATCATGATCCACCGCTGCTGGATTACGGATTATGCAGACACTATTCTTGAGTAGCAGCCATAATTGGGTTATGGATTAGTTCAATGTCACATTCTTAGAAGAGAATTACATTCAGACGGCTGACTGACATTATCCACCTACTGCATTGCCATTGTGTTATGCTATATGGTGTTTTCTATATTGCAGCAATACTTTAGACAGCAGCGCCTATTTGTCTGAACTCAGTAGCAGCAGGGCAGATTGCTTTTGGATAAACCGCACAGATAAATGTCAAAGGTGCACAAACAGAAAAGCACATGCACATGCACATGCTCACACACTCAAATATAAGCTGTCACGCACATACAAATGTGCTTTATTTCTCTCTTTTTGTTTTCCGCCTGTCATCATCACATTCTTGCTTCCTTATTTTTTAACTTATAAAAGAATCATGTCTTCCTTTTTATGTCAGCTCAACTCAAATGTATTGCTTTACACAAACTGGGACTCTTGAGAGAATTTAATAAGTCATTTAATGGCTCCATCACCACTAACTGCAGGGTACATTTTATCCAAGTGAGTGCTTTGTAGTTTGCTATTTCTCATCTATTATCCACAAAGTGCTGTATAAATTGTATGAGTCATTCTGCACTGCAGTGAGTCTGTTCTTTGCTTCCGACCTCCCAAAAACTCCCCTGAACAGATGTGAAATTTTCAAATACAGTTTTCCTCAAAAAATATGGGCACATGATTGAAGAACGTTAGAGTGAACAAAATAAAGAGCCTGAAATGAGGCGATGATGACTGACAAGCTGCCTGTCAAGTTAGAAACAGACCTTTGCGAGACTTTAGTCAAGAATTGGACTCTTCAGTGAAAGAGAATTATGTTTAAATAATCATCTATCAATGCTGAGTGATTTAACTATATGCTCTTTTTGAACAGCTGCCCAAATGAAACATCTACAACAAGCCTTGACTTGCAACTGGTCATTGTGTGATTGGTTTAAATATATGACCGACAGTCTGATCAGATTTCATGCATGCATGCGTACAGGCTATCGCATCATCTGAGCTAATATATAGTTATGTCCAAGCTGTAGTAATTTGAGGTGCAGTCAGGAAGTGCAGAAGCATTGCGATTCTCAAGCCCTTCAGCAGCCAGAGAGCTGGAGCCTGTGCCTGGTTCACGCATTCAGTGGCTGCAATAACCATTTATTTATAGGGTGTACATTAAAAGATAGAGCGGCTGCAGTTTAACCATTTTGTTATAGTTGCCGTGCTGTAAATACATTGTGTTAAGATGTTGAGTGGGTAGTTTTTTTGCCGGGGGGGGGGGGTCAACAGAAATTATTAATGAGGCTTAGGCGGACTTTTTAAAATAAATGAAATCAGATTAAAATGAAACATACAGTAAGATTCAGCCCCCGTCCCCACCCAAACAATTTCACACTGTTCCTAATAAATAGTTAATGAAGTCATCTGCTGCTGTGCCACGTGCATAAAAGTACTTATTCTTGATTTGGAGACAGTGGCATTGTTGCTGCGTCCGTGTGACGGCTACAGGTGTTTAATAATTAACAATAGACAGATTATTAAGTAACAAGTGAGCATAAACTCAGCCAAGTGAAAGAGACTGAACATACACTTAGGTTCGTCTTGTAATGTTGGAGGTCTGTCTACAGCTTGTATGCATGTGTGTGTGTGTGCGCATGTACAGTATGTACAGAGATGCAGGACAAACTGTGCTGGATGCTGAATCGCACATACTGAAACTGAACATTCTGGTAAGCTAATCGAAAAATGTTCTGGTTGAAGCGAAACTAGAATTCATCAATTGCAATATGGAAATAAGTGCAGGAACAAGCCAGTGCTCAGCCTCAAGTAAAAGATCGTTCACATCTGGCAAAAAAAAAACATGTAATAGGCACTCTGGCTTGTATTTTGCTTCTTTTGCTCCTTCAGAACAGAAGGGCAACTCTCCGTGGCGCCGTCCTTGAAACAGAGGGATTGGAACAAAAGCAACAAAAGCTTACATGTTATTAGTTTGAATATGAATTCTGTGGTTATTACTAGAGGCAGCTGTAAAGACAGCTACAGATAAGCAAAGCAATAATTATTCTACTCCAAATATTCTTGTCTTGCAGGAAGCTATACTGCCAGCAGACAGAATTACTAATAAATCAAATGTGACAGCTCACAGTCTGCCCTTACTTTGTAGATTAAATTTTGTCTTTTCAGAATACATTCAGCCATGTTTAGCCCGTGGCGAATGCTGTATAAACAATGAACAACAGCAAACAACTGCATGCTTAAACATGTCGGTCCATAGACAGTGTTGCTCTATGTATATATTTTTAATTGCAAACAGGTAATTAAACATTAGCGTCAACATTAATTCTAAAAGGAGAGATTCAGGATTTAGGGAGGAAAATCACAGCCTCAAACCAGATGAATCATAATGTTTGAACAAATCATGCTACTTTAGAAAGTGCATGAGTAGCTTTTGCAGACGGTGATAGAATGATAAACTTCAGGTATTTATCAAACCTGGATCTGCTTGACTGTAGTAGCAAGTGATAGAGGTTTTGTCAAAGAACATAACGTTTTATAAAGGAGAACAAACAGCTATTATGAACCCTGGCAACGCTTCCAGTCCTATTCTGGAGGCTTGTAGGAAGCGTGAGGATAGTGGGAGTCGCTAAGGGATGTTTATGAATATTCTGCTTTTTGATTGATCATCAGTATATTTAAGCAGGAACCATTTGCCCACTTGCTGGCCAGGCTTTGAGGTCTGCCCTTCAATAATGATTACTTATGAGCACATTAGCAGACCAAGAAGACTCATTACAATATCAAGGACACCAGCAGATCACACGCCCTTTCAGTGCCTTTGAGCAGAGTATCTGTCTTTGTGTCCTGGCTATATGTGGCATGAGCGTCATGTTAACAATTCATGGGTCACAATTATGCCGAGATCAGATGAGTCCCCCACAAACAGATGATTACATGTTGGAAGTAAAGTCATGGAAACCTTGCAGCGCCTTTCAAATAGTAAAGCGGGACTGTGAGCGGAGTTTCCCTCACTAGAGCTTCAGGAGATCCTGGACTTTCAAGGCAGGAAACTCGAGCATGCGGTTTGCTCAAAGTCATTCATCTTGCCCCGTCTGTCGTGTGCGATGGCACTCTCATCGCACTTCACAGAAGATGAATGACATGCAACTGCCTGCAAAACCACAATGGTTGTAACGGCAGACTGCGGCAGAGAGCAGGAAGCTTATGGCCAAGCCAGCGTTCACCTGGAAGAGATCAAAGCGAGGGCTGACAGATGGAGGAATTTAATTTCTTCAAGGCACTCTGATATAAGTATGTAGTGTCATTTCAAGACTGCCTAATAGTTGGAGAAAAGTCAAAGATGAACATGCAAGTGAAGGAGAAACCCCTTGTGTCGACCTGTAATGACATGATAAAAAAGCATATTGTACATTTCTCTTGACATTCATCTTCTTCTCTTTCGAGTTGATGCTCTTTTTAGTTCATTTGATTTGGAATCATAAAAAAAAGGGACCAAGAACGAGACACACAGGAGATTTTAAATGAAGTTCTGCAATATTCATCCTCACGCAATCTGTGGCTGTAGTCTGCATGTTTCCAGCACTTCATGTGTACACTGACTCAACTAAAATCACACAACATCAGAGTTGGCCTATTGAGCAGAGCAGATGCATACAAATTTACTGCAAACACATGTGACACTGAAAATGAAGGAAATGCATGTGAAATGAGGAGGGAGAGATAAAAGAATGTGGGGAAAAGGGAAGGGGAGAGATGGAACTGGTGGATGAGAGGGGGGTAATTATTGTGCAGTTACACGGAGAGGGACGGCGAGTTGGTGAGAGACACTGAGTGAAGGACGAGTGTGTAACTTCACTCTGAAAGACAGATAAAACAGAAAGAGAAAAGATGGAGATGAAAAAGAAGCATGATAGCCCTTGGAGAGAGAGAGGGGAAAGAAGAGAGAGATTGCTAGCTGGCACTTTTCTTGAAAAGGCAGCGCGTGAGAAGAAGGGAAAGAGAGGGGAAGAGAAAGGGAGATAGTTAGCACAGTGGCAGAGTGAACTTTTGCACAGTGCCTGTCAGTGCAGAGGACAGCAGAGGACGGGTGGTGTGTGTGCGTATGTGTGTGTGTGTGTGTGTGTGTGTGTGTGTGTGTGTGTGTGGATGTGTGCGCATGTGTCGTGCATGTGTGTGTATCCTTGCCTCCTCTTGACAGTGAGGAGGAACATGAAGTCTCTAATTGCTCTGGCGACTGCAACTTCAGACCTCTTCCACAGTGAAAGGGAGAGAGACAGGGAGTGGGAGGGAGGGCAGAGTAACACTGAGATCAGGACAAAAAAAGACAAAAGGTCTCAGTAACAGGGAGAGGAGACTAAATGAAGTTATAAATGAACCGCATGCAGGAATCTTCAAATGGACCAAAATCGGTACCAAATGAGAAAAATGCATGCGACGCTGAGAGAATATGACTTAATGACAGTTTATAGCTTGTGCATCTAGAACTATACGGGACAGAAGGGACATAAGGTTAAGAATCTCTCAATCATCGGCTTATACTGTCTAAATGACATAAGATCTGCTGTAAATGATTCTAGATAGCCAATATATATATTTAAAAAAAATTCTTTCAAAGGGATATCAGGTGAAATATGTTTGAGTCCATGATGCTTTAAAGTTGCATCAGTAAAAATAGCCGCCAAAATATGGGACACTAACCCGCAGAATATAACAAATATGCAGCAAAGCTTTCAGGCATGCTATCTGAAGTGGCTATAATCAATATTTATATGAAAACAATATATCAAATGTGAAAGAAATTGCTTGTTGTTCTCAGTTTTTGTTCAATATCTGGGAAGTGCAGTGCAAAAACAAAATACAATGCCTGCTTATCTCTGCAAATGTAACAAAATTATACAGCAAAACAACATTTTTGAATGTTAAAAATCATGAGATGTGTGTTACGTGGAAAAAAAGCAGGTGGGTGTAATATTTTGTACAGTGTCTTGGTGATTTAGTGATTTTATCTGCACACCTTGACCTGGTGAAAAGAGATTAAATCTGCTGTACACTTTCAACACTGACCCCTGCCATTTCCCCGACTTCTGTCCAGTGACCCTCACTCTCTCCTGGGGGTGTTCCCTTATTGCTACGTCAGCTCTGGAAGGGGAGAGAGACAATGGATGGAAGGGGACGGGGGTGACAGGGAGATGGAGAAGAAAAGAAACAAAGGGAGCGGAGCTTTCGGTAGAGGGAGTATCAGAGAGAGAAAAAAGGAGTGAGACAGAGAGAGGAAAGCGTTGGTGACCGCTAGAGACCCGCTGAAATGGCCCTGCTTTGTCACTGTCTCACAAACACACACACACACACACACGCACCTACACACCTACTCACACAGACCACACACACAACTCTCTCTCTCTCCTTCTCATATATAGACATAATCCAAGCTGTCAGATATATGTTACACATATATGGATCATACTCAGCCTAAATCCTTCTTCAGTGTTTTTCCACTGGCTGTGGTTTGTGTGTGTGTGTGTATGTGTGTGTTGATGTGTGGGTGGCATCTGTCAGGGCGGATGCTAAAACCCTTCCTCTGGCCAATGATAAAAGCTCAGCCCTTGTGCGTGTGTCTGTGTGAGTATGTGTGTATGTGACCACCCAGATGTTTGGACATTAGTTGACTGCTGGTATCTGCAGCTCAAATTAGCCTTGGGGCTTAGGTCATTAAAGAACAGCTTTCAACTTACTTACACACACACACACACGCACACACACACAGACTCCCCAAGTAGCTGAGTTGGTAGGTTTTCTTCTAAACTCTGTAGACTGTCATGTAACTGAATCAGCGCCTGAGTCACTGACATAACTGCAACAAGCTCATGTGATATCTGCTCAGGGAGGGACAAACTGTTCATTGGGGAGGGAGGAGAGGGGTAGAAAAGGGTGAGACAAAAGATTGAATGTGAGACAGTACAGGGGAATAATAAATGAGGAGACGTAGGTGAACTGTGCCTCAAGGGGTGAGGGAAAGACTAAAGACATTTTCATATGCTTGCCATGTAAAACGGTTGTTGGGCAAGACAAAGAGTGTGAAGCAGCTCGGGAAGCCAGAAGGGGAATGTGTCTTGGTCTCTACACCAGAGATTTCTACTGCCAGGGCATCTCTTTAGGGAAAACTGCTGGAGATGGTGTGAATCTCTGCACGTGCTACGCTTTCTTGTTGAAAATCCTCTTCACTGGTGGCTCTGTGTGTGTGTGGGAGCAGGCACATGGCATTTTACACCCTCCCCAGGCCAGCAGAGGAGCTGGCAGCAACCATGACACAAATGAGGAGCAGTGAACTAGTAACTTGGAAGAAAAGGAGAAAGGCAAAATAAATGGATGAACATGCAACTAAAACCAGCACCAACACTGCCATTCCACACCCTCTGCTCCTCCGTTGTCTTTACATAGCCAGGCTCCATACATGAGGCCAGCCGTGCCGATCCAACCTTGGCCTCTCCTTTGGCCCTGTATTATGCAGAAAAGGGTAAAAATATGGTTTTCACACCCACAGTTTGGTTCAGTGGCCTAACCCCTTGCACTCACTTTTCCTGGAGCAAAATAGCTGGCATGTCACCTCTTGTTTCTCTTCTTATTGCAACCTTCTGTACTAAAGACCACTGATAACCTCAATTACGGTTCCTATTAGGGTCAGTTATGTGTGGTTATGTGCTGTACTCGCGAGGATATGCGCAACTTACAACTCTCCATAAACATTTTTTAAGCAATCACATCCTCACATTTCCTCCGTCCTTTAACTAAGACCACATACATTAGGATCTAAACCCACACACGTACGAGTAAGATGATTCATCAGAAGTCACCAAACAACCTGCTGTCTTCAAGTAATAACCAGCGTGCTATTTCTCTCACAAATGAGACTTGACAGCACAATTCTGTACAATTTAGTCTCTTGGCAGGGGAGGGGGAGAGCAAGCGTGAGAGAGAGAGAGAGCGTGTCCTTTTGGCCCATCCTTTTGGCCATTTTCCCAGTCAAACGAGTGTGAGAGGGAGGGCAAAGGCAGCCAGGGCCCCCTGAGAGCCAAGCACTGTTTAAATGATGTTATCACAATACATTTGTTTCCACTCCATCTGTTTCACTTACACATTCTCTCACTCCCGCTCCTCATCCCTCAGCCTCTCTCATTATTTTCTTCCCTCTGCATGTCACAGTTAACATTGAGCTGACTGACGGCTACTGTATGTGTGTGCTCCTTTTTATGTGTGCATGTGTGTACTGTTGCAGGTGAGGCAGGAACATGAGGGATACTGTGACCCCTCATCTTCTTACCAACACCCACCACAAGGGCACATGCACATGGCCCCACATCATTTAGCGCTTACTGACCAGAGCATGCCTGCAGTACTGCGGGCACTGGTCGCAAGGTCAGGACCAGTGCCTGAGTGCCTCTTAAATTGGTTTATAGACCAGATTACACGTAGTTCACAGATTCTGGTCTAGTCATCAAAAAGTAAAAAGTACCTCTATTAAAGAAAGTGTGGGTGATCATTGGGTTCTTTTGTGATAATGCAGCAGTTTTGTATACTAACATTCTTATGGAAAGCATGTTTTAACCATTTCAATCATAATTTATTATTTGCTAGATGATATAAATGCATACAAATGAGGAAAATAACATCCATATCGCTTGAATCAATAGTATTTGGTGTAGTTCTTTAAAGCCCATCAATGTCTCTCTAAATTGAACACAGTATAGTATGAATCAAGCCCAAAATACGAAGCACAAAGGATTCAGTGGATGGGAATATTTCTTCAGTATGACAATAATAAGAAGATAGACCTGCTGCTGATGTGTGAGTAACTCCTACAAATGTGCTGAATTTGCTTCCTTGCCACATGTGATTAATAGGGACCCCGTCTCTCTCTCTCTCTCTCTCTCTCTCTCTCTCTCTCTCTCTCTCTCTCTCTCTCTCTCTCTCTCCATCTCCATCTCCATCTCTTCATCGCTTGCCCAGTTTTGTCTCTCTTCTTCTCGTGCATCCCCCTTTTCCTCTGCTTCTTTGAGTTACAGTAACTTCAGCCATCTGTGAGGCAAAGTCAGGCAGATGGAAGAGGGTGTAAAGGATAAAGAGACAAAGTGAGAGTGTCAGCGTAGCAGACATCATTCACAGAGCCGTCGGCAAGTCAGAGAGTAGATACCATGGAAAATTGGGACAACAGTGGTATTGAATGGGTGTAATTTCCTATATTTCCACTGGTACCAGTCATGTCATGTTAGACAATTTGAGGACCGTGTAAGAAAGCCTCTCAATATGACTGAAGTTTTATGAGAATTATTAATTGGGACTTAAATAGCACTCAGCAGCGCATCCATTTTAAGCAGTAGAGTGAGTGAGTGAGAGGTTTTAATGATCACATCTGCATTGTGTGTTTAGTGGTTCTGTGCATCAGAGAATTGGTAACATATTGAGCAGAGTAGTTAAATTATGTGTGAACCAAATAAGGAAAGATTGCGAGTCATTTTTTGGAGGATGTTTGGTGAATTTTCAAAATAACATGCTTTTAGTAACACCACTGTTGCATCTCCTCACTCCCCCTGTGTGTGCATGTGAGAGCATGTATGAATGTGTGTGTGCTTATTCCATTGAGTCTGTGCTCCATAGTCCTTGTGTGCGTGCACATATTGTGCTCGCCCATACCTGAACTTGCCAACCTGCAGAGATGTGATCCCTCAGGGTGCATTCACTGCCAGTGCTCATTAATATCAATGGAACCAGTTGAGCTGCAATGACTGACCTTGGTTATGCTTTAACTAACCAGTGAGCTAATGCAGCCCACCCAAGAAATTTTAACCTCAGCATTCACTTTAAATGTGCATGTCTATGTGATATTATAGCTGACTTCAATTCGTTAAAACCTAGTTATGAGCAGGACTGTGTTTCTAGCCTTGACCCTGCACCAGATCATTTTTCTAATGAGACCACAAAAACGATGGTCACACATGACTGCTTTTTGCATTGTGGTTGAAACATTTATAGATACAGAGACACACACAGCTTGCCTCTCTGCTGTCCCCTCTCGAACCCTGACATCGCCTCAAGGGAGGATTTAACCTTATAGCACAGCCAGAGAGGGATGAAACTGCCTGAGATAGGAGGGGAGAAAAAAAAAAAGGCAGTTCCTTGACTGAAATTGCTTTGCTGCTATTTAAACAAACTGAATTATGAGAGAAGATGGGAAAGTTCTTTTGTTTCCTCATCTTCAATTTTGTGTCACGGCGTCGTGGGTTTCAATGGCTTTTTTTTGCTGCTGTTGCCATTTTTGAAGAAGGAACATGAGATTAAAGAGGAACCCTGTTATTTCCATTGAAATGGTTGGCAAAGGGTACACACATCCTTGCACATAGATCTGTCACATCTTACAATTCCTCAGTTTTTCCCATCATTCTTAAATCAGACAGGTCAATAATGACATCAGTGGAATAATTATTGCAGAGGTATTATTCTGTCATTATTTCATTGAGTACCAAAGCTTTTAAATATACTTCAATTTAATAATTAGTAAGCCTATTGCTGGTTTCTTAGGCATTTTTTTCAATATTGCTAAGCTTTACAACATGACAGCTGCACACTCACACTCGGGAGCTGCTCAGTACAGACACACTCTTGTACCGATAACTACTGAACAGCACCACTGGAGCCTTTGAGGTTTA
This sequence comes from Chaetodon auriga, assembly GCF_051107435.1. Classification (NCBI taxonomy): domain Eukaryota; kingdom Metazoa; phylum Chordata; class Actinopteri; order Chaetodontiformes; family Chaetodontidae; genus Chaetodon; species Chaetodon auriga. The sequence continues at coordinate 13,130,217 of NC_135089.1, read as the reverse complement.
CATATCCTGTACAAGGGCACCTTGATGGCTGAGAGACAGGGGAGCATGTTGCATCCACCTTCCCTGCCTAGTGTTCCCTACCTGCACCAAAACTCGCTCGCATACTGTCGCTGTAAAAATGCACTGCTGTTGTGCCATTGCATAATGTTTAGTCTTAATGTTTGATAGGTAAACCTACTGTCCTTCCCTCTTTTTCATCATTTTGTTTTAGTTAGCGTTCTGGCAGAGAGACTTGGCAGCTGTGCTCACATTGTGCCCTTCACAAGTAGGCTGATTATCAGGCGCATTAAAATGAGGGAATAGCTGTTTGACTCCTATAATGACACAATGAAAATGAGAATAAGGGTTGGTGCTGTGGAGAAGCTTGGAAGCAGAACAAATGATAGTTTTGAGAGTTGGGAGTGATATGCAGTAGCATTGCTAAGCTAAGCTGATGAATAATGCATAGCAAAACAACAGTTTGACAGAGTTTTTGGCTCTTCAGGAAAATGTTGTTATGTTGCCCCAAGGACAAAAAAAAAAAAAAGAGGAACACATCCGGACTCTGTAACTATAGAGTATATAACTAATGTCATGCTATGTGGCGCATTATGGTTTTAGCAGCTCATGCTAGCAGCTTTTAGCTGACACTAGTGAGTTACTGAGAAAATAAACGAGGAGATGGAGACAGGTGTGTGTTTGAATCCAAGTGTAATTGTGTGCATTGTGTGGAGCAGTTTAATGGAGGTCTGGGAATGTATGTGCAGGCAAGGGTGTGTATGTGTGAGCAAGTGTGTGTGTGTGTCAGGTAGTAATTAATAAAGACAGGAACATTGGCTCTCCTGCTGTGCTGACATGCCTACGAGAGACTTGCCACCACTCCAAACACTTGCACACACTGGAGATAAAGACAAACTTATTCCAATCAACTGCACCGGGGCTAGAACTTTCTCAGCCAGTGGAAAAGTAACTCAGACTTGATTTAGCCAGCCAAGCTTACTCTTAATTTCAGTGTCCTAATTTTGTACACGCTTCACCTGAAGGTAGCGATACAGAAAGGGTGCTATGCATTATTGAGTCCCTTCTTTGACTTCATTTCAGCCTAGCAGCACATGTGGATTAATATTGTAGTAGTCTGATAAGGACAAAAAATGAAGGATTGGAGTAGACAGTGAGAGGATGGGGTGTGTAGGCTTAGCGCCGTGGTGAGGTACTTTATTCACCTTCTGAACCCTTTACAAGGAAGTTCTAAGCAAAGTTAAGTTGAAGACAAATACCAAAGCCGAGTCAGGGTAAAACCATTTAGTGGGACGTGAACTTGCCGGGTTCAGCGCACCCTGCAAACTAACCATTGGACCTGCTGTGTGTGTTCCACACTCGCTGCGACAGAAGCAATCCAGATTTTCTGAAGTGACCCAACTGAGAAGAATGTAAAAGAAAATTATGGTTTACGGTTTTTATGGTGATACAGGTGATGAGGAATCACGCATGTGTGTTTGTTGTGTGAGCACCTGAACATAGCTGGATTTTTATTTTCCCGTCAACCAGACAGAAATCCTTTACTGACAGAATGCAGTACAGAAGACGGGGTCACAAAGCCGCCACTCCCATAACGTCAAAGAAAGGAGGAAAGGAGTAGTGAAAAGAAAAGCAAGGTCAAGGGAAACAAGGACAGTGTGTGTGTGAGTGTGTGTCTGTGTGTGTGTGTGTTTTTTCCTCTGTCTGTCTCATTTTAGTATGTAATGTTCAATTTGAATTTGGCAAGAGCATTTTATAGTGGCTGCAGTCACTTTTAATAACAATAGTAATGATAAAGCACGGTAGCTTTTAAACTGAAAAAATGAGGAATGTCAGCACACTCTGAAGCACAGGGGTGACTGTTGGCATTTCTCATGAGAACATGTAAAAGAACATAACAATAGCTCACTTCTACAACTTGAAAGTGGAAGTTAAGTTCATGTTATATTTCCCTTGGATTCGGGAGTTTTAGTCCACACACAACCCACTGAGAAGGGGTTCAGCCTGTCAGTCATGCTGCTGTCAGTCACCCCGTATCCCTGAGCCAGGGTGCCTTCTGGCTTATACTTGGGGAGGTAGAACTGACTGCTTTGGTGATTTGGGGCTGGTAGACAGGCTGTTGCGAGAGCAGGAGCTGAGTGGGAACTGTCACAGCAGCTCTACTGAGCCTGGGGTAAGATTTAGGCCACAATAGCACTTTGTTCCTTTGGTATCTGCTTGGGATCACAGTAGGCTGTTGACTTAGAACAAAGCATTTGTCGGAACAATTAATTAAAATAGCTAGAGGTGTATGCATTTTTTCCCAAACATCCTCCAATCTTGCATTATCATACATGCATATATGTATTTAGCAATACAGAAACAAAATGACTGTTAAGACTTTAGTTATAGCGACGTTAGAGGCACGGCCCCAGTCCACCACTTTGGTCGAAACTAAAATGTCTCAACAATTATTGGATGGGTTTGCAGATATCTATTGTGCCCAGAGGCTGAATCCTAATTACTTTGGTGATCCTTTGACCTATCCTCCAGCGCCACCAGCAGGTCAAATCACTTACTCCCTGAAATATCTCAATTTCTACAGCACAGACTGGCCCAACATTTAATACAAACATTCATAGTTTTCAGATAATGAATTTGAATGTGCCCCTCTTACTTTTCTTCTAGTTCCACCATGACACTTAACATATACGCAAATGTGAGCATGCTAACATGCTAAGCAGAGACAGTGAAATGGTACGAACACTATATGCTGCTTAACATCAGTCTATTAGCGTTGTAAGCATGCTAGCATGCTGAAGTTAGCGTTAAGCTAAATTATTCATGTTTGCTTCTGGTATGTGGCCTTAATTGGGCACATTTCCACACACCCTTCTACGTCCAATAGGAACTGCATCGGGCTGTCAAACAGAATGACTTCCCCCCATCATGCCCTGACACTTCTGCATCACTTAATGACGATGAGGAAACTCTGCAGAACACAGACTGAGACAAGGTCCGCTCGTGGATGCAGACGGTGTCTGTCAAAGTCAGCATATTCAAATAAATCTTTGTGTGTGGACTCGGCCAACAAGTCTGATTCTGATGTTACTAATTTGACTAATTTGTTTGCCCAATTACGTTGTGTTAAGAAATGCAAGCACAGCCTGAATTACAATGTTCTTTTTTTTCCCTCGGGTGAATGAAGCACTACATTTTTGCACCACCCGAGTGGTTGCTGTATTATGGACACAACTTGATTGCAGTTCGCACATAAAAATTCACTTGAGAACCACTGTGCATGTCTCAAGTCAACTCCCAAATCGCAGTCTTTGCTCTGTAATGGAAAGTTATGTAATGAAATTTTGACATTTCCCATTCCACTATCAAGAGATTAAAAGATGCTGTTTGGGTCTGCTTCAACACTATCAGCACACAATACAGAATGACTAACAGTAAACAGAGAGAGGGAGAACCGTCACCTTTCTGCAGGAAAATTAGCATCACAAATGGCTGGATCACAACCTATTGGTAATTCTTTTTGTTCTTAGTGTCTCTCTCCCTCTGTATCTCTCACTCATATTCACTCCCACTCTGTGTCGCCTCATTCATCTGCCGTGCTACTCTTGGCTTGTTTGTTCCCCTTTCATGAAACACCTGTGAAACTCAGGGATCCACTTGCCATGCCTACAATTACAGGCGTATATTTGGGGAGCCTAACCAATCACAAAGAAATCAAATGCCAGAGAGAAAAAGACACACAAAAAAGTGAAGAGAAGTTGATGCAGGCAGTCCAGCTAGTGTGCAAATGAAAGAGATCTTCCAGACTGTAGGCCATGCTGGCTGACTCATGTATATACACAATCACAATCAACATTAAATTATAAAGAACAGAGCAAAACCTCAGATCACAGTGGAATTCTCCTGTAATCGCTGCCACAGCCAAGCCCCTCTCTCGTTTCCTTCTCTTACTGAGCCCTCAGTCGTTTTTCTCCCTCTGTTTGTAACAAGGGATCATGTCAGCCCATTAGACCCCTGTTGAAATATGGATGAAGAGATGAGAGGGATGAGGGCTTAAAGTTCCCCTCTCAACCAGATCCTCTTCATCCCCATCTCCTCCTTCTGATCTCTGTTATCCTCACTCTTTTCCGTCCTTTCAGAGAGAGAGTGATGAGGGGGTTGTTTGTCCACCAGTCAGAGTAAAACCTGAAAGTCAATACAGTTCACGAATCACACACACTCTTCCCGGGAATTATCTAATTGCTCTGACAATGTGCTGACTCTGCATGTGCAAGTCTGTGTTTTTAATTGTCTCTCAACAATGGAATATAGTCTTTTCTTTCACCAGATGTTTAATCAAATTTAACTGAATAGTCCACCATGCAGTATCATTCTGGTCGGGGTTACTTAATTACAATTTTGGTTCTGGTTCACCCGGTTCATCTCAAGTAAAAATGTCCATTTGCATTTACTGAAAAAACACAGACTGGAAAATAAAAATAAAAACATGTATTATGAGTCCATATGGACATATTTTCGTATTTCATATGCTGCATTATGTGGCCCCTCAGAAGCTCTGAAAGCTACAAACTTACCCCAAAAGACTTCCAGCATGTCAGATTCACCCAGTGTTATTGTCGTGATTGTGCTGCTCTTTTTCTCTTTCAGTCTCTGTTGTTGCGAAATGGACAAGTAAGTAATGAAAGGGGCTGAGGTACAGATTGAAACAGACAGTTTCAAGAAAGATTACATGTTACAGAGATGGCAAATATGTATGTGGTCATCAGGATGGCAGGTTTGTCAGTTTTAAAGGGTGTGATAAATGTTTGAGCTCTTAAAGTAAGAACCTTAAGCCCACAGATCAACTGGTTGACGGGTCACTGGGCGTATGACTGTGGACTGTCTGTTTCTTATAGTGTCTGTTCTGTCAGGTTCTTTTTTCAATCTTTTGTTGTCGCATAATAACCTAAAGTACAGTGTGGGCGATTATGAGGAACAGGAAGGACATGGACCATGAATGTGTGCCCTGAACCTGAAGGCCACTCTGACATTGCACATCGCTCTCCTTAAATGAGACAGACCAACCTCCAAAGGTTTTGCTCATTGGAGTGTTCCTCATCAGAAGTAAATATCTAATTTCCAATATCCAGAAAGGCTAACTGGGCTAGCTTCAGATATAAAGCTAGCCTGGTCAAGTCCAGTTGCAATTGATTTGATTGATTTATTGTGATTTACCAGTGACTGATGACCACCTGTAATCGAATACGTGGTATGGACTATGATGTATGTGCTGTAGAAGTGCAGAATAAGAACGATCCAGCCTCTGAACTGGGACACAGGCTTCAAGTTGATCTATAAGCTGCTTCTGTGTTATAGGTGTTCCACACACTGAGGCCAAGCCAGTCCAGAACAGACCCACAGATGAATAAGAGATAAGGGGCAATGAGAAGTGTACATCCTAGGCTCTAACAGGACCGTCAGGCCATTTCATAACAGTTTGAGACACTAATTTACCCATTGGAAAGACACTTCCTGTTTGTCTTAGCTCCGAGTGCTCATGTTGTGAAGGCAAACAGGTACTTCTGATCTCAAGACACCGGAGAGAAGCTGACAATGACCGCTGCTCCTCTGACAGTCGCTTGCTGTCGTAGCGGCTGTAAGGAGGTGGGAAGTCGGTGGAGAGATCGCGGAGCAGATGGTATCACCATGTGTGTCCAGTCAAGTTGCTACTGAAGACTAAAAGGGCTTCAAATAGTTCTTCCATTTGGAGACACACTCGATTGTCCATAGTGCTTCTTGATGAGCACCAAGTGTGCAATAGTTGACAGATCGATTTTTTTTTTTTTTTTTGCAAATGTAAGGTTTTTACTTGTGACAAGAGATAGAATACATTACAAACAGAGAGAAAGACAGATGGCTGGAGGGAGGTTGAGAGCTGGTGAGGATGGTCGCTTGTCACATCAGAGTCTGACTAGTCCCTGCAGATGTCAGCAGCATAGCCCTGTCATCGCATCTCTTTTTCTTCCCCTCTCTCTCTCCGCCCTCCTGTTTCCAATACTCTGACCCTGTGTCGAATTCAAACTAATGGCTTGTGAGTACACTGCAGGCGTCACTATCCAGCAACCCACCAAACTCTCTAGTCTTTGTCTGTTTCCCTTCTCTTGCTACCTTTCCCTTTTTTCCCTACACACACCTCTTTCAAATTCCTCCACTCACTTCTTTTACCAACATCCATTTTCACCCCTGACTCGCCTCTATACTCTCCATTTATATTGGTCTCCCTCTGTCTGTCTTTCACTTTCCTCTTCTCCATCTCACTGAGTCATACTGTTCTCTCTCTCTCTCTCTCTCTCTCTCTCTCTCTCTCTCTCTCTCCTCACACACACACACACCAGTGCAGAAAGTATTGGCTTATATTTCCCATGGTGTCTGCAATACATTCAGCTTCAGTTGCGGCAGCAATGTACTGGAGCAAGGCACCTGCTGTGCTGAGCTGATATGAGGAGAAAGACAGATACACAGTCACACAAATGCAGACACATGCGCACCATGAGCTTTCAAATGCTCAAATATGGATGGAAAATGTAATCATCCTCTTTCTGTAAATGCAGCCACTGCGCATAACTAGAAACTTCTACACAATTACAATGTTTTACTGTTGCCCACATAGAAAAGTGCTTCTACAAACAGTGCACAAAAAACACATACAGGCTCACAGACATGAATATTGACACACACAGTTTGTGTTGTCTCGGTGGCTGAAGGCAACCCGTCTGCTCCCGTTGCCTTGGTTACAAGCCATAGGCTTGTCTTGAGAGGTGCTCTGGGTCTTTGCTTGCCAGGTCAGGCTGTGTGGTTGGCACTGTATGTGTCCGCCTGTCTGTGTTTCTGTCCTTCGTAGCCATATGTCCATGTCTGTTTATGCATCTGTGTGTTTGTGCATGTATGGGGCTGCTGTATATGTCTGTGCTGGTGTGTGTTTGTGTGTGTGTGTGTGTGTGTGTGTGTGTGTGTATCGCAGTAGCAGAGCGCACCACAAATTATGTGACACTTTCACCAGCGATAAACGAATCATGAGAGCAATTATGAAATTAGATTGCAGTTTCTTGGATTCACTAATGAGTCCACTCCCTTATGTTATTGTGGCATAATTGCTTATTTTTCTGCAAAAATGGCAGACAAAGTGTTTATTATTTGTGAGAGTCGGGACGGGGAGCACCACTACTGCTCATACACATTTGAATTGAGGCCTGAAGAATTGCTAATTTTTAAGTAGCACTGCTGTCAGTGCAACAGTCCAACGCCCAATCCTCAATGACACAGTCCCATGCTTATCAGTGGAGCATGCAGTCACTGATTTCACAGGGTTAGAGTCAGGGTACAGAACAGTTAAGGAACCTCCTCATTCATTTCTGCTGACTTCTAAGCTGTAATACTAGATTAAACCTGACTGTGTACTCCTCTGGTATATTTGAATTGACTAAAATCACAGCCCATATGTCTCCATATTGCTGAGCTTTTTGCTGTCATTGTATTATGTGCAAATTTTTTCTTCATGCGCATGCTTACAGAGCAGCCAGGAATGCTTATATTTATTATTTCGGGAATACATATTGAAAACTAATCTTCCATGTCCTTGTGTTTGAGGTAAAGCAGAAATTAGGCAAGAAAATGATTAAAGTAAATTAACTTATTCAATTTCTTGACTTTTATCTTGTCTTGAAGATGAGAGTGACTTAATAAAAAGTGTGCTTCAGTTGATAAAGGTAAAATTGAATAGAAAAACAGATTAAAGTGTTGCTACTCTGCCATGAACATTAATTCATTTCCTAGTATTCATTGACATTTGCACTGGCCAAAATAGACAATGCACAATTACAGGTGACACTCATCACTCTTTTCCATGTTCCTCCTGTACTTTAGCATTCCTGTTATAAACAGGCTATTGGAGGATAGCACAGCCACTGACTGGCAACCCCTCCATTCAGTTTTATCAGCGACATGGCAGAAAGGAGTGATCAGAGGGACCTAAACAATTAGTGAGTTTGCAAAAAAAAAAAATAGTTGCTTTTCCATCCACCATGATTACTCTCACAGAGTGGCTTCACACATTTGTTGAAACCACACAGGCCTAATTTAAATACAGCTGAAAATGAGAGATGCAACAAATGACTCTGGGTTATGACACTTGCTGCAAGAAACAAGTCAAGCAGACACACTAAGTGAGAGGTTGTAGTCATGATCTATTATTGGCATTGGCTGGAGCACAGGACGTGCCATTGCAGACAATAAATATTCACACCATGGCAAAAGTTGAAGGATGGCTGAAAGTAGAGAGCTGTGGAATAATTAAGTGAAATTGAGCTAGTTTTAGCAAAATCTTTCTTTAGCAAGCCAATGAATTCTGTAATGCTATCAGCTTTACTTTTGTAAACTTCAGAGCAAATTCACCTGTGCAATTATACCTCAATAAACCTCTTTTTTATGTTCTGCATCATTTTTATGTTTCCATCTATGCCTTCTGTTCATCCCTTCTCATGGCTTTTGGCAACATCACTGAGGAAATAACTGTGGAAATGTGCTCATGCTGCATGAGTACACACTCAGCATTGATCACATTAGATCATCACCTTGACTTTACGTTTCGTACTTCATGCTGTACCAGAGTGTGTGTTTCCTTGAATGAGGAAAGTGGCACGATATCAACTTTGTGCCGTGCACTCTGTGCTGAGCCCCGTTTACCCGCACGACAAGATCCTCAGGGTGTAAAGCAATCGTCTTTACAGCCTGCTAATTTTTCATGGTGCTAGAAGGCAAATCTACGGTCCTTGGACTTTGAGACCCAATTCTATTCACTGCATGACACACACCTTTCTGAAAACTGTTTTATTTCGAGGAAGGTCTTATCTTAAAGACTGCCAACATTGTTATCGAGCAAAGACGGATTTTTAGTGCAGGAAAATATGCAAAAATATAATTCCTCAACTTTCAAATAGAGTTTTGAATGGGAGGGGCCGAAAGTATGTAGCAAACTTTTCTTTGGCTGGCAAAGTGAAAGTTACATTCGCTGAGACAAGCATAGCACCACTAACAGAACATATACTGCAGTTTGCTTAAGGCTTTTAAGATGGTGGTTTACTTGTTATTCCAGGTGCTTTGCTGTGCATATGCCTCTTCGGCTGGAGAGCTTTAGGCCCACCGGTAGGTAGACGGAAAGGCTTTCTTGGGAACATTAAGTACTCTCAAGCATAGTCTTCTGTCATCATTAAAGATTAAATGTGGGTGTTTGCACAGATGTTATGGATAGTGAGGGGTTTTCTTCTTGTTTCTTGTCCCTCAGCTGTATGTCAGCAAAGGACTGCTCATACTTGATGAAAAGGTGAAATGTATATGAGAAGATAGAGATTAAGCAGGAATCAGCAGGAAATGTTAAAGCACAAATATGAGAGAGAAGGATGGACAGAGGAGCCTCGTGGACCAATAGGGAAGAAGAAACGAGGCCAAGCAGCCGGAGGGTCAGACAGAGAAAACCAGCCTACGAGCCACCCTGACGAGCGCACAGATAGGCTCATTGATCAATTTTCCCACAAGATACTAGGAAATTAAGTGGGATAAAAAGAGGAATGAGAGCAGAATGAGGTAGGTAGGGAGATCCCTGGCAGTGTGCCTCACTACTTCATCATGGAGAGGAACGCAGAGAGAGAGAGAGAGAGTGGCAGAGGGAAAGGCAAGGGCGCAATACAGCAGCTCCAGAGTCAAAACAAACGTGACTGTCTGATGCCAAGGACAGTGGGCAGACACACTCTTTATCAGCTTGAACACTGGTTGACCTGGAGATCTGTCCACGCCGACGGATTCTTCATCCAGCAGCTGGGACCCTCCTCACCCCGTAGCTGACGTAGTGACACATGCCACAACTATGGTTTCCTTTGAAGACAGTGAATTTGAAGACACATGCAACTAGATGGGACAGTGGCTGTCACAAAAAAAAAAAAAAAAAACCATGGTGGAGGAGGATGTGTCGGAGCAGGAGTGCTGGAAGTACTGGTTTACTACACATAAGTGTGTGTGTGTGTGTGTGTGTGTGTGTGTGTGTGTGTGTAACAGTGAGTGACCTATCATGCTGTGCTCTCATTGGGAGAAGAGACAGGCACAGGCTTCACTGCCACAGTGAGAAGCAGAATGTCATTTTGATTCAGGCTGAATGAGACTGATCCTGAGGGTTTTCACAGGAACACACACACACAGACACACGCATGCACATGCGGCCACTGAGGAGGGGAGCTCTGTCGAAAAGCCTCATTGTAAATTACAGAGATCTCATTCAGACATGAGTCATCCTGTTCTTAACAAGCACACACACACACACACACACACACACACGCAGCTGTTGATTTGGTGCATCCATTTAATAGAGTCATTGCTACATTTTCCATGGATTATATAAATGCCCACACTGAAACACACACAAACCCATTATTTTTACTATTTCACAGCAATGAAAAGAATCATACAGAAATAGAATTTGGGTCTTAAATTATTTACAGGGATAGGAAGCCAACTTATTATGCAGCCAACTTCTGAAGGTCTTCTTCATGCTAGGTCGTAGTGAAGCATTCTTTATGACATAGACTGTATTATAAACAGCGGACGGAGCTACCGTGACGCTACCCATTGGTTTGTGAAGTGCTGTTTTGAAGCCTTGAGCTTGACATGATGGTTGTTGCCATCTTGTTTTTTTGCGAGCAGGAGTGACCGTATTTGGACAAGAGGGTGGAGCTGGGGAGGACATGCATTGCTACGCCTCTATCCTGATTGAATCTGACTGAGATCTGGAGGACAAGCTGTGGTAGCAACTGAATAGGTATACTGAATATTGTGGACATGGACTTTCTCTGTATCCATTCAAATGCTGATATCAGTTGCAGTGAAAACCCTTTGGCATGCTTAATATTGTGCAAAGCATGTTTTGTTCACGTGGGACCTTGCAGAATTTCAAGTTGTAGTCATGTCACATATCAGACTATAGCTGGTCTTATGGTTATTCTCAACTTTAAGACTGTGACTCTAAAATGTTTAGATGCTTCAGCCAGCAAGGAAGGAATGAAGAATTTCCATTGGGACACAATAAATAAGAAATGCACTCAGGTAATAAATTGGTTTTACACATGCACCAGAGCCCTCCATTTTAACATTTTGATTATTAGAATAATTAGTTTTTCTTAAGATGTTTTCCTACTAAAGGTGTGGAACATAAGGTCAAACACAGGCTTCTTTGCTCCACCTTTTTTCTACTCGAATGCATCACTAAGGCAGACAGAAACAGCGACACAAAGTTAGGATCCTGAATTGTTTTCTCCAAAAGAGAGACAGGAAGCTTGATAAAGTTGGAAAGCCTCGAATAGAAAAAAAAAAAAAAGGATGAAAGAGGGGGGCAAGTGTATGACGAAATCTGTATTGACACAGAGGGACAGGCTTAAAAATAGGTAGAGACATAGAGAAGAAGAAGAGGGAAAAGATGAGAGGAGGTTAAAGACAGAGAGGAGGCCCTGTCCGCATCCTAAGAAGATTATACACACAGGAGCGAGAGGAGAAGACGTGATGCTAAAGAGACAGAAAGACTGAAACAGACAAATGCAAGCTGAACCCGCTCAGTCACACGTCGACAGTCTCTGGGAGGATTCTTGAACATTCCACATCCCACAAGTAATAGCTTTAAAAGAACAATCAAATTAAATGCTGCAGCTCAATAACAGCATGCCTCCCTCCCTTTCTCCGCAAAGCATCCACGGTGTCACACTCAGTTAGTGCCCTCCCGACATGATTAGGGAGTGACATGACCAGCCATCAGCTAGCGCTCTGGAATCAGCTGGGTGTGAGTCAGCCGCCTGCTGCTTCATTTCCCTGGAGAGGGAAAGGTCCGGGGTCAGTATGACAAAGAAACTGAACTCAAACCAGCGCTGAGTCACGTCACATGTCAGCGCAGAGGCTGCTGATACTGTTGGCTTTGATGGGTTGAAGGTGAGGAGTCCACAGGGGTGTGAGGGGTGGTGTTTTGCATATAATGAATGAGTGTGGAGGAGGTTGCATATTTTCTGGCAGGCTTGTATTCTTAACCTCTGAGCAATGAAGAGATGAGCAAGAAAGTTCAAAATGGGCACTGTGCATCGGCATCGCCTCTGTCCTTCGTCTCCTGTCTTGTGGTGGTAAACACTCAAACAATAAATCCCAAACAAGTCTTCTCCCATGCTTTTTGCATATCTGTGTTTATTTCTTTTCTCAGGCAGTCTGTCTTGCTCCTCCTTTCTCTGCAAGTTCATACTGTGCTTCTGTTCTTGGCTCTTGCTTTGCTAGCACAGAACCTCAGGGCAGGTTCTTTAGTTGAGCTATGGGAGTGCTACACACACACACATACACGTTCATTTATACACACGCACGGCTGATTGATTTTTCATTGCCTGTCGAGGTATAATGTGTCCCAAAGTGTTTGCGTTTGTTTTTGCTGGGAGGGCAAAATTGTCCATCGTTTGCTCTGTCACACTTGGGAATGAATGAAAAGCTGAGAAAAGGGAGAGATGGAAGGGAAAGGGGGCAGAGGCGACAGCTGGGAAAATTGAAATGATATCGAGGGAGGGGAGCTACAGAAAGAAAAAGAAGGAACGCTGTAACCCGAAGGGAGTCAGGCCCTCGAAGAAGGGGTTGGCGGTTCGATGAGGAAGCTAGGAAGAAAAGACACAGAGACTTCATGATAATATTTCTTTCCACACATTGTTCTGATATTATTTCTTCCAATTTCACTGTGTTACCCCCAGAGAGAAGTGCTAAAGAGATAGCAGAGAAAGTGGAGAGGAGCTAGCAGGATGGAGAGACTTACAGATTTGTGTGTGTGTGTGTGTGTGTGTGTGTGTGTGTGTGTGTGTGTGTGTGTGTGTGTGTGTGTGTGTGCATGCATGCAGCAGAGAGACATATTGTGAAAATGAATAACAAAGATCACTCTTAATCCCTGGACAAAAGGAAACAGTGTAGAAATGTGTATTTGTGCTGCACAAAGCATCGACGGTAGAACTTTTCTTAAAAGTGCACTTAACATTTCTTTCGAAGATGCTTGAGCTTCAGATCACTTTATTTTTCATTTTTAACTTTTATCTTTTGTTCTTCAATATTTCGTTGAATTAAAAATGAAGTGTGTCCCAGTGCAGGGCAGGTTCAGTGAGAGGTTACCCGCTGACATGAGATGAAACACAGCTGATAGCTAACTCTTGCTGCAGTGTTTTTATTTCAATGTGCACAAAGTTGCACATTTTCGCCAGGATCTGGTCCGATTTTTGTTTGAAAAGGGAAACAAATAAAATATTCTGTAAATGTGTTCATGCACTCCACTTAATCATCAGTGACAAAATGCATTTTTTCATTCAGGAGATCACAGATAATGTGGACTGCTTTGGCGCAAGGGGAATAGATTGAGCAGATGTGTTTATGCAGATCAGGGATACAGCATGCAATTTTGCTACTAGTTTTATCATAAAGTCATGCTTTTTTATGCCCAGGCCACCTCTCATCACAAATGCTCAAAGAGCAATATTTAGACACTAATTTTTGCGGCGGAGGTGTTCAAACAGGTTTCTCTGAAATCACAACCAACCCTTGTACTGTATGTTGGCTTTTGCCTTACTCACGTTGGTATGAATCTTTCATGAGTACAGCTTTTGGAAGAATTAATGTAGAGTTTGTGTTGGGTTGGATTCATTAATATAAATCATGTCAGCCACAGTTGCTTGTAAAATTGGTTAATGCCTTGGATTGGTCACACGAACGTGTTTGCAGCTCAAGCTGGGCGGCATGCAGCTGTATCGCATGCCACACAGAGACACATTTCCCACATCAAACTACGAGTGAGCATAAGTTCTGCAAGTGCAAAGTTCATAGAACAAAAGACTTAAAGCTCATTGTGTGAATACATAAAGCAAGACAAAAAAAATGAAGACTTAAGAGGATGGAGTATAGAACTAAGAACATAAGCTGTCAGCTTAAGATATGAAAGAAGTGAAATGCTGTAAAATACTTTTGAACCGCATGACACACACACACACATACACACACACACAGAGTTCATAATATAAATTTAGGATTTTCATTTTCATTTTTTTCACATTTGCAAAACATCAAAATGACATAAAAATGATCTTATACACACATACAGTGCAGTCTGTGCATTAGCAAATATGGTGCAGGTGTAAGCCGGCTTGTAAATCAAACATAGTGTTAAATATGCTTGGAAAACAATATTTTAAGCAAAATTATGTCTTTTATTTGTTTTGTAACTATTTCGAAATTGTTTATGACATAAAACGAAACAAATCTGTGCCCATACTGCTGTGTCATTCACCATTTTAAATAAATATCACAAAAGGTGTCCTGTGCCTTGGCAGGCAGTAGTATTTACTCTGTCAGGTTTGATTTCGTGACTCATACTAGTCATGTAGCAAAAATAGCTTGGCTGGAAACATACTTCTCATCTTCATTTTCATTGATGAATTGCTCACTGGCAGTGTGGCGGCTCTGTGACCTCGTAGCTTGCGTGATGCGTTGCGTACATGCCGTGAATGAGTCAGTTCTGCATACACTGAAATGTGTGATGTGAATCTGTCTGTTTGTTCATACTTAGGTGAACAGAAGGCGCCAAGTCAAACATTCATAAAATGTTGAAAGTAGTCTTGACAGTACAACACTGTATTTTCAAAAAAGATTATATATAGGTGTGTGTGGGGGTGTGGACGTTCTTTATTTGAATGTGTGGCAGCAGTATTTCTCCAAATGTATTATTCAGAATTATTGTAGAAAAAGACCCTGTGAGACAAAACTGAGAAACGGTGAAGAATAAAACAATGCATAATGTGAAACGAATGCCATCGTACTTGCAAATGTCAGTCAATCTTATGTTGTCTAAAATGAACTAAAGCTAAATGACAATAATACTGACTGGATCCTCTCAGACCATCAGAGCGTGTAGCTTTATCCGCACTTTTATTTGAAACCATGGCTGTGCTGGTTTACCCACGTTTGAAGTTTCTTTGGTCTCTGCTGGGACATCATCCTCATGCCAGGGCTACTGTATCCTGTTAACACGGAGACAACCCACCACCCACTTGCTTTGTGCGGGACTTAAAACAAACGCCCCCCCACATGCTGAAGCAGGCTGAAGCCTTCATGGCACAGAGGGGTGGATCAGCTTTTAGAGGATAAAGACACTTTGAAACTCGCTATTATCACAAGTTGGCTTGAATCTAAACTACTTTGCTTATAACCTACGTTCCCACTATGTTGTATTAAACACTATTGAAGCTGAAGTGCCCCTTCATGCTCTGTTAGATATTTTAACCAGGCTCGTAATATTTGCAGATAACTTTTGAATGAGGGGATGAGGAGAGAGGTGTGAATGAAGACAGAGACGTGGAAGTTCAACGTAAAGAGGTTCAACTTGATTGAAGTTTTAAGGAAAAGGATAAAGAAGGAAAAGTAAGTAAGTAAGATAATTTAAGGCAAAACGTAAGATAACTTAAAACTGAAAATTTGAATAAAATGACTGACAGCTCTTTTAAGGGGACTAAAACTGAACAGTACTATATTTTGTACTATATATAAATGAATATTATCTATTATATAGAGTGTGCTTGAAACACATATGTCCATCTGTCCATGCATTGCTTTGACAGGTCCATGACCCACTCTTTCCTTTATCACTACAGCCCAGCTTGAAGCATATACAATGTGTGTGTGTTGCTGCACATCTCTCCTCAGCTGCTATGCTCCTTAACCCCAGTCCTGTTAATACGTGGTTCGAGAGGATTAGCATCATGGTGATCCTGCTCAACTGTGTGACACTGGGCATGTACCAGCCCTGTGAGAACATCGACTGCACCTCGGACCGCTGCCAGATACTGCAGGTAAGGTAGACCCCTGTGTGTGTGTGTGTGTGCGTTTGCCCGTGTGTGTAAGAGCTGTATGTCATTGCACTGATGAAGAGATGGAACAAAACAATCAATTATTTGACATAAACTCAGAGCAACTCACCACTCTTCTTGTCATTATTCCTCAAGCTGCGATGCAGACAAGCAGTGCAGCTAGAATACTTCCCTCCTGGAAGGTTTATGTTTCCTCACACGCTCTGAAGAGGGAATTGGGACTTCATTTGTTTTAATATAGTCTTGTGGAGCGGCATGTGATTTTGTCACTTCGTGATGAGAATACACTTGTGGAGAAGAGTACCAGCAGTTGAAATTGCTGTTGTGGATGACCACAAATGCCACAGCTGACAAAGTTTGACCCACAGGTTTTGATTCTACTTCTGCTGCAATTTATTGTTTATTCACGTCTGAGTTTTAGCCTGTACTGATGAGATTTGATCTGCTCAGAAACTTGAAAACTGGTACCATTTCATTGTTCTTATGCCACAGTTGTCCCCAGAAATGTAGCGCTGTACTGCATACATGCACCCAGCTGGTCCCCATGGGATGAATTTTAATGCAGTTATTCTGCAAATTATCAAGATAACAGGAAACAGTGCACATCACCCTCAAGATGAAGTAAAATCTTTGTAGATGAGTGGTTTCATGTGCTTTCCTTATCACCGCTTGTGGACATGACTGATCCTCTAACAGGTCGTTAATGACTAAAAGAGTAACAGGTTGAGCTTTACTCTTATGATGTTAAAACACAGAGTATTTTATTGCATTTGCTCATGCTAATATTTTGCTTTTGTTTCTGTTTGTATGCCGTGTAGGGCTGATGTGGGTTATGTGTCACTACTATAATTTGCCATCTGGCTGAAGACTCAGAATGTCCCTCTGGGATTGTAATTGCTTTTCATTGAAGGAAATTTGGCAGGCTCAGTATCAGGTGTGATAAGGATGACCTAATTCTGCCTCGCGTGTTTTTCTGTTTATTTATTTTTTGGTTGGTCTTGATCTGCATTGACTGAAAATCTATCTACAGTCACCTGTATTGAGGTGTCTGCTTTTGTTTTGTCCCGCATGCTGCTGCTCTGTTGACCGATCGTGCCGCCATATCTCGCTTGCCGACACCACATTAGGGTGGATTATCATATCAAATTAAGCCACCCAGACCAAACTGTAATAGGTTTATTTATGTCACTGGATTTCCTCTTCATTGTGCAGAGATTTCATATAAACATTCATTGCAGTTTTACAACAGCTTCACCAACTCTCTTCCTCCTCCTACCTCTCCATCCAGTACCATCTTTACTCCTCCAATTCCCCCATCCTGCACTCTCGCTCTCCCTCCCTTCCTCCATCCTTTGTCTCTCTAACAAGCATATTGTCTCCCCAGGAAGTGTGAGGGGTCCTGTTCTGGTGGTTGCTAATGGTAACAGGAAGGTTTTTGCTGACAGAGCTGAGATTGTTAAAGTGGCCCTCACATGCTTCTCTGGCCCCGCTGTGAAATGTAGTGTCCCCACCTCACTTCCTGGAGTTAAGAGACAAAGCAACAACCACAGACAATGCATAATGTGTGGGGGGTTGGTAAACCTTGATCAGGAATAGTTCGACATTTTGGAAAACACACCCTTTCGCTTTCTTCCCACAAGCTAGATGAGCGATAGATCCTCCTCTCATATCTGAAGGGTAAATATGAAGCTGGAGCCGGAAGCAGCTTAGCATGAAGACAAGGGTCTGGGCTAGCTAGCCTGGCTTTATCCAAAGGTGACACATTCCTAGTATTCCTAGTGGTTGCCTGGTGGCCACAATGCTTCAGGAAGTCACTGCCTTCAGCTGAAAAAATAGTGCTGCACGTAGCGCGTAAAACCACAACACAATATGTCATTTTAACACTTGGTTTTTTTGTACTGATTAAAAAAAACAAGATATTGCATGTAAATTGGTGAGCTTTGTTTGTCCAATGCCTCAGCACGAAGAAGCAAACTGCTGCTGCATGGCCAGTCACAACTAGCAGTGTAATTTGGGTGGTCTGACTCAAAACCTGACATCTCTCATAATCACAATGTGGTTTTAATTTGAACTGAATAAATGACACTAGGAAATGCAAATAAAAAGTTAAATGGTGATATTGGTTCAGATATTTTAATGAGTATTTCCAGTTTAAGCCAAAAAAGTTAACAGGTTCACAGCCAGAAGCTGCCATTGAGGATGGAAATTGTAGTCAATGTAAGGAGGTGGAGGTCCTCTCAGCCAACTCTGGCCCAATTTAAGTCATGTCTGTATTTGCATAGTCATCTTGCACAAATGCAGAGCTGTTATTCTACCCAAAATGAATTTGGATGGACTCATTATACCGTTAAAGCAGCACCTGTTCAACCTTTTTAAAGGAGCTTCAAATGTTCAGACACTTTGTAGAATGACTGTGTCAGCTCCTGTCCTGTTAGTCAGCGAGTGTGAAACGAACATTTGTCCTCATTGTGCCTTTGGATTTATACACTGATTACTCTTGTCATTTACTCATTCCACAAGTAGAGTAAGACACACATGCATATTTTATTTTAAATGGTCCACCATCACCATCCTGATGACCTACTTACCACGTCGGCTCCTCCTGCCAAATAAGCAGCACGATGACAGCATATGAAGTAGCTTCCACACCAGCTACTATTTCAAATCATGAAAAGGCCCATCACAAGACAGCCTCAACCTCTTTACAATCATGTGAACGATAAAACCTGATAGGCTGACTGAAGAGGAAGCTGGCGCTAGTGACAAATAACTATGATGAATTCATTCCCCTTTCACTCAGAGTGGAGCGCGACAGGGATCCAACTGGTGCAGCCAATGTCGGATTACATGTGAAGCGTGCAGGCTGCATTATTTATCAAAACATCATTTAAACAGCATGTGAGACTGATCTTCTCATCTTTCCCATTGCGTGCTGCCAGCTCTGTATGCTGTCTGTGTGTGTGTGTGTGTGTGAATGTCTGCCAGTGAATGAGCAGAGGAACACACATGTTGGCTTCAGATGCATTAAAAGGCACATATGTATTATGGCTTTATATACACGCAGAAATATGCTTGCACAAGTGCAAAAAAGCACAGATTTATACACTCACAGTCTTGTCCACCCACAAGCATGCTCATGTTCACACACCCACAAGTGCACAAATTTAGATAGCTGTTCATCCCATCTCTTGACTCTTGCTATTTCTGACTCAGACAAAACAACATCCCCTGGCACAGCCAGTGCTGCAACATGAATAAATCCCCGAACTTTCACACGTCATTTATCTCATTCAACAGCAACAAACACCATCTTGCAATTGTTCATCAATGCTGAGTGAAAAAAAGTCTCTCTCCTCCATTTGAAGAGTAATACTCTTGGTTGTCCAAATGCGCCACATATCAGTGTTTTCTACAGCGCTGCGGGTTATTGTTGAGGCTCTAGTTTGTCATTTAACTTCTGCCTGAAACTCTAAAAAGGCAATAACTTTGTGGAAAATTGTTTCCCTATTGCAGCATGTCTATTGGTTTGTGCAATTTGATTTGTTGAGGGCACAAACTCTATTTTCGGGGCATACTAACTGTACTTTAGCAGCCTACAGCAACATTTAGCTGGAAAGTTCTTGTGGTCTTTAAAAATCTGTATGTTTTCAGCATTTTAAAGGCTTCTTTATATTTATCCATGCTTGCTGTCAAATTACTTTAAACTTATTAGAAACTGGGTTGCCTCAACCTGTCAGCTAAAGATTAAATTTGTCTCATAATTGTTGCTGCCCTGAGACTCTAACCAGCTTAAGCTGCTAGCTTATCTGTAGATGTTTGAAGAGCAATTTAAATAGGTGAACACTCTTGTGTTTTGGTCCAAACCCTTTATTTTGTATTTGGTCAGCAAAGCATGCATTTCAGTAGAACTTTGAGAAGGAACAATAGCAGAAAAATTGTTACCCCACTTGGAATAACGTAGCGAAATTGTGTTTCCCGATCGTATATGATTGTATCCTTTATACAATCATGTGTTCACACAGTGGTGAACCTCCCTCCATCCTCGCTTGTGAATGACTGAGCCTGTTAACATTAAAACTTTCCCGGTCTTTTGTTGCCCCTGTCCAACCTTAGAGAGCAAATAATGACATTCTGTATTATTTATGTTTCAGACAGCGTCCCAACCTTTTAGAGCCAGGCTTGTACAGCTAATGACTGTTTAGCAAGCGTATTTGAATTTCCAGGCTTTGGAATTCTCTGTGTCAAGAGGTAGCAGGCAGCTTGAGTTGTATGTAGTAGGAATATGTAACGAGGCCGCAAACACAGTCATACAGCCTAAGGCAAAGCACTGGGAAAGAGTTTTGTCTGAAAATACAATAGGAGGTTTAGCTAGTGATCTGAACATAATAATGCAAGCAGGACATGGCAGAGATATGAGCTCATCTCTCTCTCTCTCTCTCTCGCTCTCTCTCTCTCTCTCCATTTATCTCTCACTGTCTCCTTTCTCTTCGTCTTTGTCTTCCGTGAGGATTGACCTGGATCTTCCTCACTTTCTGTTTCCTGTTCACTTCTTTGTCTTCTTGTGGTTCAAGTGTTGCAGTGTGGGCTGGTGCACATTGGGCACCATATTGTGTGGTCTTATATTAGTCCAGACACATGATCTCAGTGCACACATAAACACATTTAGCTCTTTTACACCATTCAAATCACAACGTTACCTGTAAACCGGCCTCAAGCCACAGCCACCACTGCTAGAGAGCACACACGAAGAGCACTGTGAGCTGTTCATAATTTATGGTGTTTAAAGGGACATTTTGATGGAAAAACTTGCCACACTCACTGAGATGGATTGCCTTTGAAAGGTGGAAAAAAAGAAGGTCATGGATTGTTCTGAGGTGTTTGAATATATAGGGATCAAAATAAAAGAAAAACTGCTTGAGGCTTGAGAAGTGTGCACATGTGCGTCAGGGTACATGTGCCGTTTTATTTTTAAGCTTTTCATTTCATGTGGTGCCATCGAACTAAATCTTTTTTTTTTTTTCTGTTTCCTGAAACAGCGCCCAGGCTTTTTCTTTGAAGCAAAATGTATCAAATGCATCTTTTTCCTCACTGTCCTCCATCTTGCCCCTCTGTCCTCTTGTAGGCCTTCGATGCATTCATCTACATCTTCTTTGCATTGGAGATGGTGGTAAAGATGGTTGCTCTTGGGATCTTTGGCCGTCGTTGCTACCTGGGAGACACCTGGAACAGGCTGGACTTCTTCATCGTCATGGCGGGGTAAGCAACGATGTCATAATATCAGCATGAATTCTCCTTCTATTAAAGCTTGTATATCGTGTTGTTTAGGGAAAAGTGATGTGTTGACGGTTTCCTTCAAGCATTTGCTCTTGAAGTCAAGACATAATAGAGAGTAAAAGAACTCAGCATCTTACTGTGTGTCTCACATCACATTTATTTGAAAGCTAAATCAGACAAATGTATCTTACTGAATTCCTAATCATGGCAACCAAGCACCTCATATTGTGCTCCAGGGAGTTTGTCCTCTGTTGAAAAATGAGAGCATCAGTCACTTCAACAAATGGCAAATAACAAGATGTTTACATTCAAGTGACGAAGCAGCCATATGGACCGTAGAGTGACATTATCATAGAAAAACATGAATAACTATACAGTAAGTAACAACATACAGTTCAAGATCAGAACAGGCCTTGATCTTGAATCAATGACTCGAAACGATTTTTGTAGGCACTGACAAACGATGATGTTCTGTCGATTGCAGGTTCATATCAGAAAACGCTTGTATGTGTCATTCTGTATGGAAATGACAAGCAGTGTACTCTGACATTTAATTTGCTCCAGAACTTGTTTCCTTGCTCTGATTGTAGCGGACTGTCAGTCCAGTCTTGAGTGTTTCTTACAGTGTAACTATTTGTTCATGGGTTTTCCAAGCTCTTTATTAAAATCAGAGAGACGATTAATAAAGCTGCCAGTTGCTGTTAAGTGCTGCGTGATTTTCAGTCACTTCAAACATTTTCACATTCACAACTCTGTGTAGCAGTGATGATGCGGTGTGACAGGTCACCAAAACTGTCTCATAAATTAGTAACCTGTCAGTCCATGTGACTTCATGTTTACAACCTCTGGTCTGTGTGTAATATGTCGGTGGCAACACTAAACAGACCAGAAGGTTAAAACCGAGGGAACCAAAGTCCAGATGTGAACAAATGTCTAGTCTTCATCCACTAATTCACAAGTCTGCAAAGTTCATACAAGTCCAGTTTTTATTGCTAATTAATATTATAAGCCTTTATGGGCTTCATGCCAAGATATAGTCAAAATTTTAACTTTATAGACGCAAACTGAGTAAGAATATTCTTCATCACATAAAGCCATACAGACGTTTTACTGGTAGACTCATCGCACAGCAACATTGTAGCAGCAGACGGGGCATGTGTGGGGTGTCCTCTGAGAATAAAAGCGTAAGGCGACAATCTCTGGTACTCTGCCACAGACACTACAGTCTAAGAGGAGCCTGGGCATACAGTATAGGGTGTTCTCTAGGAGGAAGATGAAAACGTGCAGTCATTTTTACAATCCTTCCATACTGATAAACACCAGAATACTTTAATCCAGGGAGTAGATGGCACAAATGTTGCATCGGTGTTTTGGAAGAGCACGTATTCGACAGGAAGAAGGAATAAAATGAAGGAATGAAAGATGGAAACTGGGAATTCAAAAAACAAGACCATACAAATCCATTATCATATTGCGCAAGTTGTTACATAAGATTGGCTTGTTCTTACAAAGTGGCCATCACACACACTGTTACCACAGGACACACATACACACATGCAAGATGAATGCATGTGTCCCAAAACATGTGCAAACACACCTGCTCAAACACCTGCTATGAAGGAAGTGAAATGAGAGCCTCAGACACAGGGGATAAAGCAAGTGTGTGTGTTTGTGTGTGTGTGTGTGTGTGTGTGTGTGTGTGTGTGTTTGAAAGAGAGAGAAAGACAGATGGATTGAGAGAGTAGCTGGTATAATAGAAAAGAAAGGCAGAGCAACAGACTTACCAGGGTAGGTGGAGGGGCATCCATCTTCATTTGAACATCCCCGGTGGATGCTCATAGTTGTGTGTGTGTGTGTGCCTGTGGGCGTGTGTGTGTGTTTGTGACACAGAATTACACACAGAGATTACAGTCTGCCAGTGCATGCCTTTTGAGTTTATTTAATCTGTGTATGTGTGTGTCTGTATATGCATTTGTGCGAACGCCTCGGTCTTCGTTGTCCTCTTGGCAGCATCCATCAGATTAGCGCGTAGGCTAATTGCAGAGGGCAGTGCCAAACTTGCTAGGCCAAATCACAGCCGACAGTCTGCTATGAGCTCCATGTCTGTTACCCGCGGGCACCACCTCGTTCTCTCACCCTCCTCCTTCCCCTCTCTCTCTCTCTCTTTCTCTCTCCCTTTCTTTTTTCACACGCTTGGATGAACATTCTCCCTCGTCGTCCCCCGGTCAGACCCCACACAGACCAGGCTTTGGTCCACACATCCACACAGGCGCTAAAGGGGGCTTGATGCTTTTCCTCCTATAGACTGCATATTTTATTTTGGCCTAATCCACTGCACTGCAACTTGTGTTTCATCCTGGTATCTGCAGCAATAACAGAAATACTGCAGCACATCTTCTTGTGTGTGTCCACTGAGATTCCTGATGCCGGGATGAAACATGACCCTTTATGCAAGATGTCAGTTTTGCCTTCCATATTTATTCTAATGTATGTCTTAGATGGGTTGAAAACATGTACCAGGTGAAAGTATGTTTGTATTTAAGCATATGAAGGAGCTGTAATTTGACTCAACCTGGTGGACACACACCTGGTGCATCTTGTCACATTTGTCTGCTAAGAAGCAATGATCTGATTGTGTTTTGTGGACCTGTCCTTCCAGCCTTCAGTAGCTTAGCTATAATGCATAATTAAACAGGACACTTTGGTGCTGCAGCTGCACTTCACGATTTTCATTACTTTCCTCCGTTTCTTTTTTCTCTGTCAAAAGCAAGAATGTTGTTTTTTATCTAAATGATGCAGGAAAAACTCACACAGACTTCGATGGTAACTTTGATGAAGACATGTTAACTTGTCAGTTAAGTCACTGCAGATTTGTCTGGATTCAAGACCCAGACATTTTCCTTGTCTCGTGTTAACTCTGTACTGTTCCTACTAGGTCTACCCTGGGTTTCCCTTGATGCTCTGCATTTCATATCGATATAAACATGCATGCATGCACGCACACACAAACACACGCACACACACATTAGTCACATAAAAGCATAAATGAGATGAAGGCATCATGTGCAAAAAAGGAATGTGAAAAATAGAGAACAATCATAAAAAGAACGCTTCCGGCAGTCCACTAATTACCCTCCCAAACACAGCGGCCTGATTGATGTGTACAGGAAGAGACACTTCTATAGAGCACACACTCACACTCACACTCACACACACACACGCACACACACACCTACAAAGACACACATGTCTAAAGACCCACACACATACAAGCACATCTGTTATCTTCTGTTCTCGCTTTCACTTTATTTGCTGCTCTTTCCTCCAGATGTAATTTGATCCTAACAAAACAATGCATGTGCTTATCCATGCGACTATCTAAGCTTTCGTGGGTATCATCTATTTAATACTTTAGTACTCACCCTTTAACCTTATCATGCGACATAAAATACCTCAGTTTTTGTGCCCCTGAGCTCAATAAGGGGATGATATGCATGTTTTAATTGCTTCAAAAACTCCCTTTTGACATTTCAGCCTGCTGTTTAGTCTCTCAGCAGCCCACATCAGATCACTGGAGCTTTCACAGATACTATAATGTTTGAGGCAGGTTGTAATAACACCACTATTCCCAGCTGGAAAAGCCTGGCCCCAGAACAACTGTTACGCTCGTCTCTATGCTGTAACATTTTCATCAAGCTGCTGTTTGGCATTTCGACTACACTGGGAGAAGAAAACTGCTGTATACGTCTACATCATTGTAAAGATGCATTCCTTCAAGTGTGAGGCTCATGAGCTTTACGTTCAGAGCAAAAGAATTGGACTGTTGCCTCAAGTCTGAAAGGAAGAAGGATAAAAAAAAAAAAGTGTGATCTAACTTCCTCGCATGTCTCCGCAAATCTGGTTTTAGACATTTCACTGCTATATGAATAAATTCTTAGTTATTAAAGTTAAAACAGCTTGTCAGCTGTACAGCATTTCAAACCCTTGTTACAACAAGTAATCCTACTCAAGTGTGAGCCGGGCTGTTACTCTGTTGGTGACTGCGCTGTGGTGCAGGGCAAATGGAAAGAGCTTGCCTGTGGGATTAATAAAGTATCACATCACTGTAAATGACATGTTTCCTAAGACTATATATGTGAGAGACAGGGAGCTTGGCTTGTTTTGTCAAGGCCAGTGGATGTGCTTTGGGCATTATTAGCTCGCGGTGCTGTTGCTGCCGCTAGTGTCAGGCTGTCCCAACACTGTTGTTGCCCTGGGCTCATCAATTCTGTGCACAGACATGCTTAACTGCTATTACACAATGTACACAAATTGCACACATATACGTGCACGCAGAGGCATTTCTGCTCTCGTTTAAAACACGTCGACTATAAAACTGATTCATCCACCTGAACCTTGATGGTAACAGTCATATGGTGTAAGTGTGGTTTTGTTTTCAAGCATACACACACTGCTTTCACATACACATGGCAAACCGTGTCCATTCTCCTGTGAAAGTGGTTTGGGTTTGGGGGCACAAACAGCTTAGCCGTGCTGTGGAAATGACTTGCTAACAGATGCCAGGCTCTGACTGAGCCACAACATCCTGCAGGCAACACTTAGAATAGAATGAATCCCTCTTTTCCCGCTCTCTCTTTCTCTTCCTCACCTCCCTTTCATGTTATTCTCCCCCTTTGATGCTTTGTCACTTTATCCCCCCACCACTTTCTCTGGAGTGTTGCAGCGCTCTTTGCATTACATTCCCCGTGCCGTTGAGGCTCACACAGCTCTTGGAGGGCACAGGTGAGACGATATCAAACAATACGAATCGTGTGCATGGATCTCTGGTTCCAGGTGGAGCCACGGCAATCCTTTTTTGCCATATTTTGAGCCAGTAGCATACCTGGGTAACTACAGAAAGGTTAAATTCTCTCTCTCACTCTGTTTTCTCTGTCTTCTCGTCTGTTTATCCAGAATGGTAGAGTACTCACTGGACCTGCAGAACATCAACCTGTCGGCCATTCGCACGGTGCGGGTCCTCCGGCCCCTCAAAGCCATCAACAGAGTGCCAAGTGAGAACATTTAAAGTTTTTATGTGTGTGTGTATTAGTTTGTGCAAAAGTGTGTGGATTTGTTTGTGCAAAAGTGTGTGTAGGCCAAGTGCGCTTTCATGCGACTGTGTATTGTCTATGTGTTTGTGCTCGTAGTTTCTCTTTGTGCTTATGTGTGTCAGTCACTCTACATAAAGCACAAAAGCATCTGCATGAAAATCCATGTATATGTATTACAACTCTGACTTTTTTGTGCACTCGCATTCCACCTTTTCCCCCACGGGGATCATTAAACATTCATCTTTTGCTTAATCAGACAGCCAGCTCAGGCCCTGAGTCACAACTTTATCAGATTTACAAACCAGCCATTAATGCTGCTTCACTGATCAGTCCGTGACCATAAGTCTGTTCCTCTCATCTAAAACTCAGTTCTTGGCCAAACTTTCTAACTCTTATTGATTACTTTGTCCCGCTGCCCTAATAGGCAGCTCTTAATCATTGTAAGCACCAATTAGCGTGCACAAGCTCGGCTCAGACTGGTCTCATCATCACTTAGTTCCAGCACTTTAGCAGTTAGCCGAGCATTAGCAGCTAATGCTAATTGTGGGTAATGGAGTTTCAGATAAGTAGTCAAAAATCTTTTTATTGTTTGTTTCGTTGATAAGTTTTGTCATTTTTCTGTTGCCTTATGTGGTTGCAAAAAAAAAAAGGCAAAGCAATTTTCTACTTCAGAGTGAATGAACACACGCTTGGGATCAGTTGTTAATCAAGCGGTCCAGAATTTTTAACAAAGCATATAACTTATGTAGAGGAACTTTTCCTTAATATCTTAAAGTCACTGAGAGAGACTTTAAGATATTCCACTTCCACTTTTAAGTAATCATGAAACAAGTCCACAGCAGATGGAGCTGATTTCGTGAAAGCCCTGTTGCCTAATTCACTTTGAGCCTTGGGGACAGATACTGTAGATACTGTAGGAAAAACAAACCTTTCTGTGAACAGAAGGTTGTACATGTGAGGGAGAGAAATGAGCAGATAGAGCCGTGTGTTATCGCTACAAGTCAACATCTGCCTTTCCATCTCTTTTTTCAACCAATTATTTAACCTCTTAAGTTAGTACATCTATCCACTTGTTTTGCGTGTCCTCTGCTGTCAACAGACCGCTGAGAAAGACACATTCGCAAAAATAAAAAGTCATAACTTTTCTTCTACCTAGAGTAAATTATTACAGATTTTTGCTCTCAACATAAATGTCCAATCATGGCAGAGTCTTCATAATGAGTGTAATTACCCGAAAAACCATCCTGTCTTCAGCTGATTTCTATTTTCCACACATTCCCAAGGACAACTTACCTTTCAGCTGTAGCCATCAACCAGAAGCCCGTCCTGAGTACGATATTTCAGACACCGCAGCAGCACTCAGAAAATATGGACGCTAACTGCATTATGCTTCAAGTGGTTTGATTAGAAGATATTGTGTGCAGTAGAGTGCACATAGTGTTTCAGGGACAAGTGTACAGATTGTAAACAAATCTGCTTTTCTGGAGATGATTAAGCATTATAGCACAAAGCTCCAGATACATGAGTTTATTAGCATATGCATAGTTAATGAGCGAATGCATGTATATTCTGGATATGTGTGCATTATAGATGTGTGTGCACGAGGCTACTCTTAGTTTCTGTGTTCTTATTCATTCATACTGTACTGGGTGTGTGTGTGTGTGTGTGTGTGTGTGTGTTGGTGAGACGTGTGCATACTGTTAATGTTTATGTCGTTATCAATAAAGCTGCATGACTATGCGGTAGCCTGATTTTGTCCCCTATCCGTGCCCACAGATACTCAGGGAGCATGAGCACACCCTGACCCCTCACACACCTCAATTTGTAACCCTCCAACAAAACGGCAGATAATAGTCCATTGTTGTACCTGTGTGTGTGTGTGTGTGTGTGTGTGTGTGTGTGTGTGTGTGTGTGTGTGTACTGTTGTGTTAGGCTGCTTTTTTGATGAAATTGGTGTGAGATAGAGGGAGTGCTAGACAGAATGTGAGTGGAAAAGACAACAAACACTGTAGAAAGTAGTGTAAGGAGGAAGAGAAGAGAAGAGAAGAGAAGAGAAGAGAAGAGAAGAGAAGAGAAGAGAAGAGAAGAGAACTCCCTGGTCTTAAGTGAATAGCACAGGCAGATAGTTGTAAATGTGTTTCCATTGTGGCACAAGGGGAAGCATCCATCTTTATCTGGGAACAGCAGGAGCTGGCAAACTGGTACAGTCACCAGGAGGGGAGAGAGATGGAGGCAGGTAGAGAAAGAGAGAGAGAGAGGGAGAAAAGGACGCTGAGAAAAAGGCTGATTTGTGTGAGACCATGCTGATTCTTTTCTCTCTGGTTACTTTTGTGTGCTGTCCTTTCCTTTTATATCTCTGCATTGTTTGCATGTGTCTTTTTCATGTTTGTCCTTTTCTGCTTTCTTTTTTATTTTGGCACTCACTATTTTTCGGCACACCCTCGGGCCTTGTCTTATTCTCGTTCTCCCTCTCCCCCTCTATCCGTCCTCCTCCCTTCACCCAATTAGGCCTAATGGAACAGTGGCCTAATGACAAGGACCCTGGGGAACAAACACATTTAGACTCGCCTCTAGCCGCCACCAGAGACACATACACACCAGCAACGCTACTGCTCTCCATTTAATACCAGTTGATGAGACAAATTAGCCACAGGAGGGAGAAAAATTAGCCAGAGGAGAAAGACGAGTGCATGCTCACCTCATGAATTCTTTCTTCTGCCTTCTTGAGATGAAATTTTCAAAAATTCCCAAATCTCCGTTTCAGTTTTTTTATTACTTTCTAAATCCAAATCTGACAAATTAATGACACGTCAGTGTGTCATTCACAATTTGTGTCTCTACAGACAGCTTGACCAAAGTCTGGATTGAACTTCACCTCAATAGAATACATTATTACAAAGCTTAGCAAAGGGTTCATATTGCGCTTTGACCATGATTTAAGTTGGCTGAAAACATTTAAGAGCAGCATGTGAACTATTCAGTGTCAATTAATTAAACACATGCAGATGCACACTGCATGCTGACTTGATAAATGATCCTCTAAACGTGAGCACACTCATTCTAAATGGGCACATAACCACCAATCTAATCACTAATCACCAAACTCATTTTTTTTTTATTACCAGCTCTTTTGTTTTTATGTTTTTGTGTTTGTGTGTAATGCATGCACCGCAGCTGTTTGCATTCCTGTAAATATTGCCTACATTTGTGTACATCATCATTGCTCTCCCTCTCTTTCTTCCTCTCCTTCTGTATTTCTCTCTCAGCTTCTCTCCTGTCATTCAGTCTGTTGGAAGTTTCGATGCACTGTTGTGTTTATGACACATTAACCTACTGTTGAGTTGTTATTCACAAATCTCAGTATGCCACTGAAAAACACACACGTCACATTAGTGGAGACATACACACATATCACACTCATGATAACACCAAAACACACACACACACACACACACACACACACACACACCTCTCTCAGGTGTCAGTACAGGGATGCTGTGATCTCATCAGTAGGTCTCACGTCTCTTTGTCTTCTCAGTCCAATCAGCTGTCATCATCACTGTAGGACCGGTGAGGTCAACATTATTTGACAGGGGACACACTTGGATTTCTGCAATTAGGTTTCATCCAATCATGAATGAGACCTCGTGTAGCCTGATTACACTTATTATGCAGTTACTATTTGTGCTTTCGAGTTAGTTTGCCGTCATACCCAGAATTTGAACAGCTGTTATGTTGTCTAACACAAATGCCCACAAATGTGGGGCTTTTAAAAAACTCTGTCCTCTACAAATTACATTCAATTATGCTAAATTGCAACAGTAAAAACGTTTTGAAGGTAATGTAATACCACCTGGTTTTACAGTTTTATCAACAAAATGAGGAGATGTTTTTAATTAACATCTCTGTAACTGTAGCTTTAACTAAAATGCTACTTGTAGCGCCATTTCAGCTGTAAGACTGTGGTAATCAATATTGACTGAATGTTTGATTGACCTACTGAAACACACAGGTATGCGCATCCTGGTGAACCTGCTGCTAGACACTCTACCCATGCTAGGCAACGTGCTACTCCTCTGCTTCTTCGTCTTCTTCATCTTCGGCATCATCGGTGTGCAGCTGTGGGCGGGGCTACTGAGGAACCGCTGTTACCTTGAGGAGAACTTCACCCTGTGAGTTAAACACCGTAGATCAGTGCGTACAGTATGTGTGTGTGTATCATGTATTTGTGTGGATGGACCTCAAATTGGAAGTGATGCTGAGGGAGGACCTGCCCTCAAATTTCACCTGTATGCTTCCCTTTCTTTTCCCTTACATCGTGCCCTAATGGTGAAAACGAAAAGCCGTAATACAGTAATAAATCTATCAAAATACTGTACTGTAAAATGTACAATTTTTGCAGTTTGTACATGAGCATAAAATCTTGTCATATCAAATCCTCTTTCACATTTCATACAAGATTTAACATATACTGCGTGTTGTGAATATTTTACTTTTTTACTATCATACTGCATTAGCATAACTCTATCCCGCAGCATTTCTACATATTCCTCTTACCATCTCTTTCAAGCTTCAAAGCAAACGCTAACAGTACAGTTCTTCCCAGTTTACAACTAAGAACGTGATTAGATTCCAGCTGTACACCTCCATATTCATGACCCTGCATGGCAGCATCACCTACTGTGTTGGTGTGTGAGTGACATTCACCAGTATTCAGCAGTGTTTGATTTCATGGCATCCTCTCAGTTTCCTTTTTTATCCCGCCATCGACTCGCTACAAAGACACATGCCCCTGATCTGTGTGTTCTAATATGTATATAAGTCACTTGAACAGCTCTGTGTTTCTGTGCGCTGTCTTTGGTGATGCTGACACAGCGTATACTAATGACAGATCGTATAGTGAGATGAAAGGGGACACGTGTCCACCAGCTAACAAAGTCCTGCCTGCTTTGTCCTCACCTTAAAGTAGAGAGGCGACATTTACTGCAACAACCTCATGAAATTACCGACATGTTTGACATTTATCTTCACTGGGCTTAAGGGTCACGTACCAGGACCCGCCAAGGACTTCACTTTGACTTTCCTACACAGGTTAAAGTAATAAGACAAAACCTTGATTTTCAACTACAATGTTTTAGTCCAGCTGTAGTGAACATTTTTCCTCCATTAGAATGGTCAGCAGGCAGTGATGCCACGTTGAACTGAGCGCTGAATGTTATTATTTAATCAAAGTATCATTTTTGCCTCTTATTTTAAAGCATTGTACTTACACATTATGCAGGTTTGTCAGGGTACTTGTGTTCTTAATTAGAAAGGCCGCTGAGAGTTAATGCTTGAGGACTGTTATGCCAAGTAAAGGGCTAGCATTAGCTCCCTGAGAGGTTATGGTAGAGTGGGCTAAGTGTTGCAGTCAAGTGCAGCATTCACGTTTCTGGTTTCCGCCCTCCCTCTTTTGATCTCTGCCTTTCTCTTCATGCTTTATTCTTGCCTCTGCACCTTTTTTTTTTTTTTTTACCAAGTTTCCAATCAGCATGTCTGTTTCCCTTCTGAACATCTTAAGCTATACATGACCAGTTTCCATTACATATAATCATTATTTATGTCTGGAAGTTGTAAAAATTTCATGCAGATCTTGGTTGATTTGTTGTGGAGACCTATTTATTCATCTGAGCTGCCCCATTACAAAACATATTTTGCACTAATGCCCTCAGAGAGCAGGTCAACAGCACCTCAAGGCATTTTTATTGGAGAGAAGAGTTTGTCCCATGCACTTCCATAGCAAGATCACACATTTTGGTGTCTGCTTCTCCTCCTCAGTCTTCTCTACTATACTCTATCTATTTCAGGTGGTTTGTCTTCCTTTCTGCCTGTCCAGCCAACTGTCCCATAGTCTCACTTAATGCGATTGCTGGAAATTGTCTCTTCTCTCTGCTACTCTGTAGCCTTGATCCTTCCCTCCATCTCGCTCTCCACTGGCAGGTGTTTTCTCAGTGTGATGCCAGGTTTTGCTGTGCCATGCTGTGTGATGCCAAGTCACCAGCAGGGGGGCAACAGCCTTCATTCATGTTCCACTACTTTGACAAGCACCCTCTCTCCGTCTTTTCCTTTCTTTTTCTCTTTTTGTCTCTAAATCCACTTTAGCACCATTAGTAAATCACTAATTTGAATGCCACTGACAACCTTTTTTAATGTTCTTTCGTTTAAGCTCATCTCTGTTGTCAGGCCTCCATTAGATTGCATATACTCTACTCTGTTGTAAGTCAGTGTAAGTTCAATGTGTCTCAGTGCATACCTGCAAACTTTGCCGTGCCACCAAATCAATGCACAGTTTCAGCTACTTTCAGTGGGAAATGGTAAAGCCCTGACAAGGTCACTGCTACTATTGATCCTGGAATTTGTGTGCATGCACAAGGGTTGTGTTTCAGGAAGATCAGGAGAGTTCAAGTGCCAAATGCAATATAAGGCAAGGTTGTAGTCTATGTGTTAATGCTTGAGGTATATCAGGGTACACAACAGAGTGAAGCAACTGTGTGCAGTTGTCTCCATCACATACTATTTGCCCTCAGCCACCTGTTTCCTGACAGGTTTCTCTCCATGCAGCGAAAAGAAAATGAAAGAAGAGACCAGTACAGAGAAATGTTCAGGGACAAAATGTGAGAAACAGGCCAATTGACAGACAGCAAAAGGACGGCTGAAGTGACAGACAGAAACCCTGCAATGAGTAAATACTGTGGGGCGAGTGACCCTGAATGTGTGTGTTCAGTAATGGGCCTGCTGATGGAGGGGGTCTATTTTTGTCTTTGCCAGACCCAGACCTTGGTATGAGCATCGACACCCGTCCTCATTTACTCCACAGTCATGTCACGCACACCTTTCTCATTGTTTTCTCTGAATTTTGAATTGATTTTGTGTCATTTGTGTTCTCTTATTACTCATTCTCTTCAACATCAGCTACAGTTTTCAGTTTCCTTCCATTAGCTAGGAAGGATTTACTTTTTCCTTCCTCTCTTGATTGATATTTGTAATAAAATGTATATTTATACTCATAATAACCTCATCAGCACATAACTGTAACAGTGACAGCAAACTTTCCATTTAAATAAATCCACAGATGAAGATAAGCCTGAGTTCCCAGGTGGATTGTGAAGGGAAAGACAGACTCTTCAGAGTGCTTACATTAAAACTGAGAAGTATGAGAGACATCTTAGAATATGATGAGGTGCACTTAGATTCAGAATTTAGAGATGTGTGGGTCATTACAATTGACACTCACTATCTCAGGAGGGGCACTCGATGATGCATTGAAGGTTTTTGGAACAGTGTCACCAGGGCTCCTTTGGGTGTTCACAATAGATGCATTGGTGTTAACCCAAACAGGACAAAATAAATAAATAAAATAAAATAAAATTACCAGACAGAAAGAACTCATGCTGTTGTACTGTATGATTCAGTGACCCCCCTTGAGATGGCAAAACTAACTACAAAAGAGCAGAACATGCAAAATTGATTCTTATTCTCTGATTCTGTCACATTTGTGCAAACAGGGACAGAGAAAGAAGAGGTAACACCCAAATGCAGCAAGAGCACGGTGCAATCTCCAGACTAGCAGCCTTGAGGCTAGCAGGCTGGGGCAGAGGCTGGTAGCTAGCTGACTTGGAAGCAGGCTGAAGGATAGGAGGCTGGACGCTAGCAGGCAAGGAGGCTAGCGCAGTCTACAATTCCTTTGCAATTCCAGCTAGTGCTTTTGCTAGGCAAGGCCTGGAAGAAAGCTCCCAGAGTTTCCCTTCGGAGCTGCTTCTTTGTGCTCTGTATCAGAACTGTTGCAGCAATAGCCTGCATGAAGCACTGACTAACAAAGTTTAATAGAGCAGTTTACAAACTTAAAGCAACAAAGACTGCTGTAAGACATTTGGTCTATTTAGAGTCCACTGACTTTTCTTCTCCAAACTGATAAATAGAGGACCATATGTAATTGAATGCGACGTGTTAGGTGCTGCTTGATTTTGCCTCAAGCCGCTCATTTTGTCATGTCCTGACCAAGGCTTGACCCCACCCTTGTTTAGCACACCTGTCAGCACTCCTTCAGTTTGCTGCACTAGCTTTAAGCGTGTGTGCCAGTTCACTGCTGGGTCAGGTTTTTCTCTCACACACATATGTCTGTTACAGATCCATACTGATCCATTTATCCATTTATTAGTCTAGTAAGCTCAAGCTCAACCACTTCTGGATCTCGTCTCTGCAGGGTCTGTGCTTTTTGTTTTTATTGTACTATATTTTATTCCGTTACCATTAACTTAGCTTCTTAACATGTCCCTACCCCAGCTCTTCAGGTATGACTCTGCCTCCTCCGTACTACCAGCCAGAGGAGGATGACGAGCGTCCGTTTATCTGCTCCCTGGCATCTGATAATGGCATCATGTCATGTTCTGATGTGCCGGCGAGGCGCGAAGGAGGACGCACATGCTGCCTGGACAGGGAGGACGCACTCCACAGACAGGCTCTGGGCCTGAGTCCTGAGCCACTGACCAACGGTAGTGGTGCTGGCGAAGCAATGGGTCTGTGTATCAACTGGAACCAGTATTACACTCGATGCCACACAGGAAGTAGTAACCCCCACAAAGGTGCCATCAACTTTGACAACATTGTCTATGCCTGGATCGTAATTTTTCAGGTATGTCCTCTATGGGCTGCTGAGGTAAAGGTGAGGTCTTTTTTTAGGTGCACTATAGTCCAAGTCAAAGGAACTAGGCTGTTGGTGTAAGCTTGTCATTGTCATAACATTCTCCTCCCACTATCTCCATGTTATCGTTTTCAAAGTCCCCATTACTATGTGAAACAACAGTAACAACTTCTGCACTATCAACCTCGAGTTATAAATAGCAAGTTTTGATGAACATTTGGATCATACAATCGGGCAGGCCTGCTCGTATCACATAGCCGACATACGTCTTTACTGTTTTATGTGCCGTTTTCTTTCATGGAGATTTAGCCATTGAAATGTCAGGGCTCGCCTCCCCACATGCAAATGTTCCACCAAATTAAGTTACACCCAACACTTTTTGCAATGGCACCATCGCTGCATCCTAGGCTTAGCACCGCCCAAGGCGATTGTGATTGGATTAAAGGAATACAAACAAGTCAGAGCATTTTTTTTTCCCCATACCAGTGATAAGTCAGACCTTTCGCTGGGTGTAGAGATAGGTCGGGCTATGGGACATTCCAAAGTGACTCTTTATGAAAGTTAGCTATGCTATATGATCAAGATTAAATTCATTGAGAGCAATCCACTGGATTGAAATGTGATATGAACTATGCTGTACTAGTAGGTATATTCTACTCAGCAACTTGTTAACTTGTAAATGTTTATTTCTTAACACTCTTTCCTCCTAGGTCATCACTCTGGAGGGCTGGGTGGAGATAATGTATTACGTAATGGATGCCCATTCCTTCTATAACTTCATCTACTTCATTTTGCTCATCATTGTAAGTAAAGCGCACCCCTACATTTATTAGTATGTTGGTACTCTACATCCCTACCACTTCACACATCCAGTGTACAATGTGTTCTGATGATTAAAAAAATGAATAAATAATGAAGCGTAACTGTAGTTAAACACTCTGGAGATAAGAATCACTTGTAATATTTTCTCCTAACGTTACCAATATATGTGGACATCTGCGGTCTCCATCAATAAATTGAAAGAGGATATTTCTTGAGTCGCGGATTGGAGTGCTAATAGACTTGTGGAAATCAATAGTAGCATAAAAGACTGTCTACAATCAATGTCTGAGGAAGGGAGGGGAGGAGGTAGATGTTACATAAATTCAGCTTTGGTGTTGAGTAGGAAAACAAGGGAGAGAAGAGGTGGGAGGATAGTTGAAAAATACAAGAAAATGTATGTCAAAAAGATACTGTATGCACTCAGTGTGCAAGAGCTAGATCAGCTCTTTGCGTGTAGTGCCAGATGGTGGCACAGAGATGTTTTTTTGAATTCATACATTCATGCATTCATTCAGTCAGTCACTCTGTATATTGGAGACAAGAATGAATGGAGGGTGAGTAATGGAGATGAAGATACAAATGCGCCAATCAGCCACAAGCACACTAAACAATTTCTGCTCTATGCTGTAATGACAAGGAACAAACTTAAGCACAGTGCAAGAACTGCCCATATCTTCCTCACAACAGTGCCCTTATTAGGCTTAGTTGGTTAAGTTCATCCTGACTGCATCTGTAAATTTCACCCCCTTTTTGACACTTCTGACTTGGGGTTGTTATTGCCAGTGTAAACACCTTTTGGCAGCTAAAAAACATTTGACAGGTGTCACATTGTAATCATTTTTGCCCGGTTTGTGCTGCTACATTGATCACAATCTCATGTCATGTGGATTATGTAGCCCCATCATACAGTTCTAGTAATGTCCAGCACAGGACACATAAAATTGAGCTGAACTGCTGATTACATTGTCATACTGATCTGAAGTCAAATTTCATGCTCCAGCAGAACTGCTACAATTGGGCTCTTGTGAACTGACAAGCTAATTTGTTTTAAAATTCAATGTACACAGCCCAAATGGCTTGCACAACACCTACCTACCAGACAAACACATTGCTCCCTTTGTGGTACATGATTGATTGACACAAATGTGCCTCTGAGCTTCCTTGCAAGGCTCCAGCTTGTTTGGCAATGTATAGTCAAAGGTCCTAGGGGATGCCTTGGAACTGTTGTTGACACTGAGAAGTTTTCAGTCAGGCACTTCCATGGGCCCCAAAGGTGTTGTTCACACAGTGAGGGTCACCTTAACTCTCTCAGTCTTTCATGTTGTAGTCCTCTCCTTCTGTGCCCTTTCCCTTATTCTCCTTTACTTATCTAATTCTTTCTGTGTGTTTGTGTGTGTGTGTGTGTGTGTGTGTGTTGTGTCATTACGAAGTTGCAATATTATGAAGCTTGTTAGCTGATCCTGTGAGTGTGTCTTCCCAAATACTAAACTCAGAGACAAAGAGACGCTTGACCTTCATAGTTTCAAACAGAGTCTCATCTCTGTCTGCTTAATGCTTGATATACTTTCAAGTGTGCAACCACAGTGTTTACAGTATATTGGTGTCACATTGAAGACTGTGAGTAAATGCATTAAGGTGTCTTAAAGCTAAGTGCTACCGATGGGGCAGTTATTAGGTGGTTGTGTGTGTGTCTCTGTGCATGTGTGTGTGCTTCAGAGAAAAAAATATATATATATGTGATGCAGCTGTATGGAAGCACATAGACCCATGCAATCACTTGTATGCTAAGCCTGCCATCTTAATTTGTGTGCTTGAGTGTGTGATCACACATGCTTTTGTCTATGTGAATGTTTATGCGTGTGTGTGTATGTGTATGTGTGTGTGTGTGTGTGTGTGTGTGTGTTTGCATGCACGCATGCATAATGCAGTGATCATCTCAATGCGTGAGATTGGACTGCCCTTCCTGATTATGCGCAAAGCTGTCTACTGATCAGAATCACAGAATAGACACACACACAGATGCAAGCCTGGAGGGAAATCAAAGCCCCACACACCTGCAGACCTGCTTTGACCCACAGGCCACAGATGGGTATCTCTCCTCCCTCTCTCCACACACACACACACACACACACACACACACACCCCTCCCTGCTATGTTTCCTCTCTCTTTCTCTCTGTGTGAATATCTGTGGAGTCTCTTCTTTTTCATTCCTTACAGCTTCTGCAGTCTCTCCTTCACCTTCCCCTGCATCTTTGATCACAGGGGATGAAAGTTTATAGGTAGAAGGCCATTAAGTTTGGATTTTCTGAATGTTATCCGTACATTTTTTATGGAGTGTTGCTGCTCCAAATGTTTTGGCCTTGCAGTTGTATATGGGTGTCTGTGTTTTCAGTGTGTCTGAGAATTTTGTCCAAGGAGAAACAGGGAAACATGTTCGGGTTTGTAATGAACAACCCGAGGCTCTGCTACAAACTGCTACATCCATCCAGCAGTCTGGTTTTTGATCTGTTCAGCATCAGCTTGTATTGATCTAATCATTGTTCCATAACCAACTTGGAGTAGTCCAATAAAAGTCATTTCAGCAGTCCTGTAGTGATTCTCATTACTGCCACTAAAGGCATCAGTCAACACATACCATTCACAATCTTCTTTCTGCAGCTATCCCTCCAACCCTCACTTTGACTCATGATGAGAAAATGAGCTCTGTGTGAAAAAAGTGTAAAATACAGAAGTGCTTGATGAAGAAATGTTCATGAGAAGCATTGTGGAGCACAGGCATGAGGAAAGTAAAGCTATTCAGTTGGAATACAGGCGGGAGGGAAAGTTAAGTCAAGTCAGACATGAGAGAAAGATAGCCAGACGCTGAACTGTGCTTTGGGCATGTGTTGGCTCTGTCTGTCTTGTCCAATCAGCCTCCGTTTGGTAGGAAGCCAGCCCTCAGACCTTTAGCATGTGTGTTAACATTTCTACAGGGGGATTGGCACACATTATTTGAATCAGCGAGTGTGTGAGCTTGATGTAAAAACAAGTCTGTATTTACCGTTGGAAAATCCCATTTCTTCACAAATTTCATGTTTCGTAATGAGCAACATCTGCTTTAGCCTTAGGCTAGTTATTTAAATAAGACACTGCACTGGTTCTTATTGTTTTAGTTAGGGTTACTTTTCGGGTACAGTTGTGAAATCTCTATTTTTGCATTAACTCTTTACTTGCTTTCTTTTCTGGGGAACAATTAATTCTTTGGGTTAGATATTAGCTCAAGTTCCCAGCAGTTATTTTCCATCGTTTGCTTCATCTCACTTCAATACTGTACATCTTAATTCACCAAACAAATTCCACACATGGTCTAACTTTGTCTTTGTTGTACCACATCCATCCAGATTGGCTCATTCTTCATGATCAACCTGTGCCTGGTGGTTATCGCCACGCAGTTCTCGGAGACCAAACAGCGGGAACACCAGCTGATGCAGGAGCAAAGGGCGCAGTGCTTGTCCTCCTCCACCTTGGCCAGCATGGCAGAGCCGGGAGACTGCTACGAGGAGATCTTCCAGCTGGTCTGCCACGTCCTCCGCAAGGCTAAGAGGAGATCGGCAGCTCTCTACTACACACTGAGGGGCAAGCCCCCACCAGCCGGCGGAGGCAGAGGTAACAGGCGTGGTGGAGGGAACGTGAACGGAGAACGACATCATTCCAGGCACCAAAGATGTGAGTGAGAGGCCTCAGCAATGACATCTGAATATGTTTTATTTATGTAACATTTGCCACTTGAAATTAAATATGGACTAGGCAGTAACTAGGTTTGAATACAAACTTAGCTGCAGTTTGATGAATGCGAATTTGGGGGTGATGTACTGTTTACAATGCAGTGCACTGCAGTGTAAAAGGTACAGGATTTTGAATTTGAAGTTAAAGTGCATCCATAGTCTCATGTTCTTTCTATTCCCATCTGTCTAGCATCCCACTGCCCACACCAGAGCAACCAAGACCACGGCCCTCAGCCACTAGCCAACTCCATCAGTCTGGCTGTCCCTCAGAATCCTGAGGACTGTCCTATATGTTCATTATCATTGAAAGAGGGGATGAGGGCTGTGGGAGACTCCGCCAACGGGGAGGAAGATGAAGAGGATGCAGTGAAAGAGACGGGCAAAGAGGAGAATCATCTAGAGGAGAGGGGAGATGGAGAGAAAAAGAGGAAGAGGACGTGCTTTGGACATTGTAAAGACATGTGGACTGATATAAGAAGGAAACTTTGGGGCATTGTGGAGAGCAAGTACTTCAGCAGGGGCATTATGATCGCTATTCTCATCAACACCATCAGTATGGGCATCGAGCATCATAACCAGGTAAATGTGTGATATAGTCAATGCTGTCATTGTTACTGACACCATTTGTGCAGTGACAATGTGCCATTTTAACCAGCCAAAGTGAACAGAGGCATCCATTTGGAAACCACTATTAGAGACCGGCTCTTTAATTATCTTTTTTATATTTGATCATGTAAGAGTAAGAAGCCTCCTACTGTCTTAATTTTGCTTGAGGAAACACCATATTCACTTTTTTACCACTTTTTGTTTCAGGTCTTTATTGGAAAACAGGTTTTATTTTATATTTAAATTACCTTATTTCTTTGTGATCTTATTCCAAAAACTCTGCAATGCACAGACAAACGACAGACAATGTTTTGGAAACTGGTAAATACAATGGTCCTCGCCAACGTGTTCTCATTTCAACTTGTTACGATGGATACCTGGTGAGGACCCCTTGAGAAATGATGCTAAACAGCTACCCAGTGCCTTGAAACGTGATGCCAAGGGGTCCTGACCAAACGTCTGTACGCAAGGAGTTGGGAGTGAGAATGTTGTCCTCCTCGCCTTCAGTCCTTTAGACTGACATACTATAGTGTCAATAGAGTGTGTTGGCGTAATAATTTCTCGCTCCGCTCTCACTCCCACAAATCACCACAGCCGCACCAGATAAACCACCTATCACTGCTGATGAAGCATTGCTGCGAGAAATGCCATAATAGCAGATGACATTCAGAAGGATAAGTGTGGGAGTGGAGCATCACTGCCATGCAGTTTCCTGACAGAGGTGTAAACATTTAGCCTCGCGGTAGACAAAACCGAGCTGGCTTTTAACATTGGCCAGGCTCCTCAGAGGCAGACGAGGCAGGTGTCTGAGAGCGAGAGTGGGAGACGCCTGCCAAGAGCACACACGCACGCACACACAACACACATCCACTTGTGTCCAGCGTGTGCCTGCACATAAACAAATATCTTTTCATATTTGTGCACGTGCACCGACAGGAACACATGCAAACATATACTTACAATACTTACAAGCTGTTACATAAAACTTTTTTCCTCATTTCTCTCTCTCAACTCATGCCATTCTGTTTCATCTCTTTGTTGTCTTTTTCTGTCTTATTCCCTCACTTGTTAATTTTACTTCTACCTCTCTCCCCTAATTTTCTCCATAAATCCCTCTGTGCACCCTTTGCACATTCCTTCCCCCACTTGCTCCTTTGTTCCCTGCCGTCTTCCTTCCTTCCGTCCTTCCCGCCTTACCCCAAGTGTCTCATCTACACTCTGACTCTCTTTTACCTCTCTCAGTTTCACCCTCTGTCTATCCACTTCTCTTTCTCTCTCTCTCTCTCTCTCTCCTTTCTCTCTCTCTCTGTCTCACTCTCTCATCCACCCACTCACTCTTTGACAGCGTACAGAGTAGTTGCTTTCTCTCATCTCTGAAGACTCTAAAAATAAATGAGGGTTGGGGGGGAAGAGAAGGAGACGAGTGAGAGGCGAAGAACGAGGCAGACGCTGGTTACACAGCAGTTTTCAGCTCAATTCCCTGTGTGATTCAGTGTGCACGAGCGAGTGTGTGCGAGTGTCAAGGTATGCATGTATGCGGAAACACACATACACTATTTGCATGCACACACTCACAGACGCTTTGTCTGTCTGTCCCTTGAGTCTTTCTCCCTCCACTGCTTCCACAGACTGACACAGAAGCAGTGAAACAAGTGCGTGTTTTTCCTCTGCAGTAGAAAAGTCTTACCTCGTGCAATTTTGTTCTAAAACAGGAACTCTGAAACTGATGTGCCTCTCCCCAAAAAATGATGAACCACTGGGCTGCCTTACTTGCACAACACCCTGCTTAAAAGACATGTTCACATCAAGTGCATGGTTTCAAAGAAAAAAAAATGCATATTGCTCTGTAAAGGTATTTTCTTGCCATCTTTGACAGTAAAGCATCATTTTTTCATATCTATGCTGGGTTGTTACTAATTCATCAAATGATGTTGCACGTTAGGAAAAGATGAGCTCCATATTTGCATTCATATTATGTGTGTTTGTGTGTGGACATATCTGTGTGGAAAAGAAATTGGCACGCTAAAATTCAGGCTTGGAAGCTGTAGCTCATTCATTCATATTCAAGGCGGCATCCACAAGCTGACTGAGGCCACATTTCAAGAGAGACACAGGGAGAGGATATTTGTATGAGAGGGAAAAATATGAAATATTATCCAGGGGATGGAAAATTAGGGACCAGGTCAAGAGTAATGTGGGAGAACACAGGTACAAACATGATTAGGGAGTGAAAGGTAATGGATCATGAGGAGGAAAAGTAAAGAGGGTGGCACAAGCAAGGAGAGGGAGGAATGATGGTATTTTGTCTGCGTTAAACTGTGGTGTCAAGGGCCGTGATGGTTCTGTCAATAGCAATAAATCTCATATCCTGTGTTTGTACTTATGACTAGTGAGTGAGCTCTGGACATAGGTCAAGGTTAGCGCTAACTGTTTGTGTCTGTGCATTTATCCCAGACAAAACATTGTAGTCAAAACTGAGCTCATGAGATTTAGGCTGTTTTGTGGGCTTATTTCCTTTCCTTCCACCCCTTTTATCATTTGTTCTCACCCCTAATCGAATATATTTTTTTTCCTCGTCTCTTCCATCATGTCATCATCTATTCCTAAACAATCCATCTGCTCGCTCCTCTTTTTTTGCCTCTGCTTCAGCCGGCCTCTTCCTCTACCGTTCTCCCTCCTCTGATCGACAGCAGGATATCGATTGGGAAGAGATGGGTCCGCCTGATAATGAGACTCAGAAAGAGAAACAAAAAGGGATGGAGAACTAGGGGGATGGAGATAGATCGGGAGAAAAAGCGGATTAGGGTAGGGGAGGGCTGAGAGTGTTTTTCTCTGACATGGTTTGCTAACTTTGGCAGGGCTAGCTGGCTATTTCTCCGCTGGCTTTGAAACTGAAATTCACAGGGGGTATCACAGAAAGCATCTGATCCATATCGTGCATAACACACATTCACTCACACACAAAGTGCACTTGCATGGAGAGAGTCTGCTTGTACACACACATACGTGCAAATGGAAATAAACCTGGGATTGACTGACGTGCGCGCGTGTGTGTTCGATGCATGTGTGTGCTCCTTTGTCAGATAGCATGCTCTCCTATTCAGCCAGTGTTTGACACCATCACAGAAAATACACACTCTCCATTCTCGTTTTCCTCTGCTCTATCGCTGATGTGACAGAGTTTTCCTTTACAATTTCACACCTGTGCTAAAAAACACAGTGTGTTTCCCTGTTGCTCAGGCCCTTTCCTCTCTGTCTGTTGTCCACCTAAGATGAGGTATATGTGTTAATTTTATTTGCCAGGTAAAAGAGAATTCTCTGACAGTTTGAGTGACAGCCTTTTCAACACAGGCGGAGAAATGTGATGCGTACACAATTGTTTTCTTTGCAGTGGCTCCTGCATCTTTTGTTGCAGCAACAGTGATTGCAAAGCAGTGGTTCAGTATCAGCGATGTTTTTATCTCTTTGTCTGTACCTGCCTCTCTGTCTGTGTATACCACTGCTCTGTTTTTGACTCGGAAGGCTTGTAACTCAAACCCTTTTATCTTTTACCTACGATTCTGTCTATACCCACATCCACGTCTTACTTGCTATTTTCATTATGTTCCTGTCACCCCTCCAACCTCTATCTGCCTCCACCCAGCCCGAGGAGTTGACCAATGTCCTGGAGATCTGCAATATTGTCTTCACCAGCATGTTCACCCTGGAGATGATCCTAAAGCTGACCGCTTTTGGCTTCTTTGAATACCTGAGGAACCCCTACAACATCTTTGACGGCATCATTGTCATCATCAGGTCTGTCACTTAGTCTGCAGGTTGCGTATCGTGAAATATAATGAATGAGATATAATAGTTGCGAGCTCTGTCCCAAAACTAAAGAATCCAAAGGCTGAGATTTGAGAGTCAAATTGTTCCTCTTTTCTTTTTGGTGCGTTCCCCATGGAGTTTTGCATTTAGCCACACTACTTATTTTATGTGACATATATTTCACGTGGGAACTGTCATGGGGATGAAATATGTAAAATGCAGCAATATTCCTTATCACACTAATGTGGATTATGTATACTCATAGACCTAAACCTATGTTGAAAAATGTGCAGTAGTGTGTTTTTATTTAAAATAAAGGACTGACTTATTCTCTTATCCGATCTTCTTTTAGCGAGTGTTTCCCTCCAGTCTATTGACTTCTATTTATATGTAAATTCTTCCACTCCCCATATTCCCTTATTATAACAATATGTATTTTTTTTTCCCCTCTATCAATTTACCCTTTTTTATTCAAATTCCTCCACATCGTCCGACTTCTCACTGTGTCTCCGTCTCTCTCTGTTAAACACACATCCACCCAACGCAACTCATACCCCCAGTGTGTGTGAGATTATCGGCCAGGCAGACGGCGGCCTGTCAGTGCTGAGGACGTTCAGGCTGCTGAGGGTCATTAAGCTGGTGAGGTTCATGCCTGCGCTGAGGCGGCAGCTGGTGGTGCTGATGAAGACTATGGACAACGTGGCCACTTTCTGTATGCTGCTCATG
Source organism: Chaetodon auriga (assembly GCF_051107435.1). Classification (NCBI taxonomy): domain Eukaryota; kingdom Metazoa; phylum Chordata; class Actinopteri; order Chaetodontiformes; family Chaetodontidae; genus Chaetodon; species Chaetodon auriga. Next base: position 13,085,509 of record NC_135089.1, on the reverse strand, counting down.
CTCTTCATCTTCATCTTCAGGTAACAGAGGGCCACAGGGGCACGTATCTATGTGGAATATAGCTCAGGGAAAATAAATTAGCAAGACACAGAGAGGGTGAGAAGTGTTGGTAAGAATCTGTGGAGCAGCAGAGCAGAGATTTAGGTGTGTGCGTGTTTGTTTACACATACTGTATGTACTGCATGTATGTATGCGCAGCGCTGTGCCTGATAGTTTAACAGGTTTAGTTCGTTGCCATTCCAAATGTTTGAATACAAAAGTAAGAGCTGTGATAGAATATCAGCAAATTAAGACAAAATTATATTATTTGAGCATGGTGCAGGCTGCCTTAGCCGAAGGCCTGAACACTGTCCGTGCACAATAATAGGATTAGCTTCCAATTATTGGAGTTCCACCCCAAACTGTGTCTTAGTTGAGTCCAGGCTTTTCTCTTTGACCTGCCACCTTCTCCAGCATTACTTTTTCCATGAAAGTTAAGAGTACCTTTACTTGTTTGTGTCTGTCAGCAGTATATTTGACATTCAACTTGTGAATTTCCACTAAATTAGACAGATGGGCCTGAGGCCAAAGAACTGGAGCTATTAAACTGACAGAGACTGATCTCAAATTCCAACAGCATATCAGTAAATTGGTTTAATTTGAAGTTGACATGAATAGCTTTAGTTTTGGTATAAAAATTGGTTGTACTACACCATTGGCAAAGCTTTGTCTTGGTATGAATTTAGTAAAGACTAAATCATTCCGCTTGATCAGAGGTAAAAATTCAAAGAGATAGAGAGACAGAGTTGTCCTAATAGTCTGCACGATGATTCTCTAAATCACATGTAACAATTAAAAATATAAGACAGCATTTACAATGTACCTAAATGAAAATTGTGATGCAGAAGCTGAAAACTGTAATTTACAGTAACAGAATCATTCAGCCTAATCTGTCCTCTTGTTAACCTCCCCAAGCACACACACACACACACACACACACACACACACACACACACTGCTCTGTTTTCTCTCCAATCCCACTTCCGTGGGCGATAACTGAAAATGAAAATGGTATTAACAGAATTATGGTTATTTGAATAGTTTATCATAATTGTTGGAAGTGCAATCATTTTCACATGATAGATATGAGTTCCACAGGAGTGTAATGCAATCAGCTCAGTCCTGCTTGTCCCTTTGTGTGCATGTGTTTGTGACTTCATATGTGTGTGTGTGTGCATACCTGTCGACCAGTTGCTGTACCCCTGCAGCACGGCAATCAAGCATAAGTGTGCCAAGACAGATGGCATCAGAGCTTTCAGACAGCTAATGCTAGCCTGAGTGAGTGGCACTTGGCCTATACATCCAGCAACCGTAGCTTTTAGTGAGCGGTTAATGTACAATACCACTCAGCCAAGACATCAACTTTTAAACCCTTTCCACAAATTGCTCTAAAGAAACTAGCAATGAATGAGAATATGAACGACATTGTCTGAGGTCACAGTCTCGTGACGAGAGCAAACAGATGGGTGCAGGTGGGAGGAAAGAGAGCGAAAGACAAAGAAATGGAGCTCTGAATGATGCAGAAAGTATCATAGTAGTTATAGCGTATTATGTATTTTGATTTTGAGTACATGTACCTAACCCGTAATTCTTCACGTTGTCTGCAGGTGTACATACTTACAATTTCAACGTACTTGCAACATAAATGCAGCGTACTCTTAATCTGTGACCGCATGTGTGACTGAATTATCAGAGAAAGCCCTTCCTGTGTTGCAGTATCCTGGGGATGCATATCTTTGGGTGTAAGTTCAGTCTGAAGACAGAGGCAGGAGACACAGTGCCCGACAGGAAGAACTTTGACTCACTGCTCTGGGCCATCGTCACTGTCTTCCAGGTACAATTAAAGACACATTTTCATCTGCTTATTTTTTCTACCTGTATGCACATTAGTGTGTTGCTACACATGTGTGTTCCTGCTTCACTCCTTGTGTATATTCTCTGCAGATTCTCACTCAGGAGGACTGGAACATGGTGTTGTACAATGGCATGGCGTCCACCTCGCCCTGCGCTGCTCTCTACTTTGTAGCTCTTATGACATTTGGAAACTACGTGCTCTTCAACTTACTTGTCGCCATCTTGGTTGAGGGTTTCCAAGCTGAGGTAAGACATCTTGTTTAGGGCACTGGACAGCATTAGCCAATCATGTCCTAGGTTTTATTTTGTTTGTGACACATTGTGACACACTCAGACATATGTTGAGTTATCTGACCTGTGGGTTGAAATATAATCTTGTTGCATAATTTAAAGAAATAGATGAATATTAATGAGAAAACAGTATCTTTGTCATCAGAATTTGTTCAACAACAGCAACGAATGAGGAGTAAGTTACAGCTGATCTCCAGACATTTGTATTTTAGAGCTGGATTTGACAATTGAAAGTAAACCAGGTGGGTTTGGGAGAAAATTGCCCCTCACAGTAGATAGTTGGTTAATAAGGAGACCACAAAAGATGGAAGGTTTCTATTGAAAATAGTTTGTGATTGCTCATTATTTCAATACCTTTCATTCTCTCTCCCACCCTCTATTACTTCCTCCCTCCATCTTCTCTCATGTCTCCTCTTCCTTCCCATCCCTCTCCTTTGTCTCCTCTTTCTCTCTCACCCATTCATTTTCTCTCACTCATCCCGATACAGGGTGATGCAAACCGCTCTTACTCGGATGATGACAGGTCTTCCTGTAATTTTGAGGAGAACGATAAACTGAAAGACTCTCTGCATCTCTCAGGTATTAAATGCCTCTCGGAGCTTTACAGCATTTTTTTTATTTAATAAAGATTGATTTTCTTCTCACCTCTGAAATTAAATGACCATTTCGCCCTTAAATGTGGGGTTCTGCATGGAAACTGTTAAAGTAACCACGCCTCTGACAAATTGTTATATCAGAGATCGTTTAACATTATATTTTCTCTTCACTTCTTTAATCATTTTCAAACAAATAGTCTGGCTTTCTTGTCTGAATAAAAAAACAGGATTTCAAAGAAGCAAAATGGCTCCAAGAATTACAAAAGGTACACCTATGATCATACAGTAACCAGTCCTCTAGCCATTCAGTACGCCAGGGAACTATCAACGTTTTGGTTGTGCCTTTGGCATCAAAATCGTCTTCATTTCCACAATAAACAGTGCTAACCATCCTTTTCCAGTCTGAAATGTAAGCCGCGCAAACTTTGAATAATGCATGCCTGATGCCACGTCTCCATCTACTCGTGTCCCCTCTTCTCCCTGTAGGCATAACAAAAGTGAACTCACCAAGAACCAACCAAAGCATCGAGCGACAGAGTAGCATTTAGAGCCACATTAGGGAGGCCTCTGATGATGTCTGATCACAGTTCTTCTGAGCCTAAATGTGCCTTTTAAATGTCAGCTTACCTGAAATTTAAAAAAAAAAAAAAAAAAAAAAAGCACATTTGGAACGTTAATGGCTCCTTGAGACCTATTCCACCAAAGGATGTGTTTGAGAATGGACAAACCACTGGCAGATATTCCTCTCTTTCACCATTATGAGCTCCTCTCCAGCTCCTCTAAGGTGATTTAGCGTAAATTAAACACTCCTCTGCCTCTCTGAGCACGCCATAACATCATTTTATTACATTTATGTTGTAAAGTGATGCAGCATACCAAGTTCTATTTGCATGGCACTGAAGAAAAGAAGAAACAGGAAGAGGATGCTGCCTTTCTTCCTTTGACTGTGTTCCAGCTTATCTCTCCTCTCCCTCCCTTATCACCACTTGTTCCTGCCTTCCATCTTCTTAATTTCACTCCTTCTTTCCTCCAGACCCAAAGATCTGTACACTAACCCCTAATGGGCACCTGGACCTGTCCCCACTGCCCCCTGGTCTGTTTCCAGGAGAGAGGTTGACGTTTGCTCTTGGCTCCAGGAAGAACAGCGTTATTTCTCTTGGCAGGGCAAACCTGGAGCACAGGGCTGTGGTAAGAGGCTCAGACTGTAAAGAGAGAAGCTGGAAAAAAAAAAAAAATAGATAGCTGCTGTTTATTAGCTCTTTACCAGTCGTGTTGATATAACTGAAACAATGTGAAAGTCAAAGTACAGGTCATTTCTCTCTTTGCGTTGCCTTTCTAATATGCAGGACACCAATTTGTAATGACTATTTGAATAGCTAATTAAATTTGATGTAATTTGATTATCTATTGCCCTTTGACTGCTCTCACAAGGTATTTCTAAGTGTTATTCATGTAATGAGTAGCACATCACCATTTTCTTCCGTTATTATGAGATGTGTGTATTCTTTGGATCAGCTCTGTTCAGTTTTGTTAGTAATCCAGACAGTGTGGCTGATAGAAGAGACCTCTCTGCATCTCTCTCAGTATCCAGGTCGAGGTTATCACAACTGGGGCCGCCAACTGCCTCCCCATCCTCAGGCCTTGTGGGCCCGTCGATCCAGTTGGAACAGCCTGGGTGGATGCCGCCCCTGCTCCTCCTCATCTCCCTCTGCCAGTCCAGCCTTCAACCCCACCTCTGCAAGGCCCTTCTATGGCTACGGCCTGGGGGGTCTTGGTGGAGTGGTTGGAGGAAGCCTCCGTATCCGGGGTCCCCGTGCCTCTTCATCCCCTCACCGCCACCTCCAACATGTCCATCCAGACGAGGAGGAGTCTCTCCTCTCTCCTCCCGCGGCAGCTCCACAATCTCTCCACCTTCCCCATCCTATGCTCCCAGGCCACTTTGTACCCAGGAGGGACCGCAGAGCTCTATCACTAGAGTTGCCCCACCTGCTGCAGGTTCCAGGACCTCCGCACCCTCCACTGCCATCACACCACCCGCTGACGCACCCAGTGACGCTCCACGCTCACCAGAGGAAGAAGAGCTTCTCTGGGGGGATGGTCATCAGCGGAGGTGGTGGCGGTGCGCTTGACAATTTGGGTGGTTTAGGAGGGGTACACCAAGACTGTAATGGGAAGACTCCTCTATCTCAGCTTCTCCAGCCCCCTCCTAGACACCCAACTGAGCCAGCTGGAGGGGCAGACCCCCAGAGCCAGCTGATGGCAGAGGTCTTCCCACAGGTTAACACACGCAGCAAGGACCGGGAGGACCTGGATGATGACACTGACTATGTAAGTTACAGTTAAGTGTGTGTCTGAGGGAGAGAATTAAATGTTAATAGCATTAGTAAGTGAAGTAAGCTTATGAAATCGTACGACTTTCCTGTGATACATAGTCCATTTCCACAGATGCAGATAACCTTAAGACGGTGTGCAAGAGCATCTTAAAAGAACAAAGAAACACAATCTAGCCTTGTGATTCTCAATAACCGAACCATTAGCTTTCGTGTTAAAGTACAAGATTTTACACAGGCAATAATCTCCTGCTCTCTTGTGTGGGATTTTCAAGTACTTTGTATAAAGCCTGCACTCCCCATCACCTGGGCCTCATGGGAGTGCCATTGTTTTCATTGTAAACAAGTCTGTGTATGAGAGAAACAAGGTTAATTAGAAAGGACTATTTAGACAGCGGGGGAGAGAGCTATACAGATGGTAATGTTGGAAGATGCTTCGAGCTGTTGCTATAGAAGTGTTTCACTTTCGTTAATAATTTAAATAGAGAGTCTAAACAGGAGGTTTCTTTCTGCAATTATGTGTGTCTTTTTGTGTTTATTGCATGGTTATGTTGAGTACGGTGTGTGGGCTCTGCTTGTGCGCGTGCGTTTCATCATGTGTGTTCTTCGCTGCAGAGCTTGTGCTTCCGCATCCAGAAGATGTTAGAAGTGTACCGACCAGACTGGTGTGAGACCAGAGAGGACTGGTCTGTCTTCCTTTTCTCCCCACAGAACAAGTGAGTCACCTTTACACCGTTTTGTGTCCAGGGCATTTAGTCATGGAGTGATCGCATCAAAAGTCTGTTCGCTCAAAATGTGGGCTGTTTTGTCACCAAAGCATCAGCAGCCTCTCATACAAATATTATCGGCTGGCCACAGGACGTAGTTTATCAAAACAATGCTAAGGATGGGTGGGCAGATTCTGTTCCCCCACCTCATCAATAGGAAGGACAGGTTGCTGAGCTTCCTCAGAGAAGGACTACATTAGAGTATTGATCGCCACCTTCCAAATAACAAAGGGATATTTTCTACCCTCTCCCCTCCTGTTAGAGAGCCAGAAACAGGCCTCAGGGGGTAAATGAAATACCATAGGCAATTCATTAAATTCTGCATTAACTTGGTGATGTTGTGTTACAATCTGCAGAGGACGGGTTTGAATAGACACAGTTGAGTTTTTTTTTTTTTTTTTTAATAAAAGGCATTTAAATGTCTCCGTGCTTGTTCCAAAATACTTTAGAATAAATACGGCCTCTCCTATTCAATCTGTTTCTTTTCATCCGTTCCAATAAACACTGCAGCAAAGACATTTAATTGCTTTTTGGCAGTACACAGTGCCACATGCTAAGTTTTGAAATACATATTCAGTATTTATATGTCCCTTCTCTTCCTGTCTTTCTCTCACTCTCTCTCTTTCTCTCGCTCTCTTCTGTTTCTCTCTTATCTCTGCATTCGGTTCTCCCTGCAGAGCACTGTACTCAGGAGTCTTTTGCTTCTGAGTGTGTTGTTAATGTAATTTGTTTTGAATTAGGAGTGATGTAAACAAGGGCTGAATGAGACTATTCACCCAGCAAGATGTGAGGGAGCTTCCATGCACTGTCAGGGAACTTGGCTCCCATTCTGACTCAATGGAGGGGGTTTATTTTCTGTTAGAACAGAGTGTACCCTTACCTTTGTATATTGACCCCTTCGTCCCCTTTTTGTCTGCCTCTCCTCATCTGCAACTCTTCTCCTCCGACTCCAGGTTTAGACAGATGTGCCAGTCCATCATAGCCCATAAGCTGTTTGACTATGTGGTGTTGGCCTTCATCTTCTCCAACTGCATCACTGTAGCTCTGGAGAGGCCCAAGATACTACAAGGCAGCTTGGTAAATGCACCTGAAATGTGTGTCTATGTGCATGAGTGTGTAGAAGCTAGCAGCTTTTGTGTGGTGGCTTTTTGGATTATCCGAGGATGAATTCAATTCTATTATCTCAAAGGTGCAGTAAGTAAGGTTTTACTACCCCTAATTGCCCCATCTCCTCTCTCTAACTGTCAACCCCTCTCTCCCGCCTCCTGTTTGTCTGACCAGGAAAGAGTCTTCCTCACCATCTCCAACTACATCTTTACTGCCATCTTTGTGGGCGAGATGACACTCAAGGTAACATTTTACAACCTGTCTCTCCATTACGACCAATGAGTCCTGAGTGTCGTGTGTGCAGGCACTACACAGAGGCCTCTTTTGTGTCCGTCTCCTCCCGTGTCTCCCTGTTTGTCTCTCTTACAGAACTGACTTCGCCTCAGTGCTCCTACAGCCCAACCCCTTCCCTACCCTCTTTTCTTGGCTTCCCATGTTCCTTTGGAGAATAGAGCAATTAAGCAATGTCATTAATTAGTGGCTAGTCTTCTCTTATGGATGCGGTCCATCTCCAGCACTCCCCCACACTCTCTCCTTCCTCCTGTCCTCTCCAATGTTGGCTGCTTCTTTTTTTAAGTTGTTTAACCTTTCCGCTTCCTTCCTCCTTTTTTTTTTTTTTTTCAGACTCAGCCTTTCCCCTCCCCTCCTTTCTTTAATTTCTCTCCCTCCCTCCTCACTGTATTCTCTGCAAAAGGCTTTGGCACAAGTGGTCCATCAATTATGCACTCCCACAATCAATTATTAACCAATCACGGCCCGTCAAGGAGCCACAGACTTGTCAGCCCCCTGGCCGAGCCGAACACGTCTCCCTCTGTGTTTCTGTCTGTCTGATCCTTGTGTGCCTCTGTAATGTGTGTTGATGTGTGTTTGTTTGTGTAGCATTAATCTCTCTGTAGGACTCCAGCACTGTGTTTAGTACTGTCTACAAGAGGCAGCCACAAAAAAAGCACAGCACAGCAATGAGGAATTGGTCAGCAAGTTGCAGAACTTTTTAGAGTGTTATTTTATGAGGCAGCTCCAGGCCTGATGTAGCCCTCTCCAAAAAAGTACTTCTAATGATTGTACTGTAGTTATATGACTAAGCAATGCCATTTCCTGTGCAATTTCTAAACATAAAGTATTAGATTACACTTTAATATAATCAGAAGTATACACATTCTTGGATATTTTGTACATTCAGTTTACTTTTTAGCATTGTGGTCAGTTTACATTTTGGCATTTAGACCCTAAGATGTTTGCCAAGAACTGATCTTTCAACCATCTTGATATGTTTGCACACTAACCCCCAAAGTCCCTCTGAAGCTTTACTGGATACTTGGCAAACAGCTTCAAATGTCAGTTGCAGATTTTTGCCCAAGCAGGCTTGATGCTCCCACTGCTGCTTAGCGAAACACCAAATACAGCTGTGTGCATATGTATTACAATTCCCTTACAACACCCAACCCTCACTCTTGTAAGTCACGGACGAGAAGGGTGCATCATACGTCAGATGGTTTACATGCAAAGATAAAGGCACTGGGCACTCCTGTTGTCTTGTATGGTGTGTCATTTTTCTGTTGATATGTATGCGTGCAGGTGAACATGTTGTATGCATGTTGCAGGTAACATCCATGTCTGCTCTGGATGCTCTGTTGGCAGATGTGTGTGTACGTGTCTCGTGTGCATTTGAGGTTGAGTGTGTAACACGTCCTGCTCATGTCAACAGTCTGCTGTCCTTCAGCTGCGGCTGGCTTTTCTCGTCTGTATCTCAACTTTCATCTTCTTGCTCTTTTAGTTTCACCTTTTTGTGGTTTTAAGCGAATGTCTTGTGATTGTCTTTTGATTTGCCTCTTGGTCTGTGTCGTCCATGTTTAATGTCCTGCTTCAACTCTTTTTTTTGTTCTCTCACCTTTAGGTGGTTTCCATGGGTCTGTACGTGGGTGAACAGGCTTATTTGCGGAGCAGCTGGAACATTCTGGATGGCTTCCTGGTCTTTGTGTCTTTGATTGACATTGTCGTGTCTATGGCGGGTGGAGCCAAGATCTTGGGTGTGCTTCGAGTCCTGAGGCTGCTCAGAACACTGCGTCCCCTCAGGTATGGACAACGCCCTGCCATCTTTTTTTTTTTGTTTTTTGTAAATCATTTGCATCTGCTGATTATCCTGTTATGTATGGAAGCTCCCAGCCTTATTTGTGCAGTTTTATCCTCAAAATGTGGTTCTTTGAATAAAAGATGACTGAGGAGCAGTGCTGTGTTCCCAAACAGATGAACCTAGTTAACCATCTCAACACCAGACAAAAAAACGATAAATCAATTATATCCTGTCAGTAAATACTTTTTCACACAGCCTTTGAGCTTATCAGTGCAGTTTTAAAGACATTAAAATGAAACAATAAAACGCATCACTCTCAGCATCTGAGATGTTGCCCATATAAATATAATGATATAAAGACATTGTAAGAAATAGATATTGAATAAAATGTACTTCTTAGAAACTTTTTACTCCCTCTACATCCTTTTCATTTCACTTGTTGTTCCTATTTTTCTCTCACCCCTCTCCTCTCCTCAGGGTGATCAGCAGAGCTCCAGGGCTGAAGCTGGTGGTGGAGACCCTCATCACCTCCCTCAAACCCATTGGCAACATTGTTCTCATCTGTTGTGCGTTCTTCATCATCTTTGGCATACTTGGGGTACAGGTAGGAAAAAAGGAGCCGCTGTTTAAATGATACATACATTAATGATGCATACATTATTTAATGAAGCACATTATATGCCTGGAAATTGCTGTAAATAACCCAGTGTATTTGTGTGTGCAATGGTTACCTGTCTATTACCGTGATTTTTTAGAAATGTAATTCTTTCCTTTGCATTCCCTCTCAGTAGCTTTGAAGCACACTTGCATTTCTTTCTTAAGTAAACTCTCATTGTCTTCCTACTTCTGTCATTGCTGCAGAACATTTTCATCCGGTGTGATCTTTGACCAGCTCATTATTTCACTCACGAGCAGCCTTTCATCTCATCAGAGGGGCCTATGAAGGCTTATTTCTCTGTTTTATATAAGCAGTCAGACAGCATCAAAAGCTCTGTCTCATTGTTCTCCTACTGACAGCTGTTTAAAGGCAAGTTCTTCTACTGCTTCGGCCCTGATGTCAAAAACATCACCAACAAGTCAGACTGTCTGCAAGCCAACTACAAGTGGGTCCACCATAAGTACAACTTTGACAATCTGGGACAGGTTAGTATCACATGTGTTGTGTTTGTTGATGACATTTTATATCCAAAAGGTTCAAGGTAAACTTCACTGTGACATCATAACGTTCTGTAAAAATGCTTTTCTTGCCATTATTCAGCACCATAACTTAGGAACAGGAGGGAAGATTGTGATCATATTTCACATTTGGTCAGACACTAAATTGGTGACTCTAATCTGGGGTGTCCACCTTAAAACAAGATCTGCCAGATTGAAGATGTGTGTGAAGTAACCATGTTTTGCAATTAGTAGTTTCTTTGCAGCAACATCCATATTTGATACCATCCACCACAAGCTCGTTGGTTTTGCTGATATTGAGCTTCAGGTGATTGTTGTTGCACCTCTGGAAAATTAGTCTCTAAGTGAAGACGGCATGTTTCTCACTGGGAATTATTCACTGGAATCACACATATCAATATAGTGATAACTATGTAACATTTCACCAGATCATATATATTAATACCTTTCATTAAAATCCTTTAAAGTCTTCACTACATGTATTATATGAGTCTACACAGACGTGGCTGTAAACTGCAACTTGACAGGTTGACGGAGGCGTACAGCTGTGACTGTAATTCTGGTTTCCCTTTAAAATAAGCATAATAAACCATTTTTCTCTCTGTTCTCTGCCCGCTTTTATCCAGGCTCTGATGTCCCTGTTTGTACTCGCCTCCAAGGACGGCTGGGTCAACATCATGTACCACGGCCTGGATGCTGTGGGTGTGGACCAGCAGGTACTGACATATAAACTGTACAGCTACGATTTTTCATAAGAAAATAACTAGTAGCACAATCTTCTATCTGGCTAAATCTTTTTCTCCTTCCCTCTCATCTCTGTTTTGTTTCTTACCTCCTTCTTTCAAATCACATCATTTTATATCGTCTATCTTTATGACTTCGACCCCAGCCGGTGACCAACAACAACCCATGGATGCTGCTGTATTTCATCTCCTTCCTCCTCATTGTCAGCTTCTTCGTCCTCAACATGTTTGTTGGTGTGGTGGTGGAGAACTTCCACAAGTGCCGCCAGCACCAAGAGGTGGAGGAGGCAAAAAGGCGTGAGGAGAAACGTCAGCGGCGCATGGAAAAAAAGAGGAGAAGTAAGAGAGAATCACTCGCAATTTCTTTTAAGAAGTAACCCCAATATTAGAAAATCACCCCTCATCAGATCCAAATACAGTTTTAATATGTTTTACAGCTTTATTGACATATTTTCCTACCAACAGAAGCCCAAAAGCTGCCCTACTACTCCAGCTATGGCAACGTGCGCCTGATGATCCACACATTGTGCACAAACCACTATCTGGACCTCATCATCACCTTCATCATCTGCATCAATGTCATCACCATGTCCTTAGAGCACTACAATCAACCTCATGTAAGACAGATCAAGTTTACCTGTGTGTGTGAAGAAGTGTGTTTGATGGATGTATGGAAGTGCAAGAACAAGTTAGTGGGTCGTATAAAGCTGGGCATACACTGCACCATTTTAGAAGTGTAATTCCAGCTCCTGTAAAGATTTGTTTCAAAGCTCCAAGAAGCTTTGTTTCAAAGGTAGAAGTTTGTCTGTGAAGCGCGTACACACACTAGTCAGCAGCACCAACAAACTAACAAACTTACTAGCTGAATCAAAAAACAATTCCCATCAGCTGGAGAACAGCAGCTATTTCCTGCCAATTTTTCTTTCGTTCATATCAGTCGTGACAGGAGGAGAAGGAAACATCATAGAGGCACATATGCTGTTGCCACAGCTCAACCAGCCTGGCCTCCATATTTTCTGTCCACATGACACACTGTGTCGCCGCTTTCAGATGCTTTGTTTGCCATTTCCCGTAGGCACACTGAGAAAAAAAGGCACTGACCTTGGGGGATCGACTGGTGGTTCTGCTTCAACTGTGCGAGAGCCCGACAACTGCCAACCAAAATTTCTGATGTGTCAGAAATTCATCAGTGCCCCTCGGCTGGTTGAGAGCAGTTGATCAGGGTGTGAAAACTGTGCCCAATGAAGCTGAAATGAAAAAAACTGAAATCTGACTCTAAAATGAGTCATGTGGCTAAAAAATCAGGTCGGAAATGCGCTCAAATTGTGCGTTATATGCCCATTTTAAGGTGTTTGGGGAGGGCACCAAGCACAGGACCAGCTGTGTGTTTGTGTCTGTGGATGCACATGAGGTGATAAATAGGGAAGGCACCTTGAAGTCTTGCATTTATGTAAGTAATTACTGATTTTTGCAACTTATCTCTGGCCTCCTCTAAAGCAAAAAACAGACTCCTGCAAGCTCCATCCCAGTTAGAGCAACTGCAGAGTATTAATGTCTTTCAAACCTTCGTGGCTGTTTTCCTGCACCCGACTACAACTCTTACATAAAGCCTTCCCTTCCCCAAACAGCAGTATCTTTAAAAGACACACTGAGATCACTGACTGGTCAGCCACCACGAAACTGTATCCAGGCTCTGTAGCGTGTGTTGTGAGTAGCTGTAGTCCACACAAAGGAGCTGTGATTGCACCGCTGATTTGATGTGGGCTGCTGTCAGAGTGGTGTTAGCTGTACACTACATGTATCTGTCCATTCATGTGTGATGAATGGAGGTTCAGGAGGCTGATAGTGTTTTTTTGTGAAGGAGAGAAAAGTGATTATCCTTAAGATAAGATGCCTGTTTGACCTTTAAAATGGATCAAGCTTTCTCAAACTGACCGAGCATCAGATAAATATCACAGGTCTTGCCTGTATTTGTCAGCTGTTGGCTGTGACATTTGGCAGCCTCCCACTTCTTAAATGCTACAGCTCTGTTTATGAAAGGAGACAACAGCCAACGAAAATAATCTCCAGTCTCTGCATTAGCATGAATGCTTAAGACAACTAAAACATGCTTGCCTCTGGAATATTTAATACTATGCAAATGCGATTCTGCTTAAATATGTGTGTTTGGTGGGGGACATAATGTGGGTATGTGTGTGAATGGGAGATGCTCTGTTTGTACCTCTGGCATGCTTGATTTTACTCTACAAACAGTGGCAACAAACTCAGTTCTGCAGTTTCTCCCTGCTGATACTGTACCTTACGCCATTGCACACGCACACCCACACACACACACGTGCCCCTTTTTCATTCTGTCCTTCCAGTCTCTGGATCTTGCCCTGAAGTACTGCAACTATTTCTTCACCTCCACTTTTGTGTTGGAATCAGTACTCAAACTCATCGCCTTCGGCTTCCGCCGCTTCTTCAAAGACAGGTACAGTGTGTGTTTATATGCTGTGTGTTGGCAGTGTGATTGTGCATGAGAGTGTATCCCATTCTGCCTGCATGTAAGTCTATCTGTGTGCTTATTTGTAGCACTATATACACATATAATTCTAATACATTGTACAAGACAGCTTGGTGTCATCGCAAAAGTCATCCATCCGCTGTGGGATTTGTGCTGCTGTCCAGAGGTAGACTGTACCATGTCTGAGTGATGATCGCCGATCAGCTTTCTTTATGGTCGCTTTAGTGTCTAGCCTAACAACACAAGGGCCCTTTGGATTAGAAACTGCAAAATCAGCTTTACATTTCAAAACCGTTAGAGATTTAATGTCACCAAAAATTACAATATCACCCTATGTTTTCGTCTATTCAGCTCAGTCGCTTATCACATATTTGATGTGAAATAAACATAAAGCAGCTATCAGGGCTCTAGGCATAATCTCTTGAAATAATGTATAATATAAATAGTGCCACAATAAACAGTAATTTACGTCAAAGTGTAATGGCTGTACAAATCCGCCTTTTGCTTTGATCATTATAAATGGAATAGAGAATAACAGCTTTGATGATATAGAGGATTATGAAATATGTTGAAATATGTGAGCTGGCTCTGAGGCGTTCTGTTATTAAGTTGACTAAACCGTACTGTGGTGCAAATACGGATTTCCTGACAATTATCTCACATGATCACTTCTGTGAAAGACAACATACTGAAGTGTCCTCATTATCATAGCGAGGAGGAAGAATTTACCCTTTTAGTATTCAGCTTCCTTTCCCTTATTCCATTCCCCATCAAGTTATTCCATAATGTAAATGTGAAGTATAATTCATTTTTAACTAGTAAAACTTTTTAAATATATATGGCAGTTTCTCATTGGAATCGTTTATTAGGTGAAATAATATTAGCCTGGTTGTAAAAAGAAGCTGTTAAACGACACCATCATTCTGCTTAACAAAACCAAAGTGTCTATTAGCTCTCTGCATGTGACACTTCTGTGCTTTCCATTTCTCCAAATTCACTGTACTCACCTTTGTTTGACCTCCATGGGAAACACACCTCAGTACCAGTCTGTTCACTCCCACATCCATTCACTCGGAGCCAAGACTAATTGATTTGTCACTCACCCAAATGTGCACACTGACGAGACGGATGTCTTATTCTTTTCAGCGATGTGTGGTGACTAATTAAAGGCAGAAACAGATTTGGGAGCTTATATTACAGTGATGGTAGTTTAATGTCATTGACCTATTTTAGTTAGTGAAGAGAGAGGGAGAGGAGCGAGAGAGGATAAGGAGAGACGGCTCAGAGCAAGAGAGATGAGGTGGCAGAGAGAGAGAGAGATGGCGAGGAGACAGATAATATATAGGAGGGGAAGCTGGGCTCATCAAAGACAAAAAAGGAGGAGGGCAAATGAGTGATGAAATGAGAAAGAGATGGGCGGATATATATGGAGGATTTATCACAGGGTTATCAGCTGGCAGTTTGTCTCTTTTTATGTAGTGTCAGCAACAGCCGTGAGCAGTCATTGTGCATAGTGTGATTTATAGGCTGGGGTGACTCTCAGGCCAGCTTTAGAACTGGGTCAGTGGAGTAGCAGATAGTGTAACACACAAACACACTGCCACATGGGCCACTGTGGACTCGAAGTTTGCAGGTATGTGTGTGTGTGTGTGTGTCAGGCCAAAAAGTTCTGAGGCTGGCAGTGAAGGAGATCTGAAAGTCCAGCACGCATTAACCTTTGGATAAGCAGCAGGTGCATTTTTACTAGCCAGGCGAGATTCTTTCTGGGACTTTGATGTGTGAGGAAACAGTTTTTTTAGTCAGTAAATATGAACAAAGGCAGCTTCCTCTCTCAGCCTCAAAGGGCTGTATGGCTGCAACCATAGAGGACGACGCATCTTCTTTTGCCAAGGTGGGTAAGACTGCAACAACAGTGGACCCACAGACAGACGGGCAGACGCTGACAGCAGAGGGAGACATGATTGTGTGCACGATAACGAGTCCGTTGGTACACTGGTGTCATTGGCATTTTAAATGACCGTTTGGAAAGCATCATGACATGAATTGGCAGTGGCAAATGTCTGCGTGCCGTGCTTTGTGATTTCAAATTAGATGCACACCTGATTTACCTTTTTCCATAAAGATTTGCAAAACTTCACACCCACCTTGATGACTGTCTTCTGAAGATAAATGAGTACTGCGATATCTCCTTTCCACGAGGCAATAAAGATAAAACAGCTGCCCTTAAGTCAGATTTCTTAATGTGAATAAGGTGGCTTCAAACTCTTTGATTCCTACCATATTCATCTGATTTGGCAACATGTGTTTCCCATCTGTCCTTAAACTGGAAATAGAAATTGTATAAAAGCATTTTGCTGGACTGATGATTTATTAGCGACTTTTGGGGATGAAGCACTGTAACATCAATGGCAGAAAAGTGCAAATAAAGTAGATTCATGTGGGAATTGCCAACAAACTTTCCAGTGTTCATATTTGCTCTGTGTGCATATGTGTTGCAATGACTTTGTGCACCTTCCTCCATCACATGAGCGTGTGTGTGCTTGCGATAGGTGGAACCAGTTGGATCTGGCTATCGTGCTTCTGTCAGTGATGGGCATCACCCTGGAGGAGATCGAGATCAGTGCTGCCCTGCCCATCAACCCCACTATCATCAGGATCATGAGAGTACTGAGGATAGCTCGAGGTACATATACCACATGTGTGAAATACACGCACACACACATACACTCACTCACTCACTCACAAGTCCAATTGCAGCCACAGGTCCTGTAAAACCTTTCCATGAAGTAGAATATGTCACGCTGGTGTGTTAAAATGTAACTGTTGAAACTGTAAACAGCTTTTACAGGTCAGTTTGTTGTTGTATAGCAGCTAATGTCTAAAGGGCTGTTTTTGTGTGTACACGTATGTGTGTGTGTGTGCGTGTTTGTGTGTGTGTTACATGGTCTGTAAATGAAGGACTGACCTCTCTACGGTTTAATGTTTCCCATTTAGTCTGTAATTGAACCTGAGGGATTTCCCCCTAAATGCCCACACTTAAAATCTCTCTCTCTCTCTCTCTCTCTCTCTCTCACACACACACACACACACACACACACACACACACACACACACACAGTGCTGAAGCTGCTGAAGATGGCGACAGGAATGAGAGCCCTGTTGGATACGGTGGTCCAAGCCCTGCCTCAGGTACGCACACACTCACACAGACACACGCTCCCAGAGAGAGTTGGCCAGTGTCAGGCAATAGCCAGGGTGGTACTAGCCCCCCCCCCGCCCCCCCCCCCCATTCTCGTCCTCTCTTTGCCTGTAGACAACTCTAATAGATGACTCATAGACTGGTAGACTGGTACACACACGTGTGCACATTCACATATAGGCTTTGTCTTGTTTTTACTTTCAGCACCATGGAGAGTACCCAGACTCCCACTGAGACCACAGTGTGCTTGAAACAGTGGGAGCTTCTTAAACTAGTCTGTAGTTCATTTGGCGGTGAAATGTCCACAGAGTCAGATAGTTTCTAGGCCCTCCCAGTGTCAGAATCATTCCAGTGCAGTGAAAGTTGAACACCCTAATAAAAACTCCCAGAATGCATCTGTGCTTTCTAATCTAACTGACTTGAAGTGGCGCATGTTTGCCTTGCATGTAGCATATTCTTATGACTTAAGAATAAAATAGGAGACAATGGAACAATTGTAAAGTCTTGTTATGTATATATAATATTTATGTTTTATATAAATGTCGTTATGTCGTTTTCATGTGCGACCTCAGAATCGTGTCTTCGTCAGTCTCCCAGCGTTTGTTAATCAGTAACCTTTGCCTAAAGCTCTGTTCACTGTGGTCTGTTGGCTGATGTCTCTCTGAGAGCATTAGTTTGGAGTCTGACATCCTCTACCTGTGAAAACATCAAGCAATAGTTTGACATTTTTGGAATCGCGCTTATTTGCTTTTTTGCCGAGCGTTAGCCTGCACAGTTCTGTAGTGTAAACGTAGCTGGAACAGGAGCCAATTAGCTTAGCTTAGCAGGAAAACCTGGAAAGAGCGAGATGCGACTACCCTGGCTCTGTCTACAGGAAACAAAATCTGCCTAATGACACCTCTTAACCTCACTAATTAACACTTTATATCTTGTTGCTTTAATCCATATGAAAACCTATCTATTAAAACAAAGCTAAGCTAAGCTAACTGACTGCTCGCCCCAGCTCCATATTTACCATACAGACGTGACAGAGGTATCAATCTTCTCATCAAACCCTCAAAGAAAGTGAATAGGTGTATTTCCCAGAACTATTCCTTGAAAGAAAAGCAGTTACAGTCTACACAGGTTTGGTGCAACGTCTGGTGTACAGTCTCGTTTATGGACATGCAGACACACGGTCACACGCACGCACAATCTGACCCATTTACCATCAAACGGAAGATAAAGCAAACAGAGGGAAACAGGTGTTGTGGTGAAAGGAGGGCAGGCGGAGGTGAGGGAGAGCAGATTCCTTGTCTTTCTTTTCTATTGATCCCCCTCTCATTAACATTGAGCCCTTTGCGCTATCCCAAGGGCACCAAAGGAGGTAATTAAAACTAGGGCTAATTAAACAATTCCAGGAGGTCTCTCTCTGTGTGTATGGGTGTGTGTGCATATTGAAGCACTGACAGAGTGAGAGTGAAAGCGTTACACCTGGTGAGAGATTAACCTGGGGTAATATTCCTCTATATTTCACTGTGAAAATGAAATGGCAAGCTGCCAACATTTCTTCATTACATCACATAGGATATTGAGGACAGTATTGACATTTCAACAAAGGCGTCCCAATACAGCGAACAAAGGAGCAGTCAAATTCGGTGCTATTGGCTAAGAAGACAAGGAATATGAAAAATGCCATCAGGGCACACAGGGACAGATGTCTGCAAGAATAATATTTTATGAGAATAATCATAATGTGAAGCAGTGTATATATTTAATAGGCCATGACAAGGCATGGGGATATAATGAGGGATCCCAACACTCACAGTGAACGGGTGAGTAAGCTTAATAGCTCACTGACATGTTAAGAGAAAGGCGTTTTTATGGCATGTCTTTACAAAGACACAGTAAGACAGAGTCATTTTAACCACAAGCATCCTCCATTATCCTCTCCTCCCCAACTGATGCAAAATGACTGCAACACACCGTTCGCTAACACTAATAGTCTATATCATGTTGACACTAGTCAAGCTTGTTTTATCTCCTCTCTGGGAGTGGCTGAGGAACAGTACAGTCTCCGGCAGATGTGGACACCACATGATATGACACATCCCCTGTGAAACTATTTGTATTTAGCTTAAAGACTTGATATAATGTTGGTTTTCATCCTTCTTTTCAGATGAAATCATGAAAATAATAAAATAGAACAAAATCTTCAGACATTTGTACGAAAAGTAGCTCAACCAAATGGCAAAGCTCCTTACAAAATATCTTCATACACACAAGAGGACACAGAAACTGGAATTTTTTAAAAATCTTTACTGGCCTTAAAATATGTGGAGGCAAGACCTCGGTGTAGCATTGACCTGCGAACCAGATGAATCAGATCAGGCCGCTTGTGTTGAAGCCTTTGACTGCATTAAAATGTAAAAAATGGTAGATTCTTACTGAGTTTTTGCTGCTTTGCCCCCATCAATTGTCATTGTGGCGAATTTCAAAGGAGAGGAGAGGAGAAGGCACATACTCAAACCTCGAGTATAAGCGAGGTGTTTCTAATGAAAGCAGTTTTTCTTCTGCTCGAATGGCATTGCTCCGAAATCTCATTGTAGTTCAGTTAATGTAACCCAAATCCAATCACAATCATTTGACTTGGCTCCTATTTCCTCAGAGATTTCCCTCCAAACCAGGCAGTTATCAAAACACTCATTTTCACCATGATTGTTCTCCTACAACTAGGCGTCGCTATAGCCCCGCCAGACTCTGCTTCGAACGGGGAACAGCCCCATGAATCTGAACATATTTTCTGTTAATAAGCTTTGTTTGCATTATCCCTAGACCAACAAAGCAAACAGCAAATTTCCAGTATCTTTCCCCTCGAAAACAGGTGGCGTGAACTAAACCTGTCTTTAGAACACATGGAGGATAATTACAGTAACTATTTGTACATTTTCTCATTCCCAGTGGAGCAGTGTTGTTAGCAGAGTGTTAAAGACAGTGAATAGGAGACTGGGTTTTGCATCCCTGTAATGGGATTAGATTTTGCCTTAAGTGTTTACTGTGCAACATCATCATCGCCATTACGTTGTGGTAGCAGAAGGCTGTTTTGTGATGGAACCAAGCCAAATCCCAAACCCCCAGCACAAAAATTTACAACAGCATTTGGGGGTTTAGTTGCATCAAAGTCTCAGAGGAAGTTGTGCCATGGTGTGCAGAAGTAAGCACGGTATGGGAGCAGTAGAAACAAGTTGGAGTCCTATGTGACATTTTTAATGAACACCCATTACGCCTTGTGTTTGATTTCCTGCTACTTTTATTCAGTAGCGGTGCTTAACAATATGTGCTATTTTCAACGTGAACTGATGAATGATCAATGGATTGTTTTAAAATCATGGGATGCTCTATTTTTAATGGTCAGTTGTTTTAAGATAACTGACTAGTATTTTTTATAGATGAGGTCGTGTCAACAGTGACTCTCTTTTTGTTGTTAGATGACACTTCATTTTATACTGATTTTAAGATGAGAAGCTAAATTAGCCTAGCATACCTAGCCTGAACATACACCCTAGCCAAAATGCTGTTTTGGTAGTATACAGTTGTTGCAGATATAAGAATGTTGTCAAATGGCTCGTAGCATGTGCATGGTAAGATGGTCTCCTGTCTGTCTGTGTGCATGTATGCATGTGTGCATATGTGTGTGTGTGTGTGTGTGTGTGTGTGTGTGTGTGTGTGTGCGTGTGTGTGTGTGCGTGTGTGTGTGTGTGTGTGTTGCAGGTGGGTAACCTGGGCCTGCTCTTCATGCTGCTGTTTTTCATCTACGCCGCCTTAGGAGTAGAGCTTTTTGGAGAACTTGGTAAGTGTACCAGTTGCGTTACCACAAAGGATTACGTCATAAAAAACCTTGTTGCTGCTCTGTCTCTGCAATATAAACAATGTTAAGAATATTATAAAATTGTATATTTTTTTTAACTACAAAGCTTTAAAGAGAATGTATATATTTATTCCATGTACCATCTTTGGTAATTTAGTGGCACTGCCACCAGTAACAGTAAAGACAAGATCACATTCATTGACACTTTGATTGATTATTTATTGTGAAAAAACATAAAAACAAGAGGACATGTATTAAATTTAGCATAGAAATCTCCTTATTTCCCCTCCATCCTTTATTCCTTTTCATCAGTTCTCTCTCCTGCAGTCAGACAGCCATTGGAGAATCAACCCACTCTCCAGTATTCTGATACATAAGTACTGTCCTAAAATATCCACATTGAAGTTGGAAGATATATCTTCCAAACTGTCACATTTCCCTTGTGTGCTGCAGCTGCAGCCAGTGGCAACATAGCTTCCTATTGGAGCTTGGCAGGAGAAGGGATTAGTGGCAAATGCAAGTGTCTCTTTCTTGAGGCCATTCCAGAGATTATCTTGGGATGTAAGCTGAAAGACAAACAGAGAGTTTGGTCACATTGCAGCTGATTTGATAACTGTGTCTACACTGTGTTTGCTTGTTTGGACAGTCATCCAAGCAACTTAGCGACACAAATGTTGCATGCTTCTGCAGGTTTTTTGGGGGGGAGTAATGACATGTTCCGTGTTGATTCACAAGTCTCCTTTTATCCCCGCTCCCTCACTGCTCCATTTTCTCCTTCTCTTCATCCCCTCGCTTCTCCCTTATCTGTGACCCGACATCCTCTTCTCCCCCTCCATCCACCCACCTTACTCTCATCCTCAGTTTGCAATGCGGACTACCCATGTGAGGGTATGAGTCGTCACGCTACCTTTGAGAACTTTGGCATGGCCTTCCTTACCTTGTTTCAAGTCTCCACGGGCGACAACTGGAATGGCATCATGAAGGTACAAAACTAGAGAAAACAGTGAAGGTTTGAGAGAGAGAGAGAGACAAACTCCCCCTCTATTTCTCTCACCCATCCGATCTTCCACTCTAGTGATACTTACTGATGAAAAGGAAATGTGCTTGCTCAGCACCGGGGGGCACAGATTTCCTAACTGATGGGACAAGGGAGTGACTGTGCCTCATTGCACACACACACAAAACACCAATTTACCCTTAACACACATCTACTACCACCAACGGCTATGACCGCTCCTCTGCACACCGAGTCTGCAAGGGGAGTAGAGATTATGCTGGAGTGTGTCGGGCGTGGGCCATTTAACACACAGAGGATACGGGGTGGATGGTAGCAAGCCATGAAAGCGGACCAGCAGGCCACAGATGCTACCTCTCAGAGTAAATCTCTGTCATTTTAGCTGTCAAATTACTACCTTGGCTATGAGAGACCTGCTTTGGTATAGTAAGAAGCAGGTGAGGCAGAGTGGTAATTAGTCATGCAGTGACGATAGGGAAACAAGAAATAATGAGGGAGAGGAAGGCAGGTAAGAGGGCAATGGGGAGAAAAGGAGGCACTAGTGAACTGTAATAAGAGGGAGGATGACAGGATGGGAAGGCGGTTTAAAGAGCTGACCAGTTATAATGCTCTCTCCCCTCTAGAGGCAAAATTACAGCAGAAATGAAAAAAAATGGGGAGGTGGGGCGGCACGAGCAATAGCAAGTGGAGATTTAGAAGAAGAAAGAACAAAATATGTAGAGAAATAAGATGGAAGGGGAGTGAAGGCAGAAAAGGAAGATGTAGTGTGAAGGGGCACAGTATGTAAATGTCATGCCAAATTAGATAGAAAAGACCAGCTTCAGCTCAGAGGGCTAAAATTGTTATGTGTGGTCACAGCCTGGGTGAGATATGTGTACTTCCTCCAGAAAACACTTGTCACTTTGGTTCTGCTCTGACTGAACTCCACACTGTGCGCATGTTAACCAGAGTGGAGAACCACGAGAATGATGGCACGAATACAGAGAGCTTTGTTAACATGAGCTGGATGCATTCCATTATTACCTAAAATGTACTTGATATGGATTTTTCCATTGTTTCTAAAATGCAAACAACATTTCTTGCAGTAAAATCCAATCCAGTTCAGAAACAGCATTGCCTCATAAATAATGAAAACATTTGCATCCAGAGCTCTGACTCACTCACTCACTCATCAAAAACTGTACTTCAGAAACATAGTACTGCTACTACATAAACCTAAGTAGTGCAGGGCTGCTGTATTGGATTTCATAAATGTTAAAGTGATGCAGTAATATTGTCCATTTCCTGCATCTTAACATCCTGCCCTTCTTCTTCTACTCTTAACCAACCCTGTCCTGACCTTTTTTCCTCATCTTCTTCCTTATTGACACCAGGACACATTGCGGGAGTGTCCACCAGACCACGGCACCGATGTGGACTACGCCTGCAATCCAAGCCTTCAGTTTATCTCGCCCATGTACTTTGTCTCCTTCGTGCTCACCGCCCAGTTCGTGCTCATCAATGTGGTGGTGGCCGTGCTGATGAAGCACCTGGACGACTCCAACAAGGAGGCCCAAGAGGAGGCGGAGATGGATGCAGAAATTGAGCTGGAGCTGGCCCAGGGCACCCTCTGTTGCATGGGCGCCCCCAGCTGTGGGGGTGCTAAGATGGACAAAGGACTAGTCCCTTCTGGATCCGGGCCTGGAGGCACAGCAGGGGGAAAGGACAGAGGAGGTGCCAGAGGAGAAAAAGGAGAGGGAGGGAGGAAGATGCGGCATGCAGCAGCTACTGTGCACCCAGGGGCGTACAATTCCCGTGACTCCAGCCGGACCCTGTACTCACCAGCACAAGTGAGTGTGTGTATTTCTGTGTGTATGTGTGTGAGAGAGAGAGAGCATTCTTATGTTTGTTTCCTGATAGTGTGAAAGGCCTATTTTGTATGTGTGGTGTATGTGCGTGTGTGTGGATGGGGGTAGGGTTGCGTGTGTCTGCTGAGTCGGGATGTCTCGAGCCGATCTGCAGGATCGGGATCAAGCATATCAGAGCTTTTTTTTTTTATTATGTCTCCATTTCAGCTCCACAAAAATATGATCCTCATTAATTTAGATCCATTTCTCATCCTTTTTTTTTTTAATAATATCCCAGATGAGACTCAGCTGTAGCTCAGCTGTGATGCTTTGCTGTGGTTCTTTAAAACAGTGGAACCATTGCATAATGCAGTGGGTTGTAGGGAAACTGCAGAGCAGCCTCAACAGTGACTAGCAGTTTCAGCTAAAATGCCAGTAAGGTATTGAAGTGCTTTGGGCTAAAAGATCAATAAATAAATGTTTGCCTTGCAACTGTTTTAGCTTCATTTTCCACATGAATGATGCCTCTATTTTGCGTGCAATGAGGATAAAGAAATATTATCAAAACCTGCCTGCAGTGTCCACTTTGACACTCTTCTCTCTAAGAACATTACACAAAACAATGCTGCATACAGCACATATATAATGGGAACTTCGGCAAAGCCTGACACAGTCTGTGTATTACAAACATATAGAAATCTCAATCTAATGATAGCTTTAATAAGTTTAATGTAGGCCTAATGTGCACTTTTTAGCTGTATTATGTTGGAAAATATGAATTTTGCATCAGACACAGTCTCAGCAGATAGTGGATAATCAACAATTCAGATCAGTATCTGGGGCAAACATCCCTACTTTTAAGTATTCTTTTCTGTTTCTCTGGCTGCCTGTCAGCTTGCCTCTCTTCACACAGTATCAATGCATTAGTCCATGCAGAGAAAATTACACGTTCAATTCAGAAGCTTGAAGAATAAAAAAGAGGTAAACAATGTGGCAGTAACTTCTGTGCAGTGGTAGAATGGTGCTAACACGGGGGTAGAGAGTCATTTCTCTATTCCATTTGTTTATTTGACTGACAGCCACACTGTATGATTACACTTAATCATTTTACCACTCTCTTTGTATAGTTCGCTTGTACTTTTGTTCTGTGTCTGTCACAGATTCTGTGAGAAGCAAGGGAGGGCAGGAAGGTTAAACATTTGCACAAAGAGAGGGAACAAAAAGACGAGATATAAGGAAAGGGAGAAAGAGACACTAAGCCTTAATGGCGGAAATGCACAAGTGCATTCGGTGTAAGAAACCAATTAATATACATTAGAGAAACACTGGAATTAAAGGCATTTTCCAAAATTAAACCAAGCTACTAAAGTGATGTTAGGCGGATGAAAGTCAAGGCTTGGACATCTATTTTACCTTTGGAAAGTGTGTTTTTGCCTTGCTTCACTGAAGTCATAGTAACTCATGCTGTCAGCAAGGAGAGATGAGCAATTTTAATCACTTTCACAATTAGGCTTTTTTCATTTACACTTTATTAACCTTTCAACACTCAAAGGAGACTACGTGAGTTTGCAGACGTACGTGCACAGGCTACAGTTTTGAAACGATAATGCCTCTGCCGATATCTGTGCGTGAGGGTAGATGCTCTCTCATTTCCACTCACAGTCCGACAAGCTTCCATTATGAAATCGCTAATGATAGTCTGAGGTATCCATGCAGAAATACACATAAAGATGACTCATCAGCTGCCATGAAGTGTCTCACCTTTGTGGAGCTAAAGTTGGCTGCATGGAGCCATTTTTAGCTCAGTGTTGGCTGACAGAGGA
Source organism: Chaetodon auriga (assembly GCF_051107435.1). Classification (NCBI taxonomy): domain Eukaryota; kingdom Metazoa; phylum Chordata; class Actinopteri; order Chaetodontiformes; family Chaetodontidae; genus Chaetodon; species Chaetodon auriga. The sequence continues at coordinate 13,060,319 of NC_135089.1, read as the reverse complement.
ACTTAATGCAGACCAGGGAGAAGGCACTGGCAGCAGCACTCCCCCCTCTCTCTCTCTATCTACATCTCCCCCTCTCTCCTTCTCTGTCTCTCAAGTGATGCAATGAGGGATCTGGGGAGACCGATGCAATTTATTCAGTGCACAAGTCCGGGTTTGTGCGTGTGTGTGACTGTGCAATTGAAAGAGGCTGATGTGAGGAAGTGGTCAAACCCAAACATTGTGACATTCTAGGGCTGTGGTCCTTTAAAATGTTGTGAATCTCCACATATTGTCATAATATTACCAGCAGCTTCTGTATTTGACAGTATAGAACTTGGGAAAGATTGCAGCCATACAGTAACTAGTATAATCTATAATGAGCAATAATATACAGTCAAAATTCCATTCGTAGCTCTGTGGTGAAACACTAGTTATATATTACGCGGGGACTAGAGGGGACACTATAGGAAGCTGACACACACACATAGAGGGAGAGAAAGTAAGGGAATAGGAGAGGAGAGATAATAGCTGAGCCAGTGACAGTTAGATAGACGCAGTAATTAATTTCAGCTCTCTCCCCTCTCTCTCAACTTGCATTCCCTGTAGACGAGCCCTATTGTTGTCCACTAATACAGTTATTAATGGAGGCCAGCACATAGGCCACCACAGTCAATCAAACATTTTATTTATTTATTTTTATCAAGCTATCCACCTACACTGAATGGATTACCTTAGGACTGTGTGTGTGTGTGTGTGTGTGTGTGTGTGTGTGTGTGTGTGAGAGAGAGAGAGAGAGAGAGAGAGAGAGAGAGAGAGAGAGAGAAGAAGTGTGTTTTTTTATAGACGCATGTATAGAAATAGCTGGATATGGCCGAGTCAGCCTGGCAGCCAGATTGCACTAAAATGTGGCTGCAACACTGTTTCATAAACCAGCATGATTTAGGTATATTTATAAGGCTGGGAGTACAGTAACCTGTCTCTTGAATTCTTAGCCCCCTCATTTTCAAAACATGAGCTATGAGTGATTGTAATATAACAGTATGAGTCAGAAATGTGTGTTTGCATAACAGGTCTAAGTATAGTCCTATAAGCAGTGTTGTAGAAATGTGTTATGAAAATAGGCTTGTGTGGGGATTGAAGAGGAGTGACCTTGTTTCGCAGTTTCCTTCGGGATGTATCTGCTGATGTAATACAGTTATTTTGGCTGTTATGAATGTGCTACAGGCACAATGCATCCAATTCATTGTGAAATACAGTGCCCTGCCAAGAAACACAGAAATCATTTTTTAGTTTCCTTTTTCTGTCAGTAGTTTTCCTTCTTCTGCCAGATTGGTTTTCCCAAAAACCAATCTGGCAGATGAGTTCCAAGCAAGGAGGGATCATTTAAGTCGAAGAGAAAGCCCTGACTGATTCAGTCTAAATTGCTTTAAATCTAATAATACCCAGAGCACAAAGCAAATGCTAAAATCTTAAATTGTTTCAACAAGGTATTGAACAGCCTAATTGAGGTGATATATCAAATGTAATTGCACCACTCTCAGTGCTCAAGGCTTTGATAGTAAAATTATGTGTTACTTGGCTAATGAGGGTTTGGAGTCATATTATTGAGGAGCCTTTTTCCAAAAGAGAACAGTGTTTAGCCCTAAAGGCTGACAAAGTATGAGAGAGGGACTTGTTCTGGTTTATTTGTACATGATCTCTGACACAGAGAAAGTGTTTGAAATGCTTTTTTTTTATTTTTGTGGGGGAATATTAGAAATTAAGGCTCAGTAGTGTGAAATCTGTGTGTGTGTGTGTGTGTGGGTGAATATGCACATATGTGACTGTGTGTGTTTGTGTATGAGTACATAAGAAAATTTAAAAGCATATCTTCGTGTGCACAAAGGCATTTTTATAACCCTTGCGATGGTGTATGCATTTCCCTGCGTGTTTTTTGTCCTCGCATGTCCGCATGTGCACATGTTTGCGCCTGCGTGCAATACTGGTCTGCTGGCCTGCGTCCCGTGTGTATGTGTCCGTGTGTGTATGTGTGTATGTGTTCCAGGAGAGCCAGTGGCTGGACAGCGTATCTCTCTTGATCAAGGATACACTGGAGGGAGAGATGCTGATGATCGACAACCTCTCCGGTTCTGTCTTCCACCACTACTCCTCTCCTCCACCCATCTGCAAAGACTGCAAGGGCCACCCACAAGAGGTACCACCCTGAACACATGTGAATACACACACACATGCAATATATACATGCACACACACACACATACACACGAGAGCAATAACCCGAGATGTAAAATTCATCCTTGTGGTTTAAATTTACAAGAGGAACAACCACCGCCATCAATTTTTTAAAAGATTTGGCCGACACAACTATCCACAACACCTCACAGCACCTTGGATAGGTGCATACATTTTTAACATGAGCCTTGTTAATGACAACCTCTACGAACTGAGCTTTACTGGACCAACCTGGAGGCCCATATTTATCAAACATGTCAGACGACTCTCAACTCAGAGGAGGAAATCTATTTATAAAGAATCTCCTGCAGTCTTGCCATTTTGCCCACCATGCCGCTTGAGATGGCCACTTTCATGACCCCTTTTGCAATGTTATTTTAACAAATGACATTTTTGTGCAAACATGATACTTTTCCTTGAAGAGGGTCGCAGGTGAATCTGCAGTCCCGGTTGCTCGCTGTTGCTGCAGTTCTTTGACTTGACAGCTAGAGTGAGAGAGAGCAGCACGTTCAGTCGGTCACACGGCAGCCAGACTGAAATATAAACTGACTGCAGAGTATCTCAGTGTATTTGAAAATGCCATTCAGGGCATCTACGGTCATAATTCAGCAAAACCAGGCTTACGAAGCCTTGGTGTTGGTGGGGAAGGAACATATTAGCTTTGAAGCTTTGAAATGGATTTATGCGGTCACAGAAGTGAGGGCCTAAATCATTGCTGTTGCTGTTTATTGTTGTCAAATTAGTATCAATTTATTTGTTTTCTGCAAAGGAGGCACAAGAACATAAAAAGAAGTGGTTTATGAATTTACAAATTCACAAATATTCTGCAGGTGTCTATGTATGTGCACATGTTTTTTTCCATCCTTATCCACCCAGCTTTCATCAATCTTGGCAGAGATAGGATCATCTTAATTTAGAAAATGCCTTTGCTTCTGCGCCTAAAGGTAGGACCAAATATGGATCATTCTTAGACATTTGGGCCTGTTAGGACTGATTCCTGGCTCTGAGATTCTTGGTAAATATGGCTCCAGGTATTTGGATGCAAATAAACTTGAGGGACAGTTTGAAATAAATCCGCAGTGGATGCAAGACCCAAATAGTGCAAAGGTAGAAATAGAAGACTAAAAAACATCCTTAGCATACATATGTATACACACGTGCAGAAATACACAGGTAACAGTAAACACCAGCATACATATACAGTATACAGTATAACACACACACACACACACACACACATACTAGGGGTTTCATTTCCTAGTAATTGGTGTATGCAGCGTGTAGTGTGGCTCATCTGTTTTACAAAAACTTGCTAAAAAAAAACATTTCTTTGCAAACTTAGTTGTCCTGAAACCCTGAATATACACACACACTCACATACAAGACATACATTCATGCACACACATACACACACATATACAACTATGATGTTTGGGACTAGATTGCATGCATGCAGATTCACACAAGACACACACGAAGGAATATGCATTTGCACGTACTTTCATGCACACATACACACACACACACACACACACACACACACACACACACACACACACACACACACACACAGACACCCACACACACATACATACACACATGGGCTTCATTCATCACACAGAGCAGTTTGAATGGGAGGTATTGTTGAATTTCATGCTGTATAAAGCCTGTCAATGATAGCCTGTATATGGTATTATGTTAGAGTATGAAAGTGAATTTCAGCCCTTAATTAAACACAATATCAGCACAAGATGATATGAACTTTTCCATATGTGCAGAAATGTGGATTAATGAGGCCCATTGCATGCATACACACAAGCAGCCATTGCTGACATGCATGCCTGCACGCACGATTCTCTCCTTTACTCGTGCTTGTATTCTGGGGTACATGGGAGATCCTGCATAAAACACACCCTCACAAATATACTGTCCTGTGCCAGTGTTGTCCATCACAATAGCAAAGTGCAGCGGGTCAGCTCAGAGGAAGCAATAACTGGGCTCCACACCTTCCCACCTGTCAGTCCTGCTTTCTGCCTGTCTGCAGATGCTGTCAAACCATCAATCTTATCCCCCTCTTTTATGCCCCCCCCATCTATATTTGATTTGCTGTATCTGATCCTGTATCCTCCTTCATTTTCCCATGTTCTATAACCATCAGACTTGCATATTGCTTGTTTGTTTGTGTGTGAAAGAGCGTGTGGGTGTGTGCCATTTTCCGACAGATGACTTTTTCACTGCTGAGAGTTCTGTACAATGTTACTGTGTTTAAGGGAACAGGGAGGCACAGCAGGGCTCCTGGTGCAGTGTGTGTGACAGTGGAAATATTCATCAAGTAAGGACTTGAGATCAGCCGCAGCTTGAAACTGACTACAGTTGAGTCTGCAGATAACAGTTCAATGGTGCAGTGAAGGCCTTTGCCATTTATTCAGTTACTGGCATAAAGAGACGCTTCTCAAGCGTGCATGAGCTTTCCACAGCATCATTTCTCCAACACGGTTTTTGGAAGGGCGCAATTTTGAAAGGCGGCATCGGAGCGCCTGAAGCTATTTTAAAAGTATAGTTCTGGAAGCTACCTGAGCAGATGGAGGCTAAACCTCAGCAAAGCTACGGTCATGCGTGATATTGCTTGTTGTTGTTTTCTTCACTCTGTTTGTTTGTTTCAGTTTTTTTCAGGTGACAGCATAGTAAACATTTTCTGACATGGGGAAGCATAAGTTCAGACCAATAGTGATGTTGATACATGGTCCTGCTGTCAAAATTGGCATTTGTTAGACTAAAAAGATCTCATGATGATACTGCACGATGTGAATGGTGCATGGTAGCACATTGGCATATTTCAGCAAATAAGTCATTCCAAGAGGTCTGAGAAGAGAAATAAGTTGTGCTCTGCAAATCTGTGTGAAAACTACTGCTTTGATGCAGCTATGACACAAACACTGAAATACTACAACAAATCAGTGACTGCATCTGTGTGAAGGATTTCAACATTTTTGACTCCTAGTGGTAGTGTGAGTCTACTTGTGTTAGACTGCAGGTGTGCCTGTTTTAGCACCTGTGTGTTGTGGAAAATTATCATGTGACTACTGATGCACTTGTTTTCTAGGTTTAGCATAAACGATATCACATACGCTTACCATATCCTGACTAGCATGAGTCATGCAATATGGCCATGAGATATTACTCATGCTTATTGCTCAGTCACACAGTCTTCTCCTCTCATTGCTTCCCAGCCTTAGTGAATAAAGCAATGTCTTGCCTCACCTCTTTGAGGCTGCGGTGGATACTTTCATTTGGCTCTCCATCTTGCTAGTGAAACCTTTAATATATCTGCAGTTACCTTGGAAGCAACCGTGTAGCAGCAACTTTCTGTATCCATTGTGCCTTTTTTTTTATTGTCCCTGGAGGCACAGCCAAGACTACAGGAAGAGAAAGGATGTAGTTTCCATTACCTACCGATAAAAGTACCAACCGATGACTTGCAGGGGACCTTTTCAAAGCTTTTTGCAGCCCAACTATGAGGCACAGAGCACATCAGCAGATCTGGCACTGTCACATGTTAGCACTAGTGAGGGCCGATATAAGGAGATAAGACAGAAAAACTACAAAGTGGTCCTTTAAGTTAATGATTTGCATTGCTGTGCTTCTGCCTACAATCATCCCACCCTCTCTCTCTTTCTCTCTGTCTCTCCTTGGGGGCTTGCACAATGGTAATTTACTGCTGCATATCAGCCATGAATCTTTCTCTATGAACCTCTTTGTCTTTCTCACCTACGGGCATGTGTTAATATATTGCTAACAGGCCTCACTCCATTGGATTTCACTTGGCCCTTTTTAAGTACCCCTTTTAATGCTTCTCTCTGGCTATTTATTGCTCTGTCTCTTTAAAGAAACACTGCTTAAGCTCATCACAGCATCCCCAGAACCCTGAAATTCCTCTCCAGCTCGCTGTTTGCAGTATGTTTTGAAATTGTGAACAAAAAAAAAAGTGCTGCAAGGGGAGAAACAGAGAAGAATGTCGGCCGAGAAGCTGGAGCTCACAGGGCGTTCACGCAGCGATAATTTAAACCAATTCAGTCGCCAAATGGGCTGAGTTACCTGCAGCCCTGATGAAACAAACTTAGTTGGAGCCAATGTTGGAACAAATGAGAAAGAGAGGTAGTAACATTTGGGATAATTGTCATCGCTTCCCAATTATTCCGTGTTTGGTGATGTTGTCTCATCAGGATTGCTGTACGGGTGTGAGGGACAAGCACTACGAGACAGCATTACCATACACACACAGCAACATTTTAATGGACACTTGTGTTTGAAAACATACTCAGTTAGCTGACGGGCAGAATTATGAGGTTCTGGTGTCAACAGACAACGCCGTTCTTGATGGGAGAAAAAAAAAAAAAAGCATCTCTTCGCTCTCGCTTACATGCAGATACTGCAGGTTCACACACATACACAAAAACTACTGTGCACACACTGCTTCGATAGCTGCCTCCCGCCTCTCATTCAGCCTCTATCGTCTCATATTTTCTGGAAGTATATGTTTAATTGATGATTACTTCTTGAAATCTCTCACCCTGCTCTCTTTACAGACAGGTTCCACGGCATTTTGGACTTTGCACTTTGAATTGTCAACATCTGGTGAAGCAAATCGAAACTTTGCAGAGGTTTTATCTATCTTGTCTGTGCAGCTCATATTGGTCAATGAGAGATCTTGTAAAAACAAAGGAATCATGAGAGACATCTTCAGAACATTGTTGCTGATCCTTTAGAGATGTTATATCTATGTACCCAATGATGTAAGATTCTGAAGTCACGGTTGTTATGAACACTAGAGTAAATTACTTTGAGCGCTGATGAGACCGTGCTCTGTTAATTCATGCCAGGAAGTCTGAATCATGTGCTGTTGTTATTCCCTTCCCTTCCTCTTTTGAGACATGAATAACAGAGGTACATTTTTGCAGCAGATCAGGATGGCTGAGATTGAGCAGGCATCGCTGAAATCAGAGCAACTGTCAGACAAGTCCTCATCCCCGGCCCTGCCAGATGACCTCAGCCTGGATGAACACACTGCCTACCAGCTGCTGGTGCGAGAGGGCAAGGTGGGTATGAGCTAGTGCTGACCAGTACCCTTAAAATGATACCAACACTAATAGAGTACTTCATTTGATACTTTTTGTAACCACTGTAGGGTTGCTAAATAATCAGAAGTTAGTGGAAAATCCATAACAGAAAAAAGCTAGCACACAAATCTGCCTTGTGGGTCTTGCCCAAAGCTGTATTTGTTTCAATAAAATCCAAGCTAAGTTTTAACACAAAAAAGACAAGCAATTTAGCCCAGTTACCATTTATCTTACCTCAAGTAACAGACAGTAATGGTCTGTCCTCTTGAGGAGCAGGCCTTGTGAACACGGTGCAGCTGCAGCAGTTTTCTTTATGTTTTGATGGAGTGCTTTATCATCTTCCTCATATTCTGAATTTTTCCTGAAATAATCCTTCTGCATATTACGCATTTATTTTTAACAGACGAGGTGTATGAGCAGAGTGAGGTGGGAGGGGGAGATTAAGATCTTCACTTCTGAAAAAATATTTAAGAAAAAACATCTCTTTATAGCCTTCAACAATATAAATCTCTCTAAAAGAACAATGTGAAATTATTATTATTATTTTTTTTTTGTCATTTAAGTTTCAGGTCCTTATCTGTCATATGTAAAGCAAAGATGTACAGTTGTTGGCAATTTTCTTGTTCTCTGGCAATCATTTCTTTTGGGAATAGAACAAATTTGAGCATGTTTGCTCTAATTTACAATTCGAAGCCATCTTTATACAGATTACACTGGTAAAGAAAGTTGGGTCTAAGCTTTGATCAGTGGTAATAACATGCAGTTTCCACAGACGTTCTTGTCTTGGCGTTGCCCAGAAGTCTGTCTTTACACTACTCAGAAAAAAACCCTGATAAAATGATGATCATCTCAATCATAACAAGAGCATAGCGAATAGCTAAGTAACAGGAAAACCCACTCAGACAGTGTTGTGTGTGGCAGAGACAGGGAGAGGGCATCTGCTCCGATGTCAATACCAGGATCGTGTAGTTGGGACGTATGCCTGCTTGTCGTCTTTACACAACCTTAAATCCAAAGCACATCCAGCTTCATGCCAGTTTATCCCTTTTTGAGCTTTAGATAAACAGTTGCAGTGACCACTACAATACCAATTACACAACAGCATCACAGCGGTTAACATCGAGTATGCCCACTACTTCGTACTTGACAGTCACAGTATACCGCCACTATTCTCCCTTAAGAAAGTAAGCACAAACAATGGCGGAGACTCACTGATTATTTTTTCAATTAATTTCAGAAAGCACAAAAGAAATGACCATTCTACAGTCTTTTCGGCTATGATGTAGGCTCTCTTGTGAATTACAGATATAAACCATGGGCTCCAAAGACCCCTTTATCTCTTTCTGTTTGTCTATCAGTTGTAACTATCTTGTCTTTGAAGAATCCACAGTCTCTATCCACCACAGACCTTCTCATGAATAAAACTACATTCTCCCTAGCTTCTACTGGATGGCTCTCATGCGTCCCTCTCTAGCTGCGACTTTCCCCCTTTTGACTTTATCTTTCCTGCTTCTCCTTTCTCAGCATTACCCCTCTGGTAATTGTGCACCTTTTCTGCACCTGCCTCTAGCCCCTCTATCGCCATCCCTTATCATCCATCCTTCCTAGACATCCTCCTGTGTAATGGGGTAATGCTCCTTGGTTCTTGATAGCCAGATAAGCCTGCAACCAGCAAGCATAGCTGTGAACCACAGCTCATTAGAGGAGGGGAAGAGAAAGAGGGAAATACAGAAGGTGAGAAAGAACCTAAGGTTAAGGATTTTATGTGTCAGGCATTGTTTGGTAAAAATAATGCTTAAGTGTGTGTGTTTATGTGTGTGTGTGCACATGTGCATGTTTCTGACTTTCTGGGACATATTTCAGACTGAAGACCAGTTAATTGGGAACAGCTTGTATAATTGGGGACAAATGCTCTGTCCCCAATTGGCAAAAAGCTGATTTTTGGATCAGTGGTTCAGGTTTGGGTAAGGTTAAGTTTACGGCTCTGGTAGGGGTTCAGGGTAGGGAAGTAGTAGTTAGGGCTAGGGTAAGCCTCTAGGAAATTAAAACAAAAATGACTTTATTAAATGTTTGTGTGTGTGGGGTGTGCGTGTGTGTCTGTCTGTGTGGGTGCATGTGTGTGAGGGTGGCATGTGTGCCAAGGCTGTTTGAGGTGTGTATGGGTGTGGGTGGCTGCCTGGTATAAAGGGGGCTGTGTAGGGGCTACGACTGAATGAGTCAGAGGAACAATACACTCATGAAAGCACAAAAGTGTACTGTGCCCACACACGCACACATATACACATGTGAACACAAACATGGGTAAATGATTCTTCAGTCCCTACATGATGGTGATTAAAACCGACGAGGTAAGGGCTTACAAAGCTGAACTCCTGCCTTAATCTGCCTCCTGCTTCCCACTCCCAGCTGTTGCAGCCATCACACACTCTCACAAATTTGTGACCAAACATTTATTGCTACAATATATAATATTAACATGACAATAACAGGCTCTTGCTGCTCATAATCAGCTCACACCCCTTCAACAGCACTTAAATCAAAAGCCTAAGGGATGATGTGAATCTGAGGCCATGTTTGATATCTGCAGGATGCCAGAGGGGCTGCTTTTTTCTGTTCTCATTTTCAGTCAGGCTTGGTCCAGGAATTGTTACTTCACAGAATATAATGCTGATCCTCAATTTACATTGTGCCTTTGCAAAAGAAATAAGAGGTTAAGGCAAAGTATAAGCCCTGTTAATGATTAGAAGCTTTTCAGCACACAAGTCCCAATGATTTTCCGCACATATTTATCCATGTTTTATATTGATCCCTGCAGTTCTAAATTATCTAATTTTTCAAATGAAGTTTGCACACAGTAACTTGATTAATCTATTCTGGAGATTTTTATTGGAAAAGACTTTCTCTCCAATGTCAGATTATCTGTTCTCTTCCAGGGAAGGTGCAGCAGTGACTCCCGCAGCTCTGAGGAGGCTGGAGGTGGAGGGAGTCATGCAGCAGGCCACCACACTCAGACTGTGGTGCAGAGCCAGGTGCAGGGGTTGGGCCAGCCCTGCATGGCCCTCAGCACTGGCACAGAGATAGAGACTGCACTACAGGAGATGGAGATACAAACACACCAACCACATATGTGCTCCCCTCACTGTAGCCCTGGTGAGTAAATCCAGAGGAAAATATGTTTTCCATACTACCAGGCTGATTTTCAAAGGATTGCATTAATGATTAATATATGTAAATATGTGTTTGTACCAGAAAACAAATTTAAACTGATTTAATTTCTTGCTGTTTTTTTTTTTGCGACTTGCATTGTAGATCCAATAAAGTGGTGGTTGAAATTGACAGCAGCACATATCATCTGAAAGACACCTTATGGGCAAGAAATAACATGCTATTGCTAAACAAGAGCAACAACTTTCCAACATGAATATCAAAGAAAATATGGATTAATTCTACTCACAAAAAGACGATTTACAGGAGAGAATATATACAGTAAGTCCCAGAAACCGCTCAACAATGAGGAAGAGAGCATACAAGGGGCACTTGAACCTCTGCAACAAATTGCTGAAAATGATTTGCATCACATCTGTGTAGATGTGCAGCTGGAGTGAGGTATTACAATGCATTTTTAAAATGACATTGATTAAACTTAGTTTCAATTTTGACACAGAGTGTCAACCCAAATCACGTACTCACGGTCGAATTCACAGAGTGGAATGCAGCTGTTAATAGCACCATGAATTGTGCATCACTTGCAACCGCTATCTGCCCCGTCTCAAGGTCTGATTCACAAAAGATATTGTGCTAATGATGTTACAGGGCAAGGTTTTTGCAGCTGAGTGGAATTTGCCCTTGTCGTGTGTCTGACTGCACTTATCCGTGTGGCAAAGCTTAACACACACACTGAAATGACAGCTGACAGCAACAGAGGGGAGAACAGCAAAGATAAGATTGGCTGATAGAGATTGTGGCAAAAGAGTAAATCAGCTGATAGAGGGGAGGGAGAGAGACAGAGAGAGAGACAGAAGGAGGGAGAGAGAATGAGAATGGAGAAGTAACATAAAGACAATCTTCATTTCAATCAGGAGCGATTTCATAAGAGTGAACAATTATTTTATACACATGCACAATAAGTATGATAAATGTGAAAAGTCTGTCGATTAGACCCCATCGTGACACCGCTTCAGTTACCACCATCTCGCAGAAGGAGAAGCTAATAATTTTCACTCTAACTGCGTGTGGCTATTAGTGCTAGTGTTTGTGAATTGGACTTTTTTTTGCAGTGAGGCTCATTTGCATAGAAAGAGGCCAATTTCACACCAAATGTATGCATATTACCAATTTAAATACATGCAAATAGCACCAGAGCTTCGACATGCTATTTGCTTGGCATCACAGTTAAGGGTGCTTTTGTGCGTGCTTTGGGAATTACAGCTTGTCTTACTTGTGCAGGTTTAGCAACTGCAAGAAGTTACGCAATCCTTTTGTGAATTCCCCCCCTCACTATATATACAGTAGTGAACACACAACATTAACATATTAGCTATTAAATTGCTAATGCTCCAGAAAAATAAATAAATGTATATATACTCATACTTAAAAAAAAGTGTATTCCCTCCTCAAGGTGCCATTTCCAGCAGCAGCAGCAAGGGGAGAAACACAGAGGGAGAAGGAGGGGCCAGTGGAATTTCTCCTCTCCTCCATCTGCCTGCAGACTTCTTCCACCCCGCAGGAGCAGCCATCCCAGCTCCTCCCCGCAGTAGGAGCCTGCGGTTGTCGAGGGGCCTTAGGCTGACCTCCCCAGCGTCCTGGGCTTCACTACGCTCTCCGGGAGCCCATAGCAAGATGCTCTGTACACAGGTAGGGAGAGAGAGGCAAAACACAGTCAAATAAGTTACATGACACTAAAAGAGGATAGTGAAAATAGTAATGGGGCTTTCTTGAGCCAGACACTTGAGCAAGTCATCATATTGATGTTAATGGTAAAGCAAAGAAAGAAGATTAATTTTTGTGCTTGAGAAATTGTTCCAAGTATGGTCTCTGACAACAGATGATGATAAATTAAATTATTATTATGAAAACTGGTTTGGAATCAGGATTTAAGATGCAGTGAAATGGTCTATACAATCAATATAACAGATAATACATCATGTAACATGTGACATTCTTAATGAAACAAAGAGTTGGATTCATATGCTCCACTTTGCTTCTTCACTCCCCTTTGTTCCTTCCTTCCGTCTTTAGTACCCGTCCCACAGTGACTCATCGCTTGCTACAGGCAGCTCTGAGGGCAGCCTCCAGACCACCCTGGAAGAAGGACTGAGCTTCAGCATCTCCCCACCACAGAACTTGGAGTTGCCTTTGCCGACAGCGCCCTTACCACTTCTGTGCCCACTCCAACTGCCTGAAGACAGCACGGCCATTTCCTCCCCCGTCCAGACCCTTAGACCAAGGCCGAGCCCCTCATCAGCCCTCACCCTCCAGGCCACCAGGGGCCACCAGCGGAGCCAGAGTAGTGGCCGAGGTAGCACCAGCCCGGGTTACACCCGTGACGACTCCATTGACCCTTCAGACGAGGACCTGGGCATAGGCATTGGATCGTCAATTGGTGGTTGTGGCTCCAGCCAGGCGGGCAACAGTGAACACTTGTCAGAGACACTGAGCAGCTTGTCGCTGACATCACTGCTATCACCAAGCTCCCTCGTATACCCGGGTGGAGCAGTGAAGAAGTGCAACAGCACAGGCAGCCTGGAACAAGGGGGGATGCTGTTGTCATCTCGGGGCAGGGAGGGCCGCAGGGAGATTCTGGGCCTGGAACTTATGGACCCCCAAGGCTTCTTGGCCAACCCCTGGACAGGGGTATTAGTAGATACAAGAAGAGGAGAAGGAAGGGGGGACATGGGAGATGGTGAGCAAGGATTTAAAGGGAAGAGTTCGAGCCAGACAACAGTAGGGCCTTGTCGGAAAAACAGATGAAACCTGCTGTTCACTCTTTCTTTGTCTCTCCATTCCTTGGATCTAAACCCATTGCTGTTCCTCTCACTCTCTCTGCTCCCATCAGTGAGAGAGAGGCTTGAAGACACATGATGTCCTGTATTCCAAAACCAAACCCTCATCTTGCCCCCTCAACCCCTTTCTATACATTTGTGACAAGCCCATGTCCTATTTTGTGCTACCTTGGGGAGTGGTCTTAGTTGTAGCCTGCAGAGTTAAGGGGAAAGGGCTGAAGATAGGTCCTCATACCCCCTTAGGGGATGTACCTGTAGAGGAGGCCATGGAAGGTTCTGCTTACATTGGAAGACCAGGAAGCCCATTCATATCAGGGAGTCAAAAGACATTGTTTTGATTTGCTAATGTCTCTGAGGCAGTACAGCAAGTAAGAGGGAGGAAGCTCAGAGATGTTGGAATATATCAAGGCGGAAGGAAGGCTGGGAAAGGAAAAGGCAGGTCATTTGTTTGGCTGGGCAAGCAGAAAGCGGATCTAATGTCCATCTGTTCTGGCAGACGGAAACAACAGGTCCTACTCTCTCTGGCACAGGACCTTCTGCTGAGTTGAGAGTAAAATTCAAGGTGGAGGAGAGTTCAAGAGGGTGTGCTCATTCTGTGTGCTTGTGTGTGAGAGCACTGCCTCAGGTATCCAAGGCATGAATTAAATTATTCTCATCACTTCACCATACCTCTGTGTTTTTGAAACAGGAGATAGGTATCAACTGATCAAAGCTTTGTGCCTCTGTCAACTTAGCCTTGAGTGGCAGCGGAAAATGAAAAGAAATTGACAGATTGCAGAGGTATAACTGTGCATGGAGTGATTCGTGAAATTGGTTATTTTTCTTTCTAGCTCCAGCATCTCACAATCACTCAAAAATGAAGGAATGAGTATGACAGAGAGCTAGGTTGGATGGAGCTTTCCAACCCAATCAGAAGAGACAATAATGCGTGCCTGGGGTAGCCTTGTGTGCACCACAAAAATGGTTCACAGCTACTTGATAAAGCAAGACTTTAAGCACACTCCTTTTGACACCACTTCCTCACACCATGCGTAAGGATATGAGGTGGATGGACAAACCCACAAGAGTTACGAGGGACCTTGACTGCATGATGGAATTGCATTTAACCAAGATTTTTATCTATATACAGAAGTGTATCAAGATGTCAATGTTGGGTGATAACGGTGTGATTTCTATTCCACTATTTTTGTAGAAAAGAGAATAGGCACGTGTAAGTGTTGCCGTAACTTTGTCCCCATTTAATTTAATCCATTCGACCTCTTTGACTTGTTGTCTAGGACTTTTTGTCTGCCAGTGGCTTCCAGTTTTATAACATTTTTTAAGGTGTGGACAGTGTATAAAACAACGAAGCAAAAAATTTCAAACAAACTTTGTGCGCTGAAGTGATTGTTCCCTCCAGCACATTTCTCTTTGGGAACACTGGTTCCCAGTGGATTTTTTTTCTCAAATGTTGGAGTCCCAGGGGACAACCAGAGATGGGAACAGCCATACTCACTCAGCACATGAGGATCGTTCTAGCTCATAGACATTCCTGGCTGCGCACAGGGAACTTTGTTTGCTTTTAGCCTCCTATGCTAAAAACCATGAATAGCGTAAACCATCTCAATGAAAGCTTTAATTTGAAAGTTACATCACAACATATCGATTATGGACACATTAGTGTTCCTTAAGCATGGTTCTGGGATTGCAATACAGTATGCTTATTCTTGAAATGACACCCTGATGCACTCATCTTCTCTTCCCCATCTCTTCACAAATACAGTATGTTGTAGCAACCCTTTCACACACCATAGTTTGATATCAAAAGCTAACACTGTAACAATGAACAAAACTTTGCATCTTTTAATGCAAATTTATTTTGGCTTCTGCCACTTGATTAATTACTCCATCCAAAAAGGAGACGCTCATCTTTTAGCCTGTTTTCTAGAGGTAGACTGTTGTATCCCTAGTGTTTTGATCATTACCTTGCTTTTTTTAATTTCCCAAAAAGAATGAGGTGATGTGAGAAAATTGGAGGGTTTGACCTTTTTTATCATGCAAAATCACTTTGATGACTATGGTTTATCACATGGTGTTGGGTATTAATGAGTGATAGCAAAGACAGTTTTGTGTGTGTGTGTGTGTGTGTGTGTGTGTGTGTGTGTGTGTGTGTGTGTGTGTGTGTGTGTGTGTTTGTGTGTGTGTCTGTGTGTGTGTGTGTGTGTGTGTGTGTTTGTGTTTATGACTTCAGGTGAAGTGATTACCTTTTCCTGAAGTGCCCTGTTTGTCAGTGAGGATACCTGAGATTAAAGGTTGAAGAGAGAAAACGCGAAGCAACCAAGGGCTGTTTTAGCTTCTAAGATATATCCTCCTATCTTTCTGAGAAAAATCCTTGTGTCAATGAATATGGCATCAAAGGTTAAAGCCTGACTACGCAGCAATAAATGTTCTATGTGTATGCCCTGAGTAAATGATGTCAATGTGATTTTTATCTCCTCAGAATACAACAGTATTCATTACTGTCTGTTTTTGCTTTTACTTGTCAGAACTTACAACTAATCAGATAGCACCTCTGCCCTCTCAGAGACCAATCAGTAGAGAGATGGGCTGCAATTGGACGACATGAACAAATGAGGCTATTGAACTCAGGTCGGGGGGTAAAAACCACTGGTGAAATTTTAAAGATAGCTGTAAAGGTGTGCTCAGACTGAACCCGGAGCAAATTTTCACCTTGCTTTATTCGCACAAATTCGACTGTGTTTACACACTACAAACAGCCAACGCACCCGCGGTCCCAATGGTGGCTGCAACTACCTAACAACTGTGTGTGTGAGCAGAGTGTGCCTTTGTACAGAGTGTGTGTGCTACAGCTCAGACTCAGATTGGTTTTTGAACCTTACCAGGATCTCAATTTGTTTCTGTTATTTTCCTCCAGACTTTTTTTTTTTTTTTTTTTTTTTTGGTTTAATTCTTGTTTCTGTATGTTCACGAAGTAGAGTACAATAGCTGGGGATAAGCGCATGTTTTTTGCTCAAGTTTCAACATTTTCAATTTGTGTGGACACGTTTTTGCTCCAATTCACACTGCCTTGAGCCAGCCTGCGTCCGCCTCTACATGGAATTTGTATGCAATCACACCGCCTCTAAAATTTGCTTTGTGTTCAGTCTGAACACACCTTAAGAGTGTACAATTCACATTTGTACATATCTTTGTATTTTGATCTGCATGTGTGCATTGCTGCCAGTGACCATGATTATATCATTAGTATGCATTTCATAAAATTGTACAAAGTTAAAGGGAATGCCCCAGTGTTTTTTGACTGCTGCTATGAAACCACTAAAAAATTATCAGTCCCAGCCACAAAAAGCAAACGTTTTTCTTCCAACACATCGTTCACATGATACTGAAATGACAAAAAAACTAACTTTTTGGGTAAGTAAAAGCGTCTAAAGAAAACTTCATCTTGATACCTGTTATTTACATTTATATTAACAAGTATTTGATATGAGAGGACAGGAAAAGAGGTTGAGTCAGGACAGTCTAAAGCAGCGAAGAGAAAGCTGGTGACAGGACGGGGACACAAAAGCAGGAAGTGTACAGAGTTGTCATGGACAGCTGGACAGAGAAAAGCTAACAAACAATGTGAGGGACTGAGGTAGTGAGATGCTGCAAGAGCAGCAGACTTCTCCAGACAGCTTGTCATCGGCAGCCTCGCCCAGCGGAGCCGACAGCGCAAGAGAGCACATTAAGCATGCACGCTGAACTCCGAGGTGTTGTTTACCTCACACCCTCAACCAGCCAGCCCTCCACCTCATCTAACCTCTCAAAACCAGCTCTCCCTGCAGGCCCCTGTCCTTCAAATGTCACTGCAGGAGGGTGGAGGTGTGTGTGTGTGTGTGGTGAGCAGTAAGTGCACATGGGTCTCTGAGACTGTGAGTGTGCTTCTGTGTGTGTATATGTTGACGCGAGCACAAACAAGAATGTGTGAGTGGATATGTCATTGCTTCAGTTATCTGCAAGGTCTTTAAAAGAAGTGTTCTGTCATCTGAAATTTTGGGGCATTTGCTCGGCTTTGCCTCCCATCACCTGAAGAGAACAAGTGACCTCTTGCAGCATAAATTCCAAAGGTCAGTATTCAATAAGTCTCTTGGGGCTTGATTTGATTGATTTCTTTCCATTGTAACACACTAACTTCTCTGAGACATCAAGGCCCCTTGGGTACAATAGACTTTTTTCACCTCACTTGGAAACCCACCGGTTTTGTCACAGCTATAACCTTTATAGTGCTTCTGTACAGTATGACAAAGATTGCAGTTTTACAAGTGCAAGGGGAGATTTCAGGCTGTTGAAACTCCCATATTTTTAGGTTTACTTTCAAAGAAGGGGAAGTGTGAAGCTTTTTCTTCAAAAACTGACTAAATTAGGTATTTGTTTTTATTGCTCTGTCACCTAATGAGTCACTTAAACCGGCAAAGTGTCTTTGATGTGTGGTGATTGCTGCTTTAAGCAGGCAGGATGGACCATGAAGGAATGATATCTAGCTGGTATCTTTGGATATAACATGCTCAGAGAGGGCAAACTGATGGGCCAGCAGTGATGGGAAATTCTACGGAGAAATGTTGCTGAGAGGTTTTGCTTCATGTTGAAGGGTTGAAAAATGAAGACAAATGAATTTTCTAATGCAGTTTTATGGGATTATTATTGAAAGAATGAGCCTGTTAACATTTCGCCTTGAAGCAACAGTTGCCCCTCACTCTTATCGCTTGCCTGCCTTTATTTAATCACACAAGTCTGCAAAACCTTTAGCCACACCTGAGTCTCTCCGACACGCACACACATACATCAAGGCCGTGTATGGAAACCAGCTCCTGTCAGCCGTCAAGGCTAACTGCCCAGGGAGTTGTCCAGACCCATCGATTGTATCGCGGGCTCCAGGGAGAGAGCCAGATAAAGGCGGGTTGTGAAGGTGGCACAACAAAAGGATGAATGACGCGCCACTGAAATGAGCTGTCTGCATAAGATCAGAGAAAATGGCTGTCAATCTTCACATGATATTTAAACTCTCTGAAATCTAAAGTACTTCTAAGGATTTTTTTTTCTTATTTGAGTGTCTCTTTGTTGTTGGTGACCCCCTCTCTGTCTCCCCTTTCTTTCCCATTAACATCCATTCAATGGATGTTAATGGGAAAGAAAGCAGGTACAGGGTGAATTAAGCAGGTACAGTATCCACACTACTCCCTAGCTGCACTCATTCAAATGGGAAGCTCACACAATTAGCATATCAGTACTGGTGGGCACACAGACATAAATGCACATAAGTAGACATGTGCATACACCCACCCAGGCACACTTCTTCTCTCCATCTTCTCCTCCACACACACAAACTGGAGAGATCCATTCCCTTGTAGCCCCCAAAGTGAGTCTGCAAGGGAGCGTGCTTGTCTGAGGATCAGTGCTAATGGCTGAAGCTTATCCCTTCACAAACTGCTTTCCACCCCCCCACCCCACCCCACCCCTCTCTCTCTCTCTCTCTCTCTCTCGTCTCCCTGTTTTTTCTGCTTTACCTCTGCAACATAAAGCCATTAGCAGAAAATAGAGAAGCTGTGACAGCTGAAACCGTGAGATTGGGAGCAATGCTGACACTGCTAGTTTCAGCCTTGCTGACTTTTCATCGCGGGGCATGATTGACTGCTTTTCTTAACACCTAGCCCGCTGTTTTGTAAGATAATAGTGAAAAATAATACAGTAATGATGTTGAGCGACTGGTTTATGCCTTGAAAGATTTATTCCAAGAAAGCTCAGGCGGTGCAGTCATATGCTGGGCTGTGTTTTCTCAGCACAGATTTGAAATCCCAGTTCAAGCTGTCACGTCTCTGCGTTGTCTGACTTTAAAACTCTACAAATTTCCCTTAACGTGAAAACAAATTTGAAGGTTGGCAAGTCTCCCTCGGTTTTTCAAAGGAATCCACTCACTACATTTACTGCTGAGTGGTGACAATGGTTGAGAGAATCAAAAAACAAACGCTGCTGACCTCTATTTCACTGACAAACACCCCTAAAATGGAAAAAACTAAACGCTTAAAGCCGCTGTCAGAGATATTTTACAATCAATATGTAACAAATGACACTGTGAAAACAATGTGACTGTGTTTCACCTGAATGTTCCACCAGATACCACCAGATTATTGACTGTAGTCAAATCAAAATTATTTCTGGAGCACATTTAAAGCAACATGAGCTGACTAAAGTGCTTTGCAGACACAGGCAGAGGAAAACAAGACCAACAGAGCAGACAACAAAAATCATGCATATACCTGATCAAGATAAAAATCAATGAGTAAAAATGTGATAAAACAACCACAATAGAAGCCCATTTAGTGCCAATTTAAATATGTTCAAAGCCAAAGAAAAAAGGTGAACCTTGAGCTGTGCTTTGAAAGACTCACCAGAGACAAAGCTTTCAAGCAAGTTTCAATTCATTGTTCAGCTCTCCCACAATTATTCAGTTTTGATTCATGCTCACCAAGCTCATAGCCTTGTTTTCGGCCACAGCAGGCTGCTCTGAGCTTTAAAAACCCACTGCACACCATACCTGCTCAGCACCAAACAGCAGTCAGACAGAGTGTTTAGCAGCTAAAGAGCCTGATATGTCCCCCAGGAGCTGGTAGAGGCCAAAAACACAACCAAAAGAGAGTGAATATTGGACTTTCATTGGCCACAAACATGACTTGAAATGAATGATAATGTTTCTCCTTAACTCCTGGATGTTTAAATAAGCAACTGCTTGCTAACAAGTTGTCACAGCTTGTTTCTGCCGCCCCCAAGTGGCCAAAAAAATCTGTTATTGCAGGTTTAATTGTGTCTTTTGTTTGTTGAAATGTCAGATGAAATTCCTCTGCAGTAACGCTGACTGCGGCATTATTCTGTTAACCGAAGGCTGCATTCTTGTTTTGCTGTGGTTTATTCACCATTCCCACACGACTGAAATCATCTCTGTAAGTGTGTGTGTTCAAGCATGACCTAACTCCTCTTAATGATCTTGCCCAAGAACACAAGCTCAGATTAAATTACTGCAGCATGCAAGCAGGAACACAGTACCTCGAAATATTCACTGCAATTGTTTACGAAGCAGAAATGTTGTATTAGTAGTAAAAAATAAATCAGACCCTCTAAAGGAAAGTTACATAAGGCTACCGGATACTGCCTGACGCAACTTTGCTGAATTTGTAATAAAGTTTGGTCTGCTGTGAAATTATGATGCACAAAACAAAGTTTATCTTTTGTCCTCCAAATCCGGGAGCATCCAGAGCAACAAAGGCAGCAGTTTTTTATAAATGCAATTTATTTATTTCATATTTAGTTGGACCTTTAATTACGGTAACCTTGTAAAATCTCAGTGCACTTCAAAGCAACTGTACATGAAAGTTAATTCAGAGTCATGTGGTGCACGAACAGGGAGCTCTTGGTTTTTTGCCTTGTTGGCTTTCTACTTATCTCAGCATTTTATGGTGCGGTAAATATGTAAAATATCTGAGTATTTCATTGACGCAGACTCTGCCTTTGGCTGACGAGAAGCAACTGAGCTGAGACACTTGAAACATGTCAGAGGTTCTGAGTGGATTTAATGGTAAAGTGTTTAGGTTTGCTGCCTGTTGCATCTTAAAAAGCTCTGTTTCTTGGAGCTGGGTCTTGGTTTTAAGAGCTTTTGGCTGTATCCTCTCATGCATGCTGCGCTATGAGCCCGCTGAGAGCAAGAATAAGAGACAGAACATCAGCTCGAACTTAGAAACACACTAAAATTCACATTATGCATGACACAAGGTTGTAGGGAAGGGCAAACTATGAGTACACTCATGAATTTCAAATACCTTAAATTTGCCTGAATATACTGTATCTTCACGTGGCTCAAATTTAATTAGAATTACAAAGAACTGCAAGTCAAAAACATGATCTTCCATTTGCCCTCAGATAAGACTGCAGGGAGCATCTATTGAGATATTTATTAGGCATGAAACAAACTATTGCATTCTACATGTAACTATTAGCAGTATTCACCTAAATCTGCTGGATTGAGCTTTCACTTTGAAAGATGAATGAATTTTGAATTAATGTACCAATCCTCTTATTCTTTTAAGCTTTTTATCTGCATCAGTCTTAGAGTTAATCTACACTAAGTTATTCTGCTTTTCTTTTCCATCTGTCTCTCAACCGGTTGGTGAATAAAAACTCTCTTTATTACAGTACTGGTACCAGGAAGCCAGCTCCATACATCAAATGCATAATATCAAATGCAGAGTGTCAGCTTGCCAACCCCTATTTCACTAGCCTAGATATACCCACGCCACCATGAGGACAAGGTCAAGAAGAGGGGTGTTTACCACTCATCTTAGCCAAGCCATCTTGTCTAAACTCCAAAATCCAGTCAGAACCAGTTTTCGACAAGCATATCTCACAAGACTGAGATACCCCAAGGTCCTGTTCTCTTTACTATGGACAGTCCGTACCTTTTTTCTCATGCTAAAGACTGCAGTGCCTCTTTTGAGTTATTCAACAGATGACTTAATGGTGCAATTTTACAAATACAATTCAGTACTTTTCTACCACGCTGTGAGAGAGAAAAACAAAGAAATGGAAAAGAGAGAGAGGCAAGAGCAGATTAAAACAAGAGCAACACAATCCTGTATGTCACGTGCGGCACATTGATGACTGACATCATATCACTGTGACCTTCTCAGTTTTGAATTAAGCCTATTAGCTTTGTCTATAAGATAGGACAGGATGATAATGACCTATAATGTTCTCCTACCTGAGCATAAATAGGAGGCTATTCAAGCCTTTTAATGATTAAACTCAAGATTCAGCTTTAGCTTTGAGAGTCAAGGTTCCTTGCTGCATTTATTGTCTTCATCTGCAGCTGTTCAAAGATTCACACTTTGGATAAGAAAAATTAAGGCCGTGAGGTGAAACTCTGGTCCTTGCAACATGCAGCAGTTTTAGATGTATTATTTCAGGCTATTTTTCTGTGCATGTTTTTCCAGCTTGTTGGCTGCATGTGCGCATTAGTGTCTCTGTAGATAACTACTTGCTTCTTTCGTGTGTGCGTGTGTGTGTGTGTGTGTGTGTGTGTGTACAGTCCATTAATGTGTTTCTTTGTTAAGACCATTAAACAGCCACCTCCCTCCCAAAGGTTCATGTGAGGAGGATTCCTACAAGGCTTTATCTCCCATCTCCACCATCTCATATTTATCACTGCAATTAGGCGCTCTGCTGAGCGTGTAGGCCCACACTGGGCTAGCATTTCTCCTCTACTGGAAAGTCTGTCTGCCCTGTTTACCTAAAAGCCTGCTGTGTGCGTGCACGTGTGCGTAAGCAAGAGAGAGAGAGACAGAAAGAAAGAAACTCTGCCATCTTTGCTGCAAATGGTTTGAGCACCCGTTGATTGTCAAGTGCTCCCGCCTTTTGTTGCAGCCTGGATCAAGAAGCCACCACGGCTTCTTTTGTAGCAAATGTTGTCTTTTGTCCTTGCTGTGTCTGTGTCTGTGCTCATATACAGTGGCGATATCACTGACAGACAGACTTAGATTGGAGAGCAAGAGCAGGGCAGGGAAGGAGAGAGACTGAGGCAGAGAGGCAGCACAAAAGAATGCAAAAAAAAAAAAAAAAAACATGTGAAAAGATGAATGAGGTTGAAAGAAAATGGAGAAGGCACAGGAGAAATGTGCCAAAAACATTTAAGAAATAATGACGGAGACAAGTAAAAAGAGTGTGTCACATTGCTATACTACAAAGTCCAATGGTGCATGAAACATTGTCCATATTTAGCTCTTGAACATATGTTGGATATCTGCAGGAGCCCAGGAAGTGAACCTGAAGCCAACACTTCATGCACAGGATGTTTCCATATTGAAATTCTGCTCTGTCTGCACTGACAAAAGCAGGGTGAGACTTAAGGGTATACAGGGTGAAGCAAGAGGATAGGAGAAGAGCACAAAGAGGAGAAAGGTTGAGAGAGAAAGGGAGTCTGAAAATGCATAAATGCTGAGGAAGGAAAGACATAGTGAGAAATATAGGTAGATGAGAGGGGACTATTAGGAAAAAGGACCCTAACCCTACCCCTAATGACATTATGGTTTTTACATATGCACAAATATCACATAATCAATGTTTTCAAGACGGTGATTAAACGAATGAAAGAGAGGAGCTGTGTTCGCACTGTTAAACAAATCTTTGAAAAGATTCATCTGAATGAACAGTTTGCATGTGTGGTAGAAGGATGTCCACTGACCTGATGTAATCTTGACAGGCTGGAGGAGTTAATCCACTCCAGTCCAAAGGTTGGTGCCAAACTCCAGTCACACATCATCAGTGTATGATGTGCACATGCATGCATGTGTGTTATTTAGTCTTACTACGAGCAGGTAATTGCATTGATATGAGAGGCTGTGTAACACTTTTGATGTCTGTGGCTTTGATGCTCATGTGGAGACGAGGTGAGCGCAGATACTAATAGGCAGATAGAGAGAAGACAGAAAAAAGCTGTTGCAGGGATGCTTCAAGGTGATGAGTTTATGAAATAATTGGTATAGAAGGAGGAAAAATAATGATGGGGATTTTTACATTAGCCATAGGGTTTTGTTTTTTCCTCTCGTCTTTTCTGATAATGGTCAGACTGTTAGGTTGGCTTTCTTTTTCAATTAAGCATTATTTTTAGTACATCAGTGTATAAACATGTGCTGCCCAAGGCATAAGTTCAATTAATTAATGAGAAGTGGTTAGAGGATAGCTAACAATATTATGAGTGTATCCCAGACACTGAGGACAGCGAAGGTGCAAGGCCTCACAGTTTGGTAGATGTAGGTAAAACAACAAAACAAACAAAAAAAAAAAAAGATCTTACCGCAGTCTCACATCTGCGTTCTTGGCTCTATACGGATCACCAAACAGACCTCAGTGTGATCACAGAGACGTCAAAGGACAGGACGCTATATTTGGTGTGTGGACGTAGATGAGAATAGGTCAACAACGAGCTGGTTTACAATACAGAGAACAGGAGCTAAGTAAAGGGACCAGGGTCCCCTGAGTGTTCACCTTAATTGAAATAACTTAATTTGTACAACTGTGCATTGATTTTCTTTCCTTGTACCTTCAGTGCTTACCTGTTTAGTTTCACTTATGGCTGTAAAAGAGGACAAGTCAGTTTAGCCAGTGCATCACCACAGACTTTAAATGTGACATATTCACTGGCTGAAAGTGAAGCCCAGACCAGCTGCTTGGGGTGAACCTTCTTGATACACACTTTAGACTTTGCTAAATGAATCATCATCTCCAATCATCCTAAGTGTGGAAGAATCCCAGGGCAGAAGTCGTCCAAACTTATAACCGATGAGCGTCAAAGTTAGTTCCATTTCCACGAAAACTGAGCAAAGTGTCTGATCTCCACTGTTGATGAAACCCTGGATAAAGCTATTAAGTTAACCTTGAGTTTTTCTCTTGGTTTTTTTTTCCAACAAACTTTTCAAATTTTAAGTTATTAAAGCTGTCTTATTAGGCGATAATAGAGGACAGATGATAATGAAAAGTCCATTTAAATTAAGTGGCTCTTGTCAATCCCTAAACCCCTTTTCCCCTGTTCTCCTTAACTACTGTAGATTCTGAAGTTGCCCATTAAGCTACAACCACAACCACATTAGCCTGAACCACTAAAAACCATTAAATGGGCATTAGGGCATTGTGGTCAATACTGACCACTCTGTAAGTCACTACTTACTTACTTATGTAAGTAATGTACTTATGGCTTTCTTTGACTAAAAATCAAATAACTGAGTCCAACTTATTTATACTAGAAAAGTCCTGTATTAGAGTTATTTAATGCAAAACAGAAAGGTCAAGAGAGTTTACTAAGTAAACAACATGAGCTATTTTGACAAGCTAATGCTAAAAACATCTGTGAGTTTCAGTTAAGATCTCTCACTGCTCGGCATAACAACAAGAAATCTTCACAGAATTAAAGGATGCTCTTTGGTGAGCCATGATGATTTGAAAAAGGTTGCGACTGCAGGTAAATTGCTTCTGCCAAACTGTTCATTTAGTGCTGATGTTGATGGATTTAACATATAATAAAGCAAATATGACCTCTGATGGGAAAAGTAAATGAGAGAGTCACACATTTGCTACTGCCACATAAAGACAAAGCCTGCTTTACTTCAGCTTAAATTCATTACAGTCCAAATAAAATCCAATTTGGCCTTCCAAAATGGAATTATTCTTATTTAGGCATGGCACATTGGATGAAAGATTGCTTCTGGACAGGCATTTTATTAGTGGCATGGCCTCAACTCACACCATAGGCTAATTTCCTTGGTTTATTAGTCTTACAAGAGCTGGAAAAGTGTAGTGTGACCCTGTTCTGCTCTGCATCAAGTTGCAGATCTGTTGGTCTTGTGTATGTATCCTCCCCATTCTGTGGCAGATGTTCTCTCTCCTGCACAGATGGTATGCAGCCAACTTAAAAAGAGCACAGTAGATGTCCACTCGCTGCTTGCCGCTCTGTATGCTCAGGAGATAATGTTGGAAATGTCAAGAGGTTTTGGTGTGCATGTGTATGTAACGAGCTAAGGATATAATACTGGTGAGTGCTGTTGCCCAGCAGCACTTTGTGTAATTATTTGAAGTTTTAAAATGTCACGTAAACACAAATAAGCAAGTAGTAGGAGCATATGGTAGCAGCTTTAAGTAATTTGCTGAGAGCGATCATCTACCAGTACACCAGCATGAGCTTGAAACCTTAATATCTTTAGAATGGTCGTCCTCTCCAAGCCCAGACAGGCCATCCAGCAGTCCACCACTCAGATGGGGCCTGTAATCTCATTATTGTCACAAGGCCCTGTGCTGTAATAATAGGGGGATATCGTGTACTGGTGCTGCATAAAACCTAACCTGTCCTGCAGTGTTAACAGGTTCCACTGTGGCTGTATCTCAGTCAATCACCTGAAGTTTTACATGTATACCCAGGATAAGCATGACTCATACTCCAGATTTCTTTTAACAGACATGAATCTGTGTTATGTTGATGGGATGTTTATGTGATGCAAACCAAATTCAATGATATACTGGACGAATGGAAACCTGACCCTGTCTGTGTACAGTCAACATAGAAATGCACTGAATTAGTCATGTCACTTGATTTTTAAGCCAGGTAAATTCAGACTACATTTTGTGTGCTCAGGTTTTCCTATTGGCTTTATTCTGAATGCATCCAGTGAGAAGTAACTGAACCTGATAGAAATGTTTCAGACCAATCAGCAGGCAGTATTTAGATCATAACGTGACTCACTGCCTCTCAAAGCCCTCTCAAAGCCCTGTGATTAGTGCTGTTGACCCACCAGGTGTACAGTGGGTTTATGTTGATGTCCGAGAGATATGAAAGATATTGACATTAAAGATTTTGTGCCGCCAAATGCCAAAATGTTCTCCTGAACAGTATTAGGTAACAAACATCAAGTGTGAGCTGGGGGAGCTACCGAGCATTGAAAGCTTAAAGGTACAATGTGTAATAATAGGTTGTTTGCATATGATGTCATGTCATTCTGTTTCGCAAACTGCAGATGGAGGGCTGGAAGTGATTTTCTGCACCATAACACTCTCAGAATGCCCATGTTTTGCGTCATTTTTGGTTGCTCAGATTGATCAAACTGAGAAACGAGGAGGAGCTTTTACCAAGTACACAAAGGTTGTTCATAAGGGTGAAAAATGCAAGAAAAAAGACAGAAAGAACGGCTTGTTAACCATTTGCAGTCGGGAGTAGCTGAGTCTGATAATGGTGGAAATGGTGTAATATTAGCTATTGTTTTAAATCTATGGTGATAGATCTGGTTATGGCTAACTTCAGGTGATATCTCTGCAACACCACATATAGACGTGTTTGACATGACATCAGAACTGTGACTTCTTCACAGTCTGTTGATGATGTTAGTTCATTTTTGTAATGTTTTTAACAAAACTTTTGTTCATTTCTTACACATTGCACCTTTAAACTTGTAATAAAAATGTCATCAGGATGTGTAAAATATGTGTATGTGCGTGTGTATGTTTGTGTGCAGAACTGCAGAGTGGACCTGCTCCTCATTTTGAGATGAGAGTCAGGTGTTGTCAGTCTGCACTGTATTTTCCATTTCAGTGCACATCAGTGCAAATGCCAGCACTCATTGACTTCATCCCCAAGAACACACACACATCCACACGTACACATACACATGGACACAAATACTGCAGTGCACGTACTGTACACTGAGTACCTTCTTAGCACTCAATAAATTTGATTCTGCTATTTACATGTATGAAAGTACTTCTGCTTGCCGCTTCTATTATGAGTTCCCTCTTATGTCCGTGTGTGTCTTGTGTTCATGCCACATGCCAATAAGCTACATGATGAGTGGACTAAACGGGTGGTAAACAAGTCTGCCAGCTAGCTGATGCAGATTAGTGTTGTATGCTACACTGCAAGAAACTGCCAAGTAATTTACAATTTATTCTGACAACACAGAGCATGTACTCTGTGAACACACAAAATTGTTCAGCAATCTACTACTTCATTGCTATTGTCTCCCCCCCGGCCTCTAAATCTCTCCTCTGCTTCTTTCTGAGATGTTATTTGTGTCTAATTTCTTCAGCCTCTCCTACTCGCTGCCCTCTTTTGTGTCTCTCTCCTTCCCTGTCATCCTTTACATTAGTGCTGTGGCGTCATTCACAGGGACAGTGGGAACAGGGGCAGAGTAAATCAACCAGGAGGAGGTCGGCCTTGCTCAGTGTCCGGCATCGCCTGTAACATCCTTGCTGGGTGCTGATTTGCATGATTACACAGCATCCACCAGACAGCCAGCGCTTCAGTCCTCATCTCAAACGCGCGCAGAGTGATTACGAGAAAGTGGGCAAAGCCGCACACACGTAAAGGCAGGCGTAAACACCTACACCAAGATGCGTGAGTTCACACAGATACTGTACATCACAGTAATGCCGCCTGACTCTGTTTGCAGCGGAGCGGTGGCAAGGATGATGACACACCCAGGCACACACACATGCACTGTTTCAGTGGTTTGAAATGTTTTCAAGGACACTCAAATATGAGAGCTATATTGCTCTGAGCCACATTGTCAGTTAGCATAAGAGCCTAGCATGTTAAACCTTGCTTTATCACTGACTTGTATAATCTCACTGCTGGGCAAGCATAAAAAAAAAATAATAAAGCGCTGCTGGCAACAGAGCAGCAGTAGACAGGTACATGACTGATCTCTGTACAAGGAAAGAGGGACGATCAATACGGAGCTATTGAAGCCCTGGATCGATGAAAGGCCAAAGGCTTCACAATGCAGAGGCCACCTCCCAACACCCTCCCGTGGCTTCATGGTGTGAGAGCAGTGCATTAAAGCTTCTAAAATGTGAGCATGAATGTGTGTGTGTGTAGTTGACAGCGAGAGAAAAAGCGAGCTTTGCTTGTGGCATCTGCAGAGATAAACTATGCCTGACTATCCCCCTGCCTCCCATCCTAAGAGAGTATGAGCAGTCACATGTGCCTTTTACTATCTCTGAGGTGCCAGGACAGCCCACCTTTGTGAGCACAGCACGGATCAATAACTGCTAAGCAAATTTATTGCACACACTGCACCTTGGGCTGGCTGACTTGAGGTCTGAGAGGAATTACAGGTTTGTGGGGGATATACACCTTTAGGTTACTTAGTGCTAAACATGCCTGTGACTTTGTGTAGGGTAAAGGAAGGTAATATAGGCAATGCAGTGCAGTGAGACTTGGTTTGGATTAATATGGCTTACGGTGATCGTTCCAGTGAGGATAAGCTAGAGTGTCACATTAATGCACAAATGACAGGAGCACTAAGAGGCAGGTGACTGCAATTCAGCTATTCCATGTGATTTGAGGTCAAGAAAACAGTGTTTATATATTCACACCATGACCATGCACATCTGTGTGTTTATATGCAGCATCCCATGTCTGCATATCCTGTTGGAGACCGAGGCTTCCATGAGCGCAGACTTGTTCTTTGAAATCGCCAAGGCGCTTCACTCCGCCTCTATTCAAGCGGCTGCTCGGCTTTGAAGTCCAACACGAGGCTTTTATCTTGTTATCTTGTTATTTCATTGTATTCCCCTGCGCAATGCCATGCAACATCCCGAGGGGTGCAACAAATACCCAGGGCCCTCCCTCTCATCCATAACACACTGCTGACAATGACGGCGGGAGAGAAAGGAAGAAGAAAAAAAAGGTCCATTTTATGTTTGAACTAGAACAGAGGGGAATTTACAGTTGACCACATACTATAATGATGAGCCTAATTAATCAGATACATAATTCATGGGGTGGAAAAGTGTGCTGTGAAAGGGGGGCTGGGGGGGGGGGGGGGGGGGGGGGGGACAAGACTGCAGCATCAGCATTTTCCTGGAGAGGAGATCACTGGAGTGTCTATTTGTGTTCAACAAACATGCTGTGTGTGTGCTTGAGCAAAAATGTGATTATGAGCGAGGCATTCGTTTGAATAATGACATGAAAAACATTTGTCAAGAGCTTTACTTTGACCTATAAACGAGAAAACTTCCCATTTCTTACTGTGGGAGTGCAAAGACAGCAAAGTGCCGACCGGCGTGAGCTTAAGTGCAAATCCATCAAAATTAAATTCTCCAGCACACCAAAGTCATCTGTGGTTGACTGTAGCATATCCATCCATTCACAACATTTCAAATTCTGCTAAAAAAAAAAAAAAATCTAATTCGATATTATATAAATATAATCCAGCCATGAATAAATAAATAAGGCTTCAAGTGTAATTCCTCATTTAACTCTTGCAGCCTGAGACACCACCCTGATGAAGGCAAGACAGCCACCAAAAAAGTTTGGTGAATATTTATCTACTCACTACTCACTCAAAGATGACTGGCATGTAATAAAAGTCCCCTCTAACTACTTCTTAGACAATAAAAGCACAAATAATGAAATAATAAATAGGGCATCTTTAGATCTGTAATACACAAGATTGCTTCCATACTGATTTAAAATGAATGAATTGATGTGGTGGCGATCAGCAGACGATGAGGGGGTCAATACCAAAGAACCTAGAGAGCAGAGAGCGGATTTAAAAAAGAGCATCATGGATTCAGCTTGTGAGGAGACTTCCTTGCCTTTGGCTTTACATTGAAAAGGAGACGTTCAAATGGTCAGCGAACACAGCAGTCTTCATCAGTGATGCTCTTTTTGATTGCTTTACATAGCCGGTCAGACTTTGCTGGTAGATTTGTTCCGCTCCAGCTCCTCCGCTGGGTCTCTCTCCCCTGCTGTCTGTGTGTGGGGAGACGGGTCCTTTAGCTCGGCGCACGGAATTGCTTTAATTTCACCTGGTGCATATTTCTGTGCAGTCGGCTGTTATGGTACAAATTAGGCAAGGTCAGCTTGAGCCGTTGCCATGGAGACAGGGTTACAACAAGGGAGGCTTTGTTATTGCCTTGTATCTAAAATGTATGTGTGTGTGTCGGTGTGTGTGTGTGTGTGATGTTTGTGGACACGAGGAATAGAACAGATCTCACCCACATATCAGATCCAGCAATTTACCCACAAACGGAGCCTCGGCCTTCTTTCCACATCACTTATCCACCCTGTGCAAGTCGCTCTTCCTCACTCCTACTATTTTAACGAGTCTATTGTTTTACTGCATTTCAGACTTGAAGTGATTCAGTGCACCAAAATTCGCCCCTTTCTCTCATCATTTTCTCCGAACATGCTCCAAACTTCACTCTAGCTGTCTGCGCTTCATGTAATCCACCTCCTAAAACAGAAGACAAGACATTCTGCAGAGAAAAAAAATCTCCCTTCTGTGCTTTTTCCTCTGTGTGTGTGTGTGTGTGTGTGTGTGTGTGTGTGTGTGTGTGTTTTATCCTCTTGTCATTCTCTCTGTCCAACTATTCCTTCTTGAGCTCTCAGAGGAGGAGACAGCGCAGGGGACAGGCTTGTCCTCACTCCAACACCCACAAAAGGGCTTCGATGCTCAGGTGGGAGGACTGAGCACTCTGACTGGCTGCCACCCTGGCTCCTGGCTCCGAGTGGCTCATCTCGGGCCAGAACTGCAAACACAACAGGAAAAAAAAAAGAGGGAAAAGAAAAAGAGAGAGCATAAAGGAAGAGATAGTCAGAGAGAAAGACGGAGAGAAAAGCTGCTGGGCTGTTATTCGTTGATTGGGAGCCCATTCCTGTGGTGGAGCCATCTGCCGAGGGAAGGAGAGCGACAGAGTGCAGTGCAAACACTGAGGCAGGATCCACTCTGGTTCCATTTTTACTACTGGGAATTTTGGTTTTACAAGTTGCAGGTGAAACCACTGAACGCCTCGCAGAACCCATACAGTCTAAGCATTCGTATGATCAGAAAAATAGAAATTCCTGCACAGTGCAATGCAACCCAACAGAACAGCACTGCATTGAGTCTTACCTATGGGAAACTGATTGTGTTCAACTGTTGCTGAGACTGTTAGAGAGGATAAGACCGAACTCTGTGGTACTTCTACAGGCTGAGTTAGCGGCCGTGTTGGTGGACAGCATTAAAGTGACAGATGGATTTTGTGCCCACATGGGGGAACACGGATCATACCTAAATGCTGAAAGTGCTCCTTAAGCTGCCAGTATGCCTCTTCAGAAGTGCTTGTCGGCTGAATAGCTTCGGGCATAAGTCTTAGTCGTAATTACCTTACTTCCACCGTGCCAAAACCTTAAAGACAGACAGTTTGAAAATTTGATTGGTACAGCAAACACAAGAAAACAGACACACACATGAATAACATGTAAATAACTTCATCAAATACAATTTCAAATGAAACCCAAATGCTCCAAAAACACCTGTTTTGGACATTCCACAGGTGAACAGGTTCATTGGTAACATCATCGAAATGTTCAGTTGGTCACAAGCGAGCATGGAGCGAGGTTCACCACTGTGTGAACACATGATTGGATAAAGGATATTACTACCACCGCATCCTCACACAAGCACCGGTGGCACTCAAGCAGAATAAACGTTTTGCCTTATGGAAATCCAGGTAGCTCAAAAATATGTGAAAATAGTTTCAAAGTATTGTGTTATTAACCATTGCCATGTTAGCTTGCTGTCAGTGCATTGCCACCATCTGCTACTACATTCGCTGGTTGCAATGAGGCAGATAGATGACAGACACCACATCCACCATTGGATTTCATGGGGAACTGTACATAAATGATGACAGTTGGAGTGCTGGGTATTAAAGTACACATTAGGTGGTTGGTGATAAACCTTGCTGCAATTCAAATATTGAATTAAAGTTTTAAAAATTTTGGCACGAAAAATGAATCATCCTGGATTTCCAACTGCATAAGAAACAAACTGCTGCAGTTTGAGTATTTCTGCAACACCAAAAGTCTGTACGTGAAGTGCCCGTGAGGATAGTATCACTACATCACCCATAACCTTATTAAGAAAACACTCAAAGACGGAATATTAATGCTACAGCTGTTCAAGGAGCAATGCAGTAGGCGCTAGCTAAGCACAAACGAGAGACGCCTTCAGGGGAAATTATATTCCCCCGTCAGAACATGACTGACAGCTGACATAAGCTGCGAGTGTGTGTTGGGGTTTAGATCATTAATCAGACAGCACGCTGACAGCACTGATGAATTGCCTTCACTGCTGCATAATCTGCACGCTGCTTTCCCTCTCGACCTTCGCTGGAGATTGACTGTGTGGATGAGAAGAAAGAGTAAAAGTGAAGAAAGGAGGAGACTATCTATCTCCATTATCCCTTTTCACCCCGGTTATTTAGCATCACATCAGCCTCACTCCCTCCATCTCTCCGCTAGTTTGCCGCTCTATCACTTTTTCATTTCCCCTGTCTTTTCAGCTCACCATCTTCCTGTTGTTTCCTCCCTGTTTTTTCCACTAGCTGCAACTCTTACCCTGGGGGAAATATTGCTTTTCCTAATGACATGTACAGATTGTGTGTTGCAGAGAGAATGGGATGCTAATGTTGCCCGAGCGTGACACTGTTCCCAGAGTTCCTCCTTGCTCGCTGGTGAACGAGCATGCCATAACAGGCACTGCATGCTTAAAGAAATGCTCTGCACTGCTGAGGCTTTCCTTGAAAAATAGGTACATACTGCCTCCTGCTGTTCAGTAATGCAACGAAATGTCTCTGCAGCATATGGACGCCTAAAGCAGGATTCAACACTATAAAGTGCAGTCTTCGTATATGATAGAGAGCAGAAAACCAAATTCAGCTCAGCAGTCCCACCCGCAGCATGATTCCAGCTCATAATGATGCATATCTGCTGCCTGATGCCAATCTGGCTCCCCAAATGAGCACTGTGTCTGGTTCTCAAACCGGGGCCTCCTCTGCATGGGTCATTGTTCCATATTTCAGCTTCTGTTCCAGGAGTTAACAGACCATCTGAAGCCCACCTGTCACTTTGGTGTTGTGGGACAGGAAGGGAGGAGGGGGGCGCCTTTGTGTTTTCACGCCAAGTGAATCCGGGGGGCTGAGAGGTTCCGGGGACGACTCGGCGCCAGACCGAGCAGTCACAAGAGAGAGAGAACGAGAGGAGCAGAGGTCACAGCTGGGCCAGTCCACCTGCACAATCAAGCATGGTTATGTGCAGTTAACGGATAATTTGCCTGTGGGGTACACAAACACCCAAAGCTATTTATTTTTCAAACACTAACCGAACTCTATTGAGACCATGTAAAGCTTGTATTTCCCCACTGACAATGGGAATAATGGGGCAAAACAAAAATGTGCCAAAGGACAAGAAGCACTTTTCATTTCAAGGCTTTTGAGCAGAAGAAGAGGAGCTGAAATCATGCATAGTGATCACAACTGCTGCTGCTGTAAACTGGTCACTTAATGGCACAGATTTCAAACAGTATACACAGACAAGCTGTGCAGTTGTACCATCTATGATAATGATAATAATACTGTCTATAACAAAACTCAGTTCTGTTTTGCTTGCTAAATGACCCATTCTGTTGCTCCCTTGACTGCTTAAGATTGACATTTTGCTCGAGGCTGATTAATCTATAACACCATGTTGGCTCCTCATAACATGAAGAGGGACAATTTAAAAGGGTTTTCTGCAGCTTTCCTCTCTTTACTTCAGTCTGTGGTGAATCTGCAGGGTGTGGGTTGTACACTAACCTGGGTGCTCAGGACAGTGGCTATTAAACACACTCAGACTCCACAGGCATGTGATTAGGAAAGGTCAGCACCAAGGAAAAACACCAGGCCTGGTATGTGGGCAGTGTTAGGGGCTTGTACTGTACAGGTGGGATTCAAGGGAGGCAACTTTCAGTGTGAGATGAACATTGTTAACTGTACCTTAATGATAGCCCTGTGACCACTGGTATTAAAGTTTTGGATATCACAGAGGCCAACAACAACCTAATGGTCCTGAATGAACCAGTAATAAGGTGATGCTATCCCCCATGATAGTCTTGACATTACTGTTTGTACACCCTGAAGTATGACAAAGCTTACAAATAAGACTTAATGGGAAATAGAAATGTTTGAAGCTGAAGCCAATTCAGTGGTACCCTTTGACTTTTTCTGCAAGACAAGCACACTCAAGTCAGTGTCAAGCATAAATGAGCAAGACGCTTTTGCCACTGCTGATTAATGAAAACGCTCAATTATGTCCTACAAGGCAGGTGGCTTGCAGCCACGATACCTTTCACAACTGGCATCCAGGTCTCACTTGGCAGTAACCTGACATTTGTGCAGCGTGTTCTCACCCAATTACAAGAGTGGAATAGCAGGCGAGCTGGAGGGGTGAATTTTGGTGGTGTGGATATCCAGGCACTTTCTTAGTGATTCCCAATCTCCCATTCACTGTGCAAACCTAACCTTTTGTACCGGTAGACAGTCCCCAGTGGTGGAAAAAACCAACAACGAAGCATTAACAAGTTTTTATTATTTATTCAGCGAGACAACATGGACATTAAAAGCAGAACAAAATTAAACAAATCTTCAGTCTTCAAAATCTTTTGATCAAAATGAAATCAGGATATTTTACAGTAAGGGGGTACGAGCAATCAATGTGAGCTCTAAGTGGAGGAGAAAAGAGACACGCCCTGTCACGGGGACGAACATTGTACATACGCATTCAACTGACTTTTTAAAAAGAAGGTCAGGAAGTGAAGTGGAACCTGACAAACCAAAACAAACCACAAGCACGGTTTTTATTTCATTTTCACTAAATGCCAAAAAACAAGGAGGATGTGTAAAGATTTCCAAAGTAAGAACACAAAAACCCATTAATGAGTCGAGGTTTGGTATTTAAAGTGATGCCGGGCTGACATCTCGACCAAGAAGTACATCAGATGAACCACAACTACCCTCATCCAGCCAAAAGATAGACAGGTAATGGAACATGAAAATCAATGTATTTATCTTCCTCTCTCTCTCTCTCTCTCCTCATTTACATGTTTTAAACAAGCCACTACACATTTGTGGTTCACCTTGTTTTTAAGCAGCGAAGTGTCAGGTTCAGGGTGAGGATGGGTGCGCTCTTCGGCTTCTTCCTCCACCAGATATCCCAGCTGCCCCTGTCGAGCAAGAACGTTCACAAAATGTAATGTTAGCAAAGGTCCCACAACAAGTACTTGTGGCAACAATACTATTTTCTAAAGAAATCAGTCAAACATATCCTTCAATTTAGCCACAGAGGAAAGTGTAGATCATAAACAGGAGACACTGTTAATAATGCACAAATATTATCCTCATATACTTGCACAATAGTGTAATTTAGCCAGAATATCCTGATTTTTTTGGACATATTTGTCAGATTATTTTTAACTGATACTGTTTTGATCAGAAGTTGCATTTAAGATCAGTCTAAGACAAGGCCACAAGGTTTGGTCACTACCTTAGACCATCTTTTAAAATCAGTGACAAACCTGTTTGGTATTCCTTACGCCAATGCCGAAGTGCACATATTTCATTTTTTAGGAGATTTGATGACCAATTAAGGATAGAGACGAACACAGTATCCTACAAACTGATCAAATGTGACGTTAAAAATATCCTAAGACACAAATACACACACCTTTAGCTGTTGGCGTAGGTGTATCAAGCAGGCTGTTTGTGCATCTCAGCAGTTAAAAAATGTGTCTCTGACATTTCTACAGAATGACTTTTTTCCCCAAACATATTTGAAAGTTAACAAATACAAAAAAAAGAAAGAAAGAAAGAAACACAATAAAAAAATATACACAGTCAAGCTTTCAAGTTCATGTTCTGGAGAAGTACAGAATTGTTTTTCTGACAGGCAACAGCATTCAGAAATGGATGTGGGTAGAGAAAGGAGTACCTGGGGTGAGTACCTGCACAGTTTGACAGTCAGAGAGTATCCATGATTTTTAATTTGCCCTTTTCTCATGTGGTCTCGCTCACAACACCAACGCTGTGTGAGGTATGGAAGTCAGCTGCAATTCATTCGATAAACCCTACCCTCCAGTTAGTTAGTTACGTAAGGCCCCCGGTGCTATAACACCCCCCAAACACACACTGCATGGCATCATCAGGCACAGTAAGCTGGACAACAAATCCATGGCATTTGAGTTATGCTTCAAATAAATGGCTTGCTTTTTTCACATGAAAGTATGTCTGTGTGTTTACATGTGAGCAGGAGAAATCCCCACGATGGACATACAAACACACAGTGGCTGAATTGTCTCCCTGTATGGAGTGTAATATCTCAGCAAATCAATACTATTACATTTTCCTACGTCAAAGTAAAATCAATAAAATAAATAAATACAAACAGGTAAATACAGGTAGGAAAATTTGATTGGACTGGTTAATATTTCGTCTGCCATTTTGTCCACAGAGACAAATATACATCTATAAGTATCAAAAACCGATACAAAACGAGGTGTACCTCCGGGCATGTTTGCTCAGGGCTACACTGGCCTTTCCCTCTTGGCTTTGTGTGAATGTTTTCTACCTTCTTCTCATTCATCGGGCCTAGTCCTTCATCTTCAGTGCATACTTATGATGCACTATTCGAAAACAGGATAAAGATATATGCATATAGTACATAAGACAAAATCATAAGCATTGAACTGAACATAAACAGGGTGGGAGAGGTTGGGTGAGAGGGTGGGTAGGGGAGATGGGGGTGGGGGTTGGGTGGTTGTAGGGTTGAGAGCCAGGGGGGAGCAAGGAGGAGGACGCACTTACCTGAGCCTGATCTGAGGTCCTATCAGATCAGTTTTAATTGGACTGAGTGTCACCTTCAGAATGGAGGAGCTCTTGCTGGCCGTTAAGCAGCGGGGAGGAGGCAGAGGCAGCCGCCTCTGTCTCCATCGGTTCCGCTTCTGACGAAGCCTTGATGGAAGCTGCATCGCCGTCAGAGTGCTTGTCTTTCTTAGAGCTATTCCTCTCCTCGGTCGTCTTACGGTCTGGGAACACATAAATATGTCCACACATCAATCAAAAAGTAATAACGTCTGTCCTGTGTACAGTAACATTTCTGGTGCTGTCTATTAGAAATCGGCACACTCTCGGAGACAAAGACGCAGCACCTAATGGCTAACAGAGGAAGGTTATATGTAGCACAAATCCATTTTCAAGTACTCACCTTTGTCCTTTGATGACCGTTCTCTGTCCCGGTCTCTGTCTCTGTCCCTGTCCTTGCTGCGGCTGCGGTGGCGGTGAGATTTACGCTCTGAGCTGCGTGACCTCCTCCGGTCACGACTGCGGGAGCGACGCTTTCTGTCAGAGCGCTCACGGCTGCGCCTCCTCTCCCTCTCCCTGTCCCTGTCCCTCTCCCTGTCCCTGTCCCTGTCCCGGCTCCTATAGACAGTAATTCAGACAACAAAAGAAAGGTGTTAAGAATAAACATTATGCGGTTTAATCACGTCTTTTTATGCAGTAGCAGACAAAGTGATTTTGGGTCAAGTGGTCCACGTTTTTGTTTTTTTATGTTTTATATTTTTTTCAACATCCAGTGGAGG
This sequence comes from Chaetodon auriga, assembly GCF_051107435.1. Lineage (NCBI taxonomy): Eukaryota > Metazoa > Chordata > Actinopteri > Chaetodontiformes > Chaetodontidae > Chaetodon > Chaetodon auriga. Next base: position 13,021,985 of record NC_135089.1, on the reverse strand, counting down.
AATATCAAACATAGAAGGCGTACATATGACTAAATGTCCAGGACCCCCCCCCCCCCCACACACTCCTCACTACTGGAAACCCAACAATTAAAATGTCAAACAAAAAGAAAATTCTCTATTAGGGCATTCAAGTGAAATTTTGATAACATTCATCATTATAATTAGTACTGTCAACAGTGGTCAACATACTTCACTGTTTGTGGATGAACACACCCCACACAACAAATGCAGTTAAAAATTATCTTTTGTCAGAAGAAAAAAAAAAAAGAATCATCAATCATCATCATCATCAAGATTCATTGACCAACTGGCCAAAAATGCAGGTTAATAATCACAACACAATAACAAGCATGTGTTTTCTTTTTTTTAGACCGCAGTTCAAACAGTAATAGCAACTCTTATGTGTTGTTGTGAATGTGGACTGAAAGGGTGTCCTTAAATCACTACAGAAGGAGGCAACAGTGCTTTGCCTTTTTACGTTAAAAGAACGCCAAGAATATTGTGGTCAAAGACAATTGAAGAAATCAGCCATACCTGCTGCGTTTGCGTTCCCTCTCTCTCTCCTTGTCTCTGCTCCTGGACCTCCGCCGATCACGGGATCTGCTGCGTTTCCTGTCTGACGCTCGGCTGGAGTGGCGGCTGTTGGAGTGGCTCCGGCGTGCCCTCCTGTCCCTGTCCCTGTCCCTGTCCCTCTCCCTGTCTCTGTCTCTGTCCCGTTCTCTGTCTCTCTCACGCTCTCGCTCCCTCTCCCGTTCCCTCTCTTTCTCGCGTTCTTTCTCTCTTTCCTTCTCCTTCTCTTCCTCCTCTTTACGCTTTTTCTCCCGTTCCTCCCTCTCACGCTCGCGGTCTTCTCTGTCCCTCTTGAGTGCTGGGTTTTCACCTTGGGGGTCTTCTGAGCGGCGACGTAGCTTCTCCTAAGATTAAATGAGCAAATGCCCGTATGTTAAACATGAAAGTAAAACAGTACATTTTAAACCTGAATCCATACCAAACAGTCCAGGTTGGCTATAAATTTCATCAGTTCGTTGGGTCTATGTAATGATGCATGACACACACTGTGGCAACGTTTCCAAAGGTGGGGGCAGTAAGCCGGCCAATGCTTGGCTCACTCACATGATGAATTCCAGAAAATGACGCTGCCTGCTGTGTCTCTGGGGTACATGTTTGAAAAACAGCTGAGGCAGAGACTAATACATACAGTGGAGAAACACGGCCGCCGATGAAGCTATATCCACCACAAAACTGAGATACAGCAAACAGAGGGCATTTCTGTAACTGTGTGTCTGTCAAAACGGACACAAATCTGTTGGAGATGACAAATTTAGCATACACAAATTAGCTGAAATTAGGTCAATGAGATGTTGGGGGGGTGACGTAACTTCATGCCATTAGTCAGTCTAAAGTGAATCCTTTATTTCTTCACAACAGAGCCTCGAGCAATATCTGATTAAATACACATATATTCTAAGTGCACAGCTGCATCCCCAGTGTCCATTTATTTGGTTATGTGGTTAGTGTAATCGGTTTATGTTTGGTGTAAGTTTAAATGAGATGTACAATTCAGCGACTTGGATGAAATATAACTATGATTTTGTTATTTTTGCTGTGGTTGCAGATTGTCCAAAAAGAGACAATTTCTGATTTTACAGTTTCTGGCGGTGATAAATGATGTCATCAAATAAAAATACAGATCACCTATTTGACATAATATTTTTCTATTTTTAAGAATTTGCTTTTCCAATTGCTAATTAACTGAGAGCTCTTTCTTCAGTTGAAGTATTTCTCAATAAGAACCTCAAAACTGCTTCTGTGCTTCCTTGTTCTGGTGCAGCAGGGATCCTATAACTGATACTGCACAACTCATGCATACTGCATCTCCTCTCTTCTTTGTGTCAGGTGATGCTGTTACCTTGAGCTCCTCTACAGTGGATTTGATCTTGGCGTAGCCCATATGCTGCTTGCCCATCAAATGGTCATCCACTCGAGACTGTGCATCACCAACGATGAGGAAGGCTCCACACACCTCACACACCTCCATCTGTTTCTCCTGGGCGGCAAAGCTCTCGATTGTCTAGATAAAAAGCAGGAATCAGTTACATCATGAAGAAATGATGTAATAAGCAATAGAGTTCTGCTTTACAGGATAAAGGCTCATTTAATTATCCATCCAATATACTTTTAGGGAAATTCATGAAACCACTTTAACAGGATGGCCGTTGTTGGCTCTAGTGAAGAGTAACTTTTCGCTGGCCATGATGAATGCCGGGGGGGCAGGGGGAATTGTTTTCATTCCAAGTTTAGTCTGATTTATTTTCAAGAAATGAAACATGTTTGTACAACAACAGACAGCATTACATGAGCAGCACTTGTAGGCCGATTAGCCTGGAGTTAGCTGACTCACCGAGGGGGTGGAGCTGAGCAGCTCCCTCTCCTCCTTCAGCTGTTCCACCAGCTTCATCATTCCCTGGGCCTCCTCCACACGACCCTCTGACCCCAGCTCCTCAATCTAAGCAGAAGCAAAACAGAGACAAGTCGTTTTATCAAAATGCAATAACGCTGCCAAGAAAATTTCTGAGGAATTAATGGGAACAGAAGATCATATCATGCAATATAACTTAATGATAAGAGATTTTCCAAGGTTGTTATTCCAGGTGTGATGTAATCAGGGAAAATATTGTAACAGATGTTCAAAGTACACTGCTCCCTTGTTCCAGTATCTTCCAAATTACCAAGACTTTTTGCACTTCTAGTATATATTAATTACAAACCTGTACAACCAGGTCTTCGATCTTCTCTGTTAAAACCTGAACCTTCTCCTCATTCTTTCCTGATGGGCCGGGACCCTGCAAAAACAAACACACTGTGATGTAAGAGGAAGAGGAAGAAGTTTTTGTGACCACTGAGACCATGTGCAGAGATGAGCATGGGTTAGAGAACAATGTTGCAAAACCAAGCACGAACCCCTGCATTCTGCTGAGCCTGAGAAAGTGCAAGCCGGGCATGCCCTCTACGAATGCGCCGCTCCACCTCTGCCAGGAGAGACTGCAGGTAGCGCAGGAAGTCTCGCTCATAGCCCTCCTTCATGAACCGGGAGCTTTTCTCGTACCTGGACACAATGAGATTGAAAGCATTTATTGGATAGGATTTTCAAGACATGCAGAAATTATGATTAAAAACAGGAACAGGAACTTACGTTATCCTTAGATTTTCATCATGGATTTTCTCACAGGGGCCTGCAAAACAGTATTAATGGTATACCATCATCAAATATAACAGATGCATCTATCAGACAATGCTGTATAAAAACACAGTCAAATAAATCTACAAGTTCTTGGCTTACCTAAGTCAGAGCGGGTGTTTGTAAAAAGCTCTGCTGGGCAGAAGCCACATAGATAGTATCGGCATACCTAAATGGAGAAAGGGAAGTTTCATCAGTAACGTTATTTTTCTTCAAATCTCTCTAAACTTATTGACAATGGATTTATATGTAAATTATGCTAACTAGGGACAAATTAGCCTTAGCCATTCAATACCACCGTGAATTTAATACTAACGTATTTTTCGTACGTCCGTTTCAAGTTATCATTTAAGATGAACGTTAGCTCCAGCGACCAGAGAAGTCTATAGCGCTCGTAATAACTTAAATGGTACCTACGACTCAGAGCTATCGCTAGCAGCAGAGTTAGAACATAGCGGTAAAACCACAACGTTTCAATGGTTAGCATAGCCAATGTATTACCATTAGCATAGTTTGCTAATTTTCCCACCACGCGTGCCCACGCAACACTCAAAATAACAGTTAGCGTTTATCAGTTCCTCACGTTATCGTTAAAATCTGGATTAATGGGCTACAGGAAATAATTCAGTTAACTCCCACATTCTACATTCTATTGTTTCATGCATTTTAGCTAGCCAACGTTACATTGTCTTACAAAACTAGCTAGGCTAACATTAGCTAGAAGGCTAACTTACGCTCTCGTCGTCCCATCGCACGTTAGATCGTTTTTCGTCGGGGGCCAAGTTTCTATCTCGGCCCATTAACTCATCGAGTAGCTGGGCTGCGGATAGCATTTTGCCTACAAGAATGTAGCCTTGATTTGAAGTACGACGATATCCCCTGAAGGGTAAGCTAAAGTACTTCTAATCAAAATGGCAGACGCAGTAACAACAACGCCCGTTTATGGTTCGACCACAACCAGTTAAGCGGCAGCGCCTTCAGCCTCTGAACCGGAAGTACAAGTTTGACAATAACGTGGACTTTCATATTAACCATATGGACTTTGAGCTTCAGTTATGCATAACTAGAAATGTTAATATTTACAAGGCTTAGCTCAATTCTTTGCTCCCAGTAAAGTCCACAATTCTGTTCATTTCTTGAAGGAACTGCTCATAATTCATAGCGATATCATAAACACACACACGCACACATAAATTTTAGCAGTAACGACCGACGCGTAGCAATTTACTTGTTTTATTTTGGAAGATTTCACAGGAAGCAAAAGGATCATATTGTATCTGCTTTGACGGGTGACTGGTGGAGCGTGATACGGCGTGTAAATGTAAATGATAAATGTAAATCATTATTTCTCTCTGGTGGTCAACTGTCGACTGTCGTGGGACCCATACACCGTGCAGGGCGACTAATTTGACTGCTTGAACGTCTTGCTAAGTTCCACAGTGTGGCCACTTGGGGGCGATAAACACGGTACAAGTAAATCTGCCTTGACGCTGGGTTGAGATTGCAGTAGTGTATTTAGAATCATGAGTTTTATTGCCCCCCAGTGCCCACAGTCGGAAAATGCACTAGTGCAATGTGGCGCTTGTGTTTTTTGTAAACATTTTGGGCTTTTTTTTAAGACAATGAGACAAATCGACAAAAAAAAGAGTCGACAGGTAAACTCCGACACTTTGCAAAAATATTAGAACACTTCATCTTCACACTGCCCTCCAGTGGTCAAAATGAAGAAATGCAACACGCTGAAATAATGGCAATACACGCTGAATGTAAATATCAGTAAAATCGTTATTCATGTCAATAAGTCCAACATGATTATTACAAATAAAAGCATTAGTATTGGTTATAATTAATAAACGTTTGTTTTAACAATTTAACTGTTCTAATGTAGTGACCAGTGAAGGAAAAACTAGATTTCAGTGTTAAGGCAGACATAGCAACAAACATCACTTCCGGTTATTACTTTAAAAATAAACTAACAAAAAACTGAAGCAATCAGCATCGACTCAACAGTAGTGTAATTATACAAACATCTATATACTTTTTAGTTTCCATTACGTTTCCGGGTTCTTATGTATTGACCATAAATCTATCACCCAGCAATTTGAAATGTGGAAATTTGAATGATCAACTGGTTGCCTGGCTGCTGATAACTATGCAACACGTGCGTGTGTGTGTATGCGTGCGTGCGTTAATAACACTGCTTTCCCTTTTATGTCTCAGTTATATATATCTAATGACGAGAACTGCACTCGTAGCTCTACATAACGTGAAGTGGCAGCAAAACTCGGCAACTCCTCAGAGAGGAACTAACATTTGTGCTCACTGTTGTTACATCTAAACATGCCCCCCGATGAGGCGGTGGTGTTTCCTCCAGCCCGCTGATGGAGCTCTGACACCACTGACTGATTGAATGAGCCCTGGCGGCGGTGCTATAACGTGAACAAACAACAGGAATAAATGCCGGGGACGGAGCCTGAAGCGTAACTGCTAAAGACTCCGAACATCGACGCGAAGTTGCATTAGCTGAAGCGATTAGCCACCACAGGCTAACACCAAAGACTGCTAGCATCTCGCTAAGCTAGCCCATAGGTACGATTAGCCGGGTAGCTAATGTTAGCTTGCAAGTCTATTTATAGTGGACCAGTGTGCCATCAAGAGGAAATCGTTAGGATATTAGCATTGACAGCTTAATCCGAGAGGCTTTTGTGTGTCCTATGATCTCGCAGCGCTAGTTTCTGGTACCAAAATGTCCACCACTTCGTTGGATAAAGAATTACAGGAGCGCCTGAGAGAGGCGTCTGCCATCGGGGATATCGACGAAGTGCGGACATTAGTGGAGAGCGGAGTGAATGTGAATTCACAGAACGAAATAAATGGATGGTGAGTGTTCGGACGAAGACGTACGGGTCGTCACTCGTCAAACGGAAGTCGACAGGTGTCTGTTTGCTGCACAGATTTGTAAATACTGAATGTTTGGCGACTGTGGAAAAGTTCAGCGCAGCTAAGTGCTGCAGGGATTAAAAGTGCTCAGTGTTATCTTATTAGAAAGGTCGAGGCTGGTTAATCAGGCAGACCTGACACTTCATCCAGCACTGTGGAGATGAAAGCTGTGACTTTGTGTTGCCACAGATAGAGTTTATACAGTTGAATAACATAATGCTAACATGTAGCCACAGATGTAATGAATCCTGTCAGCACAACAGCGAAGTACGCAGCTTAACTTAGACCGTCCTGTCTGTGCCTGATGTACGCTTGTTTGATTCATGCTCTAGTTTATTCTGATTTTACAAGTCTCAGGTAATAATAGTGCATGACTTTCATTCTACAAGCCAGAGGCACACGATCACAGGTGCTATTTGACTCCATGAGGAAGTTCATGAGGCAGCTTGTGTGATGATGATGATGATGATAATGAAGAAATGTAATTTCTAAATGATCTCCAACGTGGACCGTCTTAGAAATGTCAAGTTAAATTGAATCAGTATATGTTTTGGTTCATTAAACTGTGCTCTCTCTCCAATGATCCCACCAGGACATGCCTTCACTGGGCATGCAAGAGGAACCACAAGCACATAGTGTCCTACTTACTCAGCTGTGGAGCAGACAAAGAAATCCTCACCGCTAAGGATGAGTTCGCCTCACAGCTCACATCCAAGCCAGAGATCAAACGACTTTTGGGAGGTAAACTACACATTTGTTACTCTCTTGTTCCCTGCTTCTATCACATTGTTAGTCTTTGGTTGTTACTAACGTGTGAAACATCTGTTGCATACTTCAACATGTAACATACGGGTCTTAACCTTTGTTGTTTTTAAGGAAATAATTCTTTTTCTATGCACATTATTTCTGCAGTTGAAGTGGAGGAAGTGCCTGAAGTCAAAGAGCCAGAGCTGCCAATCATTCCCAACTACCTGTCTAACCCGCCCTTCATGTACTCTAAGATGGATAACAAGTCAGAGGCCGTCCTGACCCAGCACCTTACACAGAATGGTTCAGGAGGACACGACGAGGACACACACAGCGATTCAGCCTCCCTTTCTCCAACACACGAGCCTCAGAAATCACAGAGCCTGGTCTCGGACGACCCCACTCCTCCCCCAAACCCCACCACCCACAGCCAAGCCCAGGCTGGGGAATTCATTCCTGTGACTGGGCAAAATGGTGTGTCACCCAGCCCGGCCTCATCCCTCAGCCACGCTGTTGTTAACTGCACGGTGCCCATGGACCTGTCAGTGGAGCCACACCTCGTTAACCATGCTGACTACCCGCATGCGGTGGCACACAATGGCACTATGTGCTCGCCTCCGTTGCCCTCGCCCAGCCCCAGCTTGGCCAGCAGCAGTGGGAGCCAGGTCCAGGCCCCGGTGGCTAACCCAGCGATGAGCAGGCAGCAGTCTATCCCACAGCAGCTGGGCTACAGCCAAACTGGTGGGCCCATGCCAGCCTTCCAGCCTTTCTTCTTCACCAGCACCTTCCCTGTCAACGTGCAAGGTGAGAGAGTAATCAGGTGTTTTATTAGGTCTAAAACCCTCATCCATCCACACACACAAACATATATCAGCTGCATTGGGCTTTTTGAACAACCTCCAACAGTCTGTGTCCATCACCTTATTAAAAAAAGGCATCACTCTGCTCCATCTCTCTAGAGTTGGTGCTGAAGGTGCGTATCCAGAACCCCAACGCTCGGGAGAACGACTTCATTGAGGTGGAGCTGGACCGCCAGGAGCTCACCTATCGGTCCCTCCTGAGGGTCTGTTGCCGTGAGTTAGATATCAGCACCGAGCACGTGGAGAAGATCCGCAAGCTGCCCAACACCATGCTGAGGAAGGTAGGAGAAAGAAGGCCCGCACAGTGCACGCAAGGTCGCTGTGTCGTCCAGTGTCATGTGCACACAAGGCAGCAATCAGTGAACTATGTTACAGCCACTTACACATACAAATGCACACAATGTATATATTTCCTGTGTGAGTATTCATTCAGACGTGAGGGTTTCAAACTGCACGGCACACAGAGAGAAAGACGGTGAGGCGAAGATGCGGTGAAAGGCAATTATGATACTTTAGAACGTCAGCGTACCCTAATTATACTTCTTCTCTGAGTCATAACTACAAACACCACAAATCTGAGCACGCAGACACGGTGCACGTATTTTTAGATTCTGTGGGACGAGAACCTTCTGAGGACATCATTACTGACGTTTTCTTCAGCATCAGAGGGCTGCAGGGACAGCTGTCTGTACATCCACGTGGACATTAAAAACACAAACTATTGATAGCTAATTGATGTTGCCAATTTGCAGAAATGTGAGCAAAAATAGTCTAAAAAAAACAGGACTCGAGCTGTAGTGAGAGCCGCTCCTCCACTTGCACGTCAGACACATTCCACTTTTTGTGTTCAGCGGAAGAGAGTTTGTGATCAGAGTATGCTGACGTGCCCGTCGTCACAATGCCGCCTGTCCTCCCGTTTTCTTACTAATATATCGAAACAGTTTTGCTCCTCAGCTGCTCGGTCAGTGTCTGACTCATGTCTGACACCGTCCCAAACTCTCTAATTAGGTTGTTTGTGAGTCACTTCCCACTGAAACCTCCCCGAGCCCCTGCATGCTCTATGTTTGTGTCGTTGCCCGTTCCCTCTGACAAATAATGACACACAGGTCCCGTTCCTGTTGAAAATAATAGTGAAACGGATGCTCATATTGGTTATATTTTCACTTTTCTGACATTTTCTAGACCAAATGTTTCTGAATGTTCGGTCATGTTTCTGTCATTATCTAAATGTGATTTTTTTCTTTCCTGTGCAGGACAAGGACGTGGCTCGGCTGCAGGACTTTCAGGAGCTGGAGGTCGTGCTGGAGAAAGCGGAGGGCCTGTCCCTTTTCTCGGGGGCCGGGGGCCTAACAGACAGACCCTGCTACAACATGAAGGCCTCCCGCCTCACCTACTAGAGCGACCGCAGAGGCCGGGCTCTCCCCGCTTACGATGGGCTTCTGTAGCTAGCCTCAAGCAACCGTAACTAGTTGCCCGCCCAGTAACTTGTTCCAGCTTTTTCCGGCTTTGGTGTTTCGCCAATTTCCTGACTGGGATTTGTTTTCTCAAGTTCTGTAGCTATTGTCCTCCCCCTGTCCTCCTCTGGCCCTCCTGCCGCTTTAGTGCACCCAACCAGTTCTAAGCGATTACTGATGCATGGTGTCCTCGATGGAGTGCGAAAGCATTCGGGTCCCTCTCGTCCCTCTTTATCTCTTTCTCTCCTCCCACCGCGCTTTGTGGGACAACAGAGGGAGGCATCGGCGTGTCTTCCTTACGGACTGGACTTGAATGGGTTTCTGCAGTAGCCTTATATGGACACTTCCCTGTGCTGGCTGTGGACTGTGGTCGCAGAGGAAAATGGTCTGATAAGACCAAGAGCAGAGGGCGACAGGAAGGATTTACATAACTCTTACTGATACGGTCATCGTCAGTCCACAGAGAGGGACAAGTTGCAACACGGTGGACTTGCACACAGCAATTTCTAGTAAACTGACATATGGAGTGTTATTCTAGCTGGCACACACACTTTCATACATGCTGTAGACATAAACCTTAGTGTCTTTCTGGCAGAGGGCGTCCATTACTGGCCTAATTCTCAAGGTGGAAGTAATCTCACACCAGGTGAGACTTGGATGTTTTTGGACTAACAGCACTTTTATTTGCTAACACACACACACAGTATGCTTTAATCTACTTTGGCTCTAGGATGGGCAGGGTTGAGTATTGGTTTCCCTCCGTGTTGAAGTCATCCAGTCATACACTGTGGAAAAAAGTAATCTGTTTGAATTGTTCTCTTCAGTGTCGTTCCATGTCAGACAAAAGCTTCATTTATATCATAGAGATAAATGTGCAGCAACTTGAAAACTGACTTTTTTTTTTCTTATATAACCACTTCTGTGTGCTATCCGGTTCATAATGCTCGGAAAACTGTCGACTGTGAAGTATTTATTAATTTTTTTTTTTTGGTTTTGTTGATTCTTACTACAGAGCAACGAGGCTCCCGCTTGATCGGCAGGTCGAGCCTGCGGCGGGACATTTTCAGTTGCTGTCCTTCTGTTCAACTGTGATTAGAGTCGAAACCAAAAAACTAACCTAGCCAGCAAAGATGTTAACTGCTTGAGAAAAGAATACAGCCTTGTTAGACCCCCCCCAAACTGAAGAGGAAATGAATACGATACAGCAAAGGCCGCGATGATCTGTGTTTGTGACACTTGGTTTTCTAATTGAGTGCTTCCTTGTTCCTCCAACACTCATCCATCTGACGTGGTCGTCTTTGCGTCGCCTCACTTTAACCTTAGGCTACACATACGGCGACTAGAAATCTTTAAAAACGTACTGAAAGCAACACAGAATATATGAGGCTTCAGTTTGGTTGTCGAGGCCAGTCTAGTGCTAATATTTAATTTTTTATAAATGTATAAAACAAAGATGTTTTCTACTCGGTAGCTTAATCAGAGGTGTTGATGTCTAACTTGAACGGTGACGGACAAAAAAAATCATCCTTATAGCGCATATTAAGGATTTCGGTGGGTGGAGGCACACCCGCGCTGTGTCACATGGTAACGTTAATGCTGCTTCGTCAACACTTTAGATTTTAATTCTCAGTACTGGGCCTCGTTCATTTTAAGCAGTGCAGCAGGGCCACGACACGTGTTCTACAATCAAAACGGTTCTTACCCAGTGGTTACTGTTTACTGTTCAAATGTATACCTGAAGCTCTTACTGTATTTGTATGTTTTATGATATATTTTTTATTAATTTGTATGATTTTTTTTTTTCTTTTTTTAACCAGTTAGGCCTGTTGTGTTCGTGTCAAAACGTCTGCTGTCGTGCACGAAAGAGTTCAGCCACGGCATGGAAAAGTGCTGAGACGTTGAAGTGCAATGTGGGGGAAAGAATGTGTTTCCAGAGAGTTTCCTGTGAGAAGAAGAAGAAAAAAAAAAAAGAAGACTACCTGAGAGTGCTTAACTTATGTTCCCAACTATGTTAAATGTTTTATGAAGCGAAGGTGTGCCGCTTGTTTCAGGTGGGAGGCTGCGTCTGTGGCCTGGGCGAGTGAGATGCAGCATGTTGTCTGAAAAGGGTTTTTATGGGAGCTTCTTTGATTCTGTGGAAAGGAGGTGACTAACGTTGTATTTGTTGGGTTGCTTGTTGTTCTAGAAAAAGCAGAATACAGTTTGACTTAACCTATGCATTCAGAGTCTGATATTTTTATATACAGTACGTCCTGTGTACTTGTAGAAATAATCTTAGGCACTGTTCAAGTTGTGTTTTTTCGTTCTTGAGACCCGTATGTGTTCTTTGATAAAGCATGGTGAATTACTTGATCTCTTCCCTCTTTTTCTTTCAAACTGACCACGTGTCCTTCTAAAAGCACATTATGTCCATCTGACCACTGAGTCTATCGATGTAATGAGTATCTCTCTCACTCCTCGCTTTAAGTGAAGGGACCAGTTCCGTGTTTTGTGGCTTTTGTTGCAGGTGTGTGCCTGCATGTGTGTGTGTGTGTGTTTCAGCCAACAGCCACCAGAGGGAGCAGACGAGCAAATATTGGCTTTAGATGAACCATTAACAAGTCAAGTGAACCAGCCTTGATCCCAGCATTCAGTAATTAGTGAACGCTGATTAATCAATAATGATAACTCTTAATCAGAATTAAAGAAGAGCTGTTCGATCACATAAAGATGATTATGTTTGGGATGAATGATCTTCATTGAAGATCTTGAAAGTAATTTTACCCAGCTGCCTTTAATTAATGCCTTCATTATTGAATACCAGAAAAAACAGACAGAGTTTAAAAGTGTAGCAGAATTTAAAGACAAATTACACACACGTTGAGTACGGTCCAGCCTGCACAGTGATTCTAATAAACCTCTAAGAAATCTGATTAATCATTTTTTGGTTTGACTAAGTTTTCTAAGCCGTCAGCCAAGACATGGACGACGTGGATCAAATAATCATTGTGGTATGTGTGAATTTAGATCTCAGTATGTGTACAATGTATATTATGGTCTGAAAAAATCAGCTGGGAAAAGGCCTGTTTCTGTCTAATCACAGAAATTAAATACCTGAAAATTAGAAGCACTTCATCAAATTGATGCAAAAAAATGTATATGAATATCTGTTCACAGTGCTGTGTTCAATAGACTAACACCCAATGCACAGCTGATGAAAAACACAATATCAAGTTAGACTATTTTCCACTCAGATTCACATTTTCACTGATTGGTTTAGACTTCCTTTAAACTGTGAATTTCATGTGCATCATTGATGCTAATAAAAAGCATCTCTGGAAATGTTCCATATTCCAGAGCTCAGTATTGTTGCACCGTCCAGCTGTGGCTTTGCCTTTGGCCCGTCCGTTCACTTTTGACCTGCATTTGCACAACAAGCACGCATTGTACATTCTGTTATGAACTTAACTAACGAGACATGTTGTGATGTTCCCTTTCTGATTTAAAGAACATAAACAACGCCTAAGTTATGGTCAAACTGACACACTCGTGTGAAATCCTCAACCTCTTCAGTGAAATGAATACAATAGTGCTCATGTGGTGAGCAGATGTTCACACACTGCAGTCTGGAAGGCACGGACGTTGCGTAATCTGAGCGGGATGGTATTGAGAAAGTTAAATGTGTGTATGTGTGTGTGCAATGTAAATAAAGGGATAATAGAACAGAGCTGCAGCAGTGAATCGATTGGCTGTCAACTTGGCAACTACTCTGATTATCGATTAGTCGGTTTGAGTCATTTTTTAAGAAAACAAAGTCAAAATCTGTGCTTACTGCTTCTTAAATCTGAATATTTTTGGTTTCTTCACTCCTTTATGACAGTAAACTGAACATCTTTGGGTTGTGGACAAATCAGGACATTTGAGGACGTCATCTTGGGCTTTGGAAAACAGTGATCGACATTTTTCACCATTTTCTGACACATTAATCAAGAAAATAATCAACAATGAAAGTAATCATTACTTGCAGCCCTACAATGGAATATAAAGCAATCAGGATATATATATATATATACACACACACACAGATATATATATATATACATATAAGTACATACATTTCACTGGACACCCGTGAAGCTGCACATGTATGCTTGCATGTCAGTCCATCGGCATGTTGCGCTGTGTGTCTAGACTGAGGCTGAGGAATCAGCTTAGGGCCCTGCTGTGGCTGGACGTGTCTCTCTCCTTTGTTCTGGAGTGAGACACTCATAATAAGCTTAGTATGAACAGTCATAACACCTTCATTGTTTTGAGCCAGCTCCACCAACTTCCCAGGCCTCGGCCATGGGCGAGAGAAGCTGTGGACATGCATGGTCAAGAACCCTGTAAGAGCATTTTAGAGATGGAGGCAAAAGGCGACATTACCCACAAGTACGTGCCCTGGTCGATGTGCTTGGACTATGGCCCTTGGTACAATTTGTGCCCCTCTCTAACAGGCATAATGCACAAATCCAATATACAGAGCTACTTATTTCCTACACAAATGCATGCATGACACTGTAAAGCCACTCAGTAATTACAAACTGCGGGGCCTCGTGAGAGATTTCTGCCTCTTTTATCTGTGCTGCTGTTCATTTGGAATATGAATTAGTCATGAATCCACACTTTGTATTAAACCCACAATAGCGTGATTTGTCCCGAAGCAATGCAGGAGAAACTAATCTTACTGACCATCTCATTCTTACCTGAGCCGTGCAGGCCCACATACAGCACATCGAATGATTTAAGCCATAGCGTAACATTTGAGGAACTATGTTTATTTGCCTTCTGGCAGAGACAGAGATGAGAAGATAAATACCACCCTCATTTTCGTCTGCTCAATATTAGGCTTGAGCCAGCAGCCGGTCAGTTTAGCTTCCTGTAGCATAAAGACTGGGAACAGCGAGCCTGGTTCTGTCTGTGCAGAACAAAATCTGGCTTCTCATACTTCTAAAACTCACTAATGAACACTTTATATATCTCTTTGTTCACTTCATACAAAACCCAAAGTGCAAGAAAGACATTTTACACTTTATTTGAGTTCTGAGAGAAGTTTCTGGAGTCTCCACTGGCTGCCTGGCAGGTTTTGCAGCAGTGACACACATTTCCGCTCAGTGTTAAGTACAATCCTGTGGGCAAAGAAGCGATGGCAGAACTTCAGAAGGTTCTAGTGACACGTAGAACAGTCTGCTGCAGTGTGCCACCCTAAACAATCCATGTGACTTTGATTATGACCTGTGAAACAGACGTGGTAGCTTCCTCATGCCCTTGTTGTCGAGCCCTCTCTCTAAGCCCATGAAACACTTCTGTTTAAAGGCAACGGCTAGAGGAAGGCAAGAACTAGGCCCGATGTTCCACTAAACTCATTGAGGAAGTATTTCACCCATATGTATCTTTAAACTGAGCTTTGTTCAACAATTATTGTATCAAACAAGTTTATTAAGATTCAATTTGGCTTCGTGTCTGCAAGTTGTGAACATTATTGCACTTTTGATGTATTGGTTTTTGCTGCTTCTGTCACTGCATGCTGAAGATAACATGATTATGATATAGTATGAAAGTAGTTTACATTAGTATTAAACACAAATCTTCATATTGCGAGAAAGCAAACATGAATGAGCTGTTTTGATCTGGGCTCAGGAAGACGGCGAGGGTGCACAGAGAAGGTCAAAGTCAAGGTCTGTTTGCAGACAATACATGTGTTGAAGGCAGATAGGCTGCCGGAGCGCCCTGCGTGGGGTCCATTGTGTGACTTTATTCAATATGTGACATGCCCCGTAGCCCCGGTGTCGGCTATGCTGGGAATGCAGGGTCCTGAGGGGTGAAGGTTAGGGGTGGAGGGCCTGAGGGGGCGAGTGGGTGAGCAGACACTGAAAACACAGCTTGACTGTGTTTGTGCATTTGCAGGCAATTGAGAGCGTGCACGTGTGTGTGTGTGTGTGTGTGTGTGTGTGTGTGTCTGTGTGTGTGTGTGTGTGTGTGTGTGTGTGTGTGTGCGTGAGTGAGATGATGTACATCATCTGTGCCTCCATTTTATTTAAGCAAATCCTTCTGAATCGTTAATATTTGCAGATATATTTATATATATATTTGTACTTGTGTACTTTTTGGTGCATGTATGTGCATGAGTCTTACCAGTGTGCATGTGTGTGTCTGTGTGTTTTCAGAGAGGGCTCACAGACCAGACTAAGACTGCAGGGTTTGAACGCTGGGCCTCTCTGGGCTCAGCAGGGACTCAGTTTGGGAAGCACAGTCTCCACACACACTCACGCACACACACTCATGCACACATAAGCGCGCACACACAGGCGCGCACACACACATGCATCTTGAATTTTTGTTCTTCTAAAGATGCATCTTGACCCGCTTTTTAATGTTCACCGCCACAGAGACCACCAACCTATTTGTTTTGTTTTGATGCCCCCTTTTCTGCAACACTTCCTGGAATTGTCTCAAGGGGCCTAAACCAGTTTTTCACAGCACGATATCAAACTGTCTGTACTACTTGTGACTTCTAACATGTCAATATTGTGATAGCATGAGTCACATGAGCCTTGAACCTCATAGTATTTCCACTGTACCGCTGTGTGTTTATCACTAACTTCCAACAATGCCAATACTTAAAATATGCAAATGAATATAAACAGGACTTTTTGAATAACCTCATCCAAATCTGTTCAAAATGTATTTGAAGTAAGTAATCATCAAAGCGATGTATTTTTTGTTTTTGTTTTTTTGAGTTTGGTGCCATCTCCTGGAGACTGAGATTTAGTTCAGACGGACAGGAGGAGAGACTTTCACAGGAAACTGTGCTGGATGTTTATCTGCAGGATCACAGTGCACAGGACTGACACACAGTACTGTGTTTTATTGGATATGACAAGGAAGGGGAACATAAAGCATCTTCTAATATGAACACAATAATGACTATTTGCTAAAATTAACATGAAGTCTATTAACACTGAAACAAATAAAGAGCTGTGTGACTATATGTCACTGTTACAGCTCTTACACAGTAATCATTTTTATTGGCTCTAGCTTGTATCTTTTGAAAACTGTGTACACCTAACATGCTCACATCGTCCCTAAACTGAATAATATATAATATATGTTATCTACTATACTTTTCAGAATGATGCTTAATATCTCCTCCTTTGCAAGTTAAGGGTTAAGGCAGCCAGTGCCTTACGCTCAGGTGTCTCGCCAGTCCTCTGAATCAGCGCCTGCAAAGTGCTGGCGAACTTTTTTTTTTTTTTTTTTTCTTTAATTAAGTTGATCATAACTGTAACTCCGCTGGGATTTGCTGTCCGACTTGACAGACCACTGTAATTCATGTAGTTGGATCTTAAGTGGGTTTGCACACCGCAGCCCTAATCTCTCGCCGCTATTAAACGTGGAGCGACTAACCTGGAGAGCTCTCCACATCGAGACCGGTCTCGCACGCTCCTCTTTTCGCTCTTTTTACGCCGCACCTGGCTCCAGCTGTTAGACAAATAATTACGCGCCTGTTTGACCATAATTTAAAGGTTTTTTTTTTTTTTTTTTCGAGCATTTAAAGTCGCGTTAAACTTGGTGGGTTTTCAAGATTTTTGGTGTCCGTTCAATTACGCGCCGGATATGTGGTGGATGCTGTTTCCCCGATGGATTTGGTTTCTTCTGGCATATTGTTACACTATGCTCCTTGATATGGACAGCTGCCGTGTGAGAGCAATGCCCATGCCCATGTCTGTGGCAAAAGTGGTGTACTCTCACGCAGGTCTGTGCCCGAACGACCTGAACCCCAACCTGTGGGTGGACGCTATGAGCACCTGCATGCGCGAGTGTGAATCTGACCAGGTGAGATGACTTCCAGCCAGCTGCATGTGAAACGGGAAGGCAAGGAAATGTGCTGTGCGGCCATATCATAAAATGAGGCAAAATGATTGAATTTAAGAAGTTGTTCATCTATCTATCTATCTATCTATCTATCTATCTATCTATCTATCTACAAATCTCTCAAAATATCTTACATCTATGCAAAATAATCTCAGAGGTTATGTTATTTTTAACTGAATTTACTTCCTTCAAGTTTCTATTAACGTTGTGCCATGTTGATCAAATACGAGATCAAAAACTTGATCCACACTGAAAACACATTGAAATCTGCGGGTAGTGTTTTATAAAGAAAGACTGCACCAGGAATCAAACCATTTTCTCTGTTTTGTACAGTAAATATATACATATATTTTAACTCAAGTTGCATTTCAATTATAAAAGAAAGAAAGAAAAATGCTGGTATGTGTACAAGTTTTTTTTTTTTTTTTGTCTTTTCCAACTGTAGGACTGTGAGTCATTTGAGAAGTGCTGCCCTAACGTCTGTGGCAACAAAAGCTGTGTGGCAGCACGCTACATAGACATCAAAGGTAACAAGGGCCCTGTTGGAATGCCAAAGGGCGCCACCTGCGACAAGTTCATGTGCTCTCAGCAAGGGTCCGAGTGCGACATCTGGGATGGCCAGCCTGTTTGTAAGTGCCGCGACCGCTGTGAAAGAGAGCCCCACTTCACATGTGCATCTGACGGCATGACCTATTATAACAAGTGCTACATGGATGCAGAGGCCTGTTCCAAGGGTATCTCTATCTCTGAGGTCACCTGCAGGTAACATGTTAAGTATTTTAGATCTCCACTATTTGTTTTTTGGTGTTATGAGGTAAAGTTGTATTGTTTTATGGCTTTCTTTCTCTTTCTCTTTCTTTCTGGCTGTAGCACAGAATAATAAACACAGTCTGTTTGTAATATGTCAATATAGTAATTAAAGAACGGCCCTTGACATATCCTGGCTCTGATTGATTCATTTCTTATTCAACCTACCTACAGGTACCACCTGACCTGGCCAAACACAAGCCCCATCCCTGCAGAGACCACCTTACATCCCACCACTGCCCTCCAGACCACCCTCCCAGCTGATATCCAGCTCCCCACCATACACAGTGGCCCCACCCAGCAGGCGGTTTTTGTGGGTGAGACAGCGAGCTTCCTGTGTGAGGTGTCTGGGAAGCCACATCCAGAAATCACCTGGGAGAAACAACTGAAGGGCAAAGAGAACACCATAATGAGGCCTAATCATGTCCGAGGGAACGTCGTGGTCACTAACATTGGCCAGCTGGTCATATACAACGCGCAACTTCAGGATGCCGGCATCTATACCTGCACAGCCAAAAATGTTGGGGGAAGTGTGTCGTCACACTTCCCATTGGTCGTGATCAAAAGAGAGGCGAAAGGTAAAACCGCAGAGGGGAATAGTTCCAACCTGCCATTTCCAGCTGAAGAGTGCCTCAAGAGTCCAGACACAGATGACTGTGGAGAAGAGAGCATGAGGTGGTACTATGAACCAAAGAGGAACAATTGCTTCACCTTCACCTATAGTCAGTGCAATAAAAACCGAAACCATTTTGACACCTATGAAGTCTGCATGCTGTCATGTGGAGGAGAGCTGGCGGCTCCCTGCAGCCTACCGAGCCTCCAAGGGCCCTGCAAGGCCTATGAACCTCGCTGGGCTTACAGCAGCAGCCTCAAAAAGTGCCAATCCTTTGTGTACGGAGGCTGTGGCGGCAACGAGAACAACTTTGATTCTAAAGAGGCCTGTGAAGAGATGTGTCCCTTTCCGAAGAACCACAACTGCAAGATGTGTAAACCTCGAGGTAAGATGGTCACCAGCTTCTGCAAGAGTGACTTTGTGATCCTCGGGCGCGTGACTGAGCTGACGGAGGAGCAGGAGTCAGGCCACGCTTTGGTGACAGTGGAGGAGATCTTGAAGGATGAGAAGATGGGCCTGAGGTTCTTTGGCAAAGAGCCCTTGGAAGTGACTCTTCTGAACATGGACTGGAACTGCCCCTGTCCCAATATCACCACAGCCAACGGGCAGCTCATCATCATGGGGGATGTTCACAACGGAATGGCCGTCCTGCAGCCCGACAGCTTTGTAGGCTCCTCCAGCACTCGTAAAATCAGGAAGCTTCGCGAGATTGTCCACAAGAAAACCTGTGATTTCCTTAAAGATTTCTCTGCCGTCCAGTAGAGTCTTTGAACGTCTCACACTGGCTGCAATCAGTCATGTCGTTTTCTGATTATTCCAACCTCCAGTGACCTCACCAGTCTTACCGACTGCCAGTAAACGTAAAACTACTAACTTATCTGCAACATTGGAGGTTTTGTTGCCTGTTTCAGATGTTTTTCTTTCCTTACTTTGTTCCTTAGAGGTGTCAGAAAATCACTCCTCATAGTTTTTATCATTTTTATCATCTGATCATTTATGTCACTTGTTTTCCTCACGCATCCTGTGTCAAAACTGTCCAAATAGTCCTTTTTTATATTTAGAGTCAAGCTTAGACAGTTTTGTTGGCCACACCTGGGCTGCGCTGTCTGGACAAGGCAGGTATAATAGTATTAGTAACAAGCATTTACCCTATGCAAAGTATTTAATCTTTGTCTTTACTAAAATGGTGTTATAGATTTCATATCTTGATATTCTTATCTTGAATACACTAATATAATTTTATTTAGCTGTTTGTTTTAATATGATTGGTATGTTTGCTTTATGTTTTTGTGGGTTATCACACAACAGACATTGTGTACCATCAGTCCTGAGCACTTGAGCTCACAATAATGCAATTTGCAAGCCTCAGTTCATGTACCAGAATCAAATAAGCTCTTTGGTTCCACATTTTATGGAATCTGTTTTGATAAGTTTTAATTTACAATACAGAATATGTATGGACTTCTGTACTTCGTATTTATTTTTCTTAATTACATAGACAACAGACATATTTTGATGTCATCTATGATATGTTAGTGTTCATTAAAACTTTGATGGAACATGATGGCAAAATGAATAAAGTTGATTTAGAAAACACTACAGATGTCCTTGCTCTGTGGTGGTGTTGTGATGTTCCCTGTTGTGTTGTGCTGTAAAGTCCAAACACCCGACTTGCTTGCAGCTTATCAAAAGCCTCATGCGGGCAGTGCATGTGCTGTTCTGTAGTTGACATCCTTCATGCATGTCCTTCTCCTTGCACTTGTATTTCACACACACAGGGCCTAGTCTGAAGCAGGTCACATTCCAGCCCAGCTGTGGTGGCCTGCAGAGCTGTGTGTTGTGTTGTGTCTGGGTCTGGGGCCCTCGCATAGCACACACCCCACCAGCCATCCATTGGCCATGGGCGGCCCCTTTCATGTGCAAGAGGCCGGGGTGAAGGGGATGAGGAGGAGGAGAGGGATGTTGGCTGATTCTATCTCTTTCACTCAGTCAGTTTGGCCACATCTGTGTTAAAGGAGCATAATAGAGAACAGAGGGAGGAGTTGAACGAGAGTAAAAAGTCAAGAAGAAATAGGGGAATGTAAACTCTGAAAAGAGCTAAAGTTAGCATAGAACTCAAAGTTTTAATTATCTCCATTATCATCAAATCATTCTGTAGAATTTCTTGCTTTTCATGTAGGAGCTTGTGGCTAAACCCTGGTGTGCAGCGAGATGAAGACGTTGGAAAACTGAAAGCATGAATGAGTAGGTGTAACCAGTTAGTTATGTCAGGTGCTGATACCCGCTGGAGCTGCGGTACCTTGAGAACAAAATGAATCACCAGAACCAGCAGGGCATACAGGAACCAAAACATAAGGACGCAACTAGCCACTGAATGTTTTCCCCCTTCCCCCTCTGTCCTTGTATCGCCTTCTCTTACCCCCTTCCTCAGCCCTCTTCTTCAACTGTCTACCCTCTCAATCCCAACAGCCAGCCAGCCTTGAGCAGCGACCTCTGACCCTGCTAATGAAAAGGAGGCCACCAAGGAAAAGGCCACTTTCATTACAACTGTTGACAAGTGTTAAGTGACTGGCTGAGCTCCAGACTCAGACTAGCTCCACACGGGCCCCTTGATGCCCTCCACATCAGAGCCTGCTGCTGATTTCAGTATCAAGTTCACTTAGAGACCACCAGCCAGGCAGCCTGCCAGACAGACCATAATAATAAGCCAGACAGCCGAAGGCACAAAGGGGGGGGGGGCACAATGCCCTCAGTGACACTGCATCAGTGAGGATCTTGCTGCCGATCAAAAGGGTGTTTGACTTCCTTTCAAGATAACTAACACAAAAACAAAGGCATTGATTGCACATGAACTGTCATGCTCAGAGAATGGACGTGGCTTTCACATAATAGATGCACAACCAACAACTGCACATCATTACACAGACTTGGCTTGGAACAAGTTAGGTGAAATATTTCAAGCATTACTGATTTAGCATAAGCATTGCACGCCTCTAAGACTCCCAATGGATGGTTTAGAAAAAAGGGTCAAAATCAATGCAGCTGAGGCACAGACATCATGTTTTTTTTTTATATTTCACACATTTTTCTTTGGGTGTGTTATGCTAGTCGCAGTTAATGTAGCCTAAAGTCGCTATAACCTCAAGAAGAGATGAGAAGTGGGTTGCGGAGTTCTGACTTTTTTCACACAGGCAGTGCATGTAAACAGTCTGTGTTGTGCAGAACTGATGAAGTTCACCTCTAATGTTCAATGACTTCTTGCTCACAATTCAGGATTTTAGATGGAATAACTTGAATTTTAAGTCAGAGATCAAAGAATCATGTATGTGTCAGGCCCCTGTGGTGAGTCACTTCACATACAGTGCAATCAGCTGTGTACTCTTTTTCTTGACAACTCTGTGTCTAAAGTCATTGGCTCACATGCATTTGTAGAAAGAAAGATGCACATTTTAAAATCTGAGGATCAATGCTTTCAATTTACATTATAAAGGAAAATATAGATACATGGACTGTCATTGCTTTCGCTTCCAGTGTGCTGCATGTTATGTTAAAATTTATTTGAGTCCAATTATTTGATATTGTCTACCCATAATTCCACTGATCTCATTCCCAGTTTGTCTGCCATAAGGGAAACTACATTACTGCTTTTTGTGCAATTGATAAAGTTGCCCACTGGGTGGCAGCACAATACTAGAGTGAGATTATGGTCCACTGGCCTTTAAGCTTGCTTATCCCTTTAGTATGTGTCAACATACTTGCCAGCAAAATTTTATTCATGAGCAGAAGTTGATAGATATGTAGAGTGCATCAAAAATATGTAAAATACGTATAAAATCTTCATCTTACCAAGTCACTTTAACTCACGTTTTGCCATCAAGAATTTCTTTTTAAAAACAAAAATTCTGCATATCAAATTAAAAAAAATTCACTTCCTGTTTGTGTGATTTTAATTGTATCAGAAATCTTCCAAAAATGAGATTTGCTGTCTTGAAGTATGGCTGGATAAGACATACTGAAGTGCTAAAATTAAGAAAGGAACAGTTTGTAGCGGAAACAGGTTGAAGTGAAGCAGACTTTTTTATACTTCTTTTATACTTCCTAAATTATGATATTTAGGACCTAAAAATACACTAAATAAGTAGTTATGGTGAAAACAGTTTTCAGTGAACAGTTGTCATTGTACAGTACATCTCAGCTTAAAAGCAGATTTTATTGCAATTTCCTGTCTCTTGCGCACAGACTCACACACACACACACACACACACACACACACACACACACACGAACACACAGTGTCACTTGCCCAATGAATGCCCCCACAGTCTGCCAGATGGTCTGGAACATTGTGCCCAATGCACTGGATGTGTGCTGGTACTTGCAACCACACACACATGTATGCACACACACGGTGTCAGTAGCAGCTCCCCAGAGCACAGCTGGTTTGTGTGTTGGGTGAGACTAAAAAATTTGCCAGATGGGAAGCAATAGAGAAGAGAGACAGACAGACAGGATGTCATAAATTACCAAGATAAAATGTGAAATACCAGCACACTACATTCACATGTGCACACACAAGCACAGTGCATGTGTCCAGTGGATTACTGCTGCTGGCACATAAAGGACATTTCATATGCTGGTTTTTGGTACTACCTGGTTAAAGAAGCAAGCGCGCACAATATACATGCTAACAAAAAGAGAAGAGTAAAACTGATGACGATGAGAACAGGTGAAAGTGCAGGACAGGGGGAGGGAAGAGAGGGGAGTCAAGAAAGGTAAGGAAACAGGACAAAGGAGAAGAGGACAGAGGGAGGACATAGAGGAGCAGAGGGTACGAGGGGGGCTGGGATGAGTGAACGATGAAGGCAGAAAGGTCATCGTAGCATAAGGAGGGTGTAAATTGTCCAGAACATAAAACTGCTGCTGTCGACTCCAGGGGATTCTTTTCCCCCCTTCATCTTTCTCCTTTCTAAAAATAGCACTTGCTCAATGTAGGGGGAAACTAGGACACTGTTACCTCTCCTCCCCTGTTTTATCCATACCTACATTATTAGATATAGATAGATCCCTTTTAACACACGAACTACAACCACAGGAGCCCCATATGTAAAACTGGGAAGTATATAATGGTATTGTTTAATTGTTTGAGACCAAATCACAGAAACAGGATTTCAAACATGTTTTTTTTTTTTTTTGTGATGATAAGAAAACACAAGTAATCAGGTGGCAGCTGCAATACAACCACGCAGCAGAGTCACTCCATGCCCCCTCTTTAGCATGAATAATAACCATGTTATTGAAGAAGAATAGCAATTTTCTCCATTAGATTACAGCCTCACATGATGCACTGGATAAACCTGAGCCCTCCAATTATCGAATGTAGATGGGCATGTACGCTAAATACCACTTGAAATTTAAACATGTAATTGTACATGCAGCTAAACACAAATACAGCATGCTGACATGTTGAAATGAATGGGTTCAAAGCACTGAAAACCAGAACGAAATGAAAGAAGAAGGAATCCAAACCACTGCCAAACAACCAGAAAATTAAGCCACTGTTATTGAGAAAAAGGAGTCCATCATTCACCACCAGTCTATAGGCGTCACCAGCAAAATAAACAACTTTACCATCTACCACATTACCATTTAGGTGTGTGTGTGTGTATGCATCGTAGATCATAAAATATGGTTAAAAAGCCAGCAACAGGCTGCTAGCAATTATCCACCATGACATACATGCTTGCACATGGAGACACACATGTATGCACACTTCCACATAAACACACAGGGACCTACAGGCTATGCACTGAATAAAGCAATGCACCGAGAGTGTTTCATCCCCCCAATCTATGCCTGAGGTGTTCAGACTGTGAAATTAAGATGTGCTGTCAATGTATATAGGCAGACTGTCTCTTTAATGAGATGTCACACCAGCAACCTGGTTTTGATTGCAATGCGCTGTCTTGCTGATACATGCACACACAAATGTATTCTGCACACACACACACACACACACATACTGTTCTTGTCCATTTCTTCTGTGTATGGACAAATCACTTGTTTTGGACAGAAATTCAGTGAAAATGCCGATATAAAAATGTCTGTTTGTGTGTTTAGGCTGCACAAGTGAGATCACAAAAAGAGCAAGAGTCAGTCTTAGTTCCAATTACAGCCAAGGCTTCATCATAAATGAGAGAGATAGAGAGACACAGAAAATAAAAATTCAAACTGGCGTGACACAGCAAGAGAGAGAGGGGGAGAGAGGGCGGGGAGTGGCCCAAAAAAAGACAGAGAAAGGGAGGGGGTGAGGATAAAGCGATGCTTGGGACAAAATGTTCTAATCCCAAACCAGCATCACAGAGAGTTACTCAGGGATTTCACATTGTTTCCATTTTGGGACGAGGACCGTTGTCCTGGTGTGACCTGGCAGAACGGCTGCAGAGATCAGCCGCTACCAGGAGTGGAAAAAGAAATGTCGGTGTAGTGTGGGTGTCACTGTGCTGAAATATCTGCAAAAACATGTGAAAACTGAGAATCCTCTGGGAGATGACGGGAAGGACACAGAAGCTATTAGTGATGCCGGCTCGTCTGCGAGTGTTTTAAAATGAAAGAGATGATATTATCAGACAAAGGACGGTATGAAAGACAGAGAGATGACCTTCTCATCAAATGTTTCACTGCCGAAGTTGCTTGCAAATGAGCTCATAATGACCCTCTCGTTCATTAACAGGCTGTTAGTGCACACAACAAACACACACACACACACACACACAGGCACAGAATTGTGTTTCCATCACTTATGCATGACTTACATTAATTTCAATGAGACTTACCATAGCCATAACCACTACTAGCTTAAATCTAACCTTAGCCCACGTTTTCACCCTAAAATTGAATCATTTACATTATGGGGTTTGGTATTTAGTGCGAGTAACACCTGTGTTGTGTAAATTGGCTTCCTAACCCACTGGCAATGCTATATGCAAGGTGTTGGACGGTGTTCAGCTTCACTGTGAGGACGGGACTTCATGCAGTCACTGGGCTGACGTTACGTTAGCTGTTGATGGTCAGTAAACACCTCCAAGCTGCAGCCTGGCTGCTTGTCAAACCACAATGTCTTGTTTTCTTTTTCTTCATGTTAAAGAGAGAGAGATGTTAAAAAGGGACCTTTAATGGAGCTTGGCTGAGCAACAAAAGTAATTGAGTTGAGTAATTAGTGAGGTAATATAATCACTTCGAAAATATTCTATATGCAATGTGTAAATGACGACAGTTTTTTGTAATTTAATTCGAAAAGTGTGGGTGCCAGGGCATCATATGACCTGCAGTTCTGACTGTGGCCACTGCGACAAAATGGCAGCACAGCACTGCACTGCTCCCGGGGACTGAGGACACACATGCATGCATGAGTATGTATGTGTGTGCACACCAAGCATGATGCCTCATCTTGTCCTGTTTTTGTCAACAGTGAAATAGAAGGATTACTCACACATGGCACACATACTGTACTCACACACAGCAGGGAGGTCCAATACGAGGCTGTAATTAGGCCCAGTTGGAGTGTTCTTCACAGAGGTAGTAAGTGCTCATGACCTTACAGCTGAGCTGCTTTATCGGTGTTGGTTCTACAGATTTAGACTGAACTGTTTACAAAGCAGACCATGTCAGGACTGATCACATCTAATGTCAGAGCTACGACCAAGTGTGCCTCTTTGCGGGGGAATGTGTCCAAGAATTTTTGTCAAAATATTTTGTTATTCAGCCTAACATGCTTATTGTCTACAGTGTCAATGTTTGGATGCTCCTCCAACCCTCCCAACGCGTGTCCCACATCCATTTCTTTATTGTTTCATTTCCCTCATTTCTTATATATATTTTATTTATTCATTTATTTATATAATTCAATAATCTCCCAGCAATTGTTTTTGGGTTTATGATTGATTTTAATATAGACTAAAAGCAAAGAAACAATAATAACATGGATATAGATGTGCTTACTGCATTTTTAGGTACAATATAATGAAATTGCTGTCAGTAGTCTCCAATTAGAAATTTAACCATACAAAAGTCAACAACACTAGATGACGTGTAACATAAATACTGTACATATGCTGCACAGTTACATTATGAAAGCATCACTTTTGTTGTTAGACTTTATTAACTTTATATATTCAAACTGCATTATAATGTGTATTGTATAATTCCAGTGCAAACATCACATGCGGTGTGAGACACACAGTATCACTTTACAGCCGCCCAAATATACATGGAACTAAAAATATCAAGCTCACAAGAGGAATTCAAACCAGAAGCCAGCCTTTTTTTTTTTTTTTTTGTTCATGCAGAAAATATACCAGGGCTTTCCTCATTGACACAGACCACATGGTACTCAGTCACAGTCACTGTAAATAGCACCATTTCTGCTTACGACCACAATGACTTCACAGCCGCCGTCACCGTGGCACCTGAGGGGCCAACGGATGCAAGTCTATGCTGAAATGCTATAAAGCCGTGCAGACACTGGAGGGAGTGCTAGACTACAGAGAAAGTTAGTTTAGACAGTTTATTTGATGTCTGAATTGGTTCTCTAAAGTCAGTTTGATGATCTTCTTTATAGAGACAACCACTGGCAGCACTATTTCAACTCAGAAGCAATGAAACTGAATCTGCCAAACTTGAAGGGGTATTTATTTTTTTAACAGGGTAAGAGGAATGCAGGTAAAATATCCCCTATTGATGTCCTTTGTTAAATTTACCCTTTAGTGACAGACAGACAGACACCAACTGTGTCTGTCTGTAGGTTTTCAGAGCTTTTTCACTCAATACAGCTGCCAGCTGTGGCTGAAAACATTATGAGAGCGGTGAGAGTGAACCAAAGCAGTGCAGTTACAGATCAGACAGCTCAACAATGAGCTGAAACTCACTATAAAGCTCCATAAAGCCGAGGGGAGCTGCAGATTCAGGTGATAATTCTCTGTCGATTCATCAACCCCCGAGAGCCCCTTCACATTGATTTCACACATTATTCCAAAAATATTATTAACTGAAGCTACTTTAAAGTTATCTTATGTGATCATATGTTACAGCACTCTTTTTAACACGCTGCTGATAACATGCTGAATTTCAAAAACTGCTGTCTGCAGTGTTTTTAATGTAAATATAGCCAAAGGAAATAAACAAATTAATAAATTCATTAATGCTCATGTGCATATGACATGTATTCCAATGAAACAGGAAAAAATAAGATTGAAAAAAATAATAATAATATTAAGGTTTCACAAAAATACTCTCAGCCCACAGTCTTTATATTAAGATTCGCTGGATGAGCTAGATTCGCTCATTAAAAGCAGTCTGCTGCAGGAGCAAAGATTAGTAGGGTGGTAACATATTTTCTATGAATAAAGGATGATCCTGTGTTTCCTAGGTGAAAGTGAGACGGGAGAGCAACATTTAATCATCTTTCCTTGTATGTGGCAAGTGTGAAATTCAATCAGCTCTCATCAATGTGACACTGAGACATTTTCACTTGACTCAGTAAGTAACAAGCAAACAATTAAAGAAACAAAAAACTAGTCAATCTATTATCTAAATAATAACAAAATACTGCAAGTGGGAGGGCGGAGGGTAGTTATCATGCACATACCCATGTTTATTACCATCTTAGCATTTGTAGCATCTGAGTAATGTTGGCTCTTACATAATAAGTCCCTCACTGAGGCCCTAATTTAGCCCTTGGGTGGTATTGGGGTAGTTGAGAAATATATACGTCGGATAGTTTCCTTGTTAAGTCATTGCCTCCTAAAGGCTATTCTATGAATAGATAGAGTCTATGGCATTGCATACAGTTTACAATGAAGATATGATCAGTAAGTGATTTTCAACTGACTTAATTGTGGCTGTTGTGTCGTTGGTCATGGTGTGACTTCTGCTTCCTGCATCTCCGAAACCAGAGTCCTCAAGCAACAGTGTCCAGAAAATATTGTCCTACGTGGAAGAAAAGGTTTCTGCTTTTCTGCGCACTATTTCACACACATTAATGCATATCATAAGGCTTAGGTGTCTGACCTTATTTCAAGAGAAGCATTACATAAGCTCTCACTACTTGAAATGGAAGGAAATGCCTGGGCCTGTCAGAGAACGAGAGAGAAGTCGCAGTCTATTTTTGGATTGCAGTCAGGTTCCTTTCTCCACAGTTTGTGCCTCTCCGCCATGAGAGAGTATGAATATTAATCAATGCTTTTATCATTTGTTATGGAAAGGCTCCCTCTGTGTTTGAATGGCAGGAAAGCCATAAACCTGTTTTTGCCTCTGCGGTATTAACATATGAGTGGAAAACATTTCTCACGGAAAGAGAGCAGAGGACCTGTTTGAACATAAAAGCTGCTGTGTGGACGGGAAGCCGGGCTGCACAGGTGAACAATTTGTCCTTTCAGATTTGTCTAGAGAGGTGATGATTAGTAATCAACAGGTAAATAGCCAGATAAATGACATTTTCCACACATGGGCCTTTGTGACGCACGAGCGCCTGTGGGTGTGTGCATATGTGTGTGTGTGTGTTTACTTAACATATATTATGTGTGCTGGCTGCAAGGCAAATGCCTCTAAGCTGGCTACAGCCGAAATCCTCACGTGCAGCTCACGTCTAATCAAAGCTTGTTTGTGTGTGTGTGTGTTTGGGACTCTGTGTGTGTGTGTGTGTGTGTGTGTGTGTGTGTGTGTGTGTGTGCATTTATGTGTGGCAGATCCCATGGCGTCGTGCTCTCGTCCTGAGCAGCTTAGGCAGCACGTCAGTGTGTATTAAAGTTCCAAATCATGACACTTGACCTCTGACCTCTTGTTGCGTCCAGCAGCAGCGGGAAAAAACACAAGCTCAGAGTGAGCAAGTGTGTGTGTGTGTGTGTGTGCGTGTGTGTGCGTGTAACTTGTCAAGCTTTCCATCCGTCACACTGGAACATGACTGCATGAATGCTGTGTATTTACAGTACACTGGGCTTTCAGTGAGTGATAATTTAAAAGAAACAGCCACATTGATATCACTTGTGCCCTGACCGTTTACGACATTTTGATGAAACAGGCTTGGTTGATTGTTACTTGAATAGAACAGCTGTCCACCACGAGTCCACCTGACGTACAAATGACCATGAAACTGGGGAGACGTCCCTTATAATCCCATTACCAGGTGTGTTCTGCAATCCCTCCTAACATGAATTCATTTTATAGTCAGACACTGTGACTCATTACCTCATATAAAAACCACATTGCACGTTTGACTCCCATGCTTTCAAAATGAGATGTGTGCATTTGTATCCTCTGATGTGTACAGTTGCGAGGTAATGTGATTTTGTCCTTGCTTCCTGAGCCATTCTCCCATATGGCATTCATTGGTTCTAATATATTTTCTAGTGTGTGTTCAGAGCCTTAATCGTCCTCCAGAACAGCCATTAGTCCCAATCCCCAACTACAATCGACTTTGATATGCAGAGAGGATGGCATTCAATCGCCTGGGTGTTCATTTGGAGGGGGAGTGGGGAGGCAGTAAGAGGTAAGAAGAGAGGATGAGAAACCAAGACAAAGAAACGTGTTGTTATATGTATAGATTTAACAATGTTTTTTCTTCGGTGTGTTTGCGATTATGTTTGTGTACAGCACTTACAAGGTGGGCAGCAGCAGATGGCATGTGCTGCCGTCTGCCAGAGCTTCCACTTCTCACTGTGTCAAACAAACACACACACACACGCGCAAACTTGCAGAGACACATGCATATGCACACGCATGCAGAGTCTATGATCATCCCCCTTGAAGGCTCATCTGCTCAGGATATTGCCTTGGGACAGAGAAGAGAAGAACATAGTTGTCCGAATAGAGTGATTATGTCTTTGGCTTTATACAGCACACTTACAGTTTTACTCACCCTCACAGTGTCTTCCATCAAGGATGAGTGGATGAAGGGTGTTTTTTTTGGGGAATAGCCACATCACGTCCAAATGAGTGAACAGCTCTGCAAGCTTTCACATGCTCACCTATGTTTGCGGGTTAATACGCACTTTAAGTATGTAAGATATTCTACTTTCTTGAGTATGAGTCAGTGATTCTGTTTTCACTTGATCAGAGTCGGGATATTCTTGTACTTTTTCCAGCCATTGGTGTGTGAGGCCCATAGTGACAGGTGCAGAGAGTATTATTGGGTTGGTGAGTCAGTCCATTTATTAGACTGTTGTTAAAATTTAAGAGAGGGGGGTGGTGAGCCCTTAACACTACACTGCATTCAGAGGATACTTGTTACGTAACATATGCATAAACATAGAAAGCTGAAGATATAGAAACACACACAACCTCCAATAGATTAGCCTACCCACCTACCCACCCCCCCCCCCCACCCACCCACCCACCCACCCTCATCTGCCCCATGCACACATATACATGCGTACTCACTCTCAGTATGTCCTTCAACCCAGGATCAATATGCTTGCGCTTCTGCCACCTTCACCCCGCCTCTCCAGCACACTTCCACCAAACAGGCTTTATTGTGACACCCACCCATGTGAATCCCTGGCATCAAAACAGCCCCGTTGCACTATTTGCATTCACATTCTCTAAGCCTGACGTATGGGCTGTTTATAGCTTCACCCTATCAATAAATGATGACCAGGCCCCTGGAGAGAACCATCCAGGGCAGGTTATATCATAACATGCATGTATGCTGTGCGAAATGCTCTGATCCTCAGATATATGTATAGAAACAAAGTCTCACTGCTGGGATACATCCATGTGCACACAGACACACGCATGTAACAAAATGATAAGAGCCAGATTATACAAACATTGAAACACATGTAACCTCAACATTAAACAAACCAGGATACGCACAGTGTAAACAATGGGGAAAATATGCAACCCTGGGGCAACAAAAGCGTGGGAGACACATAATCATGTCACATTATGTGCAGCACCAACAATTTCCCAAAAGACAGAGAGGGCGGATATCTTTCGGTGTTGTTCTTTTCCTGTTGGCAGCGACTAGGGCGTTAGGTGGAACTCTTTCCTGCTAATCAATAAAAGTTGTTAGAGCCTGTCTCCCTCTCTCTTTCTCGTGCTCTATGTCTCTCTCTCTCAGATCCATTGTAATGCAGCACAGAGCACTCCACACATGGCCTTTACAAAGGCTGCTTGTACTCTAGTAGACCTTGGGCTGGGAGCCTTTGTAGCGAAAGTCTGTGACCTCACTCACTCCTTTTATTACACGGACACAAACACACACATGCTCCTGAGGGAAAGCACATAGAGGTGGGCGCTTTAAAAAAAAAAAAAAAAAAAAAAAAAAAAACATGTAATATTGTTCTATTTACAAACATAAGCTCATGCCCCTCGGCACATATAGGCACATACGCGATGATGCACCGACACACCGAGACACACACACAATCCAGCTTTTCACGATGCTAATGGCCTTGGCGATCTGAAAGCACGGAGCAATAAACACAATGCCGGCCCACACGGCATGTGAGTGAGTAGGCTGTGAGTTGTGTGCTGAATGGATCTGTGCGTGTGTGTGTGTGTGTGTGTGTGTGTGTTTGCAAGGAGCCAGGCTTTGTCACAGCGCTCCACACATGGAGCTTCCAGAAAAGACCATGTTTCAATATGGTTTTGTAAGGACTTTGACACCGGGGCTCAGAGAGGACAAACTGTTCACTGTAGGTGAATTCACATCACATTTTGTCTTTGCATTTTATTGTTTTGTCATTTTAAAAGCTGTACTTTAGAGGTACTGTATATGTGCATTATCATTCTGTTCTATTTATTGCTTCTTTTCATTTATTCATCCATAATCAGTCAATAAAGGCTTGTTTTATCTTACTTGCTTAATCGCAGGTTACACATCAAACAGGACTTTATTCACGCTGTTCTAGTTAAATGTTTGCTGTAGTGCTAAAACAATCAAATGACCTTTCCTGTCTCTTCATCTTTGTTTTCATCATGGTGGACAAAAACAAAATGGCCCGTTATTACTGCCATCTACAGGTAGGGAGGGTAGTTGACTGTTTGGATACCATTGCAGCGTTCCTATATCTTTTTGGTTTGTCTACAAATATCAAATTATTGATGTGATAGCAACCTGCTAACCAAGGAGAACAGTAACTTTGGGGCTACTGCACCTTTGACCAAATCACTATTTTATACTAATGCAGATGCTTGACAGTGAAGACTATGTGCAAAAACAGCATGTGTTCCACTGCTGGCCATATTAAGAAGAAGTAGTAAGAAGTAACAAGGCCTTAGCATTAAGTACCAAATCCTCATACTAGCAAACACACACACACACACACACACACACACACACACATAAATACACACAGAGCGGACACGTAAGGTTTGTGTCTATTTCCTTTGGCCATACACAATATGACATGTAAAGCAGCTGTGCTAGCAATTGTCTGTGTAGTAACCAGAGAGAAGAACGGAACAGAGCAGGACTTCAGCAATAATGCTGCAGTGGGTCTGTCTGTATGTGTGTGTGTGTGTGTGTGTGTGTGTGAGAGAGAGAGAGAGAGAGAGCGAGAGAGAGAGAGAGAGAGAGAGAGAGTCAGGGAGAGGGAGAGAGGCAGAGCCTGCTGAGCCAGGCCTCTCATTATGTGGGATGTAATCTGAGCTTTCGGGGCCCGGGCCGGCCCTCCGACTGCACTGAATGGGGGTCGAGCACCGGCCCCCGCTGTCTTTCCTGTGCTTTCACTCTGCTTAGCTCGGCAACTCTGATTATAAACCGAGAGGGTGGGGTGGGCGTTTGGGGCCGGGGAGTGGTGGAGGTTTGGGTGGATCAGGGCTGGTGAAATTTAGGGCTGGTATGGGTGTGATGGTAAGCTTCCAGTTTGTGGGTTGTCTGCATCTATCTTGCTGAGCTGGATAGTGCACAGAGTTTGCAATTTGTGGTCTTATCTGTATATACATTATGAAAACATCTAAAGGGTATGAGATTAAAATGAGATTCCACTTTCCTTCTGATTACATGTTTCTGTCTTTTCCTGCCATTGGCTATAAATTAGGAAGACTTGTAGAAAAAGAGATGTGATGATGTGTGTGAAATGATAAACACACATCCCTAATTTTACTATTGAATGTAATCTGTAAAAATACTATATGTTCAGTTTCAATATACAGAAATATTCATATGAACATACACTGTATGTGACATTGTACTGTCCCTCTTATAATATTAAGTTTCATGGGTTGAAGCCGCATTTATTATGACTACCACAGTATGACTTAAAATAACCTTCACTGATATCATCCGTACATCTTAAAGGTGATTAAAGACAGTTTTCCAGATGCTGTAACAATGTGATAAGGTGTGTGTGTGTGTGTGTGTGTGTGTGTGGGTGTGAGTGTGTGTGTTTTGGAGTTGGCCTACCACAGCACAGATAACCTTGGGTCACCTCCGACTAAATGACCGCTTCTGCACAATAGAGATGATTAATGTCCACCTTCAATATCTCACACACACGTGCACGTGTCAAGTCACATGGAGTGTAGGTGCGTGTGTGTGTGTGTGTGTGTGTGTGTGTGTGTGTTGTTAGGGTGACAACCTTGTCCCTTGGAGCTAATGAGGCCTAGCGACTAGTGTCCCATGGCTCAATCTGTGCTTGATGCTAGGGCACTTGCTAAGTACAACGTGCACACCATTCATTTCTCCTGGTATGTACTCATCAAGGGACTACATATTATACATCCTATAACCACTAATTACAAACTGAAAAACACCTTTAAAAAGAAGTGAGACGTTACAAAGCACATCAACCTTACATGCAGATGTATAAAAAAAAGTGTTGCCCAACAGAACAGCTTTAATTGTCGAGACACAGGAGGTAACAAACTCTAAGGTGACCCTGTTTCTCACTGGCAGAAGTGGGTCTCTCTGATATGGAATGAGCACAGGAGTAGGTTGTGTGTTCTTGTGTGTGTGTGTGCGCGTGTGTGTGTGTATTCTTGTGTGATATGCCATGCCTATGTGTGTCTTTGTGTAAAAAGAGGGTGGTGGTGTAGCCCAGGGGAGCTCTCTGCCTACCTTTATGTGCTCCTGTGTTTACTTTCTACCGCTTGTAATCGGAGGAGTGACTCAGTGTGGCGGTCTCTGGGGAGCAAATTATTAATTTGTAGCCACTTCTGCCAGACTGCAGTTTCACTAGAAAAACAGATGAATACAGAGACGAAAGGGAAAGACTTTGGGCAAGTTCTTGAGTTCATTGTATATTTATATAAATCCTGTGACTTGTTTCATCCTGAGTGGTTTCCAGTCTAAAATAGGAATCTATATGTAGTTGCAACGGCAATATTACCCCCCACCCATCCTTTCAGCTCTCTTTTTCTACGCCTTCTTCTGTATTCTACCTCTGTATTTGAGTCTGTGTGTTAGAGTGAGAAGGGTGGTAGTTGGCAACCCACACTGCTTGTGAGTCAGCTGAATCACTTACACTTGGCACAGCATGTCATTTGAAAGAGAGAGAGAGAGAGAGAGACTGCAAGATAGGCTCATGACAGAGGGTACAGAGTGAACAGTGACCAAGCGGGGGAGGTATTGAAATATGCTCTCCTGAGATCTGATGGGTGTAGCTGGTGTGAAAAGATCTATGCGGCAGCAGGTGCAGTGTTATTGAGTCACCATCTACATTTACAAGGGAAGCAAGGTTATTGGGAGAAATTAAGGCTGTGGTAACAAGCTGAAGATAATGTTTAGATGCAGCTAGTCAGTAATCTGATATTTCCCCATAGCAAGGCTAGTGTTTTATACAGTTTATTTGTTCATTATAACAAAATTTGGAGGGCGTTCGGAGTGGCAACACGTGGCGAGATCACAGAATTACTTCACCTTGAACATATTTCAAATATTACGAAAGGGCTGCTGTCAAGCATGTGGAAACCAACTTCTTTTACCTAATTTCAACTTCAGTTTGAGTCAGACTTTTATTTTTTTATTCTGGATACATGGACGGCTCACCGCAAGTAAGGCTGACCTCTGCGCTTCCACTTCTAAAACCTTGTTAGAAACCAAAATGATCAAGAAATCACCCAGAATGATGCATCTCATTACTCTCGTTCTTGTTCGGGGCTGAGTTGGTGGAGGCATGTTGTTTAACGTACTGGTCCGACAATGAGGTACGATCCAGGAAATCCAGTTGGAGTGACACAAGAATGTGTTTAAAGGTTTGTCAGATGCCAAAACACTTTATAGTGGCTCATAATATGCAAAGACAGGATTTAAACACATCATGAAAGTTATCACAGCGGCAACTATTTTTCCTTTTTTGTGAGGTGAACAGTAGAAATACAGCATTCACATTACAATGTAATCTATAGGAATGATCATTTGTAAGTATGGGACTGGTCACTACAGTGCTTTGTCAGATTATACCTTACATCCACTCTAATGAATGCAATTTGAACGCTGCTTCAGGCTCCAGCCTTTTGACTCTGAGCAGAGTAACCAGTTCAGAAAATAGACTGATGGAAGGACTGGTGGACCAAGTTGGTCAAGCAATGGCCCTTCATGCTTTATTCCATTATAACATGATATACTGTTGCTCACCACAACCAAACATGGCTGACATGTGAGAAAGACAGATTGACAGTGGGATCATGCATGAGAGATGACTCACACAACAGCAGAGGCACGAAAAACCTGCAAACGCACACGCATACAGACTTTCACATGACATGCATGTACAAGGACCCATTCGTGTTTTTTTTTTTTTTTTTTCCATTTCCACTGTGTGTGTGTGTGTGTGTAATGTGTGTAATGTGTGTCCATCTATTACTGGTATTGTGGGACATAAATCAAATAGTGGTTATGGTTCGGGTAAGCCTCCAGGAAATGAATGTAAGTCTATGTAAAGTCCCCAAAAGTGATGAAAACCTAACGTTTATGTGTGTGTGTGTTTACAAAAGGCCAACAGCCCACATCCGACCTCTGAGGAGACACTGTCTGCTTGCATTTGTGCCCTTGAATTTCTCTCAGATCTCTACTCAGAACTTATCGTGACCACAGAAGAACAGCATAAAAAAGTAAAGCGCAAATGGGCACACACACACACACACCACAAGAGAGGGTGTGTGTGTGTGTGTGTGTGTGTGTGTATGAGAGAGCGAGAGAGGTAAGAGACAGAAAGAGGGAGAGTGGCTAAAAGGAAGTAAAAAGACAAAAGAAAGAGAGAGTGTGTAACTGAGAGAATGTTGTTTATTAGTGTTTCTATGTCTCTGTGTTTGTGGGTGGTTGTGTGTTTAAGAGCATTCCTGGGTGTGTGTGTGTGTGTGTGTGTGTGTGTGTGTGTGTGTGTACCTTTGTCCGCTGTTCACTGTGTATTAGAAGAATCGGGAGCAAACTCTAACCTATATCTTTTTATACCCCAGGCCTGTGTTTCACCCTCTCTGACAATAAGATAGCCAGTGATTTGTGTGTTGCTAACTTTAGGGGAACATATGCTCTGCTGACCTATCAGAAGCTGGAAAAGGGAGACCTGAACTGGGGAGAGGAGCTATGAGGAAGGTGGGTGTGGTGGGACTTCAGTGCGCGTGGATGGTCTCAGATGAGCTTGACCTGCTTTTTCGGAGAATGTTGTGCAAATGCCTCGTGAAACCTGCTCCAGGCGCAGAGGTTGCTTTCTCAAAGATCAGCAGCTCAGGCTTTCAAGGCGGAAAGAAGAGATCAGGTGACATCTCATATTACACATTTCAACAAATAAGGTGATGCTTACTTATTTTCAGGTTCTCAATACAGAAATCCTTGTCATCATGCTGTATGTATGAAAAAAAAAAAACACACCAAAATATATACTATACAGTGACAAGCCAAGACATTGAGCAGCACACAGGTACTCATGTGTAAAGCTTCCCTCATGACCAACTTTTCTCTGGTCTCCAGTGAAGTGGGGCCCAGTTAGGTGTCTGTCCCCTCACGTTTCAACAGCGCTGTTGACTCATGTCCTTATTCTTAGTGTGCTGCATCAGATGTCCTCTTAGTACAGTTTGGCTGCTGCATCTATTTCAGTCCTATATGGCCAAACATACTGTTAGTGGGAAGCAGAGGAAAAATGAGAGTCAGGGTTGAACAGCAAAGTCAAGCCACATCAGGAAAGCAAGTTGTGGCTTTCAAACGCTTTCACACTTTCAAATCAACACCTCTGTTGGATTGTGTTTACTTCCACTGTAAAAGACCAGAGAGATGTGCAGTTGACCTGGAGTTGGGAATAAATAGAGAGAAATGGATTGAAGAGGCTCAGCGGTGCTCAGCTAATTACAGCCCACTGCTACACATAATAAAAAGGAACAGCTTGACTTTTTGGGAAACCTGCTTATAGGCTTTCCTGTCAAGTGTTCGATGAGAAGATCGATGCCACTCTCAGGTGTGTATGCCTGTAAACCTGCTTCCAGAAAGTTGGGTCACTGTGTAAAATGGAAACAGAAACAGAATGTGATGATTTGCAAAACACTGACACCCCATATGTAACAGAAAATAGCACAAAAATAACATAGCAAATGTTGAAACTGAGAGATTTCATTGTGTTTGAAAATTACATCCTCCGTCATTTTCAAAGTGGAATGTTTTCCCTTTCTTGCCTGATGTACGATTTCAGCTGTTCAGCATTTCAAGATCTCCTTTGTCATATTTTATTTTATTTTTTCCACAAAACACTTGTCACATTTTCAATGGGTGACAGCTCAGGACTGCAGGCAGGCCAGTTTAGCCTCTGGACTCTTTTATTATGGAGCCATGCTGTTGTACTGTGTGCAGAATGCGGTTTGACGTCTTGCTGAAATAATCAACGCCCTCCCTGAAAAAGACGTTGTCTGCATGGCAGCATATGTTGCTCTAAAATCTGTGTATATGGTTCAGCATTAAGGCCCCATGTTTACTTCAGAAAGGCTCGGCCTCTCTGGGAAGCTCTTCTTATACCATGTTTCTAACCTGTTGCCAGTTAACCTAATTAACTGTGAGATGTTCCACCAGGTGTTTTCTTTTAGCATTTCACAGCCTGTCCAGCCTTTTGCTTCCACTCTCCCAATTTTTTTGAAACGTGTTGCTGGCAAATTCTAAATGAGGACATAATTTTCAAAAAAAAAAACTAATAACATTTCTCAGTTTCAACATTTGATATGTTGTCTTTGTGCAAATCACCACATTCTGTTTCTATTTACTCAGATTTCCCAACTCTTTGGAAACAGGGTTGTAATACGAAGCTACTGCAGTTAGGTGGTGGGTGGTGATGGTGGGTTACGCGTGGACTATTTCTAGGACAGTGACTTCCTGCAGTCTAGTCATAACCATAACTATTCCTTGAATTAATCTGGCATTTAAAGAACAATGACAAAATACACACCAAAGGCTATTGTACAAAGGGTGCTCACACAAGACATCACTCACTGTAGATCTGCATACCAAGAATTTAGATGACACTATTTCCAGAGCATCTCTCAACAGGTCGTAATGTCTTTCTCAAAAGACACAATGGAGCGTATAGCTAATATTTTCAATAGGGTAAAGCAGCCAGTTACATTCCTTTATTGTAAAAGCTGCGCTGACAGAACAGAGATCTCAGTCCAAAACAACCTGTCTTTGTCGGCAGAATCTGAACCAGAAGAGCGAAACCCCAAAGGACTGCTGGTCCAGTCCCTTAGCCACTTGGCCACAACAGCATCTATAATCAAGATTTATATTCTCAGAGTCAAACTCTCTAACTCAATATTGGCTCAAATCAATATCCCTTTGTGAGTGTGGGCCTGAGGCTCTCCAACCTCATTACACCAAATAGATCTGCATTTTATCAGGAAGCCTCACATAGATAACATTTGGCTGAGGATTCCCATCTGGTGGCTCTCACTGTTTGAGGTTAACAAGCAGCCGACTTAAAGCTAAAAATCTGTCGTTTTCCCAAAGCAGCCTGCAGGTATTCCAACCTCTGTTCTGCTCCGTTCTGGGTGTCATTCCTAGGGTTTATCATCAATACTATGAAGAAATAATCTAAATGATAAATTTCACAGTGCTGTAAATGTTTTGCCTGCAATCACTGAGCACATGATTAAATTTCCAGCTATATAACTAGAATAGTTATACCAGAAAGGCCTCGTCCCTCTGCTGTGTAATAGAGGGAATGTGTCAACAGCTTCTTCAGATGTCAACTTTAAATATCGGCCAGTCACTGAGATATCACATGCTGATGGAAATAAATGGTTCCAGCTGAGTTTCAAGCATATGAAAGCACTTGGAACAGCTTCTATTAGCAGAGCAGGAGCTGGATATCAGCGGTTAATGTAAAATGTGTCTCTTACCTGGTACTCGTATAGCTATGTCCCCACCTAATATGAGGGCTTTCATTACAAATGAGATTTCACTCCTTCATTTCATTTCCTTCTCGAACTCAATTATTAGCTGTAGAAGGTTAAAACAGTGAAGAGTAGCTTTATTAAAGGCCCAGGACCCCCAATCCTGAAAACAGGAAATAAAATTTGTTTAACCATTTGTTTTTTTAATTTCCTCTCTTTGTATTGATTAAACCCCTAAAACCTAATCTCTGTTCATCAGAATTACAAATTTGTCCATGACAAACACACACTACCCTTTGCCTTCATTTAGTATTTGCAGATCTATGAATATGCAAATAGTCCCCACCTCTAGCTTCAACCACTCCTCCACCCCTGCAGCTCAAGCTTACCTACAACTCTGCTCTTCAAACTCAAACCTCCGCTTCTTCTTGGTTTTTTGCTGGATACGCTACACAGTGCATGTTACACAGAGGCAAGTGGTAATATAGGAGCAATTTAGCCAAACATGTTGGAACTGAAAACTCATTCTGAGGAGGTATTTTATGAATCACTCTCTACAATGTTAGAAACACAACGGTAATAGATCACATGAGCCTTTGTTCAAGCCTCCACCAGTTCCAAGGCAGAAATACTCAGCAAAGGCAATGACTGCTTATTTCTCTCCTGACATGTCTTGTAGCATACAAAGAACATCTCACGGACATGTTAACAAGGTTATAAACGTCATTTTCATTGGAGCGAGAGTTTCAAAATATATTTTTTGGGCTTCCTCAACATGGAATCATGTAATTTTGATGGCAAATTGTTTTAATAGCTACTCACTCATTCCTGTTTGAGACAAAGCACATTAAAGAGTAATATAAGTTGAAGAACCCCTACAGCCGTTCTCTAATTGTACCGGAGAGGCCAGGAATTTGTCGACAAAAGCACAGTTGGCCTCATTAGCTGTGCGCATTTTGTTTCACTAATCATCAGAATAGACATAAATAGCTAATCAGAATCAAACTGTCTCATTTAAATAACTCCGAATAAACCGGCTTGTTCGAAAAAAGGCTGATTTTAACAATCCATTCAGAAACCTAAAATTTGGCAGGTCAACAGTCATTTTGATTTACATGTCATAAAAGCAGTCTTCACAATGACTGGATTTTAAGTACATCTCTTTCTGCACGTGTTCTGAAAGTTAAGTACAGATCTGAGAGTTAAGTATAGATGGACTCACCACTCTTATAACCGATGAGCACTCTCTACCTTTTTCTGAGAGCTGCGCGTTTCTCAGTGGGACCAATAATGAACATTAACACAGGTTGATCTTTGGCTTGTGCTGCAGTGTGCATACAGCAGTGATGTAAACAGGACTGCTTATCAAACCAATTTATTTTGCAGCCATGAAAAACCGTTCTTTGGAGACATTAATCAGATTGCAGGGCAAAGACAACACTGCAGTCTTCCTCTGCACTGACATTTACCATCTGGGCATATCCTACTACATTTGAAAGGGGAACTCATCTGATTTTACACATGAATCAGTTCACCAGTCACAGGGCGTACTACATATCAGTCTTTCCTGTGGTTCTGGGGGGGAGCTTTGTCTAGTCCAGCATGGCAATTGAAAGACGTTTGCCAGGCAGGGAGGGTCTAATGAAGGATGCTATCCAGCTGCATTATGAGAGCATGACCTGATGGCATGCAATACTAAATTTCTGCAATGCCCTTTTGTGAGACATGGGAACTTATGGAGGACAGGTAGTTAAATCAAGCATGTTTTGATTTGTTAACCTCAGAAATTTAATGTATGAATTCTTCTCTGGTCTCACACACACACAAAGCACGTAGACAAACAAATAGCATATAATCAGTGTCTGCAGTTTCCTGTGGAGGGGAAGGCAGCATCTAAATGATGATCTTTATGTTGTGGTTCACTGAAAGGCTGTGGTCTCACTGTAAGTCTGTATACGTTTCTATTTTGTGAGCGTGTGTGTGTGTGTGTGTGTGTGTGCGCGCGCGCGCGCGCGTCAGTATGTACCCAACCATTACCATGTCTATTGTGTGTGGCCGTCAAGCCACCATGAATACGACTGGAGCTTCAATTGCAGGGTGGGAGGAAGAAGCCAACAGCTTATGGCTTAGCGACAACATTATATTTTCATCTCTGGCTTGACAATAGCATTTACATTCTTGAGTCCAGTCTGAAAGTGAGACGACAGAGAGAAGGTCCTGTGTTGCTATGTCTGAACTGAGACTGTTTTACGGGTCAGCCATATGAAATATGTAAATCCCCCCCCCCAAAACACATGCACACAATCTTTTTGATGACCGGTCATCAGATGCCTCCAAAAGCTAAAATGAAGCTATCTTCAGTGCTGAAAGTCAAGTCCTCCAGCAACAGTGAATGCAGCATGATCAACACAGGTTATTCTGTGTCCTCCACTCGCCAGGCACAGTCAATCAAGTCAATCAATGACACAGCCTGTTTAGATTGTAATCATGTGTTAAATATAAACCAGTGTGTTGCTGCTGGCGTTTTTCAGTGTAACAGGC
Source organism: Chaetodon auriga (assembly GCF_051107435.1). Lineage (NCBI taxonomy): Eukaryota > Metazoa > Chordata > Actinopteri > Chaetodontiformes > Chaetodontidae > Chaetodon > Chaetodon auriga. Next base: position 12,979,586 of record NC_135089.1, on the reverse strand, counting down.
CAGAGGATGATCTGAGTCTCAGTCAATAGCCTTTTGAAAACCGAGCCTGTAGTTGATTTGTCACTAAGCTGTGTCACTGTTTGGTGAGAGCACACACACACGCTTGTGGGTGGCATTTCTGAAATGTGTGTGCGGACTGGGGCATGCACTGTCTCTGGCAAATGGTCCCTATCGCTCCAGGTGTTCTTTAACTGAGCATCCAACATGTAGCTGCTGAAAATACAGAGCAATGCTTAGTGTTTGATCTCCTTTACAGAAAAAGCTCGTATGATGGCTTTGTGTCAGGTGTGTGGCCATTTGGATACAAGTCATAGCAACAGATCAGCAACATTGAACATTAGTGCTTTAAATTTCGCCAATGGCTTCATTCAGCAGTCGTCATTGTTGTTATCAGTGCGGCTATTTATGACCTAAAATACCATCATCAGCATTACTTCATAATTATCACTGCTCTGTAATGTCATCATAGTCATCTAGACAACCACTGTGATCACTGTCATCTGCGACATCGCCATTATCGCCGTCACTATCATTGTCGTCTGCATCATCGTAACCACAAGCAAACGTCCCGCTCTTCAACTTCAACACACCTCAGGGTTCTCTTTCTCCTCCCTTCCCTTGAGCTACCTGTAGCAGAGACCCCCACGGTGTTATGCTAATAACAGGTTTTCTCTTTAGACAGCCCAACTATTGGCTTCAATACAGACTGCGTTCCTGCTGGGGACTTAGCTGGCTCACTGCTGTCTCTGACTCTGCAACCTGTCACATGGTGTTACAGCGCTGTGCTTTAAACTGTCAGCCCACACATACCTGTTTGGCTGTGGAGGACACTTATATCACTGATTCATTTTAGAAGATTGTGTATGTGTGTGTGTGTGTGTGTGTGTGTGTGTGTGTGTGTGTGTGGCGGAGGTCACTTGGGACTCCATAGTGCTGTTATCAAGGTAATGGGTGTTGTTTGTGCTGTGAAGTGTGCGTTCAGAGCTGAGGTGGAGTTTGTGTTTTCTGCAAAAGCAGATAGCAAAGAGCTAATCTGACAGCTCGAGCATTTATCTTCAGCACTTAAGAATTAGGGTAAGTTTCTTTTTTCTTTTTCTTTTTTTTTTAAAAAATAATAATAATGAAAAAACTGAAAAACTAGCTACTTTCTCTTATTTATTAAAAGTTCCATAACTAACTTTTGGCACTTTGCCTCATCTCCAAGATGTATGAAAGGAATAGTCTGACATTTTGGGAAAGTTAGATGAGAAGATCAACACCAAAGTCATGTCGCTTCATTCTAAACGTGAAGCCACTCCCAGCAGCCAGTTAGCTTAGTTTCATAAAAAGACTGGAAACAGGAGTCCTGCAGCCTCTGTAGTTTGCCTGAACTGGTGCCTGTGTAAAAAGGCTGCAGTTCACAGTAGTGAAATATTACCAAAAGTTTGTTTTCTTGGACAATTTTGGTCTCTTGCAGCATGCATGATTAATTAATGCAGTACATGTGTGATGCATATTATTTTTTTTTGTTGCGTTCTGTCTATATTTGATATATGGTCGAAATATTTTTTCTGGCACAGCTGTACTGTTTTTCACCCTCCATTCAGACTCGTTCTCTCTCTCTTTGGCTTCCTACAGCTCTGCCCATCACTCTTCACTATTTCAGTCCCTCTTCCTATATCTCTCCCTCTTTTCCCTCATTTCTCCATCCATCCATGTCTTTGCTAACCTCTCCATCATGTCACCAGTCTATTCTTTCCTTCCTACCGCTAACTTTCCATCTTTCTGTCTCTCCATCTGCTCTCATCAACCCTCCGCCTCCCCCCTCCTTCATCTCATCCTTCTCAGTGAGCTGGCCGAGCTGCTGACGTCTGCTGTAGCGGTGGAGCGCAGCCAAGAGCTGCCTTAAATCAAACCGATCTCTAATGAAACGCGCACACACACACACGCATATGTGAGCTGAGATGTGTGCCAGGCGTACACCCTCACACGTGTGCACACAAATAGTACACACACACAAACACATAGCAGTAATCTTCAGCAGCACATAGATATAAGCACACACCCTCATGCACATCCACACAAAGTCCACACAAACACTTTATCAGCTAGCTTGTGTAATTGTAATTGCTGATAAAAATTAATAAACAGATAAATCAAAATATGAAAAAGAGAGGAGCCACATTGCACGTCTGACATTTCAGTGCTTCATATTTGATGACGGCTCTGGTGAGAAGCTGGGATATTTTCTTTGCTGAGCTCACACAGTGAAATGTGCCCTATTTAAACTTGCCTTCTGCAGCAATGTCAAGACAACTCTAATAAAGCTATCTAAGTTTGCTCTCTCAGGTAAACTTATCTCTTTTAAGGCTTTGAGGGTTTTTCTTCCTTTTTTTCAGTCGTTATCCCCCTTGAGAAAGTTCTTTGCTGCACATCAGATAACACAAAATATCTTTATTCCCAAACTGAACGCATCCAAATGTGTATAGAATCTAACTCTCTGTGGATTTGTGTCTCCAAATATAGACAGCGTGTCATGACAGCATTCTTTAGTAAAAGAGGCTCATACTGGAGGGATTCAACTCACCTACTGTTGGTTGGCTCCGGCTTCAATCCTGCGCACAGAAGATAGCCCATCTGTTCCATATTACATTTTTCACTCAGACATCCCCTCTCCTGAGCCTAAAAATCTGTGTCACCTGACCCATATTTTCAAATATAACCAAAAAGAAAAAAACAATTCACATTTTTAGCTCAGCACTAATTTATTTATGCAAACATGGCAGCTACAAGTGTGCAGCAACTCACTTCATTTGTGTGTTTTTGTCCGCCAACACCTTTTCACCTGATTTCATTCTCTTTTAAAACACTAAGGCTCGATTCTCAGACAGGACGTACTCACTGGGTCAGAGTTTAATGAACTAAAAAGTCTGTTTAATCGGGGCTGCGCTTCTTCAAGTGAGACCTGCGGATCACGTTTCAGAGACACGGAGTGACGTGACCTGGCAGAACTCCTCTGCAGCTTCTCCACTTCCATTTCCTCCTCCTCTTCATTTGGCTGCAGCCGGCCGCCAGAAAACTCACAACGCTGCCAGTAATCCTTTGCGATGGCTGACAGCACAGCAGGCACTATATCGCACAGTGGGACTGACGTTTTATAGGCCTACTGCGGACTGCTATCAGCCTAAGGGAGGGAGAAGCATCAGCGAGGGACGAAGTATAAATCGGCACTGAAATGTGGCTTCTGTAAAAGTCCCTGTGAAGGCATCAAGTAGAGGGGAGCCTGTCTGGAGGTTTGTGCGTCACCAAACAAACATTCCCCAGAAAAGGACTGTGTTTGGGTGTTCTCTTAAGGCTGTTAACATTGTGCCACTTCACCCCGCCTGCCATGCAACAGCACTCTTGAGTGAAACTAATTTGAACCAAACCTAAGATTTAGTGTAAATCACCCGATAAGTGCACTTGTTTTCCTTTACCTCTGTTCCCTCCCTAATCATTTAATCCTCCTTAAGATAAAACAGTCTCTCTTTCCACCTTCCTTAAGCTGCTGGTGTAGCTCAGTTCACCACTTTGCCGGGGTATGTGGGAGAGGACGAGAGGCAGAGACACTGCACGACCATACAATTATTCCCCAAGAGCTTGATTTCTACCCCTCTTTAGCATCGTTATGCGTCTGCACTGAAACTGCATGGCGAGCTCTCACTGTTGGCAAAGAGCACAACAGTGGGAAGATATGCTGAGCGTGGCTGGAGGGCAGACACAGTGAGGTTCACTACGGGTTGTGATGGATGTGGTAAAGTGATGTCATACGTGATAGATTATATTCTGCACTTGTATGCACGTGGTAACCTGCCAAAACAGTCGAAGACACTGCCGTTTAAGCTGCAGGCAAATTTCTGACAAGAAAGTTATATAGACCATAATTATATGCTACAAGTGACAATATAATGTTTACTACACTTCAGCTGATTGATATATTTCATTTGAAATAATTCACTCAACACTCAGATATAGGATTTCAGTCTCATAACTACAACCCTGATTTCAAAAAAGCTGGGATGCTGTGTAAAATGTAAGTAAAACCAGAATACAATGATGAGCAAATGGACGGTTCTCCGCATTTACAAAGTGTTCATACAGTCATGTGTTCACAGAATGGTGAACCTCGCTCCATCCTTGCTTGTGAACGACTTAGTCTCCCAAGGATGCCCCTTTCATACCCAATCATGATACTATCACCTGTTACCAATGAACCTGTTCATGATTCACACAAAGCCTAAACGGAAACTTGCACCATGCTGAATTTGATAAGGAATTCATGTATATAAAATGTTATTAGTGTAGGAGCGAATTACCACCAATAACTTTTCACAACAGAAAATCACAGTTTTTATCAACAAAAGACGACAACATGTCTTAATGTGGAGTTTTTTTAGTATTGGACAACATGATAAGATCTAAAATGTTGGGTTTACAATCAGAGATGTTATCCAGACACTGCTGAAGGATGAAGAATGCTTGTTGGGCCCCCAAACTCCAACAAAGCAGGTTAACTTTATCAAAGTGTATTTTTCCTTGCAACTCATTCACTTCATCATGCTTTGAGCCGTCATGACACTCGATATTAGCATTTTCATCACTGTGACTGTCCCCCCACAAACTAGGCACACTGGCTTGCCTTTTGCTTCATCATTTCTTGTCTTGACAGTTGCCATGATGCATGCCATCGACACTGACACTTAACCACTGCGTGCGTGATGCGTTTACCCTGACCATGACCCGCACTGCCTCACAGACTGGATCACAGAGTGTCACAGGCTGCATGCAGCCCTGTGGCTGGACGTTCGCCACCCCTGAAGTTTCTCACCTGGTTAGTTTTGGAAGTAGGAATCTTTTCTTTTTCTTTGGTTTTGTCGCTCTGTCTTCCTCTCTCCTTCTCTGTCTGTCTCACTCTCCCTGTCTTCACCGTAATGTCTGGTGTCGTCCTGTGTTTACATGCCGCCGCTGCTCAGTGAGCTTTTTCTACAAATTATGGTCCACGCAGTTGAGTCAGACACCACTGTGCGCTGGGCTCAGGCTATGTGCATGTGCTATATGGTATGAGACAGAGGGAGAGAGAGAATGAGAGAGTAGGCGAGAAAGAGAGAGAGGGAGCCATTAAGTGATAGAAATCCCCCCCTCCTCTCATTCTCTATCTAACCTTACTTCAGCACTGACGTTCTTATGCAACGCCACCCACTGAGGACCCATCAGTGCCTCCCACACACACACATACAGTACATACACGCACACAATCGGCCTACACACAAGGAGTAGCCTTAAGCATCTTTGTTCTGTGTGGGAGAGGAATGACATCATTTAGTCCACCTGCGTCTACAAAACAAACAGTACAGCACATTACTGTGTAGTCTGACTCAGGGATGGTAATATAGTGTATGTGCTAATTTGGACCAGATTTCCATTTTGACCAAACTGGCTTCACTAATTAACACACCTTGATCAGAGAGGGAGGAAAAGTGTAGTCCCATCATCTGATGCAGTGTGCGGTTGCACAGGGCCTACATACTATTATTTTATATTTTTGTGCAATAGTTCGACATTTTGGAAATGCTGACTCACTTTCTTGCACGGACAGTAAATATGCAAGTACAGCCAGCAGCAGGTTCACTTAGCATTGCATAAAGACTGGAAATACAGGATACAGCTGGTCTGAATCTGTCAAAAGGTAACAAAATCCACCTACCACCATTCACTAATTTAACTACTTAAAAAAGAAGTGTAAAAACAATAGTTTACGTCGGGTTATGTACCAAACTATTCCTTGGACAGGTGTTAAACTAAGCGAACTGTAGCTTCATATTTACCATGATCAATCTTCCCATGTCAGCAAGGAAGCATATTTCCCAAAATGTTGGACTATTCCTTTAAGCTAAGGGGAAAACAGACAGTAGAACCGAAATTCTGATAACCTCATGTGTTTTGACAACACAGTACATTGCTTTTGTCTGTGTAAAAAGTATCCAGATGGATACTGCATGGGCAGGATTTACAGTACAAATATACCGAGGCAGCCACACAGAAAGTCAAATGAATGCCCTCTAATTCACAGTTCATCACACGCCAGAGGAAAAGGAAAATCCCTTGGCTGAACTGGTATAAAACAATGCAGGTATTGAATAAGGAATATTATACAAACAAAATGCAGTTATAAGACCCTCAGTTTAATACGCTTCAAATGGGAAATACAAGCAATTACCTTCAGGAATCCATAGGAAATTAGCACCCTATAATAAAGTGGACAAAGCACCTGAGGCACATATGGACAATCAATAATACTGAAGCACATGACCACAAACAAAGCACACATTCACATTTCACCTACCAAAGTACACAGTATCAGGACATGGCTGTAGCTGCATCACAATCAACAACTGCTCTGTAAAGTAATGTGTTACTGAGCCTTTTTTTTTTTTTTTGGTCACAGTACTGCAATTGCTCTGAGAGTATTATGTTAATCGGATCATAATGATTGCTGAAAGTGGTGATGTGTGCGTGTGTGGGAGACAGACCCTGCAGCACAATGCCATGACCGAGCCCAACGCAGTAATATATCTGACAGTTATGATAACACACTATGATGATGCTGGCATCGGAAACATGCACTCATTAACATGATAATGTCCTCAATGCGTGTGTGTGTTTATGTTACATGTGTTTGATAAAGTGCTAATGGTGTTTTAAGTTGATGATGAGGTGAGAAGCGACTGGTTCTTCCAGAGCTCCGGCTTTCACATGTGTCAGTGTTTATTGCCAAGAGCATAGGGATTTGCATCACCAGTCACCCACACAGAGTGATTAATTCAGCCATTATTTCAGATGCATCCTCTGCCCAAACTGGATTCCACAGCAAGTTGACAGTCTCCAACTCTTGTGCTCTATTTATTTGTGTCATACAATATTTTAGCATGTGATAAATGATGAAGCCCTGGATGATACCTGACAGCGTGTGTTCGTTTCATAAGCTTGCATGTCTCACACAATGCAATTAGACCGATGATGCTGAACAGATGAAAGGACAGACAATAACTATATGTTTGAATCAATTAAAGAAACTGTCATCTTTTAATTTTTTATATGTTTACCAGTAACAACTTAATCGTTCAACGCCCAACTGAACTCAACACAGATCTTTAGGATAGGTAGTTGGAAACAGACTACATTTTTGAAATGTAATCTCAGGACATAAGAAACAACATTATTGAGACAGATCCACTATATTCAGTGTAAATGCAATTTAACAGGATTACAAACTGACTTTGAAATTTTAAAACAGTCTTCATTTACCTCTGGACATGATTTTCTGAATACTGACCTACCAACAACAGATAAATACACGTCCTGGTAATGGTCACCACACCAAAATAGAGCGAGCTGGATGGAGGAATCTCTATCATAACCATCAAGTCTGCTTCATTAGAGCCTCTCTGTGCACTGCTGTTGGTTGACAGGCGTGTGGTACATTCCCCAGGTCACTGCACAAACTAGGACATACTTCTGCACAGACGCTGAGTGCACACAATCAAATATTTTGTTCTGACTCGAGCGATAAAGTAGATATGTTTTATCCCCTCGCATGCAGATCAAGGTCTGTGAATTTCATCATCACAAAGAGATTCAATGTTTTAGTATTCAAAGAAATAGACAGGAAAGTTATTTATTTTATTTTTTATTTTTTGTTTGTTTGCAGTGGAGGGCAGCCAAAACATTTGCTTGGGAGTGGTGGTGAACTTTAATACCAGCAGGAAAAAGCAAGTGTTTAAACAACTGGAAAAATTGGCTCTAACTCTGTAGATAAGACTGAAATGGAACTGAGGTCAAGATTATTTGGTTATATTTGGACATACTTAACTCAAACGTTCATTCTATATAAAGCAATTGTACAACATTGAATATCAGCTGCGGTATGGGGAACTGTGACGACCACTGATCCTTCTAATGTTTTTCTTTATTGTTTTTCTTCCGATCTCCAACACTGAAAACCTAATCAGTTCACCAGGGCATATCTATCCATGGCAAGCTGTTTCTGCCGCTCACCTTGAGGTTAATGTGTTTAGCAGTGCAAACATGGGAGCCGTGGGAAGTAATGCTCTCAGGGAAAACAGAAATGTAAATCAAATTGACACAGGTTAAACAGTTAATGGCGTGTGTTTCTACACTTAGCAATGCAAATAAGTCGCATAATTGTCTTGTAAATGCATGTAAATAAGAACTGTTTCATTTGCATAGCGGTGCACCCACCCCAACCGCCTAGTTACTCTCCACCTGTGCTACTGTAACACTATGTCTTGACATTCACAATTGTCCCTGAATCTAAGTTAACTTCTTTAAAAACTTCATGGATAAAATAATTAGAACATAATGGTTGGGGAAATTGGCTCAAGCTCTTGTTTAATTAGGTGTTTGAAGCATTAATGTTGGTGCACATCAGAGAAAATGAATTGGGCAAGAGTGTGTTCAGGTCTACACGTGAGCGTCCCAGGCAGCTCAACTATCCCACTCATTAGTGGGATAGTTGAAATTCCAGAGTTCTGTGTCAGTCGGGGCAGCTTTCCTGGTGATGTCCGAACAGGTTCGCTTCGAGAAGAGAGGTCCGATGATCTCTCCACTGCATTGGAAACAGCTGACAAAACTTTTCCTTACAAGCTATTACATTCTTGAGTTATTGCCTGTGGTCATGTGGACGGGGACCTGGATGAAGACAAAATGACAAACATCCACAAGAGGCGCCTCTAAAGTTATCAGGTGGTCACATGATGTCAGCAGTGGAAGTTGCTCTTCCTGTTATTTTTATGTAAACATGTGCTTTACTACTGTGCGTAGTCCACTTGTGTCAGAAAAGGCGAGACGGTGGCTAGGCCTCATTGATTACTGTACAAAAACACAGCTTTGTAACATTGTTTAGTGATTTTGCTCAAACTGGATCATGTTTTTTGGAGAGAATATTTTCTGGTTTTCCCTCTGAGGTCCTCTGCCTCAACTGAGGAGGTTTTCTGGCCTGACAGGGAATACAGTAGTGAAACAGCAGCTGACCAGGGCTCTGACTCCGGGGATGACAAAGACACAGTGGATTCAAGCGCCGACAGGTGTGAGGTGGGAGAGGAGTGAGAGGGAGGTCGGGCATCAGTCAGCGCCCACCTCTGGAGGCCTGGAGGGTTAAGGCAGGGTCAGCCCAGAGCTACCAGGAGCAAAACCTGCCAAGAAAACCCACTTCCCTGTCATAAAACTGGCCTCTGTCGGTCTCAGAGACAGTGTTCGGTCCTGGTTCCATTGCCTGCTCACCTGCCTCCAGTTCTGGTTTTCTGACTATGCACATACATAATGCAGATGTTCACGTAAAATTTACACTAAGGCAACCAACTTCTGCTGCTGAGATCTGGTGATCAACCGCATGGAGGTCCGCTGTTTTGTCTGCAGCGAGGTACTCTTGGCCACACGTGCCACGTACCACTCTATCATGAAATCATCACTGGTATATAACTGACTTTCCTCTCCTTTGCAGTTTGAAACACACACACACTGAACTTAAACTCATCCCAGCACTTCTCAAGGGCACAGACCTGACATAGTAGTGTTCATTCACGATTACTGCCCTGCACCGCTGCCAGTAAAGGCTACAGAGATGGCTTTATCTCTGCACATTTTGACTTCCTGTCCTACTGATCCATATGAGTACGAGCTGTGCTTGCCAACAATCCCATCCTCACACATTTAGCACAGACAGGGGGGGAAAAAAGCTTCCTCTGAGAGCTTGAAAACACATTAACTGCGTTGACAAAATATTTTAGTCCTGCACAGAGAGTAAAGGAAAGTAAAGGAACAAAGTGTACGTCTCATGACTCGAAGTTACAAGTCAGAAGCTGCACGGCCGGTCGTCACCTGGGTTTCATTCTTTAATATGTGCAAATATTATTCATGAAAGTGTTCAAAGCATTGTGAGTTGTAAGTCAGGTAAATCCAGACTGACTCTAAGTAGACAGAAAAGGTGTTTAGATTGCAATAGCTGTTTTTTCTCAGCTACAGAGAAGACTTTGTGGTGACGCGTCAGCTGAAGATAATATGGATTAAGTGGTTGTGGAGATTGTAGAGAAAGTTTCATATGAATATGTTCGTAGGAAGGACTTCAGTCTCTCCTCTTGCTTGCTTTGCTCTCTGCTTTCCCAGCATGCCCTGGCATCTCTCCTCTCCACAAATCAGCCTCTTCTGAGCATGAAGCCTCACAGAGACGAAAAGATTAGTTGCTATAGTGTCCTTCTTTCTCTCACACTTGAATACACACACACGTATACACACGAGGAAGTGATGAATAGCAGGTGTCCACCCCTCATACCTTCCTCCACTCTCGACTCCCCCATCATCGCCACCAGTGCCACAGATCGGCAGATTGCACGGCACTGATTAATCTCTGCTTGACAAGCTGAGTCTGATTCATGTTGCTTGGACACTGCCGAAAGTAGCCAAACTCCTCACAATTAAAGAGGCAAGTTGGGGGGTACAGTGTGGTAGACTCATGGTTTTTAACGTTAGAAATATGCTCCATTTTATTCAGAAATGAAGATGTGATCCCAGAACCAGAGCCATAATCAGACAGTGTAGTGAACATTTTTAAAAGGCAGACTCTTGGCCATGATTGCAGATTTCACTCATATGTCCGAGTGGTGCGCACAGCATGTTGTGACTCGCTTTAGCATAACTGTGGTCTGACTCTCTTATGTAATCGTGACACAGTAAAGAGATGTGATCAGAACTAAATCAAGATAAACAAAAACAAACCAGATGTGAGGGAAGTCTTTATTTCCACCTGATAAGGCGACGCACGTGGACCAATACCATAAACAGCAGGGTCACAGTCACTTGCGTCTTAACTGGGATTACAGAGGGCTACTTTGCAACACTGATGGTTAGTTCTCTCTGACCACCCCTGAGCTGCAAAGTCTCATGAGGACCCAGCAGCAGGTATGGGTAAGGCTCGATAGACTGCACTGGAAACCGAAGTACGTCAGCCTGAGAGGTGTGGGGAGGGAGGGGAGGCGGAGAGGACTGTTTGTTTTTGCTTTCCTTCTACCGATAAGAGCAGCTGCAGTTTAAAGGGCCGGGCGTGTGAGCGTCTGCAGGGGATATCTACAGTGTACAAAGCAAACTGGACAACTCCCAGTATGCATCAGAAATTCTAAATACGGATTACTGTGTGTGTGTGTGTGTGTGTGTGCATACCTCAAGAACACAGGGAAGTATGTATGAGAAGACAGACCAGTGTCTCTATCAAGACACAAAATGCTCCATGTATCTAGATGCCATGAAGAGAATCACTCCTAAGTTTCCTGAAAACACACGTATAAACACGTGTGCTCTTGCTATACAACTCACATTTAACCTTTGTTCCAGTTCTGTGTGAATTAGCAGAAGGCAGTTGGCAGCTGCAGGGTGTATTAGCGCAGCGCAGTATATTTGAATGAATGTAAACCGCTTCTTCTCTGCCTACCAGTCACAGCTATGTGTTCCAAATGGGTGTGTGAGCAACTGTTTCGAGCAACTGTGTGTCACTGCCCTTGATACTCACTTAAGCATCAGCTGTGAGACCAGTCAACAAATGTTATCTTTCTCATTAATGTGTAATCGAGGCAAGAAGTCTAATTCCTCACGCTTGTCGCGCACCTCTACGACAGAACATTTCTGCTTTTTAAATGGACGTAACCGCTCCAAATACGCACAGAAAACAAAACACAAACAGATGGATTCCTCTCTGCTGCGCTGAGATCCTTTACTTTCCCCTGTGAGATCCAGATAAGGCGCGGTGAAGCAACGTTCAGAGGAAAGCACAATTCACTTTAGCTTATCATTGCTCAATCAGCTCCAGTGTACTTCCAGAAATAGATTGGGTGAGGGGTAGGACTAAGGCAAGGGACTGAAAAGCCATTAACTGTTTGCTTTTTTTTTTTTTTTTTTCTGAGGAGGGTGACATTACCATAAGGCCTTGTCGGCTGGCGGGGACCACAAGCTGAGCTGAGCTCCACCTGTTTTTATGACAGGTGAAGGGGGACTGGGGGGCTGGGGAGTGTGCTTGGCACCGGATTAGCATCAATAGTGGCGCTGGCAATGTTTCACTCTCACTCTTTCTCTCTCCCAGTCACATCCGTCTTCTTCTCATCAAGCTGCTGTCTCTCGTTGTTCCTCTGTGCTATTCTGATCCCACTCTCAGCCTTGCCATACTTGGATTTTCTTCTTGCTGGTATTCTTAAGACCATGTTTTTATGGCATTCACATTCTCTGTATCACGCTTCCTCACTCTCCTCTGTGTCAACCCACAGAGTGCCTTTCTTTCCTCCACTGTCTTTCCGTCACATCCGGGGTGAAGACGGGGTTTAGAACTAACAAAATATATGATTCTGTAATTATTTCTTGCAACAACGAATTAAAACTCATTTTGCAATTTTTAATATAAATAATAATGATTTCATAATAATAAAAACATATAATATTACTATCACTATATGCAGCCAAGGCTCAAGGTAGCGTTCAAGACATGCTACATGCTTGACGAACGCCTCCTGTGCTTAAAGACCTTAACTTTAAAAATGTGACAAAATATTTTTCATCCAATGGAAAGTATACGTGTACTGTATGTCTGTGTGCGTGTAATAACGACTGTACTGTCAAAGACCCTCGACAGTTAACATGTGTGAGTCATGACGTGCGCTCTGTTTCATAAATGGAAACCTGGCTGTTATTTCTGGTCAAGTCACATCCTAGCTTCAGGGTCCATCGCTGTACTTTACACAGTACGGTGGGATGGTCGTCCTTCATACTGCACAGGCTACAATACTGGTACATCTTAATCGATAAGATCTCCTCAGGCCAATTTCCCTCTTACTTGTGACAAGTTTTTATTATTGCAAAGCAGTCATAATCTCAGGTGGCACAAAAGGCTTCGGTGGAAAGTGGCTAGCAAAGCAAGCGTCTTCTATTACGGTCCTTGGTCCTGGAGAGATCCGCAGGCCCAGCTCAAACTTGAGATCGCTGCCTCTTTAAACAATTGTAAACTCAGAATAATGGAAGCTGTCACTGCTAGCTGCTAACAAACTGCTAACAAACACAGCTCTAATTTAATGCTTCCTTGTTTACTGCCCTGCACTGTATTATGCGATGGATGTATCTTTGGTGTGCTTATTGTTGTTATGTGTTCGTTTACGTGTTTGATGCTGCTGTTTGACCCTGTCTTGGCTGTAGGTCTCACTTGTAAAAGAGGTTTTAATCTTTCTCTCTCTATATATATGTTTGACTTTAGTTCCAGGTTAATGTAACTCTTTGTAATATACCAAGTAGTATAATAACAATCTAATTTAAGTAAGCAGAGGATAAAAATACTAATTGTATTAATGATAACGATGCCCTTTCACGATTGCTGGAAGTTAAGAGTACACGCTCCTTTCCTGCGTCTATGTACTATTGATTCTCAGCCTGTGCAGAACGTCACAAACCAAATAAAGGCAGAGGTGATGTTCATGACTCCTCTGTCACTCTAGCTCAGAGGGTTACTGTCCTGAGCTGTGATGTACAGAAAAACGCAATAATAATCCGTCAGAGTTTTTTCAGAATGACCTCTTCCCCACCCGGGTGATTTCGCATGCATACAAACACAGGGTCACAGAGATAAACAAACACCCCCACCAAACTCTGCAACACTCACAGTATCAGCGGCTGAGATAAACCCGCACACACAGGCTGAACTTTACACAGCCTATCAAGTCCCAAGTGTATCAGGGGACACGCAGACAGACAAGCGATGATGAGCCAGCCCCAGAGGGCCATGATATGCCAGCAGGGTCAGAGTGATTTTACTCAGCCAGCGCTGCCACGATACAGTCCAACAACCTCTCATCACAAGCAACAGCGGTGACACCACAGAGGTCTCGGCTTCAGCTCTGCAAACCCAGACACCGGCCATCATGAAAATGTTCCTCTTGTGCTGCAAAATGAGGTTTTTGCTGAAATCATACGTTGCTTGTTGCAAAGGCTACAATTTACCTTCTCTCTTATCGATCCTCAACACTTATGCAGATTATGTGGGTGTATTCTCCAAAAGCCATCTCCAAGGCTCAAATTTACCATGTTGTTGTCAATAACGCCTCTACAAATCATCCCCTTATATTTAAACTGAATAATCAAGCAACAATGTAAGCAGCTAAACATCCAAAGCTTACTGCAGGTGTTACTTTATATGTTAAGATGCTGAAAAAAGGCATTTTATAAGCAACTAAGCACAAGGTTGATATATTTTATCTGAAACATCAAAAGTCCCAGTAAGTGATTCAGTGAATAGCCTCTTGAGTTTGAAGCAGTTCAGGCCTAATTTTAATCCAGCTGTTGTATTTTTCTCCAGGCCCTGTATACTACAATACTCTTAGGATGTACACGCTTGGATCTCATTCAACCCCACATAAAAAGTACTGCCAGTTATCCATTAACAGGCCACATCGTTGAGAACAGTGGGTGAAATGTGAAACCCTGAACAGGCTTTCGTCCAGATACATGACGTGTTTCATTATTAAAGTTAATAAGTGACTCCACTGATTTCAATCTGGTCTCCCGTCTAGAAGGAGGTCAGAGTGCAAAGGAATAGCACTCTGAAGCTGCACCGGCGTCTTACACGAAAGCGCTACGGCAGATGATTTGCTTTGATATTCACCGTAGAGGACGTCTGCCTGTCACCCACTGATGGACCGATGATGCAGAGATTTACCAAAGCCAATTTTGTTTGCTCCCATGCCCCACTAAACACGGCAGCATCTTACATGTGGGGTCTTCTCTTAATTCCTCCACCTTCAGTACACAGTTTCCACCTGTCTGCTGTGTGGTTTATCCCTATAACTATGCAGCGTGTTAGCTAACAGCCTTGGCGTGCGTAATGAAGCAGGCTTTAGTTCAGGAGGTGATCAGGCTTGACACGATCACACTCCCAGCATCTATATGTGTACTGGCACTAGGCCCAAGGGCAACTATTAGCCAACGCAGCCTGCATGTTTGAACGAGGACTTCTGGTGATGCTTGTGTGCCAATACATCAGTGTCAAAGGCAGAGGTGTCGAGGAATGTGGTTTATTATCTTATGTAATATTTGTTTTAGATATAATTCACCAGCAATGACTGACTTTAAAGCTTAATGACTTTTTTGGCCAAACCCATTGTGAGTGGAAGGTCAGAACTGGTGGAAAGTGAACAGGTGAATAAAAATGGATGTGGGTGTGCCTGAGAAAAACCTGATTCTTTTGACTTCAGGACAGAAAACTGGATTTGTCCCAACATGTTAAAAAACCCTAAAATATTCTCATTTAAGGCCTGTATAAACCAGCTCAACCACAAAAACCAATGACAAACTGAACAGGTGTAATTATTTTCAAGCTTTTTAATACAAACTTAATAAACTATCAGTCCCTCTTAACATGTAAGACACTGACTCCAAATACTTTGTTATACCGTTTGTTTTATCAAGTATTGCACAATGTAGGTACAAAATTAATATACGATTACATTTTGTCCATAATATAGCAAAAATCTTTAAACTCTTAACAGAAAATACAACTCTTATGTTTTTCAAAAAAAGCAAATATTCTTAAATCCCACCACTACGGAATATTCTGTACACAATCTTTAGAATAGTCAATGTTTTTTATAAGATGGATTCATTTTATAATTTCAATAAAAAAAAAGAAAACATAAAGTTGCTGCAGCCATCACAGATCACTGGAGTAGTAAAAAGATATAAATGCAATACCATGTCGTAGAAACAATAGATACTCTGATATTTTACAAACTCTGTACTAAATTAAATTATACAATTAGAAAAAAGACCAGGAAATCCCACTTATTTGTACCAATTTCTTGAAAAATTGGCGGTGTCCAGTTATGTTTAAATACTGAAAGAGGCCATGACTTGTGGTGGTGTTTTTTTCTTTTTTGTCTTTTTTTTATATCTTAAAACGGTCACATAAAAAAAATATTTTGTGCTTGGTTGGCAAAAGAAATGACAATGATGCAAGTTGAAGTTTAGGAAACCAAGCTTAGACATCTTGTACTAAAGGTATAACTCAAGGGGGCAAAGTAATTCACCCTCGGGCTCATGCTCTTAGACTCGTAACATGGATCTTACAGCTGACAAGTCACGTTTTCCTTTTATCCTTGACATTCTGTTCTTGTGTACTCTTTTTTTTTTTATTTTTCAAAATGTGTATTTGTCCCACCCCCCCGCCCCAATCACATTATCTCTGGTCGATTCTGTGTGAAGTAGTAGCTTAAGTAGTACCTTTACGTGTACTAGTTGGCCATAACTGGCTGGAATTGCTGGTTAGAATACTGCATGTTGTTCAAGCTGAAATTCAAGCCATCCATAAGGGACTTGTCGTTAAGGCCACCATAGGCCGCAAACACATCGAAGGCATTGCTGTACTGCAGCGGGCTGAGGCTGAGTGAGCTGTCCCCAGGGAAGAGAGCACTCTGGCTGCCCTGGCCCTGAAGGCTGGGGAACACAAACTCCTTGGCGTTGGGGGACAGGGCTGAGGGCTTCTGGTGCTGCTGCTGCTGCACTCCGAGGCCCAGCCCGTACAGAGAGTGCATGGAGGTGGAGATGGCTTTCTGTTTCAGGAGACTGTTCACATTCAGGCCCAGGTTGGTGGGAGAGGTACGCGCCACCTTGTTCCCAGCACTAGCGCCGCCATTGTTGTTGCGGCCGCTGCTCTTCATCTTAGTGGAGCCAAACTTGGTGGCGGCGAAGGTGGCTGTTGTGAAGGTTAAAGGCTGCGTGGAGCGGGGCATAAAGGTGGGGCTGACGGCTGCAGAGTGGCCGAAAGGAGGAGAGGGTGAGCTGGAGCCCGGAGAGGCTCCGTTCACGGCCTCATTGATGGGCATGAAGACCTGCGCGTCGGGATTGAAACTGTTCTTGATCTCCTTGTCCAGATCAAGCCCTCCGCTATTAGCTCCACTTTCATTGCTGTCATCGACATACAATACTTTGACAGGCCCCTTCTCCCCGATCTGATAGGACACCTCAAAGGGGTCAATCCACACGCTGAGATCCTGGGGCAGGTTGTTACGGACATCCTCGATGTCCAGCCCGCTCTCTTTGGCTGCCTTTTCCACCACAGGGTCCACCTTCTCCCCCACGTGGATACATCTGAATCCTGAGCCCTTGTATGGCTTGTCTGGGTACCAGTGTCCCTCATACTTCTGCTTCAGCTGCCTCTCCAGCTCCTCGCCAAAAATATTGACCCGCCGCCTTGGCAGCTTGTTATACAGGTACGAGATGATGAAGTTGAGAGCTACTTGGATTTCAAGCTGCATAGCTAACTGCTGAAGTTTACCAGGTGCGTGAAGATTAGGTGTGTCTGACCTTGAATGTGTCCACTGGGTCTGCTTTGTTTATCCGTGGTTGGCAACACAGATGCTCTCCAGGCAGGATGGCGAAAGCAACCAGAACTCAGACAAAACAGGTTCAAAAGCAAAAGTGCTGGCTTTGTAGAAGTGATGTCCTTCCACAGGGTGTGATAATGTTTTCCTGCAACAATTTAAAAGAGAAAAATACTTCTTAATCATTCACTTTCGAAATGTCCTCAGAAATTCATAAGAAATGGTAAATATTTGCAACAGCGTCATGTTTAACAGTCAAAACAAACAGATCAGTTCAGGTCTGTTTGCCCTTTTAAGGGACGTGCAAGTAAAATGTCCTTTAATTATTAACGGGCTGTCTGAAGAAGCAGTGCATGTTGCAATTTAGTCTGCTGTGAGCTCCTAAGTTGAATGTCACAAGACACACAGCCACAGCAGGATTTCACAGCAACGATGAGATATGAGAAAATGTGCAGCCATTGCAGAAACGTGAGCACATTGATCTGGGATCAAGCTACACTTCTTGTCAATCTGGCACCACATTGTGCATATATTGTTCATCTGCATGTCAGAAAGTGGGTATTGAGCACGTTCACCTGGCAATAAAACTCGGGAATCCTGTTACATAATAGGCTACTGGATAGCCTCCATACAGCATGAGAGAGGAAGACTAAGGCGAGGTTGTTGCATTTAATCAACGAAAACGGTCAACTTCACCGAGGAAATGCCTGGTCAGCGATGCTTAATGGGGGACAAGTTTAACGAGGAAATGATTTAGGTGGACTTCGGGGTTTGCTGTCTTGTGGGCTGGACTGATATGCGTTTTGCACGGCCGATTGCTCAGAGAGCTTCCTACATTGAAAACAATGTCGACATAAGACTTAACGCGCTGAGGCGACACCCATATGTTTGGCAATTTAACACAGGGACGACCGAGCACTTGGTTATTTAAAACACAACCCTGGATAAAATGGAAATGTCACGAGCTGTAAAACCAAATTCTAAGAAACAGGCTGCGCTACGATAAACATCATGAGACGAGTTGGGCTGAGGGATACAGACTGTGAGCCTGACGTGGCTCTTTAAATACCCAAAAGTGATTAATTTATTCATCCGTGTCGAAACAAAACCTGCACGGGGATGTTCGTGCAGCACACATCCTCCCTTCATGAAACAGTACCCGAGATGAGAGTCCACACAGCGGCGAAATGGCTACAGGTCTTGATTCATCTGATCAGTTTTAGCAAGTCAAAAGGCAAATAGTTGCTATTTCGCAGCATGTGCAAGACGGTAATGAGTTTAACAGCCGTGAAAATGAAAATATACAATTAAGTAGGATATGGTAGACTACAGTCACGAGCACATCAGACGCACTTCAAGTCTCTGGGGGAACATTTGTGTTTTCTTTTCCAGCTGGGTTGAATTTTTTAAAAAACGACATGCAAAGACATACACTTTTATCGCACACACGCGCATGCACACACACACACACACACACACACACAGTATCTCTCTCGCTCACACACACACACACACACACACACACACAGACACCCCTCCCTAACTTCGTGGACTGACGCAGCAAATCAGCTTAGTAAGTATGAATAGAGCTACAGTACGACAGCAAGCAAATAAAGACAATAATATTAAATAGCCTACATCACAAGCAAGAGAAACAAGCTGAAAATACTTACTTTTTTGTAAAAAATAAAGATTCTCAGTAGTTCTGGAGTACCGTTAGTTAGTGCAAATAGAAAAAAAAGTATAAATACTTTCTTCACATAGAATATATTATCAACATTACAAAAAAGTATTCCAGTACATGTACATTTCGGAGGATTGGCGTTTACGGTTTGCTTCGGTTTCTGTTTTTAAGGTTATTTTGCGTTTTTTTTTCCTTCTCTCAGCAGGCTGGCAGAGTAGCTCCCGCCTCTCCGGGAGTTTTGCAACTTCGTCCGCCTCCTGCTTCAGTGGTGCCTGTATTTATAGCTTTCCTCCGCCATGGGCACGAGGTAGGCGGTGATGCGGTTTCAGAGGTCAAAACAATGCGAGCGGCTGCGATTGGTCCAAAGTGTGAGACCCGCCCTCGAAGCGGCGCCTCGGTCGTGCGCTCATTGGCTAATCCGCGCTGTCAATTCGAGACATATGATTCTGTGAAACGGGAGAGACGCCTATGATGAGCGCTTGCGTCAGAGATAACCTAGGTCTCTGCTGCTGACAGCAAAAGGCTAAAGTAATTAATGTTAAGACAGAAACGGTATTATATAAAGAGATATCCTGCCCATGTTTGAGTTGTATTGAAACAAATACTTTTATCGATGTGAAAATGTCGAATTGTAGATGTTTTATAGACTAAACCTCCTTTTCTTAGTATCCCAAAACATATAAACTGGTCTAACTGTCGTTATTTAACAAAATTACGGACACTGTGAATTGATATATTTAAGCTATGTACACATGAGAGCACGGCTCGCTGTTCTTTTAATGCCTGTGCCATGTTTATACCACACATATCGAGTCCCAAAGGGAGGCATTTGCGCCATTATAATCGCATTTACATCATTTACTTCCCTTTCGTCATAGATTCCACATATAGGACCTTAGTGTTTCGTGACCTGCCACGAAAAACTGCAAGAGTTATGATGAATGTGTATTGCCTGAGAGGTGATTCCCTATAGCGGAACAATACAGCTGACAGCAGTGTGGGTGGTGCTGAATGCTATCTAGAAAACACAGGCGCTGATTGGTCTAAAACGGGGCAGGAGCCCTACGGTGAATGGTGTGCCCGTATCCAAGGTGCTGATGTAGGCTGCGCACGTCATCGCTCGGCTGAACGCATGCTGTTGCCAAATTTAAAGTGCACTAACACACATAGGGTGTGTGCATGATATGAAGTCATTGTTCCACAATGTCATACTTTACATTGCTGTTCCGGAAAGGGAAAAAGGGTATATATTATTAATTATGAAACCATTAACCACAATAATGAAACTTGATATCTCATAATGATTAATGATTAATGATAGATAGATAGATAGATAGATAGATAGATAGATAGATAGATAGATAGATGAGTGTTAAAAACAAAATGAAATAAAAAACTACAATTAAAGATAGGAATGGCTGATGCCACAGTGACTTCTATCAGGGCATTTCAAATGTCACATTAATATATCTGGAGCATCTTGTGTATTATTGTCTTGGAAGTTTTCCTATTCTCTTCTATTCATACCCCTTGATGACATTCGGCCTGACAGTCTTAACTTTTGTCATCACAGCAGCTGTGCTTGTAATGGAAAAGGAAGTCTGCTGGTCTGTATAGGCCTGCTGACAGAGTGGACTTTTAGACATTCTTCAAGCACTTAGGTTTGCCAAGCAGAGTCATGTGCTCCTTGTGAGCCGTAAATCTGTGTGAAAGGCCTCCCATAAAAAGTGCTGTGGAGATCAAATGCGCGAGACAGACGATGGATCAGGCAGGGGCAGAATAGAGGAGAGATTATTGACATTGCCCTGTGGATTCAGATTCACAAATGTAGCCTAGAGGTGAAGTGGGTGGGAAAGTGCTTTGGCTGCCAACAGCACTGTGACTTCCACAGTCCTGGAAAGGCCTTCTGGATTGTTTACTGTAAACAGCTCAGCACAATCTAATGTCTCATGTCCTCTAGGATCAGGCTTTTTATGGGAGTTTATATACAGCGTATGATTCTTGCCCTTTTTCAGGAGTGTGTGAATTATCTGCGGGCGCTTTCTTGTGGTGTTTGCAGTTGTACCAAACAGCTGTCACCTGACAGAGGAAGGTCAGCAGCCATAATGAGGCATGTTAAGACTGCTATATTGTCTTAGGGTGTAATCCTCTAGTGTATCCTCCTCTCACTGCCGCGAGTGTCACTCGTCCTTATGAAGGAGTGTAACACCCTAAGATCCCTAATCCCCCAATCGGTCTTCAGTCGGTGCTTTGACTCCAGGGATGAGAATGTGGGTGAAGGGGGAAATAATGTTAAATGAGCAATTTGCTAAATGCTGTTTTCATTTTCAGCATTTTCTGAAAATCCGACGCATGAGGGCTTAGTTAAGGCGTCTTTACACTGAAGCAAAATAACATCAACCATATGAGATTTCTCTGAGAATTTAGGGAGCAGAAAAGAAGGTGTGGGCTTTGCTGGGATGTACTAACCCCTTTACATTTATTATCTCAGTAAATTGAAGGTCACCTTCAAAAAAAACATTGTATTGCAGAGGAAATATTTGTCACAAGACCTCAATCTAGCATACCAAAGACAAACTTGAACTCAGCCCAACAACAGAGCTGCCTTCCTTTGCACGCTGCCCTATATGACATAAACATTCAGGTTCCTGTGATAGGACCATATACAGAATTACGCTCAGCAGCAAATGTGTGACGTGCATAGTAATAGGCCACTTCTCCTTTTCTCTGAACCAGTGGGAAAAAAGCAGTAGGTTGCCAGGGGAAAAAAAAAAAAAAAAAATTACAATAATATTTATCAGCCTTTGAGAGAGGAGGAGCAGAAGTCACATCAGTGTTTAAGGCTTGTGATTAAAGGATAATTTACTGCACAGTGTTTATGTTCAGTGTTACACAGCAGGGCACATAAATAGAAGAAGGGCAACTAACACACAAGAAGAGGAGATTTTTCACACACTACCACTTTCATGTCTGTCTCCCCTCCTCCTTTTATCCCTTTTTCGCCCCCTGGCCCTCCCTCTTTCCAGCTCAGACGGAGAGCCTTTGACGTCACTGGTTGTTATTACTTAACACAACTCTGCAGAGCGCCCTGGGCTCTCCGTGATAGACAGATGCTTTGCTCTCCCTTTGAAGAGCAAATGAGGCAGCGGGTGAGACATGCATCGGCAGAGACAGAGAGAAAGGGAGAGGAATACTTTGGGTGCAACACTATCACTGAGACAGGGACTTTGACTTTATCTTTGTTCTGCCACTGAGAAAAATCGAACGTATTTTCTTTCTAGAGCCTTTAATGGAAAATGGTAACATCTGAGGGAATTGAATCGTAGTTTTGTTCCCTTTGCACTGTTTCCATTAGATTGCTACATGCACTTATTTCCCTAAAAAGGAAAAACATATGTGCCTGGAACCGTTGATCTGTATTTACAGAGTTATGCATTATAGTTACAAATTGCTGTATCACATTTGTTATAAGTATCCTACATTTCAAGATACAGCGGTGGTCTTAAAGGCTGTCTCTTGGTTGACAAAGTGACCCAGACCTTCCTGTGGACTGGCCACAGAATGAAAAGGCTTATTATCAGTTAGATGGGGAAGTTGCTGGACTGCAGTTACTGTATCTCTGTTAGCATGTAGCATGTCAACACAACACAATACCTAGACTCCCTCAGCATCTTTAAGCATTAGCATTAGATGCTAATACCAATTAAACTGCACTGAAGCTTACACAGCACAAGATGGTCAGTGTGTCTCAGTGTTCTTTAGTTTTCATACAGAATATTAAACCTCAAAGACAAATAATCTTTTCTGTAACCATCACATGAGTCAGGACCTGACTTTTCCTGTCACTGATTCATGAAACGACCACCTTGATCTAAAATCTCACCGACTAAATTTCATGAGTTTTTACACCAACACTTCATGGTGTTATCAGAGTAGGACAAAATGTACTTTGTCTTTACGCTGGAGCAGTCTCTCAGCTGTCGCTGCCCATTAAACATCATGCATCAGTGACCTGCAGTGAGTCACACAGCATGCATACACATGAAGGATTTACATGCCACAGTATATGTAAATACAGACGTTATGTTATCGGTTGTCACGACAGCAGTGTAAGTACTTTTTCCCCTGCACCGTCGCCTTCATAACCCACCGAGGCTGTTACATAATTCATCCAATGGCTGCCCACAGGGCAACATCAATAGATCCATTCGCCGTCCGCAGAAAGGAAAAAACAAGGCTGAAATGCACAAGAGCATCCTGATATCGCCAACTCTAAGCTGTGTTAGACGGCTCATGATTGGTCGGTTTCAGAGAATAAATGGAAGCATGTTTATTCTAAAGTTTCACTGAAACACACATACGAGTGGTGTTATCTCTGGGAAGGAAACCTTTGTAACTCTGGAGTGAAAATCAGATTTAGGTTTTAATCACAGGGTCTCGACTGTATGTTGTTTTGCTGCGTTCAGCTACTTCTCTACGTTCCTTCCCGCCTTTCATACCTTTTCTGTCACTGTGACCTTGTGGCACTGATCAGCAAAACTATGACAGTATATTTCAGCTTTCACCTCCAGGCAGAGAAAACACAACTGAGTGGTTAGTTTCACACACACACACACACACACACACACACACACACACACACACACACACAAACACGAAGGAACAGGCCATAACAAGTCAGCTGTGCTGTTCTAAGGTCCGTCAGTACTCTACGTTCTCATTAATAGGTTGTCACACAGGGGCGGGGCTTGTGGACGGGCAAGCCCCGGCCACTTATTTACAACAACGATTATTGATAGGCCTGGGATTTCAGGGACCTCTGTTGGTCCCTGGACCTCACTTTGAGAACCACTAATCTATTTTTTCAGTATTCATCTCAAATGTCCCAGAAATCGTGCATTTATGTGTGCAAAAACTAAAGTTTTGCGGCGTGCACCGGTGGGGGGTGGGGGGGGGGGGTCAGGGGTTTCTTGCTTGGAGCCCCAAGTGACCCTAGCAAAGCCACTGTTGTCACATGAGTTCTTATGAAAGCTATTCTCTTCATCCTACCTTTCTCCTGGTTTTGTCTCGTCCTCACACTCCTCATCCCATCCGCCTCTCATGACTCCATGCTTTAAAAAGCAGAAAGAAGGAGAGAGGTAGTCAATAAGGTAGCTTTGTATGTTCCCTGTATGTACTAAACTGAGTCTAAGTGTGCGCACACGCACACACACACACACACACACACACACACACACACCCCTCAGGCCTCTTTGCACATAAACGGTTTCAAATGATAGAGTGTCGCCTCTGGTGCCCCAAGGACATGGAGAATCAATTTAGTAATGAGACGTGGATAGTTGGTAGAAAAATAAGAGAAAGGTGCCGAGGTATTTTTATTCATCTGTAGGTACATCACTCTGTGTGGTTTAGTGCCTGACATTGTGTTGATTACCTTCAATTTCTTATTCTTCTGCACTCTTCTCTCTCTCTCCAATCATTTATGAGTTTTTGATGCAGGGTGCTCCGTTCATATGACAAAACAGTGGCCCATTGAGTGCAAAGGATCACACCGGAGGGGTGTAAGATCCCTTCTGTTGTCTTTTCCATGTTCCAGATCCAATGGATGAGTCTGTAACAGCAGGAGTGGTTGTAAACAGAGTATAAATAGTAAAAAAAAAAAAAAAAAAAGGAGAGCCTTGTAATCTTTCTGCAGCTGCTGTTAGTTTAAAATGACACATTGTGTTATAAATTATTGACAGTAGCTCCTTACTACAGTTGTGGTATATACAACCCAAGAATTTAAGACCAGGTCTTAAATTGCTGCAGACCTGGTGTTAAATTCTTACTGTTTTTAAACAAATGGTGACATAAATCCAGCTGTTGGGAATTCAACATTTTTCACAAGTTTAGTGGGATTTTTTGTTGTTGTTGTTGTTGTTGTTGTTGTTGTTTCATGGGAAATTAGCAGTTTTATCCCAGAATGTTCTCAGGTGAAGGGACTGGATTGTTTTGCATTGGTATTATATTAAAGTCTTTCACTGTGGTCACACTTTTTTATTTTAACATTAGTTTATCCTTCATGTAAAGTAGCAAATTAGATTTTCCTCCATTGTGGTTGCAGTTGCCTGTAGTAGCCATAAGTGCGGTCATGACAGAATCTTTTCCTTAGCTTGCTTACTTTATCTTGTTTGTAATATGTTTACTGCATTGAAATATATCCAGTTTGTTTTTTTGGATTCAGTTGAGACAGATTGCAGTCTGTCATCAGAATGTCCCAAATGTCTCTTAAGTGTCCATTTGACTGGATTGCATTTCCCTGCTCAGTATGCAGATAAGCACATGCATCACATTTCTATAAACCAAGACCTATGCTCAACATCAAACCAAGACAGACCTCCCTCTGCTTTTGGCTTCTGCTACTTCTGTCTACTCCAGTGCTTTCTGGCATGAACTAACTCCTCGTCAGTCTTTCGGTGTGGACAGGCACATTCACATTATACTACATTTGTGGCCACATGTGTCCTTAGTCACCTCAGTCACGTGGCTTGAGGAATTCAGTCCTAGTGCATGCTGGTAATATTCACACCTGTATATAGAGCTGTTTGCTTGTGATGCGTTGCATCAAGATGCATTTTAGTGCTTAGTGCGACTCTCTAGACTCTCTGAGGTGTTGGGGAAGCAATAGTCTCCAGGATAAAAGACTGTAGAGGTGCAAGAAGGGAAGGAGTGTGGAAAAGAGGGGAACTACAGAGGTATAAAGGACAGCTGGGAGGATATGAAGGAAGAAGGAAGCGAGAGAAGACAGTTGTACCTTGAGGGCCAGGAGTGACCTCTAAGGAATTATAGTGAGAGAGAAAGATGAAAGGGAAAAGAAATGAAGAGCTGGTTTAGATGGAAAGAGGACAAATATGACAATATGGGACAAAAGACAAGCAAAATAATACCATGCAAATAACTTAGTTATTTAAAAAAAGAAAAAAAAAGAAAGAAAGACAGAAAAAAGAAAAGTCAATTGATTCTGTCCATGGCTGGAAAGCAAAGTCTACTTCATTTTCAAAAAGCAAAGTCAGCAAAATGGAGACCACTGACAACAGTAGAGCCCATGGGAAAAACACTTCTGTTGGATTGGAGGCTGTGGCTGCAGACTCTAATGTACTTATCATAACTCTGATTAGAATTGACCCTGGAAAGACACAGCGTGCAATTAGCATTCACAGAGAGAAATTAAAAGTAAACAACAGGGGCTGTCTGCCGAGAAGTGTGCCTGATAGATGAGAGGAGAGATAGAGCGAGACAAGAGAGGAGGAGAGAGAGAGAAAGAAACATGGAACAGTAATCCCACTTTAGTCTTAAATAAAGCGACGCTGCTCTGTATTCATGGCTGTGACGAAATACTTTGTTGAATCTGTATGTCCATCTCCCCTCACACACATAAACACACATTCATCTCTCCGCATGACAGGTCTCACAGTCCCTGAATATGCAATCGTGCCCCTGTGTGCTAACCATATGTGTGCACGTCTATTTCAGACATGTGCATGCATATGCGTTTCTTTAATCAATGAAGATGAAGTGGTCACGCACCAGCAGAAATCTCATCTACCTTCAAATGAGATTCTGCTTTTTTTGATGGCTTTATAAAGCACCCATTATCTTGAAATGTTCTAGTTGTGTTTTTTTCCATAAGATTATTCAACTTGTTATCGTCCACACTGTCACGAGCAGCAAATTAGATCTTGTAGCTTGTCTATTACAATCACAACTTAAATGTCTCGCAAGAATTCATCCAATAAAAAAGATGTATAAGGCTAAAGTGGCCTTCTATCACATGGTTTGCTCACACAACCTTGCAAGTCTGTGTTGAAAATGCAAATGTTATCTCACCTCAGAGAAACATGTTGTGGCTAATAAGTCCCCCTACTGAGAACAGAGAAAATTAATGTATGTATGTGTGAATATTGCATTTCTTTTATTTTGCTTACATACTGTCTTTGATGATGCACAACACTGAATTATTTACCAGCTCAATCAAGTGCTGATCCAAGAATAACTTTCCAGTATATACAGACTGCATGTTCATATGGCTGTTTATTGTATAGCTGTGTGACCAGAACTGGAGGAAATTCATTGCTGCTGAGGAGAAATAACCTGGCTTTTCAAGGAAAATAACAGTGTGCAATAAATACAAAGTTTGCAGACAAAACATGGTTCTTTTTCCGAGGCTGTAGCATTTATCTGATTAGGGATTCATTTATTCATATATCCCATGAACTAGCATCAAATGTTAAGTATGATTTTGCCATTAGCAATTCTTATCCACAAAGATAAGAGTTGTTCTGATCATATTCCACATCTACGTCCACATCATCAACACACTGGTGGCCAACCCCTGATTGCCCTGTTCTTTTGGCTCTGGGCCTGAACTTGAATTACATAGCCTCAGAGAGATATGAGAATGCGAGCAGAGGGCCTTTGCTTTACCCTGATGACATATGAAACAGATGGCACCACAACCTGAGACAAGACCAGCCACAATGCGTCTACATATTTCAGAGAAGGCCCCAAAAATGTCACTGAAGTCACATTAAAGTTCCCTTTACTGTAATTTTTAAGTTTGTTGATTGACTACTGTAAATTCTGCTGTAACAGACTGCATTGTATCATCTTTATGTTCTACCACATTCTGTTTATGGCTAAAGCAAATAAATTATTTACAATGTTTTCCCTCCTGGAAGTGTCATACATGGACGTGTAGCATGGACACTACGTGTAGCGGATAAACGTAGCTCGGGGTATATGACTCTTAACACAGGTCTTTATCTCAGGCCGGGGATTTACACATACTTTGCCCTGTGGTGCATCTGGTTGGAGCAGACACAATGTACCACATTCACAGTCCATATGCTCTGCTGGTCCGCTGCAGTGTTTCCAGACGTCCTCCTCTCTTGGCTCAGCACAGCGGGTTTGTATGCATGTGTTTGTGTGTGAGGTGACAGGTCTATGTTAGACCTCCTGTGGCCTCATCAGTGAGTCACACAGAGGCATAGTAATATGCATGCACACACACACACACACACACACACACACACACACACACACACACACACACACACACACACTGGTAACAGCGCATGACAGCTAATGGTTGTACCTGTTTTGGAAAACAGATATGGTATCATGGAGTGGCTGATGCATACTTAAAATGAGCACAGCACATTAACCTTTCCTTTATTTAGCCTCTGTCCTGTGGAGTCAACGAGGTGAACCGATATCAGATGGCAAACTGACTGGCCATGAATGGGAGTCAGGATGCAGACCTACTGCAGCGGATGTATGTTTGTGTGGATGTTTTACTTTCCTATGAAGGAGATACGTTCAGTAAAGAAATTGTAAGGATCCATATATCCATATAGACTATTTCCAATTTCAAACTTGTAGTTTTCAGACCAAGTCTTCAGTTGACAGTGACTCAAATGACATCACTTGAGGCAGATTATCAGACTCCCCCTGGAGCCACTCAAGGCTTCATAAAACCTTTTTCATATACGCAATAGTATTCCCCAAAGACCTGCAAACAGTTGGTTTGATGTGTGATTTTGGTGTGTAAAATCAGTGGACTTCCCCTTTCAGCATTTTTTTGTCATCTACACTATGTCCCGTTGTCCTACCTGTTGTCTCATGCAGCTGCACTATAAAATACATTGTGCAAGCAAAATGAACACATACATAAGTACATACACTATGAACCTTTCCTATATTGCTGCCAATTGAAACTTGAAAAGTCAACAGTGATGAACCAAGACTGAAGCACAAAAAAGCTTAAAAAAATAGACCAAAGCATTTTCCTTCGCCTTCCATCCATCAAACTATTTGCTCTAACATTTCAAAGTTGCACCCCAAAAAGAGCTCTCACCAAACAACATCCTTCTGCCACACTCTGCCCCCCCAACCCCACCCCCAAATCTTCACTCCAGCCATTCAAAGGAAGCGGCCAGCTGCTGCACTTCACACCCAGAAGTTTGCATCAGTCGTCTGAATTTCACTTCAGAGACCAGAGGTGGTGCATGACCCAGTGAATCAGTTACAAATGCCCTTTGATCCCAAGTGAAACACTTATGGTGTCACTGCCTTCCCCCCCAACTGTCAACCACGTCAGTATGACAGCAGTGTCTCATGTCCTGACCTTTGCCCCATGACACACATACACACAAGTATACAAATCTTATTCTGACATAATGGTGCCAGAGATGATATATTTGGACAACAACTGGTGACTGCTGTGGAGACGGTGGGGGGGACTCTGTGTAAGTACTTTTTGTAACTGCTTAAAGAGAGGTTGAGTAGACCAGCGTATCCCAACATACACCGGGCACATTTGTAGGGAAGCACCAGGGACAGATTATCTGTTCACGGTCAGGTATACACAGACACACTCGTCATCTACAGGCAGTTTAAGCTGCCAGCATGCTTCAGACGGTCAAATAGCTTTGCTTTCAGCTTCTTTCTCCAGCTGTCTTTTTTCATTTATTATACAGCTGTTTTTGGCTCTTTACATGTGAATAACTGAGCGCGACTCTATAAATTCCTTTCAGAAGAGACAGACTGAAAGAGTACAATGTGATCCCCATATTTCAGCAATATCACATCTGTCCTTCCTCCCAAACACTCTGAGTACAGTCAGAAAAGCTCAAACCTTTGGCAGTTTACGTATATGAGGAAACAGTGTCACCTATTTCTAGACAATTTAGTAGTGGGTTTCTTGTATATTGTATCATGTTTCTCTTATCTTTTAGCTTAAGGTCACTTAAATTCTACCATGTATGGGCATCTGCATGAGTAATGCTGTGTACAAATCTCCAAAACAGCACCTCAACAGCCCCCTGAAAGGCCTGTCACACAATTGTCAATTCACATCGGCGTCGCCACTCAGGTCAGACACTTAAAGCAACTCTAAACTACCTCTACCAGGTAAATAGGCACCCAGCAGTGAAGGGAAAATGGCTGCAATTACCGTCTGTGGGAGAGGGAGCAAACTGAATAGAATCAAGGAGGTAAATCATTGCAGTTATTGTGTATGAAAGTCTCCTTTTGTGCATTTGTTTTTGAATATTTATTTATTTATTTTTTGTCTGCGTGTGTCTGAGTGTCTGACTACAAGTGTGTCCTTGTTAAGGCTTATATGTGTGCGACATGTGCAGGTATATGCATGTGTTTGCCGCTTCTGCTGCTTCTGCCTAAAACTCCACTGGCCACAAAATAACAGCGCAGTTGCTTTTGTTGAGCGATGATGACTGGTTTGATTCACATTTTTTGGAGTGAAATAAGGTGATCTCCAGCTCTTTTTGAAATGTTTGTGAATGCCTTACAAACCCTACAGATGGACAGTGCAATGGAAATGTGAAATGATCTGTGTGTGTGGAGCCATCCAGTCAAAATGGCAAAGGATAGAATAAATAAGAAGGTTAAATGAAAAAGTTTTGCCCTGAATTACACTTTATATCTTGTTTATCTAAAAGCGTTTAGATTTTAAGATGCATAGTTGAGAGCTGGCATTCTTCCTCTGGCCATTGAGGTTGGTTGATTAAAAAAAAAAAAAAAATGATGGAGGAAAGCCGATTGTGTGACCTGTGTGATTTGGGCGGTGTGGAAGTGAGTCCAGTTTTCTTACATACTGCACATATTCTGTTGCTCAGCTGATCAAAAACTGGAATGGTTGTATGATTTTGCTAGAGATTTATGAAATTTGTTTAAAAAAAAAGAAAATGTCCTGAAGATTAGATTGTAAATATCTGGACTTTCTGTGTAGAAATGTACACACAGCTCTCTGGTTCTGGCTTTTAATAATGTTTATAATGCACAAAAGAAATAAGAATTCATCAATTCATTCACAATAATGCTGGAGAGCACACTTGTCCTGCGTTATCTGTCTCCTTTCTCTGTTTCTGTCCTTCAAAGTAATAACTCAATTAAAAATGACTGAGCTGACTGGAACATGCAATTCACCTCCACCCAACCACGCTGTGTTATTAGTGTGCTGACGTAACGCGGATCTGTTACAGCAGCCACCCACGACAGAGAGATGCGGAGCTGCAGGACAGAAAAAGCAGCAGGAAAAAAGCTTAATTTTCTTGATTGTCCTCATTATCCGAGAGCTCCGAGAGCCACATTTCTGTCACATTTCACAAAGTGCCTCCTTCTGTCGTCTCGAGACTGTTGTTTGCCTTCACCTCCACACAAACAAAACTCCCACTGAGGCAGAGCGCACAAACCTCTGGTGATGTCACAGTCACCATGGTAACTATTCTCACGCCTCCCCCCCCCCCCTTCCCTTTCACCCTCTTTGATCCTTTAAATCTCTTCAGAGCGAGAGTGACAGTCCATCTGTCTGTAGCTCTAATACGTTCTCCTGCAACCATACAGGCTGCATTGTGTGACGTGAATGTTGCCAATAATACCGGGGACAGAGTGATGTAATTTTCAGGGCAGGATGAAGTTGAAAAAAAAAAAAGATGCCTGGGTCAGGGCCATTCAGCTGAGAAGCAGGAAAACGTCTCTACTTCTTGCTTTCATCCTCTCCACTCTCACATCATGCACAAACAGCTCACACAGGTGGTGCATGCTGACACCTCTTCATTTCACATTCATTTAAGAGTCTTTTTTAAAAAAATACCAGGTAGTGATTAGCCGAGATGCCGGGTAGGTTATGGAAGACCAAAACC
This sequence comes from Chaetodon auriga, assembly GCF_051107435.1. NCBI lineage: Eukaryota > Metazoa > Chordata > Actinopteri > Chaetodontiformes > Chaetodontidae > Chaetodon > Chaetodon auriga. The sequence continues at coordinate 12,947,766 of NC_135089.1, read as the reverse complement.
AGAAAGACAGCTGCTGTTTAGTATGCATTTGTCTGTTGATTTATGAAGGAGGAATGAGGTAGGGGACGTCGGCCTCTGAGATGGATGAGAGAGATTGGAAGCTGTGATTGATGAGGGTCTCAGCAGTAGTGAATACTGCACAGAGGCAGTGAGAGAGAGAGAGAGAGAGAGAGGAGGGGACACATGCAGAGATATGATATTTGAAAACTATTTTCTCATGTTCAGCATCAGAAACCTGATCCTGATCTACATCACCACCCCTGGCTCTGTCTGGGAGACAGGGACAGTACAGTCTGAGAGAGACAGAGACAGAAGGGATACGGTGGAAATGTCAAGAACTGTTGCCTACCCTTTGCACCCAGTTTGGATGTCTGCATATCAGTAGACTGAATTATTCATTATTAAACCTCAGCACACTTGGGTACCCAATTCATTCCAATTAAACTGTGAATAGGAATAGTGTGATATTTTGAGAAATATGCTTATTTGCATTTATGGCGAAGAGTTGGCTGAGAAGATCAATGCCATTCACATGTCTGTACATTAAACATGAAGCTACAGTCAGCAGCCGGTTAGGCCAGCTTAGTTTAGCATAGAGACTGGTAACAGGTAGCTTGCCTCTAAAGCTCTGTAATTAACATGCTATATCTTATTTGTTTAATCCATACAAAAACCAAGGAGCAAAAAGAACAATTTTTCTGGGACAAGTAACTTTCTGTTGTTTCCACTACTTGGCCTGGCAACTGGTCCCAGCCAAGAAACGTATAACTTTCCACAATTACCCTCCATTTTTACACTGAATGTTAATTAGTGAGTTTTATAGGTGCTGGTAGGCCAATTTTGTTTCCTTTGGAAGAAGCCAGGCTAGCTGTTTACCCCTGTTTTCTGTCTTTTTTGCTGAGCTGAGCTAAACTGCTGACTGTAGCTTCATATGATATGATTTGACAGATATGAAATGTCATAGAGCTTTCCTCCAGATAGCGAATAAGCATATTTTCCCAAAATGGAAACTGAGCCTTTTTTTCTATTTTTCTTACTCATGAGGAAAAACACACGGTTTGATAACAATAATGTCATTCCACTGGTACCTTTTACAATTTCTTTGTAGAGCAGAGAAGAGGAGGTCCACTGTATGAAAGGACAAACGTGTTTTCGACTATGGCACATTTTCTGTTCCATCTGTGACAATGAGACATATTTTGTGAGCAGATTATATATTTTGATGTAAAATCTGAATCAGCAAAGAAACTAGTAACTATAATCAGAATGAAGTACAACAGAAAATGCATTTGAAAATCTTGGAGCTAACTTTTTTAAAAAAAATCCCATAATGCACATGAAAAATTGATAGTTAATTCCTCTGCTTGAATATTTCCACTTTTAAATGAATAAATAAACATAAATCAGCATTCAAAGAGGGGCTTGATGTAACCTTCATCAGATGGATAAGCCTTACCTGCAGTACAAAAACCTTGTTTTTTATCTTCCTGTGTGTTGTTTATTGAACTAAAAGTCAGCCAGGGCTCTGAAGCTGCTTGTGCGTGTCACATCCCACTGTAGTTGATAGTAGTGAGGACCTGCCATTGATCACTCTCGCTCTCACACAGACTTCGTTATTATGTAAGGGCACAGGTTTATTTTTAGAGAGCGCTCTCGGAGGAAACACCCACTCGTCCCCACCCCAGGCTTTGGCCCGGTTGTCCTGGTTCCATCATGTGGCAGAAGGGGAACATATGGATTGCATGCTGTGTCGGCTTGAGCAGCGCAAGGTGTGAGACTGAGGGGAAATATGTTACTATGATGTATTCTATAATGTGCTGTGGAGTAGATGAGTCCTCTGATCAGGTGGATGAAATAATTGATATGTGGAGTGATAATTAATTAATAACTAAACTTAAACAAACTATATTGTAAATCTGCCAAACAAACAAACAAGTGTTCACCATTCATGCTTTTTGTAATCTTCATTTCCTGTCCAGGTCCAGGTCATGGTGACTGCAGTCACGGTCATTCAGAGGTCATGTCTCAGTGCCCCTGGTGAAATCCTGCTCATGTGTTATGTAATGTTGACATACACTGAACTGGTTACCACTATTGTGCCGCAACCCCCATTATCCCTGTTGTATTTGTATGTGCAATATTTACTGTTTATGTAGATTGAAATGGCTAAAAGGTAACATAGAAAATAGAAATTTGACCAAAGCCAAATTAGATATAGAAAAAATGGCAGACAGGAGACAGAATACCGGGAGAAGAAACAGGGGAGACAGTCGCAACTGGTTGGCAGATGGTCGGAGAAATACAGGACGCAGAGAAGGGGGAAGGCACACAGAAGAAACAAAGAATGATACAAATAGAGCGAGATGGAGGGAATATTAGCACACACAGAGGGAGAAAATTGGGGTGGCGGTCAGCCAAGGGTCATGTGAACAGAATTCAAAATCCAGTTATGAAAACCTGTGTTACATTTGCATTTACACACACAAAAATAGAAATATATTCCTTACAAGTTCAGTAGCAGCTCAGCTGGTGTGCCTCTAATTGCTGTAATTCTGTTTGTCACAGTGTGATCCCTTTGGATTAAGAGACTGCATCCATATATTAATTTTAATACATCCACGTTACAAAACCAATGACGGAAACGGTTTTGTTCAGTGCCCAAAACAATCCTGACATTACACATGCCCAGTTGAGTTCAGGCATGCACATCTCCCATTAGCCCCCACTCTGCAGCCTGTGTTACACTCAGTCTCACAGCCTTTGATCAGCCCCCTGTCAAATGCCAGACTGAATGCCAGGACTGCCCCTCCTCTTACCCCACCACTCAATGGTCCCCTTGTTCAGAGCTAGTGCCCGAGAAGCGAGGCTTTGTGGAAGCAGCATTTAAACTCGTTCCTTTGTGCATAAACATGGATGGATGGATGTGGAGAGATGACAGAGTGATGAAAAGTAACAAGCAAGCAAGCAAGTGGACGAGAGGTCACTACTGGATGGGTCCTTGTGAATAATCAGTGCACATACAAACTCTGCAGAGCACAAGCAGCAGCCACTGGAAATAGGAATAGGAACTCGAGAAGAGGCAGCAAGTGGAATAATCATTATGTGAGTGATGAGGGCTGTTTCAGGGTCACAGTATTGCTGCCAGTGAAAACTGAAAAGACAGGATGGAGAAAGAAGGAAAGTGGACAGTAGCATGGTTTGTTCTGTGGCCAACTTCCACTTAGAGGTTAGCATTTTATCAGTCACTACTGTGAACGAGGGAGCAAGAGCTAAAATGGAAGGATGGGGAAGGGAAGCACCAGAATGGAGAAGTATGAGACCTCTGTTACCTTGCTTGGGAGCTTGGGATGCGGATGGTATGATGATGAGGAGGGTGAAGAAGAGGAGAGAGGAAAAGGCAGACACGGGAGGCGGGAGATTGTCTTAGCGTCTGTGATGCTGATGGTGCCAGATATCACTGTGCCTTTGGGAATCAGGAGCAAACTTTGTGCTCTTTCTATTCTTGCATATCTGCATCCTGTGTAGAAACTGCTGGATCATATCATTCCCCTGTGTGTGTGTGTGTGTGTGTGTGTGTGTGTGTGTGTGTGTGTGTGTGTGTGTGTGTGTGTGTGTTTGTTCTGCATCCTGAACAACAGGCTTACCTTTCACCCAGATGTCTGTTGAATGATGGCATTCTGCAGAAATGCTCTAGAAGATTTTATACTGAGTTTGCATGTACAGGTCAAAATATACACACACTGAATCCTCACGCCATATAACTCAGCAAAACACATGCTGTGCACACCGCCCTGCATCTCGACGTCTCAAGTAGATGAAATATTACTGTTTTGGATGTTTTTTCCAATTATAAGACAGCACTGACATGATGTCCAGCTCAGGAAAGGTCATATTTAAGGATTCAGGCAATATGAGGAGCCTATGATGACATGTCATCCTCAAGGACAATGAAGGGCCAGAAAAATGTGGCTTAGCTCCAAGTTACCCACACAAAAACACTAGAGCAGATACGATCAATACAAATGGAGCTTGGAGCTAAAAATACGTGTGGCCAAGCAGCCACGAGGTGAAATATGAGTGCTGGAAATTAGAAAAGGGACAACAACAAAGGTAGCATTTAGTGATCTGACAGCACAGTCTCACATTACTGATGAAGCAGGGCTCGATTTACATCTTGACATCCACATGAGAGCACTTGATGCACCACTGAAATAAGAAACTCGACTCTTCTTACAGATACTACTGGGCCAGATGAACTGCTATAGACTGTGTTATTACGAATCTGATGCCAATGAATACTCAGTTTTCAAGACTGTGAAATGTGTCTAAAATGTTGGCACGTTAACATCCTGCTATTTTAGCATAGCGCTGAGATAGTAAATCTATCTGCGTTTCCAGAACAGGATGTAATAAAAAAAGCTTCCCTTGTTTATGTGGAACCATCTCGTATGTTATATCTCATGTGCTACACGCTATCACACAGTTATGGCTGAATTCGGCTCACTCACACACACACACAGACACATGCACACACACACACACACACACACACACACACACACACACTATTGATGAGTATCATATTACTGCAAGCAAATTGAATTTCGATCTTTTATTACACTGAGCCAATACATGGAATAATTGATGTGCATTGGACCAAAGGTTCAAATATGTTTGTAATCCTTAATGCAACATGAATCTTTGTTATGCAGCTTTTTTTGTCATCGTATCAATATATTGGACTAGTCGATGGCTCTTTTGCACCTGTAATTTCCACGTATGACAGATTATACATAAATAGATCAAAACACAGTCAGTGACCCAAGTTGCCATCAAATTATTTAAAATAATTGTATCTCATGTAAATTAATATCTGCTTTAATGGCATTAACACATGCATAAACAGAGATCCTGCAAGTCTGAACTCAACTTTACTCAGTCATCCTGTTTTCAATCAGCAGTTCTGCCCACTGGACCACCACAAACACATTACATCCAAATGTAAGACAAGTTTTAACCAAATGTTCAGAAAATCTAAAATGCAAATTTATGCACATTTCCGTCCAGTAATTTTGTGCAAATATTAGGAGTTGGGTCATGAAGATAAGCAGAGAGGTGGTGCTAATGCTCCAATCAGGGGCCACTAAACCTTTGCAGAGGGAGAGAATGCAAAGAAATGACGGCATTAAGAGTCAGTCAAAAATCAAATGGTGAAAAAACCAATGTAGAAAACACGATGGAAATATGGCAGAAATGTTTGTATCATGCATTTATTTGAGGAAGTTTACAGTCTCCTCGTTGTTCCTGACATCTTCGTCTGCAGCTATTTTTGTCTCTTCAGTGGAGCAGACGCTTCAGTTTCAATCACATGCTTCATGTATGTCGTGATTTAGTCCTAAGTCTGTTTCCATTGCACTTTGCTTCATTTTGCTTTTATTGATTCACCTACTTTTCCACCTCAGCCGAGCATAAAATCGTCTTGAAAGTTGAAAAACAGGTGGGTGGAAATACAACTGTTGACTTGATGCACCTCTGAACTGTTTCCTGTTTCATGTACAAATCAGTGCCATGGAGCACGTATATGAACAGTGTAACTGTAACATTAGATTTGACATAAAAATCTGAATTTTTCAAGTCATTTGCACAAATAATGTTTTTTAGATAATCATAGTCTAGACTGTCAATACTGAGAAATATGAAAAAAAAAAAAAAAAAAAAATTAAAGCCGACAAAGGTAAAGACTGTTTTAGACACACCAGTGTCTAATGAAGGATATGCCTTTTCATTCTGGTGAAAGGAAGAGACTGTCAAAAACACTTGAGGTAGCCTCGGTTACAGCAACATTTTACCTTGTGGAGGGTCACGTCAAACAAATGTGTTTCCATAGCATTTCCATATTCCGCAGCTGAATGGTTTGGGTTGAGTGACACAGATGTAAAACAGTCTGTAAAAAGACATCCTTCACTCTCTCAGCAACGGGCCCAAGGGGAAATAATTCATGCAGAAAGAAGAGGAGAAAAAAAACACGATGCTTGTTCTCTGTCTAATGTATTCATTCTTTTCCCTTTTTCAATGCGTCTTCATGAAAGCAAATCTGCATGTGAATATATTTCATGGTGATTTTAGGGATGTAAGTAAAAGCTACAGATTTAATAGTGCTGTCTCTGAAGGACAACATCTTCTTTTGTTAAAAGAGCCATGAAGTGTCAACCTACACACCCTTCCAACAGCTGCTCTCAGCCAGTTCAATTCATCTCCTTATACGCACACACACAGACACACACACACACACACACACACACACACACACACACACACAGATTTGCCACTTGCCAAATGATGATGAAAGCAATGTTTGCTGATGTTCAATACCAACACCGCTGTGTCCTGAGAGGGAGGATACTTGGAGTCCAAACAATCTGCCCTGTGGTGTAACATCATGGGCTCACAATGTCATTCATCCTGGAGATTATTTCATTTAGCGCCTGGGCCCGGCCAGATCACTTATTACATCACAGTCCACCTTTTCTCCAAGGACACGCTAACGATCCCATTAAATAAGGATGAGAAATCCTGCGGTGTGATGCTGCTGGCTCCCAAGTGTGTTTCATTACTCCATGTGTGCGAGTGTTTGCCTGCGCCAGAAGAAATACAGCATGGCTCCCAAACCAGTCCTCCATAAGCCTTTACAGACATTATTACACTTTTCTATCATCGCTTCACTGGAAAACGTATCTTCTATTTACTTTGCTCCAGCAGCAAACAGCAGCAGTGTCAACAGTCTTTGCACTGACGGATGATGATGTCCTGCTGTGGCACAGTGTGCTCTGCCAAGGCCTGCGTCATCACTACAGCAAATTAAAAAACCTACAGTGAGTGTATGACAGAGTGTGTTCGACAGAGCGTCTGGTGATGAAAGCGCAAGTCAAATTCAACTCATAACATGGAGAAATGGCAATCCCCCAAACAACGTGGCTGTAAATCTCAACACTGAATTTATTAGCTATTCATTGCTGTTTTCCCCATAAAGGCTGTGTGACAGGACAGCGCGGTCACGGGCACAGAAGCAGAAAGGGAGACGGTCCGACATGGTCACTGGATGTGAAAGTGCTGAGTCATTGTTGCCCTCCAGGAATTCCGAACATATAATCAATACCTTAGGGCACTTGAGGCATCAGACAGCACGCTGCAATTTGAGGCCTTTTTTTGTTTTTTTCTTTGTTAAAATGCCAACAAGGCACCTGAGGAGTGGCCTCAATTCTGACCCTGCCATGCCTGAGTTTCTCAAGCGGCCACTGCAATGCACTTGAGATGCAGATAAAGCTATTCTGACAATTTGGTGTTGCAGCAGTAATCTGTCCATTTACTCATATTTTTTACATGTAACCGAGATGCAAACTTAATCAATGATTCATTTTTCATCAGCACATTCTGTCTAATGGGGCAAAATGGCTGTTTTGGGGTGTTTTTTGTTTTTTCTTTGAGGATGCTATTCTGAAACATTCACCCATTATACATGACTGCCATGCCCTCATAACAAGCTGCCATTTGTTACACATTCAAAGGAAGATTTAATCAACACGTCTGGTTGCATAAACCCCAGAGATGTAGTGCAGAAACACTGAATAGTAAATGAGGTTGTGCTTTCATAAGTCGCCAAAAAAAATCCTTTTTTCTTTCCCCATAATGAAGACAGGCACTCACCATCTTCAGTGACACTTGTTCTTTCAGTAAAATTCTGGTCATGTCGCCATGCTCCTACAGTACACAGAGAAAAATGCATTGCAAAAAGACACCTACTCAGATCAGCTTGGTCTGTGCGCACTGTGTTATTCAATGTCACAAAGAGATGTTCCCATCGCGCTGAAAGCAGTAGCAGATGTGTCAAATCAAATAGATATAAAACATACAAATATAATTTTTATTGAGTTCAAACCCTGAGGTGTCATCACTGAATTCATTTCTATCACATGGATGAGTTGGTTTTATTCATCTCCTCCAGACACGCTGCCCTCAGTCATTTCTGACCTAAAATGTCAGCTGTACACACTCCTGCTGGAGGGCATCAGAAAGTACTGGTCTGACTGTATACTATGCCAATAACAAGTCAGTGAGCATGCCCAGACTTTGCCTCAGCTCCTCTGGGCACTCGCCAGCAGAGAGCTGCTTTCAATGCAGCAGCCACATGTGCCCCCAGGGGAACCTAAAATCTTATCCTTGTTATCATTCAGTGGGCAGTAATGAGGGATAACAAAGAAGATGACACATATTAAGGAAACATGAAATGAAACGTATCCACGTATCGCTGTGGTCTCCTAAGTGCACATTTTGATTCTTGAACTGATGCAGGCACACATCAAGGACACCTCAGTGTCTGTACTGGGAGGCATTTTAGGAAGTGACCCTGCGGCACACATCCTGTCCACTGAAATATTCTCTGTTTGGACGATAGAGCTAAAGCTCAGGCCTGCGCTGCGTTTGGATAAGAAGAAAAAAGCCGCCGGGCTCTACATTCACACAATAGATTCTTTGAATTTGTGCAACACCTTCGACAGGGAGGGAGCTGTTTTTATTACTGAAGTTATGTAGCTTCAGTTTCCATCCGCACAGCCTGATTGGAAGAACTATGAACTCTAGAGCTGCACTGATTATATTTAGCCCATATTCGAGAGGGTCAAGCTTACTTTTTCGCCCAAAATAAATGACTAAGTGGCACAAATGGTCTCATTTACATAAATTTAGTCGTGGAGTTTGACAAGACTCAGCATTTGAGCATTTTGAAGTTGTAGTCCAATTAATACTGGGCTGCAGTTCTGCTGCTGGAAACTTTGAGCCCTGAGGTGGCAATCTGTCTGATATCTTCTCTTAATTCTCACACACACTCTGTCTGTCCATGCTTCATTTTGACCAGCCAGACTACAGCCTGCAGCTGCTTGGCTCTCCCACTTTTTCGGCTGATGAGTTCTTGTAATGCTTGTATCCTGACACTTGACTGAAGAATCAAAGGCTACAGTAACAATTTTCACTCTGTCTAAAAATGTTGGCGATAATGTGACTCCTCTGGCTGCATTTCTCCCCTACTTCTTCCCCCTCAATTTGGAATGTCCAATTAAACTGCCCATATCACTGCTGACTCCACGTTTGGCCTGAGGAGGGTGAAGTCAGCCACATGCCTCGTCCCAGAGACACACAGGGAGTCGTAAGACAATGATTGGACATGCGACCCAGTCTCACATCAAAATGTGTAATAGATACATTGACCCACAGTCCACAACTTTTTATTTTCACCATAAAGGCTCTAAAATTGTGAGGTTCTTGCATTTTTTTGTGCTTTTGTCTGTGAAAACAACCAAAAAGATGAGAGACATTTCTTATATTCTCAGTGGAAAATGTAGTGTTTAAAGAAAAATCTGTGGCCCCCTAACATTCCTAACCTGCCTTTGCAAATTTGCATCAAATGCACCACCATTATACCAATAAATTACAGTTTTATAACAGGAAAGGCAAAGTGGACTGGACTGGAACCATAGCTGAGAACCATGGGTAATTTAAGCCTCCTCTATCCAAAACTGCCACAAAAAAAAAAAAATGTCATTGAAGGAGAAATAGTGAAAATTGGTTGCCATGACATTAACCTATCATACTGTTGAATTATCAAGGACACATTGGTGTTTGTGTGTTGAGAAATATTGAGGATATCGTTTAAAGAAAACCTAAACGTTGACAGCACTGCACAGGGTCTGTCGGAAATACGTCATCGCACACATTCAATGTAAGCATGACCAACTTTGGAAATGTTTCTCCTTGTTTCTCCTCAGACCACAGGCCGTCCATCATCCTCCAAACTTTCTATTCCACTTGTAAGTCCTCTGAGCTATTTATCAAGAGCAAAGGAACTCCTCTCCTGCTCCCTCCCGTCCCTGTATCCCTGCTTTGTATCTGCTCCAGCAGAGTGTATCTAAGTATCATTGATTAATGTAGTATTTACTGTGTGAGGGTACTGACACTTTTGCTGAGACAACAAAGTGGAAAGTGTTAACTTTGGGGCCGCATTAAAACAAATCTGAGTAGCGCCTTGCTGGAAATGTGCAGTTTCCATTCAGACTAATGACACTCCCTTCAAAAACGTGTTGTGTTGATGAGGGCGATTGCATTGCTTAGGATCATGCAATCGTGTGGAAGGTAGAAAAAAAAAACATCATTTGCAAAATGTTTTATGTGTAGATTGTATATTCGTAGTGTGTGCTCAGCAATCTCCGTTATTGCATGAATTGGTAATGTCACCGCTGTCACCCTCTCTCTGTGATTTACAGTTTCAGCATTAAGAGAGGTGTCAACACCAAAAACAAATGGTGCAGGAGTTAATGCGCTTCCATGCACGACATGCGAGCCATATTTTCAAGGACAAAGTGTTCTGCATGCATTAAAAGCGTTTTTAATGTGTGCAGTGGAAAAGTTCAGACTTATAACTGAAACCCTGAAGCAGTGATAAGATTATACCAAAGAGTGCTTTTGTTGCCATGACTCTTGATAAGCGAGGTGAAGGAAGACATCCCCTCACATGTTTTATGGACTGGTGGGGAAAGCACATAGAAAGGAGGTTATGTTATTTTTTTGGTTTCAACACCTTCATTTGTGCAGATTGGGCAAGCAGAGACACACAAACACACCCACATTTTATTTGCTGTCAGACACACACACATGCACACACGCTGGGAGACTGACTATTGAGAGCTCTCCTTGTCTTGATTCCAGCTGTAGTTCCTTTGGCAGTAACAAAGGTTGAGGAGTGTTAATGTTTCACTCACTCTGCCAGTCTGTCTGCCAAGTTCCTAAAAATGCACTGTACGGCCTCCTGAAGAGAAAAACTGCTTGTGCTATCACAACCTCTCTCTCTCTCTCTCTCTCTCTCTCTCTCTCTCTCTCTCTCTCTCTCCCTCTCTCCCCCCTCCTCCTTCTTGACATTTTCGATAACTGTCCCTCATGCACTGCAATATGTACTTTTGCTGCCTCATTTTCTCCTTCCCCTGATTGCTGTGTCAACACGGTTAACACAAAACACGTCAGCTCTACTGAAACTATTAAAGCCCAATTCAGCCACTCTTTTCATACTCTAATGCTCCAATTAGAGGTTTTATTTTTTTTTTTTTAGATTCAGTAAAACCTTTCAACATGCACAATGAGCCACATGGTCAGATAGGGCCAAACTGAGTTTGTCTCAGACCTGAGGCTGTTCTGTCAGTCTACCTGAGTCCTGCAGAGCAATGGGAGACCCTCTGGGTCTGTTGCCGGGTAGAAGCACCATCTCCACCCCTCACTGTGATTGGTTGATGCCGTCTTGACGGCCCCACCTCTTGGAACGCTGGTGTCTTCTCTCAGCACAGCCGTCTGTCACAAAACGCAACAACTGCTCTGCCGACAGGTATTTGTGATCTCTTGGCTGCTAAAGTTAGAGAACACACTCTTAAGTAATCTGATCCAGCATCTGTCAGCATACAACTCTACTCAACTGAATTTCAGACCAAACCAAAGGTTTCCAAAAGCTAAACTGGTTTTGGAAACATTAAGCTTTTCACCTTCTGCTCCATATCTGTGAAAGTTGACCAAAACTGTAACTACTTTCTCCTCTGAAGGCAGACACTTAAACGTACCAACAAAAAATGTGACCCTCGTGATAAAAGGCACTTGACAGTGAGGGAGAGAACATGGTGCTGCTCGCAGAGTTAATCATCCATGGCCTCTTAAATACCTTTCAACATGTTTGTTTTTCTGTTGCTCCCTCAGGGCTAAGATGGAGAGGGATGTTAGTGTGGTTAATTTTGACTTTCTGTATCTTCTACCTTCTTCTCCACAGCCTGATCTCAGTCTGATGGATAAGACTGACATCACAATGCTCAAATAAATGTGAACACCAATATTGTGTGGATGACGAATTTGATCACTTGCCACTCTTGCCTTCCATTACTGATAATTAGATGAAGACGACAAATCCAGCTTGAGAAATGTACCAGCTGCCACAAGCTAAATTGGGTTGAGCTGCTGAGATAATTCAGTTGGTACAGAAATGATGTGCCAATGCAGATAATGATACTTGAATAATGGAAAAATAAATGATAATAAATAAGTTAAATAATATTTTTGCTAAAAAGTATTCAGTGTATTACATCATATTTGTCTCTGCCATGACCCCCCATGTACAATAGGACTGTGGCACTGGCACAGCTAATTGGAACAATATTTGCTAGACCAGTGTTTGGCTGCTCAGAATGTGTATTACTCAACAAAATCTGATCTGTGGGCAGTGATTCAGGGGTTTGCAAGCAGGCTATCTGCTCCCTGCCTGCTCTATACTGCTCAAGTGTTCACCATCAACAAGGCTGTCTGAACCGGGGTGCATGATGTAATCCTCCCTCAAACTGCACCTATTCCTGCTGGGCTTCCAGAGAGACTCATTTCTGTGAAAAAGATGTTCCTGTTGTAAATCTTGTACCCACTGGCTCTGCCCTCTTCTCAGCTCATGCCATCTGCCCCTCCATCACGATATGCAACCACCCATCTCACCTCAAATACTCCTTTCATCCTAATCCCTCATTCTCTATCTCTAATTAGTTGGCATGAGTATCCCAGCAATCTGTGTTGTATCACAGACATAAATGGAGGCTGTATGTTGATGTCCTGAATTCTAATCTCTTAAAATCAGGGCAGTGTTGATTCAAACAACTGATAATCATGTTACATCACGCAGTAAATGGATGCCTCATATTTTCCATTCCACGTAAACCTCTTGCCTCAAATAGAAATGTAATCAAATCATTTCTGGAACAAATGTCATATTAGTTGGATAACCTGATGCTTTTTTGCATTTATTTTCCTTTTGGTGTTTCCCTCCAGGAAGCAGACAGCTTGGTTACATTGTTGTTTACCGACTATGTTTAAAACATGCCGTTTCAGGTTGGCACAGAACATGACTCTTAACTATATGTCTAAAAGGAAACGCTGAATGAAAAGTGACAGTGCTATGTTTGTTTGTCCTCAAGGAGATTTGTAGAGACAGAAAAACAGGCCCTAGATAGTATCCAGTATTCTTTATAAACAACAAGGGCACCTTCATCTTCATCTTCAACAGGTACGGCGTCAATTCTGATATAGTTGTTACATGCGTTAGGCTCATGCATTGACAAATTCCTGACAAACAAAACAGTAACACTGTGCATACATCAGCTCTAACAGTGAAACAGCTCTGCAAATACAGAATCTGAAAATCAAACATTTGAAATAACATGGTGGGAGGGCAGCCCGATCTGCTAAACAGACAGAGACGCTGTTTGGAACAAACAGTGTCAAACAGGATAAATAAAAAAATGACACTCACTCATATTTTACACAGTGGCATGTGTATATGTTATTTAGTCTCTAAAATAGGGAACTGGCAGTGATAGTGATATTCATGTGAAACCTGCTCTCATATTTTGCCATTCTCATAGATAACTCCTCATTCTACCATCAGGTAAACTGGGGCAGCAAGTGTCCCAGTTGACTAAACAAGTCCCTGTAAGTGGAAGTTGTTCCCTGTTGGTACATGTTCTGTCTCCCTCCCTAATGGGCCCACTTCCAAAGAACACTGCATCGCTTGGCCTGGCATGGGCATGGTCTTCCCCCCTAAACTAACATGCATACACAGACAAACTAAGGCTTGCACACAGACACACACAGGAAGAGGCTGCCAAAGTCCTGGAGCGAGGGTATGAAGAGGGAGGAGCTGCCTCGCCAGGTTGTTCACAATTGGCAGCATCAAGTACTCAGTTATCCACCGGCCTCCCTCGCCTCCCTGCATAAGAATATGGTCAATAAACTCCTCAGGAAGACAGCGTTTTTACAAGCACAAAGCGTGCACCTTCGCCCATTACATGAAGTTTGCCAAAGCACTGTGACCCGGAAGAGCTCTTGAGCAAGACAGGTTTAATGGTGCAAACTATGTGATGTCCTTCCAGAGATTGTAGTTGATCTCAAACAAGAAGGGAGGAGGGCGGCACTGGAAATTTTTCCACTAACATTGTCAGCAAAGGCAGAGGTAGGAGTCTAGACAAAACACAGCCATGTTTAATGTAAACCCGGTGCGTTACACCGAGCAATGTAATGCACCGGGTTTACATTAAACATGCAGAGTAAAGCTTTTGATCGTTGGCTGACAGGGAGATAAAGCCAGCAGTCAGAATAAGCTAGGACATCCCTCTAATGTTTTATTCATCATGGCGCATGCTGTTGCTTTATTAGCTGAGACAAGGGAGAGTGTTGTAAAAGTAGTTGAGCACGATGAGAAACAGCTGCCCTTTCTTTTAATGGTAGCCCTTTAAGATTAGGAAAGAATCAAGTTTGAGAGTAAAATTTAATGGGGGAAAGAAGACAAGCGTAGGAAAACATCAGGTGATTTCTCATCATTATCCAGTGCAAGCAAGGTCAAAGATCTGGAAAAATCCACAAGAGGAGCAGCTCAGGGAAGGGTCACCGCTGTCTTATCGCAGGTCGGAGCAGACTGCACCGCTGTGCCATGACCGCAGGAGCACACTTTGGCTTCTCCTCTCTCCCTCCATCTCTCTTTCCCGTTCTCCCTCTATCACTTGACCACCTGGCGTCAGGCAGCACACTCCCCTTCCATCTGCTTGTATTCTCAAGCTGAGGGAACACTGAGGGACAGATGGATGGATGAAGGGGTTGGAAACAACAGGAGAAGGAAAAGTAAACAGTCAGGTCAGCACTGAACGCAGCTGAGTATCTTTTATCAGCTTTAGATTAACTGAGAGCCTGAGCGCTACATGATAGCACACGTGATAAAAATCAGCAATTATTAACTTCTGTTTTTGTGCTGACGGAGGGGAAAAATAATCATGTGAGGGCCAGTTTAAAAGGAAAGTCCGTCACTTGTATTGCGACAGGAATGCTCTTTATGTCCAAATGAGACTGACCTGAAAACCATTCAATCAATATTATTAAGGACAGCCTATCCCCAGCATACATGAGAAATGTCAAAATAACCCATTGAAGGGTGCAGTCACAGAACGCCAACATATTGACTGGTTGTGGCTTTTCATATTGATTCACATTAAAGCACCTTTCCTATCTGACAGCCATCTGTCATTGTTTTATGATTCAATCTATGAAAGTGGCTTTTCATTTTAATATGGCAAGGTCTTGACCAGCACGTTTGTGCCGCGTGGCTTAATAAAGTGACCCTGATAGAGCATGTTCATGTGACTGCATTGCTGTAAATGAAAAATCATATATATAAAGTGGAGATAAGACATGTGATCAATGCGTTTTTGTGTGTTTGTTTAGTGTTCACAGACATATGGTGCATAACTGATGTTTGCTTGGTGATAATGGAAGGTGCAGTGCACGACGCTGAAGTAGCGACACTCTGAAAGGCACAACTTGTACCGACAATTGTTTACCATAACCGTTCAGTGCATGTCAACCCAGACCGTGTGTGTGTGTGTGTGTGTGTGTGTGTGTGTGTGTGTGTGTGTGTGTGTGTGTATCACCAGCAGGCAGAATGAGAATTAGATGGTTGCACCCTGTCTCTGATGTCAGAGACACAACCTGGCAGTTTAATGTCTCAATTAATAAGTGGAGCTGAAGCGATCTGAGCAGGAACACTGCGCTGCGGCGGTTTCTTGCCCCTCGCTTTCATCTTTCTCCAGCAGCCGTAGAAATGTAAATCAGTTCAGGTATGAATACATGCAAAGGCAGATTTCAAATTCCCATGTTTGACTGGATTGTCAGAGGTTCAATTTGCCACGTTTGATAACAAGAACCGTGATGCAAAGGAGGCTTTCAAACTTTGTTTCTGTATAATGAATTCATTTGGTGCAGAGTGTGCTGCTTCATCTACGCAAGCCCCAGTGGCAGCACAGCACTCTAACTGAGTGCAGAGGGGAGAGGGCAGGTTGGGCCATTTTACAGGAAAACATGAGCTTACTGCTGAGGACATACAGTACACGCACTGGCTACAATTCAGATGAGGCTCATACTGTTCCATCAGTCTCACAAATATGCATGCTAGCATCTCTTCAATACTCAAAAGGCTTCCTGGTGCAAATGGGTTTAGAATCCACAACTTTGCCTGTGCAAGCGGCATCTTCAGCCTCTCAGTGGATGACTGTGAGATGCTCCAGCGATTTAAAAAGGCTGAAGTGGCTCCTTTTACCTTTTGTCTCTTTGGTCTTTAGAACCACTGGAGAATTCTTCCATTTTTAGTTGGTTGTTCTTTGTAACAGTCTATAGTCACAGGGAGGCAAGTCATTGTCATGGTCATAGCTGGTGAGGAAATCCAGAGCAAACAGAGACAGATGCAGAGGTTTTGTAATGTTTGAACCACTACCACTATTTTGAGTACCACTGATTCATTTGATATATGCTCTCGTTCTCGCCTACATTTAGGCTAAAAGGCTACAGAGTTGTCCCTTGACATTTATGCTCTGTGGCTGGCCATGCAAACCTCATGCACAAATTTGTCTGTGGCGTTTGCTTTACACAGTCTGCAAAATTACATGCGTGCGACATAGTTAGGTTTGTTTTGTTTTATTGGTTTGTTTGCTTCGGCTCTGTGACATCTTTGGTGATATGTGGTCATCGCTGTGGTGTTCTGGGCAGCTTTTCCCAGCGACCATTTGGCAACAGTGTTACCAGTTTGATTCACTGAATTGATAGCAGCTCCCCAAACCACAAACAAACAGCATGCATGGTTTTACTGAGCCTGATAACACAATAAATAAATGGAATACAAAGCTAGATAGCTAGATATTTCACTAATACCAGAAGGTAACACTGGTAAACGGCCAACAGCACCACTAAACAGTGGAAACAACCTGGCAGTGAGTCCTCTGCAGCCCACAGTCTTTATGCTGTGCTGATTGTGACGAGTCCCAGCTGTGTGGGAGCCAGCTCCCAGCCACCTGGAGAACCACGCCCAGCCTCTGCCGAAAAAGGGAAACACAGGAAACAAAGCCCCACACCTCTCCACAGCGCACAAGAAAACTTAAGTTTTCCGAAACACCACATCAAAAACATTTCTGCTTACTGCTTACAAACTAACTCAACTAAACTCAACTGACTCAACTAAAAGAAGAGGTCGTGATTTGATTGCCAAAAACATATCTGCACATTTGTTTTGAGGTGGAAAAAAACTTGGTGTGTGATATGTAGTAAATTTACACAAAGCAAAAGTCAACCTAAGTCAGTTTTCACCAGCACTCACCGGTGTGAGTGCATTGCCTGATGATGTCTACAATAATTATTGTAGCAAAGAGGAGTACAGAGGACTGCTGGAGAGCTTCATCACATGGTGCAACGACAATCACCTGAAGCTCAATATCAGCAAAACAATGAGCTTGTGGTGAACTACAAGGCTTCACATGTGGATGTTGCTGCAAAGAAATTGCAAATTGTAAAATGTGGATGCTTCACACACATGTTCAACCAATCTGTACAATCAGCACAGTTGTCATAATTGGCGCATGCATTCTTGAGTTATGGCCAAAAATGTGTTTTGTGAAACCACAGTGACCTTGACCTTTGACTTTTGACCACCAAATTCTGGTCAGTTTATCCCTGAGAAACTGAATTCACAAGAACGGGGCGGATGTGAGGTCACAATGCCGTTGACCTTTGACCACCACAGTCATCCAGCTGTTGCCACCAATACTTGCAAATAAACCAAACATTGTCATTTCAATGACAAAATACTGTGACAACATCCACTGTTATATCATTATTAGTGTGACATAATGTTCAGTTTTTAATCCGCTCATAAGAACATGCTGGTGCAGATGTCTGATTGAGCTGAGAGACATTGTTAGTATACTGTTCTATTGCAGATCAGAATTTTTCACCAGAAAATGCTCCCCCAGCTGCATCAGGAGCATCAGAGAGGAGACAGAAAGGAGTATCAGAAGCATACAAAAACCAGGAAGCTGTTGCTAGATCAATTAAAGCTTTCATCACCAATCAAATCAAACACACACAGGAGCCTGTTTTAGTTAATTTCACAGTCACTCACCAAGTCTGTTTGGATGCTGGACAAGTGGCATTGGACTGTTTCCTCCCTTTCCTCAACTGACTGATCCAGGTGGTGACTGTGGTGATTTATATGAAGTCACTGTGGCATCAGGGTGAGTGTCACTGTGACATGATGCATTATCATCATCTGCTTAAATGCAGAGATCCATATACATCTTGTTTTGCGTTATTTGCTGCATTCCCATACCTCATGTCAAAGGATGCCATTGCTGGTGACTGAAAACCTAAACTGAAGATGCAGCATGTGGCTATATCACACAACTAAGATTTCTCATTCATGAAGTTGTATATGTCTAGATTAAATTATGATTTTATGCAGTATAAAGTCAGTAGGGTCTATATGTTTAGTCCCTACATTTTCACTGTATATAATAACACACTCAGCCCCAGTAGGAACCTGCAGTAAAGGCAGAGTGATGGGCTTGCTTGAGGTGAGCCAGTGGACATATATTACACTCCCTATGCTCTCTGCACTCCAACTCTGATTCATATTAATGCCATAAAGCACAGGGTGAGGGCACTTTTAGACAGGGGTGGCATAAATCCTGTAGCAGAGCTGATGAAGAAAAAAAAAAATGCTGCTCACACAAACAAAATCAATTTCTAAACACTCTGCAAACAGGCTCATTTTTTGTTGTTTTTGTTGTTTCTCTTTCAGCTACAACAGCAGCCAGGGCTCCAGGCACCCTTCTCTGTTGTTTTAACCGTGGATGTAGAGTGGGGTAGAGTCCGACGGTCGTTTCACAATGACACAAAGCCAACACGGTGACCTTCATGGTACCAAGGCGTGTCCATCCAATCTTTCGGTCTCTGCTGGGACCATCATAAAGCACACACTGCTCTGACACCTCAGGGTGTGAGGTGTAGGGGTGAGAGTTATGATGTGCGGTAAAAAAAAAAAAAAAAAAAACATGACTGACTGTACACTGAGCCGAGTGGTTATGTTTATGTTTTATTTCACACAGGATTCACCCTCTTGTGTTCTCTTGTCACTGGCATCATCACATCAGTGTGGGCTGAACTTTACATTGAAATGGACACGCTCAATAAATCAGTGGTGAATGCAAAAGGACTGCTTTTCTTTATAGTTCTGCCAGAGACACTCACTTATGTTTGGCTGGCAAATGTGTATTAAGACACTCAACTGTTTCCAGACATTGAACATAATGCAGTCAGCCCCTCCGTAACCCTTTTTCTCAATCATTGCATGACAGGATACACTTAAAGCTTCTCTGTGTATCCACAAGTTTGGCTGGTAGTTAATGTAAGACAAGCTATTTCGCAAGTCAAACATGTTGTTTTAGGGAGAGTAAAAGAGGACATATTTTCTCTGTCAAGATTTCTAACAAATGTTTAACCAGTAAAGTCAGTCAAATTTTAAGCAACTTTGCTCGTGTTTGCACTGCGCTCAGCGTCAGTGTCAGACGGCATGAAGCGATCTGTGCTTCGACTGGGAGGGACAGCGTCAGTTAAGTGGGAAAATGTGATATCAAATATGCTAGCATATAGCTACAGCAACACATTGAACATTATTAGCTTGTTGACAAGGTCATTTTTCCAGTGCAATAATAGCATCAGCACCCTCAATCCTCAAATTTTGACTATTTGGAACTCCATATTCCATTATGTGTTAAAACAAACAGTTTTCTCAAACAACACAACTGTTATCCAGGGCATGAAGTTATACTCACGAGCAGAAAGGCTTAAGCTTATTTTGGATCAGTGCTGTGTTTCTTTAACACCAACAAGCAGGTATAATTATAGCTAATATGGACAGAATTAAGAGTTCAACCTGGCCATGGCATTTACTGATGCGGTGGCCAACCTTCCCCTCATGTTTACCTTGTCAACACAGCGCACAACTGCAGACTGTCTGCAGGAAAGAAAATAAATAAAAGGGGCTGCAGAAGCAAATGTTCTTTATGGTCATTAATCAACAGTCATTTCACTGAAAATGTCAAATGTGTACAGTATTTCTCGGATGGATGGTCATGAGTTTCCACCGCTGAATATGCAGCATTTGTCTGTCACACTTGCTTGGAGTTTTACGAATTTGTTCATTGCTGATAAAATTATCTTAACGTTCCCACTCATTTTCCTGTCACCGCTCAGAACCGCTGTCTGTGAAGAGTAAAGGGCATCCTTACAGTTAGCCTAACTGTGATAAAGAGGAAAAGAGGAAGTGTTACTGTATCCCATTCTCCTCTCAATTCCTGGTTGTGAGTGTTTGTTTCAAGGCAGCTTGCAGCCTTCCCTTACAAGGTTTTTAGTGTCCAAAAAGGAAATGAGAAGACACCAAGATAAAAGGAAACAGTGAAGGAGGGAGGAGATAACAGGAAAAGGAGATTTCCACACACAGTTTAAAAAGATGGAAGATATATGAGAGAGTTGAGGGGAACAGCAGTGGAAATCAGAAAAGGTAAGGATGTTGGACAGAGTAGATGGTGAGACAAAGAAGATTAGGTGAAGGGAGACAGAAAGATAGAAGCCAAGAGAAGCAGGAGATAAATAAAGATGATGCAGCTGTCAGAGAGAAAGCCACCACTCTCTCTGCTGTCGAGTATTTCTCAAGCACCCTGGCACACTGCTAATCTGAGCACGGATGGAGCTTAGTTAGTCGGTAATAGCTCTGCTGACGCCTCCCAGTGTGTAGTGACCCGGCACTTTCCCAGGTCAAATTATCGGCTTACGACCGGTCCAGAACAGCATCGCTATCCTTACAAATGAACCACAGAGGCCTTATTATATGAGCAGTATTTCAGTGTTCAAACAAGCCCGACCTGCAGTCTTCTGCCGCAGCTTTTTATTTTCTTTATTTGTTTTGCTCAGGATGCATTGTATGAATGTCAATCACAGAAAGTGAGTGAGATGGAGGCAGAGCAGAGCAAAGCTAGCAGGAGATCTACCTGTGTCCAAAATACATTTGGTTTCTTTTTTTCCCTCCTCTTCTTTTCTCATCCTCTTCCACTCTCTGTCATTTCTTTTCAGGTCATCTCTCATATTCATGTGCAGGCTCACAAGAAGAAGCAGGCAGAGTTTTGCCAAAAGCTGCCTCTTCTTAATATTTTCACTGCATTTTCATGTTCCACAAAATTTGCTGGACATAAATTGATAAAGCTCTGGGCTCTGTATGTTGTGGGACCGGGTGGTTATACTGCAATAATCCGGTGCGCCTCTGACTTCAAAGAATTCCTGCAGGGTTAATGAGAATGGTGATCATTTCAGTTGCGCTATGACCTACACACCCGCACCCTTCATGAATTTTAACGGGCCCTTTACGTATCAGAAATATTGACAGGGAGAGTCAATACAGACTGAAAAATTTATGGACAGTGACTGGGTAGAAGGGTTTAAATGTAATGCCCTCATATCAGGTGCAGGGTGACAGGATTCAATTAGAACCAACGTGTTTCTCAAGTTGGGAGGTGATTATTGAAGGTCAGATGCTGTTAGGATTTCTTCGATCCTGAAGGAACTGAGCACCGGAGGGTAATGATTTTCTTACTGCAGATATTGATATTCAGTATCAGTTCATCAAGAGAGAGACTATTCAGTTTGTAGGTTCAAGGATCATACTTTGTGCAGATTTTAGTCTGAACTGCAGCCGTTTTTAATGAAAGAGGAAAACAAATTCAGATCCTTTTACTTTGCCCATAAAAAACAGGACAGGGCATTCACTGTGATGTAGCAAAATTCTGCGCAAGCTGTTTCTCACATGACAGACATTAAACCACTGGGCAAAAAACAGTCAGAAATCTTAATTACCATGGTACCCTTTGGGAAATAGTGAGCAGTCATGGAAAGCGATGTGTTGTGAAAGAGCTCAAACATGCAAAAACACCGACATGGCTCTGTTAAATGGGAGAAACGCTTTTCTGCAAATTCTGACAAACATGCTGTGAAAGACAATATGACCTCACAGAGCACAACTAGCATATCTCAACACTGCATAATGCATTATTAATATACAGCAGGGCTGTGTGTTTCTGTACAAAAAAGGCATCCTGTAGAGAACAATTACAGCAGGGCAAAGCTAATCCAGTCGATACTAAAGCCAGGGCTCAGAGTTGTTTCAAGCCCACGGTGTATCTCTGAGCTTTAGACCATTATTCAAACTTCTCTGTTACACTTTCTATAAGCCCGTAATAGCCTAATTGAACAACTCCCTCTCTCACCCATATCTGCTTTGGACATACACTAAAATAACTTCCAGTGCTCCTTATCCCCCTTGTATAAGCTTGAGCTAGCTTTGGTGGCAGAAAGCGTCAAGCTGACCTCAATCCCCTCCCACTGTGGGTCACTGTCTTGCCCGGCAGAGCAGCTCCCTGCACCAATCGGGCATGTTCTCAGCCCCAGCAGCTAGCTGGTTCCCATGGCCTGGGGTGATTAGACTTGCTATTCATACCCGACCAAAGCTACTCTCTCAGGCTCTCCATCTCCTCAGTGCCTCTCCTGAAGGATGTGACTGGTCCAATGCTTCAGACAGCAAATCTGCCTTAGCTAAGCAGCTGATTAGCACGGTTCTGTCAGACAGGTATTTGTGTGTCTGAGTGTGTGTCCCTATGCATGTACACAAATCATTTGTAGACTCACCTCTCAGCCACTTCCCACTTTGACTTTCAGCAACATCAGTGTGAGTCCTAAACCTTCACGGTGGGTGAGGTGTCCCTCCCCATCTCTTCAACAGCCACTCCAGCTTCTGCCACCCACAGATGTGGCATTTAAAATTCAGATAGCTGAACCTTCCTCTCTGATGCTTTACAGCAGCCTCGTCTGTTTCTGAGCTGCTGAAAACAATCTTTTGCCATGGGAATTAATTAAGACAGTGTAAATCAAGACTAGAGTACTTGAAAACATACAGTGCAGAATGGCAGAGACTGGCAAAGAGGTATGGGTGATGACTGGAATGTGGGAGTGTGGGAGTATGGACAAAAACTCATAGACTTAGAGTAAGACAGAAAAAAGCGAAGGGGATAAAAATGGATGGTGAGGAGAGAAACAAGGTCTTAGCATTATGAAGTTCATCAAAACTTCTCAATCTGTTCTCAAGTACATTTAAAATGATATGATAAGCATATAGAATACAATGAATTCTTAAAGATAAATCCAATGGTTGCTAACATCTGTTGCTTGTGACCCCTTTTTCCATCCCCTTGATGAGATGTTAAAGAGAGATTTCCCCTTTAAACCTCTCAAATGGTTTCATTAAAGTTTAAAGAAAAGTCGTAAAAATTCAATCCAATCAATGCAAATTTGTATAGCAAACGTATAGCACACTGTTGTAACAGTATTAACCATCAAATAATAATAATGATATATAACAGGGGACAGATTAGAACAAGCACTTCTCATAATTGAAGTATATTTTGCTGGTCATACTTCTGTACTTTTTGAATGGAGAACTTGTAATTCAGTATTTTGCATTGCTGTGTGCATATTTTAAGTTTAAGCAAAGGATCCAAATACTTCTTCCACCACTAGTGGGAACATTAAGCTTGAGAAATAGTTGTCAGCCATTTGGATTTGGGCCTAAAATGCTTTGTAGCCACACAGTTTGTTTATTATCAGGGTTCACGGGAAAGTTTTGCTCCATAACAAAACAAGTTTACACAACCAGATATGATAAGGCCTACAGCCATGGGAGGACAAGCACAGTAACATAACGAGTCTGTGATGATTGCCTAGAAACAGATCCGAGAACACACAAACATGCACACAAGTCTCAACTCATCACTGACCTGTGTAAAGGTCATACCTCAGCACCTGATTGATAATGTGATATTAGCTGGTGCGCAATCAAGGTGGTATTCAGTGAGACAGGGTTGGATACTGAAGCACTGTACTGAGCAGACCAACAGGAGCCATTCCTGTGAAATACAGAAGAAAAGAAGGTGTTGGAAAACGAAAAGCAGTGGTTTAGCATTGTGAGGAGCAGTCACATTCAAAGCTCAGTGCCTCCCCAAAAATGTGTGTAGTACTGGTGCCGACATTCCTATAAAAGTAAAATGCCCCTCAGGGTTGGAAATGTTCCCTACACCTCAGTGCACAAGAGGTTTCACAAACACTGGCATTTTCACACCCAACCAGCTCTACTTTACTAAAAGGGCATTGTGCAACATGCCAGCAGGACACAGGAGGAATGGGCAAACACTCAAACCCCTACAGAGAAACAAGAGGGACAAAACACTGTGATGTCCCCACTGCAAAACAAAACAGTCATGGAAAAGGAGCTCGTGAAGGCCGCCATATTGACTGGAAATATGCAATTAAAATAAAGTTTTATCAGACTAGACCTTTGAAATACCGTAATCTGTGATAACCTTCAGTTTCCTGGCTGTGAGCTCAGGGCATTTTGCATGAATTAGCTTTCGAACACTCTCCACAGAGATATGATGCATACACCAGTCTATCTCATTTCTAACAAAATCCAATTCCAGTCTGTTCAAATCTTCACCAGTTATTAAGTGTCACACTGTTTTTCAAAATGACATCACATAAAACTGACTCCTGCTGCAGCCTAACAGCAGATCTGACACTGTACCGTATTTGATTGATTTCCAGTCTATCATCAATCTACTTGCAATCCTATTATGTGCATTCTCGAGCCTCGTAAAGACCAAGGTACTGTGTCATGTAAAAAAAAAAATAGAAAAATGGACACTGGTGCACTCATAAACCCTATTCTCCCCTTCAGCTAAGATGTACCAGTTCTTCACCTCAACCTGTCATGAAAGAGACTGATGTTCCTGCGAGGCATCCCAGAGGTCAGCTAGCCATGTTCCACCACTGCAGCCCAACCTTGGCAAGTACATTAGTCGATTTAATTCCCCTCTGCCCTGCTGTATGTCTTTTAGTTGTGTGGCTGTGTGTAGCGTCCAATAGAAGCTACCAAGCTGTTGTTCCCCCTGCTGTATTTCATAGGGGTCGGAGAGAGGAAGAGGGAGGAGCGAGGCAGAGATTAATTTAGTTTGACATGTATGAAATGCAGGTTCACATCCCTGAAGGGGAGGTTTATAAGTTGGAGTTTCAGCAAGATTGTATCTGAAAATTGCTGCTTTGAAGATGTGCTTGGTTGCGTGTAAAGGAAAATTAAAAAAAAACAACTTGGAATACTTTTGAGGTGTTTTTGCGAGCTGTTTGAGGAAACTGAATGTCAAAGAACGTCAACAACAGATATGGAAAAAGATTTCCCTGTAATTGAGATATGAAGGTGGGATGAGAGAACAAGGGATGGGAAGAGTGGAGAGGGAGGTAACAACACCTACAGTAAAGGAGAAGATGACAAAGATAGGCAGGAGGACACTGTGAGTGACTACTTCAGACCTTGAGCTGACAGGTGCCAGAAACATGTCACAAGATGATTTATTTCACAAGAAGAGCCAATATCACCAACCATGACCTACTTTTAAACCCAAGATAATAATCTGAAGTAACGGCCGTGTGAAGGCATAAAAAAAATGTTTACATCATCAGTTACGTTTTTTACATCCGCTGCGTAAAATGCAAATTATACATCCTGGTGTGATGTCTCGGAGCTTTTTCAGAGAAGACTGTCTCGTGGGCATAACAACACTCGTAGAAGTCCTTCACCGCTGAATTGGACGTGACGCAAATAACAACACAAACACATCCAGCACAGTCTCTCTGCTGGGATCTCAGACTCCATCTTGCTCGCAGGTTATCCAAATGGAGCAGGTTTGCATGCATAAATGAAATCAAGGTGGCCTCTTGCTAAGTGGCCAAGAGAGCTCAACACCGGCCATGTCACCTGTCACCTCTTACCCACACATACACTTCACATTTACAGTATGTCCAAGTTTCTCTCTGCTTCATTTGAAATTGCTTCCACCCACATCAGCTGTCTGTGTCTCTCCCTCCCTTCACGCACATACACACTTGGATTTTCCCTGACACTTCATGTTGCTAATGCCAGTTGGAGGTTGTCATGGGAACACATCTTTGACAGTTTTCTCGGCTCACTTGCAGCAAAAACGCAGAAACTCGCTCAGGAGGCAGAGGAAGCGCAGGCATTAAGTGGAGCAAAAGGCAACGGGAATCATCAGGAGCCATCGATGACGAGCAGTTGAATGCGTCGAGGCTGAGTGGCTTATCTGCATTTCTCCCTCTGAGAGAAAATAAACATATAATAAAGTTTCATTTTCATTTTCTTTGCACTCTTCAAATGTCACTGTCACTGTTTGAACAGTAAATATATAGCTGGAGTCAGCAGCTGGTTAACTTAACTCAGCACAAAGGCCTCTGTGTCACCATTGCGTCCCCTCAGTTGCTGTCATGCCAGAGCTAGCTAGCTCAGTCTTGTCTCATCTGTGCTCTGATTAAATTCATCAAATTCAGTGCCCCATATCGCTCCCAGCTACACATAATTCAGCCTCTGTGCTTCGCTCAAACAGTTCACTCATAATCTGTTTATCATTGTTTTTTTACTGAACGTACAGTTAGGAAATGTCTTTATGCTAAGCTAAGCTAACCAGCAGCTGACTGCAGCTGCATAACATTACTATACAGACATGAGAGTGTCAATCTCCTCATCTCTTGATAAGAAAGCAAAGGCATTTCTCTAAATCTCTCTATATGATACACTGTTGATTTGAGTTTGAAAACAATAATGTACAATGCAAATGTTACAGCTCAAACCCAGTTTGATTGCTGAAAAACTCTACTGCATCTAGGCTAGGTTTTTATTTAAAGGTCCTGTCTGACAGTATGTGCCTCCGTTCGTGTTTACATTTAAGTTAAACTTTACGAAGTTGTGCTGCTAAGTGAACATGACAGATCACCCCAGCACCAAAGACATGTGGTGCTCTTACAGTAAACGAATTGCAGACTCAGTCTCTCTGCTCCCATCTGTCGGGTTGTCTGTCTCTCTGTCTGTCTCTCTGTCAGAGATTTATGACTCTGTCTCACCACCAGCCTGCCACTGCACCCGAAGATGCTCAGTAATCACATCATGGTGCACAACAGCAAAACATTTGCTTATGCATGTGTGCGGTATCATTGTATATGTGTGTGTGTGTGTGTGTGTGTGTGTGTGTGTGTGTGTGAGAGAGAGAGAGAGAGAGAGAGAGAGAGAGAGAGAGCAGTGTTGGCTATGCATTTCCACCCACATGCAAGCATACAAGGGGATAAGCACAGCTTCATTTCCAATTCATGTGATATTTATGGAAACCAGGAGTATAATGGAGCAACCTTTGACAAGTTATTTTTCCGGTCTCACTTCATCATCTTTTTACAGTGCATACAGTATGTGGAATTGCTTTTTCGATGAAATATGATCCTGTCTTAATTTTTTTTCTGCAAAACATGTAGTCAGCATTGTTCTGCATTTCAGGCAGTGTTATCGAAATATGATCTAATGTTTCTGTCGCTATACAATGCAATAACACTATAAAGGATACACCGAAGTGTGGGTTTTCTTTCTCTTTTCCCTTTGGTCACAGTGCATCAAAAATCCAAATGGTATAATCCAGTTTTCATGAGTTCATGCAGAGTGGCAGGTGTAGCTTTGTGCCTGTAGCTGTCAGGTGAAGACAAACCAATACGTATAAGAGCGTGGCGGATAAAGGGAGACAGTGGGAAAGTACAGTATATCACCGTGACAGCAGCAGTGAGTGGCTGAAATGTGCTTCCGGTGACCATGAATGCCGTGGCCCTACTTTAGGTCCGTTACACAAAACAGGACCAGTTGCCAGGCAACCAGCGGAGACTCCAGGAAGTAGCTGGGCCCGGCCATGGAGTAGTCAAGGAAATTTCATCGTACATAAACTTCTATCATACAGCAAATTGTCACTTTAACACTTGAGATTTTGTATGGATTAGACATAACGCGTGCCAGCTGGCAGTTAGCTGTTTCCTCGTCAACTTGCCAGTTGCATTGCCAGCTTAGCTGTGCATAGTAGCAACAAATTCACATTTATAACCATTATCCATTGATAAGAGAATGATTTCATACACACATGTGAAATAAAAAAGAAATCTGTTCCATCATCAGATAAAAGATCTGATAAAAGATTCCACCGTGGGAAATCTGAAACGCATGAATAAACTCATTGTGTGCATAAAAAAATAAAACATCTAAGCTGCATACCATGACCTCTGGAAACCAATTTCTCTATCACAATAAAATAACAACAAAGTTTTTATTATGAAACAGATAGCATGAAATGTATTAGGCACTGCTCTCTTCACAATTTACAAGCGCTCAGATGTCTTTTTTATGTCTTGAAGTTACCTTGACATCACAGTAACAGCTAACCTTGCAACATCCGTCCTCAGGTTGGCTGAGGGGCAGACATCAAGGTCTGAACACAAGATGACTGTCTGTTCTGTCTTCTCTGCACTCAGACATCAACATGAACCCTTTTGATTGAATAAACATCCCCAGCGTGCAGCAAAAAGCGGAGGATGCTTTTGTAAGCGAGAGCCGACATGTTCCCTGACATCATGTCTCTCTATTATCATCATTATTATTACCGTTATTATTATCATTATTCCAACAACAGTTTGCTCACACATACATTTGCATTTTAAAAGTAAAACAGCGGCCACAAAAGTTACGCCCATGAAGGGATTCATGACAGAGGTCACACTCAAGGACAGACATTGTATTAGTTGTTCTCATAAATGAACAAATTTGCATTTTAATGAGCCATCTCATAACTGTGACTCATGAAATAGATCGTGTGGAAGAACATAGACCATCTATCACATTTCATTTCTCGCGCGGCCCGCAGAGACACACGTGGACCATATTAAGCACTTGTGAGTGGTGAATATGTAAAAGATGGTTAAATGAACACTTAATTATATTCAGTAAACAGCATGGCATTTGTAAGCTACTTATGTTTGCTGCTGACCTATTGACTGGCTGCTGTAGAACTGTGGGTGTGTGCATTTATTTTTTTCGCACGGTAAACATAATTGCATTGAATTAGCTTCATAAGACAAATGCAGAAAATATGATCCAATGCAAGGGTTTTTCAGGCCGACAGGTTACACACACACACGCACACACTGCACACAGAAGATGTCAGCTGCTTTTTGATGATAGAAGATGTCAATATTTTCCTGGGCCTCTCTCCAGGGGTCTTCAGATGAGTGTGACAGGGAAGAGCCCCCGGGAAAGGTCAGCCCAGCTCAGAGCCCCGGTAGGGCCAAATCAGATGCAACACTGACGGATCAAAAACAAGGATGTAGCCCACCAGTGAGGCCTCGCAGTGGGGCATCGAGGACTGATCCTGGAGAGGTGGAGGAGATGTAGGATGGGGTAGCGGCGGCAGGGATAGGAAAAATAAGGCTGGTGTGGCAGAGGGGCTTGAAAGAGAATATTCACTCGCATTTGTCAGAAAGATATGATGCTAAAATTTTTCTGGAGCTATTATGTGATTCATGAGGTAGACATAGCTTTATTAACTAAGACTTTGTCACTGGTAGCTCTCTTGTTTACATCTGTATCGCAAACGCAGAATGATTGTCAGAAAGAGCACAGAGTGCCTGAAAGCTTAAAGTGACTCTTCAGAGAGAAAACCACTGCCAGCCTCGTGCATCATAAAATTCAAAATGGATAAAGAGAGTGACTCATAAGAAAAGAATCATCTGCCTGCATGCAAAAACACAAAAGTGACGAGCGAGAAAGAGGGAGAAGGAGAGCGGTAACAGAAGTATGTCCACGTCATCAGTGTAGGAGTAACCAGACCCTTGGGGCAGAGGGGATAAATAAAGGAGCGAGGAGTGTGGGTAATATTACCCACATCACCTCGCTGCTTGTAGCCTCGCCGCCTGTCATGCTCTGCCGGTCAGTGATGTCACTCAGATGGCAGAGAGGCTCCCTCACCCTGCCGCAAAATACACAAATACACAATAAGTAATGTAAAGAAGTAGACACACACACACACTGCCGATGCCGATATTAAACACACCACATTTATTAATATACACACAAACCTGCATGCACATGATTCCTAATCCATATTATTCAGTCAATAATTCATAGCAGGTTGTCAGTGTGATGGCTGTCAATGGCTGTCCTTTACTGCCCAACTTATATGTTTTTCTTCTTCCTCATTGCCCTTTTCAAACATTTAGAGTCTAACTGTGGCGAGAAAGAAGGCAGCAGGCTGGAAATAAGACTCAGCCTTCCTCCTCGTCCACAAACAAGGTTAAATCTCACACTTGTGTACTTCAAAAGCTCTCCCTAAATATAGGAAAGGAGAGGGAGAGAGAGGGCGAGGATCTGACTGGTTTGCACCCATATATAACCTCTGCCTCACTGCCAGCCAGCACTTGGTGTCACACTAAACTGTGTCCCCGCTTTCAACCGTAGTCCTGTCCCCTCAGCACTTTAGTCATTTGCTATAAATAGGCATACACACAAACACACACACACTCACACACACACACACATATACACAGCCGCTAGCCCATTTAGTGTGTCTACTTTTATTTTTTAGCTGAGGAGATTTCAGCTGTGGCGAGGCCTCACCTGCAGGCTTGTGTTTTGTTTATGGCGTGCACAGCGCTCTAAGAATGCTGTATTGCGTTACTGCATTGACTCGGAAAATGCTTAGCCCAGCCCATCACTGTGAAATACTGTGCACCTCCACGGGAGGCCAAAGGCACTCTCACCAGGACCGAGGGAGGCTTTTAAATCACATGCGATCATCGGTGCACACACGCATGCGGAGACAAGCAGAAGCACACACTGTATGTTATAATACTGTGTGAGTAAGCGAACACGCTCCATAAAAGACATATATCCTGCCATGTTAACAGTTCAGGGACATTGTGGCTCAGCATTAGAGTTAGCAGCCATCTCAAGTATATATGTATTACAATATAATAATGCCCTGGATTAAAACGCTTTGTTCTTTTGATGGAACAGTAATGTGACTGCGTGGTGCTGAAGCTGCTGTATCCACAACACACAGCAGAGGGCTGCCTGTGAGTGTACACACAGCAACTGCACAGCATGTGTCTTTAGGAGTAGCATTTAGTAGTCTTCTCATTTTGGAGGGCCGGGTGCATTTTTCCCCCTTTAGGTCTTTACTCATCCCATTAAATTTTGGAAGAACTGGTCCACCAGGTTGCTTTTTACTGGGAAGGAATTCTCTGGCAGAGAACAAATGATTGATTTTACATCTCTGGCAGAAGCATCAGGCGTCGTTTGGAGTGAACAGAAGAGGATCCTGTAGTTAAAAACGAGGAATGAGTCATGTTGGCTAAACTCACATTTGTCAAACTCGAGGCCTGCGGGCCAACAGCACCTCATTTCATGTGGCCTGGGAGCGCTTGCAAAGAATATAATTTGCGCAATACAATTCTATGCTGCATTGAATAAGTACAACGTGCCTAAACTACATGGACCAGAATACATCCTGATTTTGTTGTCCTGTCAGCACACCGAAGGCATCCAGCTGGTAGATATCAGTATACGCTAGATAGTGTCTCAAAATCATGTGGATATTTCCAGCAGTGGCACCCCCGCTGAGAGATTGTAGCTAGCAATGCTAATCGAAGCAGCCTTGCAAAATGCCTGGAGAAAAGAAGACTTGATGCAGAGGGAAGGCAATTTAATGAGAGATGGGAAATACCTGTCTGTGCCGAATGGAGACAAGCTGGTGTGTCTTCTTTGTAACAAGGCAGTGGCAGAGTCGAAGGAATACAAATTATGGCTGCATTTTGACACCAAACACAGAGCCAAGTATGCCAACCTTAGCCACCAAGAAAAGCATCAGAAAGTCGAAGAATTAAAAGGCAGCCTGCGTTCTCACCAGTTCACAAGGTACAGCAAAAAACACGGCAGGGAAAGCAGCCCAATCATCAGTGTTTTTCAGAAGGTGCTATGCTGGAGGTACATGGTCAGGTTGAGCTAGTTATTAATTAAGTTATTACTAAAGCCAATAATAATCAAACAAAGGGGCAGTTACATAATATGATAATAAGTAGATTTGCATCTTAGATTTACAACTGCCCCCTTGAGGGCAACCACAATGTTGATGTGGCCCGGCATGAAATTGAGTGTGACACCCCTGGCTTAACAGACGAACAAGAGCAAGTAGCAACACGTAGTCAAACCCGACATCCGGGCAGATGTCGCAGCCCTGACAATAGTGGAGGAACCCCAAAGCACTAACTGTTAATGATCAAATACTTGAGTGCTTTCACTGTCTGTCTCCACAGGCCTGCAGAGACTAATATGCTTCAGAATCAGGAAATTAAAGGAAAAATACAACACTCCCACTCACACACACACACATACGTCATGTTTACCAAGCTCTTCAGCTGCACTACTTGCAGGGGGGAGTCCTGATAGTAGGTAACAGATGCATCTCTTCCCCTCTTGCCATATTTTTCACTTCAGTGTCATCTGGTGAGCCTCTCCTCTTTCCTCCCTCTCTCTCTGTTGACTTCCTCCCTCCTTCCTCTCTCTCTCTCTCCCCCCACTCTCCTGTTTTTCGAGGCTTCTTGGATTTCTCACCTTCCTCTCTTTGCTTTCGTCCAGCCCCCTGACCATGAGCCAAGAATGCCTCTAATTCTGAAATGTCTCCCAAATAAATCAACACACACTGTGCTATGTTGGCATACCACAGGCATCCTTAAAAGCAATGCAACTATCACATCTATGAACTGCACCCAGTGAAAGCTTGGGATGCAACATGTTACTGAGCTGCAACCTAAATCATAATCCTGCTGATGCTTTTAGAAATAATTCTCATCCTTGTGGTTGACCCTTGACTCCTGTGAAGGTTTGTGACATGGTTTGATTTGCAGAAGAGTACCTTGAGTAAATCTTTGTTATTTTACCCCATCCAGTTTATTTGCTGTTATGATGCTGCTGTAAGACCTTTACTTCCTCCCTCAAAAACCTCACAGATTACACTGACTACCTGTGTTGCTGCTCTGTAATAAGTTATTGTGTTTGCCAGCGTCAGGATTCGGAAAAAATGCATTTTGTGACACTTTATTCTAGGCAAATGTAAAATCTGCATGTATGCCATCATAAATCTTGAATGCAACTGTTCCTTTCTTGTTACTCTGAGAAAGAAAAGGTGCAATACATCCATATTCAAATCTAATGAGAGACATTGAGAAGCTGATAAATAATGCAAAAATGCTGTTGTTTGAACTGTGAATTATATTTTTTTCATCTGTAAAGTGCTTTGAGCTGCATTTTGCCTTACACACACACTTCCCTCTTTCTGTCATTGTGGTTGATTAAGTTTATCCAGGACAGTTCAGACAGCATTTAGCTTTTTTTGTCGCCATAAAAAGAGCCAAATTCAAGCATGCCTTGTATCGCAGGTGCATAACAGTTTCACAGACACATCTCCGTCATCAGCATGACTAAACACTTGTTTATTCAGAATCTGCAACTGATGTTGACACTACTTTTATCCCCCATGCCCATCCTCTGGATACAGCTCTGACGCAGGAAGTTGTGACGAGTTCTTCTCCTGCAGCATCTCGGCTGTAATGCAAGCCCAAGCTTGGCATGTTGTAGTCTCAAGAATCCCCCGTCTGCACTACAACGCTCCCTGTGACATCAGAAGGCTCTTTGTATGTGTGTGCAGGCCTCGCTGTTCGCCCCCGCATGGCTTAAGAGGAGGAGGATGAGGCGGGACAGAGGGACAAAGAGAGAGACAGAGGTGGGAGGTGGGCTTTACGTTGTGATGTAATTTCATGGAAGTTGTTATGTGTGGTGATGCTGCATCCTACAGAAGCACTGAACAGCACAGCCTCCTACTGGCAGAGGAAAAGACCACATGGACACAGATGAGTGTATCGAAGTGGGAAAATATGATGCTACCACTTTACATTTAGCAGCAGTGTTTCCTCATGTTGAGCCTCAACAAGCCTTTGTTCTCCACTCTGATTATGCCATACTGCAGCCTGGCAATATAATTTGAATATATGGAGTGGATTAACAGTGTATGTCAAATACTAATTCTTTGTTTGTTCTGCAACTTATAAATCCACATGCAGAGTTTAGATGAGCTGCAAGCAGGATGATGGAATAAAGATTAAAAGTTTGGTCTTCAATGAAGCCACTGATATTATACAAAGGGCGTTCTGTCCTTTGTTACCAGAGATGAAAATCATATTTGAATATGACCGCTGTGGAGCTGAGAGGACGCTTCAGCCTATTTTGAAAAATAAACTTAGAGCGCCATCCAGTGTAGATCAGGGTCAATAACTTTGAAGGAGTCAGTCGTTTCATGTGTTTTAGGCATTAAAATGTCACTGATGGCTTAATAATCGAGAACATCTTCAATTCTTCTACTCATGTCTGTGGTTTGTATGGTAATATTTAACTTTGTAAATTTCAATTGTCATCAGTGTACTGCTGGATTGTTGTTTTTTTTTATTAAATATTTAATATTCAGACGTAATAAGTAACAATTACAGTTACAAAAATATGTTTAAATATTATTCACACGTTGAAATGGGGAAACAAAGTTGCATAAATGTTTAAGAAAAAAATGAGACACATTGATGGAAGAATCTTCTCCATGAAACTGAGTTTAATAGATTGTTAAAAATAAGGCTATGATGCTGTTTTAGCAAACATTGACCAGGAGGAACCACCGTTCTGGCGTCCAGATACACCCAGTACAACGGGTAAACATGGCCAATCTCTGGGGTTTTACAGATGGACACACAGTGAGCACACATACACCGCACATATGCAAAATCAAACACACACTGACAAACATGTCTTGCACTCAAACTCCTACACTGTACACACAAACACACATAGACATCCACCCCACCCAAAACGGTGGCAATAAACAGATTTAGCTGAAAACATAGCAGTGTTCTCTTGAAAAAAGAAAAAAAAAAAAACATGCATAGCTTAGTACATGAATTTGTTGTTCGAAAACGTTATTGTGTGCACACTTTGATGTCATGGTTTATCAAAAATTTCCAACATGATTACATTAATTTCTTTTATTTAACCATTATTAACAATCACGTATACTCATTGGACTAGAACAGCCTCCCGTTACATTTTGTTCATGTAGAAAGTTACATTCTGAACCAAGAGGCTCGATAACCAAGGAAATAAATACTGGAATGGCAAAAACACAATATACAGTAAAATTACTATTTTGAAATGGACCAAAGACCGATCTTGGCCTGACTTTTCTGATATAAAAACAAATTAAAACACCTGCTTAATATTGGTATCCTGCTATCGTGTTATCGTCAAACACTCATTACTTCATAAGTGTCTCACACTTGAATATAAAACACACATGAAGCCCAAAATAACAACATAAAATGACAATATTTGCCCTCCAAATGTATTTGTAACAACAAAATAAGGAATGATGAGGCAATCAGGACAGACTCTCTTTAGTGCTGTGTGCATGTCCACGAGAGGGTGTCGCACAAACATGTTATTTTTAGTCAGATTCCCTTATTCAAGCTTATTTCCCAGTAAGATGACACCCTGAAAATACACATCAAATTATTAGACTCACAGGACGTTTGAAGTTGGAAAACAATGGAATAGTTTCACGGTGCGCCTTCTTTCGTCCTTTGGTTATCGGGGTGACACCTCGCTAGGAAGATTTGCATGTTTTGCTCCATTCACGCGGTTAGCACACGGTAGTGTAGGTGTACATTACCATGGGTGTTCTTCAAAACTTCAAGCGACTAACATGTAACATTTTTAAAGTGCCAATGAGCTGAAGCCAACAGGAAGCGCCTTCCCTCACATGACAGATGACGGTTTAGCTTTAAAACGTCCGAGCAGACACACACACACACACTCTCAGACGTGGATATGGGATTTCCCCATGCAGGCTAATGCTAACCTACAGTACAGTAAGCTGGTTCTTCTAGTCACAGGAAACCTTTAAGTACCCAAACTGCGTAGAGATTATTCATATCACAAAACATAAACCTGTGGCAAATAGGGCTCGGCGTCGTTTCATTTAATACAGCCTTCTCAATCCTGCAGCTTCTTGCCAAGTGAAAGCACATCTAATTTCCACGTACGCGCAAGCTGCTTTTCTAATAATCAGACAACAGAGTGGAGCAATCAGCCTCAGAAAAACACACTGACAGGACTGAACCTATTGAAATTTTGGACACATTTTGAACTGGAGCGGTCATATTTTGACACCTGGCCCAAACAGTAAAGATAATAATAAAAATGCTCAACACAAGAAAGACTTGAGTGAATGCCTACACACACGTGACACTCACACGCGCACAGACATGTGGTTTACAAATGTAAAAGTCTTATGTGGAGAATATAAAATGTACTTCAGCTCAACTCAAACACCTCCTGCTCCTTTTTTAATGCTACAAGCACTTTTTCCCTTTTGTCAATGGCATCAGATCCCTTTCTTTAGGAACTCCTGGGAGGCGAGCGACGTCCGCTCATTACCCAATCAAAATAACACCTTCAGTCGCCTTTTTCCTGTGTGCATCTGCTTTCCCAACATGCAACCCAGCTGAAGGGAACACATGGACGTATTCTTTAAGTTAACACAAACGTCACCTTACCTATTTCAAATTCATAAAGAATAAACTGTACAAAACATGGACTAAAAATAATTGTTTTCTTTTACAAAGTAGTCAACTACTCAGGCATTAAGAACAAACAGTAATATCAAATGAAAAACTTCCAGAAGGGCATGCGGGGGGTTGGTGGGCGGCCCTGGCGTCGACGCAACAGTCTGTCATTTTTATTTATTTTCAATCATGAGAGGCTGTGACCTGCCAGACGATGAGGTGGCTCTGTTCGGCTCTGGTAGGCGCCGACTGCCGGCCGGCCGTTGGCTCTGATAAACCGTCCAACTCACCGCCTTCGTCACCTAAAGAGGAAGACGATGAGTCAAACAAACAGATGTTTCATGGTGAGACAGTGTAGTAAAGCTGTAATTCTGCTTTTCGCTGAGGGGAAACATGAACACCACTTGCTGGCTCCATGCTAAATGAGCACATTTTGCTCTACCTCCGTGCTACTCACCCATTCTGAAGTCAATGTAGCCTTCGCCTCCACTCATGACCAGGTAGGTTTTGGGCTCAGAAGTCGCTGTGTCAGAGGATTCAGACGCAGGGTCATCAGAGCCTGAATCTGCAGTTCCTGGAGGGGGCATCGCCTGACCTGTGACGAACAGTCACATGACCAAGAATGAAAAAACCCGTCATGTTTACGGGAAGGAGAATCAGAGAGGAAAAACAGCAGCTGCCACTTTAACTGATTTAAACGGCATCATTTCTGAGAGGCTGCAGCAGACTGTGTGTTTGTCATTTTTGCTTGAAAAAATGACTGAAATGATGAATCGATTCTCAAAATAGTTCCTTAATTGTTGCTGCTGTAGATAAATGTCACAAATATAAACCGTGGTGATCATCAGATATGAAATAACATTAATTACAAACACACATGTAATTCATACTTGTGGCTGGATATTTCATTTGTTGATTGTTATTCAGTTTGCAACACCATCACCATTTCTGCCACTTGACCCACAGCTTGTCTGCGCCTGTCGCTTACCTGGCACAGTGACAAAGAACTTGACAGCATCTCGATGTCCATGGAAACACAGCTGGGCGTGGGCCATGGAGCAGTACGGCACGAAGCTGCCTGACACGGCACAGTCTGAACTGTCATCACCGTAAACCCGGACGGCACCGCCGGGCCGATTTGGCACTATTCCCATTGTCTTGTTGGCTGCAGGATAAGAGAAATAAATTAATAAAAGCTATTTAAGCCTCAATATCCTCCAGCAGAAAGGACGGTCTGTGTGGGCAGGGGACTGTGTACAACACAAAAGGTGAGGTCATGGGTGAGGCGATCAAATACGAGACTGTGACGACGAGTGTGAAACTGATTTCCCATCCAGAAAACCGGACAAAGCAGAGTTAAGACTGTCTCTCAGACAGACAGCAGAGCGGTCTGTGGCTTCATGTCAGTCTGACCACAGAGGAGTCTGTTTGCTCGCATTGTTTTTGAAACCATAAGCACTCGTTCCAAAGGAGAGCTCAATGCTTCCGACCACCGAGTGCAGCTAAAGACTGAACAGAAGGACGACTTTCTCAGATATTCACACTCAATGACAAGAGCAGCTCCAGATGAGAAAACCAGCTTACGTGCTCACAAAAGTTTGAATACACTCTGTGTGACTGTGAGACCTGTATCCATGGCAGCCTGCTTGTCTTTTATTCAACAAGCAGCGCCTGGGTGGTAACAATAGGTGCATTGTCTGACAAGCCTGGAGAGAAATCTAGGTCGCACATACAGAGAGGAGCTAAATGCACAAGTTCACATCATCAGAAAGTGACAAGTTTTAGGCGTGTGATACCTTCAGACAGTGGGATGGAGATGATGACGCCATTTCCTGTCCCTACCCACAGTCGGCTGCAGGACACCATCAGAGCTGTGATTCTCACAAACGAGAAGCCCAGTTTACCTGTACCTGCAACACACACGTGCACACACACACACACACACACCGTTTCAATCCATCAAACTTTTATGGAGCTAATGCACACGTACTTGTGCGCAGAGGCTACACGCTCTACATACTGTATGTCACCTCAGATAGGTATCAATCTGCTTTCATACAGTCAGTATGAAAGTCATAGGAGGAAGGATTGAAGGAAAACATGCATACCCAACATCTTGCTGACATATGGCTCAATGTCCACGTCCTGGAGGTGCTGGTAGGTGTGGGCGTGAAACAAGCGCAGAGTGGAATCCAGTCGGATAGACACCCAGATACCGTCTCCAACCCAGGCCAGCTGCCGTACCTGACTCTCCTTGCGAGGATGAGCGTCAAATGACTTCTGCTCAGACATGAAAGATTGAGATGACGCGATGTTAGAATATGGTGGAAATGTTAAATGTAGGATTTGCAGATGTTTTAAGACAGTAGTGACAGCTGTACCTCTATCCTCATGGCCTTGGGCTTGATGACGTAGATCTTGTTCCTGTAGCCGCACCACGCCTTGTCGTGGACTACTGTCATGCAGCGAATAGAGTGGTACGGCCGGCCCAGATCCAGCAGGTGGTAGTTGGTTAAATCCCACTGACCGTCTGCTTGGGAGAAACAAAGAGACTTGAGATGATGATGATCTTTGTGGTTTTAACACAAATACATCTGACAGTGTAAATAATATAAAAAAGTTAAATAACTGCCTGTTCTTAGCTTCCTCACAGACTTACCAATGCCTCTGTGGAAAATGGCTAATGTCCCATCAGCCAGAGCTACAAGGACTCTCCCTTTAACATGCCTGGAGCAAGAGATGAGACACATTTTCCTGTATAAACGTATGCTCAGTGTGTGCGTGTGTGTTATTTTTTATACTTACTATACATCTGTACAGCTCCTTCATTTAAAAAAAAGAC
The DNA here is from genome assembly GCF_051107435.1 of Chaetodon auriga. Classification (NCBI taxonomy): domain Eukaryota; kingdom Metazoa; phylum Chordata; class Actinopteri; order Chaetodontiformes; family Chaetodontidae; genus Chaetodon; species Chaetodon auriga. Next base: position 12,908,306 of record NC_135089.1, on the reverse strand, counting down.
ATATTGTCCACCAAAATGTAAAAACTTTCTTGGAACCAAACCTGATTCTGATTATGGTTCTTAGTACTCACACTATGCTGAGGATGGAGTCTTTGAGCTTGATGGCATGGAGACACTTCCTCCATCGAGCCACAGACGAGTGGACATACAGACTTGAGAAGGAGAGACGGGGAGATGAAGAAAGATATGAGTGCAACATTACCCAGTGTGCACTTCAAACCAATGACTACAGTAAATTATCACACGAGCAGAGAACAGGAAATACGTTTATCAAATACAACAAGTCACAATTTCATCGTCTCTCTTTTTAGCATTCGTTTCTTAAATGGATGTCGCCACTGATATTTAGCTGCTGCGCTAACAGCGCCCTCTGGTGGTTGTTGTGTTGCTCACCATCCATTCTGAGCCCCGAGCCACATGGTGGGGAGGGCGCTGCTCATCCTCAGGACGTCCCCCTCTGACTGGTCTGACTCCTCTGGCAATGAAGTCACGCCATCCTGCCCGGAGCCCCTGGATCAGAGGAGGAATACGCATGACAATTATGACAATTTTAGATGTATGTAATTAGCATTTATTTACATATCAGTGTTACCAGGATTGTTCTAATTAACATTTCCTTTGAAAGCTAAACATCCTGAAATTAGTCACTGCTCAATTGGACCTTGAAAACCTTCTCAGAAAAACAAAGAAACCTCCCCTCTGCTACCTTAGTGTTCACTAAAACAAGTGATAATTCAGAACATTATTGCTCACCTCTGTGTGTCAGCGGGAGGGGAGTCAGTGGGTCCCACCCCCAGCGGGTCGGTGAACACATGCTCCGTGTAGATTCCCGGCTGGTTCGGATCCACTCCCTGGTCTTCCTCTCCTTCTTCGCCCACACCGGCGTTAGCCTCCGTCGCTTCTGTTGCTTCTTCCGCCGTGGGAACTCCGTCTTCTGCTGGACTGCTCTCTCTGGACAGCTCAACTGTAGGCATGGCGGATCAAAGGGATGAGCAGAGGGTGAACAAACCTTCCAGACATCACTGATTGTAACACTGGCAGCCCTGGATAAATGGTGGCACCAGTCTGGTTATCAGCTACTGCAAATCTGGGTTTTCCAATCCAGCGATAAGTGTGTTCACATGAATAAGATGCAGTTCCTAATTTACGACAGATCACATTCAACATCTTTAGAACTATGAGTGGAGTAATGAATATGATACGAAATGAAACTGCAGGGAAATTAGATTACTGCAGCTGCAAATGTGATTTTCAGTCAGATACAAGACAAGACGTTCTGTATTTACGCAGCTAAATTAGAATCAGAATGAATAATAGTCAAATATATAAAGTAAGGCTTGGGATATAAATAAGTGTGGGATTTATTACAAAAGGCCTTTTCAAACACAGCTGGCATTTTCAACACTTTCGCTGAGTTTGGAGCAAATTTATTATTTATTTACTTTCCAGAATGACATTTTGGTGCTCTTTTGCCACATGATAGACAAACTGGGAATAAAAATAATTGTGAGTAATGAAAGGATGCTTCTGTTGCCAGCAAAGCACAAAAGACAACTATAAATATAAATAGTTCAGCAAAGGCCTGAGGATAAGAAATGAATGCCTGAAGGTTGATCTGACGGGAATGTTCATCAATAGTTTACTGAGCTCATTAGATTTGCAACTTTGCAGTTAAAATGTGGCAATAATGCCCATCATTTAGACTGTTAGCGGTGGTAAACTATGATGCCAGTTGACACATAGCTGTAAAAAAAAAAAAAATCTTCTAATCATCATGGGAATCAACATAATTCTACTGACAGAATATCACTTAACAACAACAAATAAGGACATACTCTATCAAAGCGTTTTCTCAGCAGAGACCTACCTGAGCCAGGGACGCCGCTATGCTCAGCTGGCTGGTCGGTGAAACTTGAGCTGGCTGTCTGGGGGATGGCAGTGGTCCCTTCTGCTGCCAGAGCACCATTGCTGCCCGTGGAGCCCACACTGGCCACGCTGCCGGCCAGTGACACCCTGTCACCTTGGCTAGCCTCCAGGTCTTGCGGCACCTCTTCACCTGCCGGATAATCAGTCTCCAACACACCTAACAACACGTTGCAGACCTTACAGTCAAAACTCAGGGCTGAAGACAAGAAAACAACCCACACAAACAAACCATGTGACCACTCAGCCTACCTGGCACACTAGCAATGCAGACTACGTGGGTGTTGCAGGCGTAGAAGCTGTCAAGTAGGTCAGAGGGCTGACTGGCATCCAGCACCATGACCTTGGTGGAGGAGTTGGTGCTGGTGCACACCCACACCGTACTGGACATCTCATCCTGAATGACCAGCTCCTTCTCCTGCTGCCGTTTCTCCTGATCCTTACAGACAAGTTTGAAGAACTTTCTGAACTCACTGGACTTGTTTTAACACAATGATAATACACAAATCATGACAGAATAAGCACAGCGTCTTCCTTAAATAACCTACTCTTACCTTACTGTCTTGCTCTAACTGGTCCAGGCTACTCTGAGAACCCTTCGTCTGTCCAGTGAGCTCTGATGTGGGCCCTGTCCTTCCCCCAGACAAGTTGACCCCTGCAGCACACCACAGCTGGGGAACAGAGACGTAACATGTTATAAATATCTAATTTTCTTCAGAATTTAAGGAATTTGTTTCAAAGTGTTATTTTATTGTTGACTTGTGTACCTTCATAGAAGCATCTTTCTGATCCAGAGGTCTCAAGTATACTGGTACAGGTAAGTTCATTTTGTTTTCTACCTGTCCACCGTTTGCCACCTGTTGGGGTATAACCAGCACATGCAAACAACACAGGCATTTAAAACAGATTTGGAGGGTCTACATCAATTTGAATCAGCCATTGCAAAACATGGGCATAAGTCAAAATTTGTACTCCTTCTCAGAGGCGAAACTCAGACAATCCAAACGCACAGGCATGACACATGTAAATAAACACGTCACTGGTGCCTAATCTCACAATGTGCTCCATCTGGTGGACTGAAATCAGTCTTGATCTTTATCACTGATATAATGAAAAAAAGCAGCCATGTTTCCTGCAGCTTGATTCATACTCAAACCTTCATTTCCTACCTTGTATTTACTGGGCAGGCTCCAGCCGTGTGCAGTGACTCGTCCATCCTCCTTCTGCATGTGGGCCTTGACCTGCCTGTACTGTGCTCTCTTTTGCTCTTTACGTGATGGTGAACTGCACTGGTCCTTTCTACAAGGGGAGCAAAGAGAGAGAAATGCTAACAGATACATTATACACATATACATTATTGCATTCCTACAAATATGAGTCAAAATGGACGTCAGACCCAAATGGCTTTCACTGCAATGTTCACTGCAAACTTATAGTCCCTTGACTCCACTACTCACTCTTCATTGAGGAAGTCAAACGTCTTGGACTTCTCTGTGGGGAACTGGGAGAAGGTGCTGCTCCTCTTCACCAAGCTGCCCGGGGTGTTGTATTTCACGTTGGACTGGGACTCCACCTTCTTTATCGCAGGGCCACTGGAGGAGGAGCTAAACAGTCTGCTGAAGCTGCAGGTGGCCAAGTTACAGAAAGCCAAGAGGGAAACAGAGCAGACAGGAGTGCAGGGAAAAAGCAAGGAATGGGGTCACCAACCAACCGGACAACCAAGGAACCACCACCAACGTTTACCGTACAGTGACGTAAAGCATGCTGGGAGTAGCTGAGCACTACCTATCACATTTAAAGGGAACTCAGTTATTTATTAGTTCTAATTGTGTCTTTAGCACCAAGTGTCAACAGTATCTTCAGTGTCAAGTTAGCTTTGCACTATTAGCATGGAGTCTCGCACACGGGTACTGAGACAAAGGCAAAGTCTATCTGAAAAGCACTGTATATCCCTGTGTAAGTTACGCATAATTAAACCCCCAAAAAAAGTTTGAATAAACACACAAAATATCACAGTTCTTAAAAAGCAAATACTTTACAATCTCTTTGCTGCAGAAAAGACGGGAAAAACATTTTGTCATGTTAACACATTTACTCAAATCATTCTGGAGTGAACACTGATGTGTCTCCAGTGATTTATGTGTTGTCATTTCCCATCATTAAATATTTGTGCTAAAAATTAAATCAAATAACATAAAACGGTATCAGCTTATTTATTTTCTTCAATGTTTTCTTGGCATCTACTCAAACAAGCCTTATAAAACCAAGATAGCGTCTGCTCCGTCTCTTAAAGATTCCTCGTAATAAAAGCAGACATGTACATGTATTTAGGCTGCTGGGGGATCTCCGTCCCTGTTTAGCTCCCTATGAGCAGACAGAGCAGGAAAACATCAAAAAGGCACACAGCAGGCGGGAGACAGGAAAACCCAGGGGCACAAGGAGAGCCATGTCTGAGCAGTCTGTGATAACAACAACTGATGGACTGCAAGGAGAGAAGATATCGTGGATAAAGACACATCAAAGTCGGATTCATTTGTAATGGAGGAGCAGCTCTGTGTCAATGGAGGGAAAGAGAGAGGTTTGGCTGGGAGAAGGTTCATCAAACCATCTTTACCTAATGCTGCCAATTCAATAGCACATCCCGGAAAAGATGAGGAAATAAAAACGTATTTGAATATTTGCGAGAGGAGTAAACTCGGAATATGAGCATTGACCTCAACAGGCTGTCAAAACTTGAAAGAGGAAAACAGTAAATCTGGGAGGACTTACAACTGCCAGATGCTGGATTTCTTTTTTTCTGTGAGTGCTGGATTTTCCCTCGAGGCCCTGAAGAAGAGGACGAGGTGGCATCATGTTACCTGCTGTCAGTTTGAGACCTTAATGTAAATCATACGCTCAGGAGCAAATCCGTACCTGATCATCTCTGTCCACCGCACAGCTTCCTGTAGTTCCATCAGTCTCTCTTTGTACTGGTTCCTCTCCATCAGTACTCTGGCCATTTCCACTCTGGTGAAGCGCTTCCTCTGGGCTGTCGGTACATCACTCTGTGGCAATCAAACCCACATATGGCCATACATTGATTATTATGGGAATGAGCTACATCTTGAGGGAAACAGGATGATCATGTTATATACTGTGTATGTATTTAGGTATATAAGTAACGACTCACATCTTCTTCATCTTTATTTTTCTGCTTCATTTCCTCCACCTCAAGCCGCACCCTGCAAAAGACCATTCACCATCATGTTGCCGTGTTCTGTTCTCATCACTGGTGAGTGCTACCTGTTGCCTGTCGACTTACTTTTTGAGCTCCTCCTCCAGCTCTCTGTTCTTGTCCTCCAGCTTGGTCTTGGCTTGCAGCACAGCCTCCAGCTCTCCGTGCACCATCTCCTTCTCACACGTCAGCTCGTCCACCTTCAATATCAGGTCTTTATTCACGACGTTCAGAGCATTTCTGCACGCGCGGGAAGAAGGATGTTTTAGTATAAAATGCCTGTATGCGCATTTCAACTGGGACGAAGGATTAAGATGGGGGAGCCAATTCAATGAAGTCATGGACTTACTTTGTCTCAAGCAGTTGTGAATTCTCCTGAATGAGATTTTCAACTTCCCGGCCCATACCTGAACAGAATTGACGACTGAGATTAGAATTTTTTACCCATAAAAAGGATTTGACAACAAGCTGCAGTAGTAACTACATACTCTAAGAACTACAAATTAAAATGCATCACTGTAGATTGTCACTAAATTAAAATCCAACAAGGAACGACTACGTAGAAAGTGAAATATCTCCTAGTGAGATATTTGTTACTGCAGCTTTCAAAGCACGAGAAACTACCACAACACACAAACCCACAGCACAGGTCACATGACTGACAGGAGAAGGATGGATAGAGTGGGTGGGGTCTTACCAATCAAACTAAGGTCTGAGAAAACCATGCAATCCAAGTCAGGCGGAAAGAGCAAGGAAGAGAGAGAGAGAGAGAGAGAGATGCGGATATAGTTTGAGACCGTGAAATGACCAAAAATGATGTTGGAGCCAGAGCTTAACGTGTAGCTGTTGGCTCCACAAGCAAAAGATGTTGCTGGGTCTCTAAGGCTAGTTAGATAAGACAATCGCAGCAGTACAGAGAAGGAAAACAGGAAAATACAAGGACGAAAAAAAATCATAATTTAAGCTGTAAAAAGAAAAGTTAGGCCAACAAAGGAAGCATTCAACTCCATCATCCATGCACCAAACTCTGTCAACAGTCATCAAACATAATGAAGAAGAAGCTGTGAGCTGCGACGATGGCAGATATGGCAGAAAGTGACTAATGAGTGGAGGCCAAAGGGACATTACAGAAGAAGGTTGAACTAAGCAAAGGTTTGAGGTCATACACACCAGAGTACTCCACTGGGATTATGGACAAAAGCCAGAGGATGGGACACGGGAGAGAGAGAGGTGATGTTAACATGGGTAAATGGCTAACACTGCATATAACAGGTGGACCAAAGCAAGTGGTGAAGCACTGCAGGAAACAGCAGGGGCTGGGAGTTACAATGGATTTAAGACTAGTACTATCAGCCGAACAGAGGAGTGGAGCTTCAGTAAAGCAGCTTCAAGGGCTTTTGGAAAAACCCAGACAAGCAGCGATTACAGATACAGGAAATATTCAGCATTATTACAGAGTTCATTTGTATGCAATTGACATAATCTTAATCGTTATTTTCTATTGGACAAGTGACTAAGTAGGTGTATTATTATACCATTGCAACTTAAAAAATAAGAAAAAGGTAGGCTGCGTTGAACTGTAGTCTGTTTCTAAATCTTTCTAAATGTTTTAAGGACCACTGCTACAGTTACCTGCAGTTTAATCAGCAAAGAACCACAAGGACTAAATCAAGCTGTAATGAGTGTTACACCGATCAACTGGCCGGTGGCTGGAATTGGAAATGTGGAAGTTACTTAACAGTCTGTGTTTTACAACTGAATTTTCCATTTGAGCTACATATAATGTTTGTGTATGCGGCCAATTGTTATTCTTAGAAAGAAAGAAAATCAGAATTGGCCAAGAAAATTGCAATCGGTGCATCTGTTACTTCTCAGTTTATATTTATTTACCAGAAAATAACAGAGCCTTCGACAACTGAAGAGAGTGGGTATTGTTGGTGGCCATAAGTTGCTTTCTACCTTTATATTTTTTGATTTTTCTTTACTTTTTTTTCCACTTAAACAAGCATTGAGTCAATTCATAGCTGAGTCGAGACATTTCATACAGACTATTCCAACACAATCAGATGAAATGTATTCAGAGGATGTGACGGTATTGTTACTCACCCAGCAGGTCGGCCCCTTCATCCACATCCCCTATGAGGCCAGTGCCTGCAGACGACAGCTCTTCAAACAGAGAGTCTGTATTCCGGTCAAATGCCATGTTCTCAATGCCTTTAGTAGGGGTACTAGAAGAGTGACAAAAACAGGAAGTGATGCAATGCCACCGGGTGACGCTTTGTTTAAAATAGGCCTTACAGTGTGTTCTTTGCACTACCTGCAGGGCTTGTATCCAATGAGATCCATGTCCAGCTCAGGGGTGGACTCAATGATGTCCTGCACATCAGAGCTGTCCTCATTGTCAGGCAAACCTGCGTAAGACACAGCACATGAATACCAAAGGCGTGAGCTAATGGATGACAAACGTGATCCTGTGACTAGTGCCAGTGTCGATGTGTGACCTTACCCACTGATATGGATCTAGTCCCCGGTGCAGCCTGCACCTCCGTGCTCTTACTGTTCCCATCTTCCCTCTCCATGTCTGAGGCTGTGATGGACATTGGTGTGGCCGACTTGGAGCCGGTGAAGTCCGACAGCTCATCCTGTAATGAAAAGTGGCTTATTTACAGCAATATTTACAGGTGGGCATTCAAAGTCAGTGGTCAAAATGAGACGTAGGACTGAAATGAACCGATGCCAAAACAGGAAAACATATAGAATACACTGGGACTACAAAGAAAACAACAGCATGACAGCACAGGTTACGATCTGACAGGTTAACATGGGTGGACACTATATAAACTACACATGCAGTGTAACAGAAGACACAGGAGTCCAATTTCTCTCACCTCTTACACTGTGTAGGACAAGAGCATCATAATCACCTCAAAGTGAAAATCTACCTCTAAATGCCTTAAACACAACAATTTGAAATACTACGCTAACGTTTGTTGTGAAATCGTAACTCGTGAAAACATCAGGGAAACTAAAAGCAAGTCCTATGAATGAACACCAAAGACAAATCACATGAGCCACACAGAGCTAGCACACAAACACAGACAAGGAAGTCCACACACAGCTACACAGATTGCGGGGGGGGGGGGGGGGGGGGGCTTCACACAACATCAGATATGAAATTAAACATGGCCACAATGGGAGCTGCCATTGTACCTCTACTGCACAACACAACACAAACCCACACACGACTCAACAGTTTAGAACAAACTGAAAGTGCAAATCTACTGGACATCACATCTGATGTGGCACACCTGCAGCGTTAGAAGACAGAAATCTGTTCGAATCTACTGGATGTTACTGTACAATGATCAGAGATGTTACTGCTACGTTGACAATCTGCATGAATGAAGCAAAAAATACTACGAAGCACATGAAATGTAAAACCAAAGAAAAACAAATGTGAGGCCAGATGCAACCATGCTCTTATTGATTTTAAAACATGAATAATTAACCAGCTCCCTTCCAGACACAGCTGACTGCTGTGTGCACTTTGACTCTGAAAGACCCCGATGAAGCCTTAACGCAGGACATGGTTGCATGTGGCACAATCTAGCACAGGTTGTCCGGTGAAGCGAGGGTCTATGGATGCACAAAGTGAGAGGCGACGCTTTTGAAAAAGATGAAACAGCATAGTGGAGGAGAGCACTGAAGCCCACACACACGCAAACACAAACACGGTGCTGTCCACAGACAATGCAGGCGTGCTGCTGCTGCTGCTGCTGGCACTCATCCAACTACCTTGCAGTCGTCTGCCAGTGAATTCCCCCAAGTAGAGTCCTGCGCACTCTTACCCTCCCTTTCCTTTGGGGGGTCGACAAAGTCCAACTGCTTGGGGGGGGGAGAGTAAGAATGAAGCTCACATGTGCAGAAGCAGTTCAACAGAAATGCATACACCCCAAAGTGTGCATGTCTGTGAAGTGAATGGAAAAGTGAGTACTACTGTATATGTGTGTGTACGTGTATGTGTGTGTAGCTATAATGTACCTATTAATTAATTAATGTTCCTATGCAGTATACAGTTGAAACATTTTGAAAACTGCATCAGTTACAGATCCAGAAGATCTAGAGATACAGCCTTTTATTCCACACCTTAATCCCAAGCATACATTACCCACAATGCAACTCAGCACTCAAACCCGACTCCTTGAGCCGAGTATGACTGCATATACTCTACACAGCGGGTGGAGTAAAACTTACCCTTTAGGTGACATTGCTTTGTAAAGGCCACTTTGAATGAAACAAAGAGCAGTGATTTCAAAAATAGACTTATGCCAGCTTTAAAGGCAATGGGATGATCTTGCTTATATGACTCATACTGTGGATGGAGATTAGAACATGGCTGGCATGCGAGCGCGTGCTTTAATTAACCTGCCGTTCCACCACCACTCCCTTCGATAAATACGGCGTCTCTGCTGAACTCTCAGAGCCTGTCTGCGTCTCAAAGCCGCTCATGTTCAAAAGGCCGTGGCGCAACAATAACAGTCCTGTGGCACTGATTACATAAGAACCAATCACATTCCAGCTAGCCTTCTTCTCCCTCGGTGACTGGCTGTGAGCCATACAGCGGCATCGCTCCCATCATGCTTTGCGCCAGAGCTGATGTCCCAGTTTTAACAAAAACGCAGCGGTGGGATGAGTTCACATTGTCACCCTCCAGGTCCCAACTGCCACAGATACAAACATAACCCACACACCAGAAACACTTTGGAGCACCAGTCACTGTTTTGCATAGAGAGCAGATTAATTTTAGCTGAGAGAACATAACCATTATAATGTCTGTGTCAGAACTGTGTGGGCCTCCCCTGCAGGATTTAAAGCACTTTAACATGAATTGAAATCAAGTGAAAATACACATCATATGATAAAGCTCAACATTTGAATCTGTGGCCGCATCAAACAGAGCATTGTCGCTTTTCTGAATATTCATGTGATACACTTAATGATCTCCTCTGACTGCTGCACAGGGGGACACACAAGCTTGCATATTCATCAATGGCTAAAGAGGAGGATGTCTGAAAACAGAGATGGCCTTGTCAGATGCCTACTAAAATTTGCCGACACGCCTGAGCCTCATCAAAGGATCTCTATTTTTACTTGAATCCAAAGCCAAAACTGCTCTCTCTTCCAGCACTGACAGGAGGGCTGGAAACAGTCAGCCAGGAAATGAGCTGACAGCGATCATATCATTCTCCATATTTTAGGCTGTTGTTACGTTGGCATACTGAGAGAATGTGAAGGCAGCCATTCATTTTCAGCTTTATCAAATAAGTTGTCATTTCGACTCATTTAAGATGATTCAGACCAATTTAACATGTCACCAGATAAACAACTCACACTCTGGACCAAAGATAATGAGCAGGGAGCCACAAAAAGATTCTGTCTTGTTCGCTTTTTGCGTCAGGACTTAAAAGACATGGCATTATATGTCTTTCACGATGGTACGCTACATGGCTGGTGCTCCCAAACTGCACATGTCAGTAAACAGGCTGATACCATATAGTCTGAACCAGACGTGAGTTCATTCTCCGAGGAAGAATCACACTGGAATAAGTCATTACTTTCCACCAACAGGGATAAAAGCAAACACACGTACCTTGAGGCTAGTGTTGGACCGTGGTTGCGTTGGGTCGGTGAACCTCCACCCCTCTGTCCCTAGTGTCTCTGCCCTGGTCTGGGGGTCTGGTGTTAGCATAGACACCCCAGCAGATGGTGGGAAGATCCCTAAAGAGAGAGGCCGCTCCCTCCTGGAGGAAGAGAAAAATTCACCAATATTAACCACTAACTGTTAAATATGCTACTATTTTGATTTTCAGGTACTTTTTTCAGTGGTGAACTAATAATCTTTATATATGCATTGGAAATAATATGAAAGTGAAAAGTGTAACTACATGCAGTGTGAAACTGTTTGTGTTCTTTACAAATGTCATGATAAAATGACCTTTTCAGTCGAAGCTGATCCGTTGTGGTCTTACCTGACTCGGCCGACTGTGCTTGACTCTGAAGTCTCACTTATCTGCTGCATTTTGATCCTTTCTACATGCTCCATATAATTATGGATCATCTGCAGAGGTCAAACAAAAGAACCAGAGGAAACTAGTGACGAATGTTGTTCGTGACTACAACATTTCCTCCCTTTCTTCCCCCATCCTTCCTCCCCCCTTTACCTCCGTGTGTCGCTGATGGAGGGAGTTGTATTCCTTCTTGAGCTCCAGTTCACGCTCTTCCAACCTGCTGACTAAAACACAACACAGCACTGCTCAGTTTAAGGTAGAGCCAAGGATGACAGATTCAAAATCTTGCAAGCAGATCTGGACCACAACATCCTGACCAATAAAATAATGCTTCTATAGCCAGGCTATAGATGCACATGATAATTACAGGAATCTCACCTCATCCCCTATTAGTATGATAGCTAAGAGTTACTGTGACAAACAGATATACAGCATAAAGCCTGGATACTATCAACTACAGCAGCTAGAGCTTCTGCGTGTTGTGTGATCATGTCTGGCCCATGTGCCTGTTTTGACATTACTGGGGGATTTCATTCTGCTGTCGTGACTCATCAAATTCATGGAGACATGTAATGAAGTGAAGAAGGCTTAGCAGAGGGGAGACAAGCTGAATGTGCAGCTCAATATTAAGACCATGATATTGATCGAATTAATAATTTAACTAAGAAGATGGTTAAACACTGTAATATCCCCTCTAACAGGATACGTAACACAAAACACCAAACAGTGCCATTTCCCTGATCTGTGTGGGAGCTGCGTAATAACCCATTAGACATTTAATATAATGTCTAGAAGCCCTGAGGGTGAGATGTCTGTCTGTGTATACATCTTCATTATCAGTTTGTCGGATATCGTTCCTTTTGCGTGACCAATGCAGTCTAACGTGCTGAGGTCGTACACAAATATTATCCAAGAACAGACCGTTTAACCAGGAACGAGTCTCACTGACGCTGAATATCTCTTTCACAGGAGCGTCCCACATCTCAAAATCCCTTGTCAATTTCAAATGTCAAATGATGGTGATGATTGAAATGATAGATAGCCAAGCAGTTCATTCTCAGATGAAGGAAAATAGGCGAAATCATTTTCCAGGACAACACAAGGATGTTTTACTTTTACTCTGATTTTTTATGTGTTTTCCATGACTGGAAAATTAGTCAGCTGTTTTCAAGGTTTTCCAGGACATGTGGGAACCCTGTACTGTGGCCTTTGTAACTCCACAGCAGCTGTGGACTCTGTCCTTGACGGCTCACAACCAGCTCTGCAGAGATGAATGAATGATTTACTATTCGCCGGGAGAGGCAGAGGTTTGACTCACTAGTTACGTGTAAACTCAAGGAGCTCCATTTTTCCAAACAGGTGAGATCATGAGTGATAACAGAGGAAAACGACGCGAGGATCTTAAAAGTCATACTTATGTTTGCCTTGTTAACACTTCTGCTAAATATGAGATGTGGAAGAAATTCCCGTCGGCTGTTTTCATCCCCCTCACCGCTTTGTGTGAATGAACGATTCACACCAGTCATTGGACCAGTCAGTGTGTGAATCCACTATTTCCAACGAGACAGAGTGTAAGAGCCAATCACTTTCCTTTCCTTAATCCACCAATAAGAAGGGCGGGGATGCACTGCCGCATTAGGAGGATGGGAATAAAAGAAATCCTATAATCCCATTACTGTTACCCCCGCAAAGAGGGAGAAAGAGAGTGTGAGTGTGTATGGTTGTGTAAGTGTGTGTGTGTGTGTGTGTGTGTGTGTGTGTGTGTGTGTGTGTTGCAGAGAGAGAAAGTAGGCATTACAAGCCATGAGAGAGACATCAAACAAGTGAGGAAGATTATATGAGGAGACTAAATACAAATGGCGAAAGCAGATGGGAGGACAGAATAGCCTTGTGCTGTACATGGGAACAGACTGATCAATAAAAATAATCCTCATCATCAATAATCACACTGGCATGTAATTGAATTCTCAATTAATGTGTGTTTCTCCATAACACAATGGAGAACAGTGACCATGAGAAGAATGACAGGGGTGATAAATAACCACATTTTGTGATCATGTGTGCGTGTAAATGTAAGTGGTGAGTGTGTTTGCGTGTGTTTGTGTGTGTTTGCGTGTGTTTGTGTGTGTGTTTGTGCGTGTGCTTACTCTGGTCTGCGTAGTTCTTGATCTTGAGTTCCAGCTGTCGGGAGTGGGACTCCATTCTGTCCACGTGGTTCTGCAGGTCCTTCTTATCCTGTTCATGAGTGTCCTCAAACTCAATGAACTTCTACTCAGGAGCACACACACACACACACACACACACATACACACACACACACACACACACACAAAGTCAAGTCGAGCCAATAATAGTTTGATACTGTTTAAAGTAATAATCCGAGGATTTTTTCACGTGTCCTATGATAATGGTTGGCTGAACTGTTGGTCAGACAACACAAGGTATTTGAAGATGTTAATCTATTACACACATATTACATCATGACAGAGCACATGTGCCACGTTCCACAACACAGACTGTGACGATGTAAAAACATGTCTGAATTGGGATTAGAGGAACCGGATCTCGACTAATTGGTTCATCCGGGAATTCTGGTTCCTCCCAGCCGCCTAGGCAGACCAGTGAGCAGGAGAGTGTGTGTGTGTGTGTGTGTGTGTGTGTGTGTGTGTGTGTGTGTGCGCGTGTGTGTGCGTGTGTGTTTCCACATCCTGTCCAGCTGAGCAAGCCAAGGCCATAATGTGGCTGCCTTTTCTTCTCTGGACACATGAGTGTGACTGTACAAACACACGTTACAGTCAGTCTGTTATGCTGCGCGATAAGTTAACTTCTGACGTTACTCTAAACAGTCACTCACTGGAGAAAATAGTCTGGAAGTCTAATTAATTGATAATGTCAATAATGACAATAATAATGATAACTACAATGCAGCTTTGTAACCACTGAGAAACTGGAGAAGGGCTGCGAATAGGTTTTAATGATCCGCACAGCTGGTGAGATGCCTCAGAATCAATGATTTGTCAATAGCAGCAGTAATTCGCACTGTTTAATTTTGTCTTCAAATTACATCAGAGGTTGGAAGAAACAGGGTCGCAAGGTCTAAAATAAAAGTCAAAACATGTGAAAGCTGTTCAGCCTGGGACACCAGAAACTAGCACTTAAAACTAAAAAAAAGGGGCAAATCAGGCTGGAGGATGTTCCCTTTCTGCTAGTTTCTGACAAAGGATCACATGACCTGGAAGTAAAACCTGGCCTTTCCAACAGGCTCAGCGTAGCCCAGCTCGCTCCGCCGCAGGGGTGTGGACAAAGTCTTTCCCAGGACAACCCCGTAAACACTGGTTTAATGTGAACATGTGCGTTTGTATTTGACTTTACATGTGAAGGATACACACGTCATGTCACTGAGTGTGAGTGTTTGGAAGCCTGCCTGTCACACTGCTTCAGTGTCACTGTGTGTACGGAGGGGTCTCTGTGTCCACAGCACACTGGACCAGTGTCCCTGCTGTCCTGAGTCAAAGAGGCAAGCTGGGGCAGAGGGTCTGAGTCACATCACATTACCCTTCATACAAAAAGCTGGAGGCGTGGAGGCAGCAGACTCACACATCTACACCATTACTCCAACCAAAACACAAGATCCCCGACACACACCTCTAAACACACACGCACACACACGCACACACACACACACATCAGGGTTTCCCTTTTGTTGGCCAAGTCAAGTAATGAGCAAGAGCTTCTTCTACCCATTTGTTTGCAGTAGATGCAGACTAGATTTCATATTTGTTCCTTTAAAGTTAACTCGTCATGAGGAGCACAGTTGTAATGCCTCCAGTGGCTCTGGAGGTGCTTTCTGAAGTCTGAGTCTAGAATTAGCTCAGCTTGGGTTTATTACTGTGTTATAAACTGAAGGTATGGAGTTTGAAAAAGGTGTGCATTTAACAGGCATGGAAGGTCTAATGCGAAATGCTGTCGGGCAGCATGACGAGGACATGCAGGATCCAGGGTTTTTAAAGCCTGAACGATACCAAGGACTAAAAGCAAAGACATCTCAGCCCCTGCTGCTGCTACTTAGACCTTTTTTTCTGTCTTTTGGAAGTTTTCAAACTTTATGGACCTACGCTACTGACTTAAAAACCAGAGTCTGAGGTCACTGGATGTCAAACACGCCGTTAAGTGAAACAGGGGGTGAAAATGGCTCTTATTGCGATTTCTTTCTGCAACTAATATGAGTTTCAGTGAGTTGAGTCTCCGGCGCCCCTCAAAGCACAGTGACAGTGACAGTGATCTACAGATCTGATTGAGTGAGTGATAATGTTGCTGAAACACTTTGCACAGGGGTGGAAACGATGGCCTGCTGGCCATGCAGGGTGTTGGTAGCAGTGATGGCCCCTATAAGAAGTTATATGATGATGAGGTATAGCCTGGATGTGGCTGGATGTTTGGTGACATGTATTACTTTGCATGCCTCCTGTATGTCCTGTGACAAGTGAATCTATCATCCTTCTCCCTGCTGGCCTCTCTCCACCTGTTTCTTTTTTAACTTATGTTACTGTGATCTCCCGAAATGCTGAGTCACGTCACCTGCTGGTTTTTTTCAGACGTGAATCACTCTCTGATGCGTCAGGGGAGATTTTTGATTGCTTGTTTGATAAAGAGGTGGTTATGTTTTGCCATTCAGAGAGACGCCTGGGATTAGAGACACAGTGTTATGTCACTGAGCAGACACACAGCTCGCACACAGAGAGGGCCATTTCAGCCTGACGTTAGCCATGACACTGCCTTGTTTACATCTCCACTGTGCACCATGGCAGGACGGGCGGGATGCTGCCCCGGCCACGTGTACGTGTTCATTCACCGCGCAGGGATGCTGGGAGGACAAAACACCTGAGGCAGCCTGCATTCCTCCACCAAAGGATGCTGGCGACCATCCCAGTGCCGTGGTTTTTTCCCCCCATCGGCTCCATTCAACTCACCTCCTCTGCATGTTTCCTCAGCGCTTTCTCCCGCTCGTACTGGGTGATGAGCTGCTCGTTGTCCTCCTTCAGCAGCTCCAGCTCCACTTCGTGCTCCTGGTTCTCCGCGAACACCGAGTCCAGGTTCTCCAGCACGGCCACGACCAGCGGCATCAGCTCCTTAACCACGTCCTCGTCGTATTTGCCGATGAGCCTCTCGAACTCGCGGTAGATGGAGTTGGCCAGGCCCGATACCCGCTCAGACATCATCGCTGATGTCCCCGGGTCGTCCTGGTACACAACTCCGTCTTCCAGCTCCATTTTTAGTCCTCTCCCTTTCAGTAAACAGGACCAATGTGGGTTATTGCGCGTTACCCCGCCACTATGAACGCTGCTATCCGCTTTATTGAAAGCAGCACGTCGTTAAATAAACCTACACATTGAGGACATTACACGGCTGGGACCATTACGATGCAAGATAGGCGGCTACGTGGATTTCTTCCTCTTTTTCCCTCACTTGTCCCATGCTGCCTTCACGTGCACTCCCAAAGCTTCTACATCCCAGTTTCACTGACGGACAGAAATCACACGGCTTAGTAGGAAGACCCCGGAGTCCCGACATATATTTTAGCTTGTGAGAATCAATTATACAAATTGAAAATAGAAAAAACGCAATAACGTCGGTGTAATAAACTGTATTTTTATCATTCACAGACACATACACGCAAACATCTATCGGGGAGCACTTCACAAACGCTGTCAAATGCGTCTAGTCTGGGGAACAAAAGCATTTGCCAGGTGGCTGTTTGTTAGCTGCTCTGTGCCAAATAGATTTTGGCGAAAAAGAATCTACACCAGAAATACGGAATATATTTATCTAATGTTTCATATTCAGGAGTGCATTCATGTGTTGGCACAAAATGACACGCACATCCCCTCACCTTACGAGCTTTCCTCTGTTATTGGCCACTTTGTTTTTGTCATCCAGCTGGCCCTGTGAGACACTTTCCCGAAAGTGCTTGAAGGCACCATCACAACAGCTGAGTCGTTGACCAGATCACGTGATGACGTCACATCATGCAAACAACGTCAGCTTATTTGCACACTGCATTGTACTTATTGAATTATTTAAGCGTAATAAGACAACAGATAACTCCGACAGGAATTATGTTCTGGAGCAGAAAAATCCAGAGAGCATTAAAATGTCTGCGTTCACATTTGGTCTGTGGAAATGCTTTGAATTATTTTACCATTCCAGACTCATAAGTGGCAGATCTACCCTGAAGCCTAATATAGCTGTATGATACATTGCACTTTCATTGACAAACAGGTCTAATTGTACTGTACCACGCCCCCTGATGGCCCCCTACAATAATGTTAATTGTTCATAAGTCACTACAAGGGGTTTCTTCGGGGGCTTCAGCCTCAGTTTTAGTTCGGA
This sequence comes from Chaetodon auriga, assembly GCF_051107435.1. Taxonomy (NCBI): domain Eukaryota; kingdom Metazoa; phylum Chordata; class Actinopteri; order Chaetodontiformes; family Chaetodontidae; genus Chaetodon; species Chaetodon auriga. Next base: position 12,890,711 of record NC_135089.1, on the reverse strand, counting down.
GTTTGGGGACTAGACGGAATTAAATAAGAGGAAACAAATGATAAATGTCATTATATTTATTTATTTATTTTTATTGTGGTTTGACCTCAACAGCAGTACTGTCGCATAATGATTCAATATGTAGCAGGTCGAAAAACAAAACAACGGGTACATATATGTAAGCAGAAGTCAAAAACAGCAAAAATATAAAGCATTTAGCTTAATGAACATATTCATGCTTACTAGTACACTAGAATACCAGAAATTACCATACTACTACTACACACAGAACAAGTTATAAGATAAATGGTAGTAGATACTAAATGCTTGCCCAGAAGTGCCTTTTTTTTTTCCTTTACCATGCACATTCCCCATTTTTCATGTTGTGATAAAGTAAAATTAGCCTCTGCAGCTCTGCAGGGTTAGGGTGCATGTGAAAATTACATCAAAGAATGACTTTAGCATGTAAATAGTTCTATATATTTCTGCATGTTTCAGTGAGTCACAGTGCTCATTCAAAACAGATCACAAGCTGGATTGTATTACTGGAGTAAATCAAAGAAAGTTCAATGAATTCAGCAATTGTACTTTGTTGCTCATCATTATGAGGCTGATAACTCCTCACAAACTGCAGATCTCTCTCTCTCTCTTTGCAGCTGTTCAATAAAAAAGACTGATTACATTTTGGAAAAAAGCTTGTTGTTTAAAGCAATTTTGCATATTGTGCACATATTTTGTGGCTTCTGCTTTGACACCCGTGAAATTAAACCGCTATGTTACTGACAACAAGCAAGAAATTACATAACAAGCAGCAGCCTCGAAAAAGTGTGCAGTTGTGTAACTTTGGTTTTAAAAATAGTTACCATTAACCAGAGGCACCACACACTTAACACATCACTCATCCCAATCGTATGGTCTGCCGTTGTTCAGTAAAAGCTGAAAGTGCTCATGTTGATGGTCTATATGAGTCGTGCATTAAGGAAATAACTTCAAAACAATTGAAGAATGTGTCACTACATTTATCTATATCAGTTATTGCCTAACACCAGAAGCATGGGAAGACTGAATGTTTCAGTATTTCAGTAATTTTAAATGTTTAACCTGTGAATTTGCAGCAGGCACACTTCATTTTTCCCAAATCTAGCATTTTATACTTCTACAATCAAATTTCTATCACATTATTACTGTGATTTCCGAGGCCCCAAATGACAACAGAATACAAATTCAATGAATGAATGAGTGAAGAGCTGCATTCAGTCATCCAAAATATTTTGATCATAAAATGAATGAACGTGTATGCCAAACTCGAGCCACACTAAATTCTATATTTGTAACCACGTTGAAGCATGACAGGTTTGTCTGTGTCAGAGATGCAGTCAGAGATTAAATGATTTTATCACAGACCCAGCTTCGCCGTGCTGTCTGGACTGACTTAGACTTAGACTCAGACTTAGACTTTACTTTACTGATCCGAATTGGGAGATTCTTTTGTTGCAGCAGGAGGAGAAACATACACGTAAACATAAAATAACATAAAATATATACCATAAAGAAGAATAAGGATGACAAAATAATGTTCTTAAAAAATATGACTATAAACAAAGAATAGCAGAAATTCTTATAAAAATAACTCAGTAAAACTGATTCGTGATGAGAGGAGTTGCAATTTCATGGCTGTACAATAATACATGCTGTGTATTAATCTATATGATTATTTATTTCACAATGCCTTATTTAATATTGCAAGGAAGGAAGGAGTGAAGGATCGCACGAAACAATGAACACTGTGAATTATCCAATAATAAAAACGACTAATCAGGAAAGATTTGCCTGAGGAGCGTGCAGGTCTACAGGTTGCGGAGGAAGTCTTCCCCAAAGTCTATCATTTGTCTCAGTGCGCACAGTATCAGCGCATCAGTGTCACCATTTGTTTTGATTTCTGACTCGTAGTTCTTCACAAGAAAGATGCAGTTCACAGGAATGCCCAGCTCCACGCTGAATTTATCAACCTAAGGTTTAAAATAACAGCATTTTAGTAGATCAGACATATAAATCCAACAATGCTTTAAAAAAAAAAATCGCCACTTACCAGTTCCTTCAGGTACTTGCTCCTATAGACATTTTTTACGTCTTGTCGTGCCTTACGACAGGCTTTATCAACTTTGGTGATAATAGCCAGTTGAGGGATCCCTGCCAATACAGAAGCCTAGTCAGTATTTAAAGCTTTTTTGTTTTTTGTTTTTGTTTTTTTTGCTGGTATTCTGATTCATAAAACCCAATGTAATACACACAGAGTATAACCACTGTGATTTTTGCTCTTACCCATGTCACTGGCTGTTCGTCTGATGTCTTTCATCTTGTTCTTTATTTCATCACTTAAAATAGACAGTGTGTCAGCAGGAACGACAGAAACCAGAACGTGAACTTTCTCATTCAGGGTGGGACAGGGGTCGTAACCTAGATCACTCTCCGTCAATGGGTGTGCAGGAAGGAACTGGAAGAAAGCGAAATACAGTCAAATAAATGTTTTGTTTTGTTTTTTATTTATTAACAATGCAGCATGTTTTTACATAAAAATGTGTTTAATCCAAAATAGTAGACAAACAAAGAACTTAAAGGTGCCCTGGATTGTACCTCATAACTTTCTTTCACATGTCCCCTCAGGGCCAGTTTGACATCATCTTTGTGAACGCCATTGTTACTCAACCCTTCAAGGCCCATGATGTCATTGAAAACAAAAGAATAAAACCCTTCTGGATCGTTGCAGAGTCTGTAAGTTGTGTACTGTAAGGCAGAAAGTGCAACCTCAGTGGAGGTGCAGCCACCTCCACTGAGGTTGCAATACATTTCAAACAGCATGAAATTCTTAAATAACTGGAGAGGATTTTTGCTTAGAATCACCACTATCAAAAAAATTTTCATACCCTTCTGGTGAAGCTGCTCCCAGAGGTTGCATCTGTCAAAGCTCGACCGGTAATTCTGCCTTGTAAAACACTGTCAACAGAGTTGATGAAACTGGACTTGCCAGCACCAGCTGGTCCATTAAGCAGAATTCTGAGATGTTGGGTTTCATTGTTTCGAGGTTGGTAAGATTTTGCATATTTGAGATTTTCCTTGTTGTCCCTGTTTATTGAAGACAAAAACATTAGACGAAGTTACCGTAATGTTTTTATTATTGAATGCACAGCAGCCACATTGCTGCTCTGTTGTCACACACACACACACCAAGCAGACATAACTTTATGTTTACTCACTTCGGCATAGCCCTCCATGGCTGGCTAAAAAGCGCTGAAAAGAAAAGTACACGCATTGACAGACATTAAGGCAAAGATGTATTTCTAAATAACTTCATTAACATGATGCATTATTTTCTGGGGGGAAAATGGAATAATGTAATATTTTGAACATCTTAAATGAAGGTGTAGGTGTGACAAAAAGCTCAGGACTTACCTCCCATAGCTGTAAAGTAAGACATTTACAGGTGAGTGAGCATGAATTCACCAAAACCCTGCTGCACAGTTTGTTTTCATTATTCTGATTATTTAATCTTTTATTAATCTTTGATTTCTATGAATTCTTTTTTTTTTTCTTCTTTTTTTTTACCTTACAGGGTTCAAACATTTATCTACATAAAAGCACGTTTGGTGGGGAAATGTCTGGTGGAACTGATAGCATCTCGCAGTCATCTGAAACATGACAAGGGCCAAAAATGTTGGTAATCACTGTTTTAATCTGTAACAACAAAATATAAAGACAAGTAGAGTAAAAAAGTACAGTATTTCTCTCTAAAGTTAACTGAAGCATAGAGCAGCATAAAACTGAAATACTCAAGTAAAGTTGGCATGAGGTTGGATATTGGAGGGATATTCACTTGCAGCTTCCACGTCTTGTTGTCTCAAAATCCACATCAAATATTATTACTACACTGGACAAATAAGACACGCCCCATCATGGTGTATTTACAAGCTTCTCCTATTTTCTAATAATATTTTCAGCTCAGGTTTTGAGTATTCACTGCCTTCTGTTGTTATCTTCGGTCTTTGTGTTTGTCTTTGTGCACCACACTTAATGCCAGAGCTAGCACTTCCTCCCCCATCGCATCCTTCTCCCAGAAGCAGTCAGCATCGGGAAAGCAGTGAGAAGATGACACTTCATTTTTTACTGTATTACCAGTGGTACAACTGATGATCCAACCATGAAAGTTTCTTTGTCTTTTCTCCAATTCATAAAACCAAATAGTGTTTTTTATCATTATTGTTCAAATATGACAGTCATGTCAAAGCATCCAGCAAATGTCATTTTGGCTTCACAATCACAATAGTATATACTGCCAAATCTGAGGAGAGATATGATAGAGAGTCCTTACCTTTACTTGTGTGATTGTTCTGGGAAGGGTGGCACTGCAATGTTGACAGTGAGAGACAGTGAGACAGTGAGTGTGTGTTTTTAATACATGCATGCTCCTGCTTTCACTTTCTTTTTTAAGCCAACCATGTGACTTACAAGAAGCCATGCTTTTCTTGACCACAGGGGTCCATTTCAATGCTTATTGTTGACTAACTGGCACGTAAAGAGTTTGGGGGAAAATTCTGGATTAAAATGTAAGAAACAGTAGCTCAACTAATAATAGCTTCCTAACAGTCTCCAATTTGGAGAAATGTCACGTCTGCCTCAGTTTATTCTTGTTCTTTCTGCCTCTCTGTCCCTCTTCTCAGCCACTTCCATTTCATTGCCATTTCCTTACCTTCCCGCTCAGACCCGCTAGCTTCCTGCATGCACCCCAGTCTGCACACCGCGGGATCATTAGCCTCCAGTCTGCCTCCCAGTCGGCTCAGTTCCCAAGTGCTGCCATGTTGGAAGGTATTTGGTTTGTGCTTTTACTGTATTAGTTTCATCTCATTTTGTAGAAGTCTTTAAATGTACCAGCTTATCTTTTAGCTTCCTCGATTTTAATCATTTGGTCCCACGGGCAGGGTGTGGCTGACTTTGGCCACCTGTTTCCTGCCTTCTTCCCTCACTTGCATGAGGTGAATATTCATTTTGTTTCCTGTCAATCATATGATTTTGGTTTTTTTTGTTCTTCTCTGACACAATTTAGTTAAGGGCATATTGGAATTGAGGATGCTGATGCTGTGTGACCAAACGTCCCAGAGGAGCTATTACCATAAAACGTAAGAACCAAGTTTAACCAAGTTTTGGTTCCCATACGATGAATCCTGGACTTGGGTGATCTTGTCTTTTCCTCTTATGCTACCACGAGGTTGATGCCACGACATATGTTTTGTGAACTTTCTGGGCAACTATTGGACAGATTGCCATGAAATTTGTGACAAACGTCCAGGGCCCTTAGAAGATTAAACCTGATCTGCTGACCTTTCATTTGCACCATCATCAGGCAAAAATGTCTGTTTGGCCAATACTTTAGTTTAGGACCAGACACCTGCAAAACTAATGATATTTCCATCAGCCACAGCTGTACTTAGTGTCAAGTGCTGTTAGCAAATGTTAGTATGGTAACACACTAAACAAAGATGGTGAACATGGTAAAGTTTATACCTGCCAAACATTAGCATTAGCATTTTCTCTGTGATCAGGTTAGCATGCTAATGTGAGCATTTAGCTCCAAGCACCGCCGTGTCAAATTAAAGCCTCACAGGAATGCACTCTCATTCTTGTTTATCCTTTTCTAAGAGAGGATAAAACTAACACTTTCTCATCCCACGTCATCAAATACTGACGCAGCTTAGTCATGCTCCTTGGCATGTCCAATGTGTGCACAAGGTACCCTTTAGCATCTGTGTGCAACATGCAAAAGTTCAGCCAAAAAACCTTTCTGACACGTTTTTGGTTAATGTTGTGAAGCTGTTACGGTTTGGTTATGTGTTGGTACCTGAACTGCTTTGTTAGGTTTAGGAAAATGTTAACGTCTGGTTTCACTTTTAAGATAGCTGACTTGACAGAGCGACAGTGCAAATTCGGTCAGTCAAGCAATTAAAAATGACAGTGTAACACAGTGACAGAAGAGAAGAAGACAGTGTGGAAAAAAAGGCTGTTAGTTATTTTATTTATTGGCATGTTCATTGGTTTATATCATTTGTTTGATAAACTAGTACTGATTGCTGAACATAGTGTAACATCCCAAAGTGTAATGCCTCATTGGAATAAGTGTGTGTAATTTGTGTTATTTTTATTAGTATCAAAACATCATATTCTTTTAAAGCAAGTGAGGTTATTAATGGGCTAAGCTACAGATAAGCATTGAGTTATTTTCCCCTTGTCATAGTCAGGATAGTTTCACATTCGCTTGTAAATGTAGACAACATTGCGGCAGGACGGACAGCGATGCTCAACATCTTGACAGGAGTCAATGCAGAACGGGATGCAGCAGCAGAGGAGACACCTGTAAGAGTAAACAAAGTGAATTCAAACGTTCCAGTATCGTAGTTTGTCAAACAGGATTTTTTTTGTACGATTTCCTCTGCAGTTTCAGAGTAGTAGTTTGAAATGTCTCTTTTTACTTTTTCCATAAGACAGAAACTAGATGTGCAGCGAGTTTCTACCCAAAAGGTTGTTTTACCCAAAGATGGCAAGTCCACCACAGATGGCCCAGGTCATCAGGCCTGGTGTGTGCTCTGTTTTGGTGATCACTGTCTGCTGGCAGTGGGGACACACTGTTTGTCCTGGGGCGTCATATAGCGTAGGTGTTACGACCACGTGAGTCACTGAGGATGAGAAATGCACAACACATAAAATAAAGGGTTTTTCTCCATGGTCCTTTGTGTCCATTTTCACTTGGACACATTTAAAGTAAGTGCAGTGCCCTGTCTCTCAATGCAGTATTTTATTACTGATGACTCGAAGTTGTACACTTTTTTAACCCTTGTCAGTGTTCTCCTGTAACCAATGTCATTAAAAACATCCTAGATAAGACACACAGTAGATGTTAACAGGCTGGCAGTGATGGTCACACAATTATCCACCATCATATCAGATTCATGAGAAGGATGTGTAAGTATCGTGGTCAGCTAGTCAGGCATTTCTGCTGTCACTGCAGATGTTCCACTTCAGGCTGTTGTCAGATTTTAGGATAAAATGTACAAACTGTGCTGACAGGACAGGACCAGCAGAGGCTGCCAGTGGTACAGGAACAGTAATTTGATAAGGAGGAAGTCCTCTGTTTCTGTTTTTCCTATTGTCCCAGTAATGTAATCTAAGCTCGGCAGACATCCTAACAGAAACAGTTTAGTAGTGAAGGACTGTTCAGATAGTTCTCATTGTGTTATGTAAAACTGTCAGTGACAGACCAACATTAATGCAACAGCTGAAAATCAGTGTAGATGTAAGAATTACAGCATGTGTTTCAAGCGAGAAGCCCACAGTTCATATGAACTGCATTAGTGCAATGTACATTTTTTTACATGAGGAGTAGTTAATAAAAATGTGATAGGCATCCTGTTACAAGCATTACTAAAAATGTGTCTGCATACCACAAGAACAAACAGTGAACAATGGCTTTTTGTTATGCACAGAGGCTACAAATGGGCTATTCTTCAGATCACTTTGGACAACGAGGACTTCACCCACTGTCTTTGTGACGCTGCAGAGGCAGTCCTTCTCATTTCACAAACTGGAACGGAAACACATTTACTATCTGTTTCACAGTAGTTTGTTTACAGATATGTGGACTGTATGTGCAGGCTGTAAATGTGTGTGCATGCATATGTTCCGAGAAACGGTGAAACGATGCATGTATATCTTTTATACAAAACAGCATTGTTTCGGCTCGGGTGCATCACCTCACCTGTTGTGGCAGGTGCAGCCATGGCCGGAGCAAAAGGAACACCTGGCAGATGAAACACACAGTTAACTCAAAAACGAAAGAACGGTCCAGAACACATATTTCAATAAATCACCTCCAAATATAGTCATATTTCTTACAGACTAGACAAAGCATGCCTTAAGAACAAAGCTTCATTTATTAGTTGTGTGATAAGGTGTGAAACCGTGTTGTTAGGCCTCAGAGGAATTACCCCAGTCAAGGTTACAATGACTACAATGACGTCTGAAAATAACAGTATCATCTCTCAACACAGGCAGACACAGACCTCCTTGGTATCCAGCAGGCGGAGGTGCCCCAGGAGAAATGCCCGCCTGAGGGTACATCCCTGGTTGAGGGGGCATGGCAACCCCATAGTTCATCGGTGGCCCAGGGTATGGTGGAGCTGATTCCTGTGGTGGGTATCCTTTTTCCATCTTCAGAAATCTTTGCTAAATATGAGAAATGTGTAGTATTAATTTTTTAGGTTGAGTGGTTTTCTAGTTTATAAGTATAAACTTAGTAAATACATTGATTCCACCTTTACTGGCACGATGAGAAACAGCATTGTTTAATCTCAATAACAAATAATTGTGAATAAGGTCCAACATCCCCCTTGAAAGCATGTAGGCCGCTTCATCCGTCAGTGTGTGATGTATATAAATAACACTGGTTTTATTAGCTGTATGCAAAGTTACTTTCCCCAGTGTAATCTATTGCTGCAACAACAAACACAATAAGTGAAGCCCTTTGCTGTTTCATTGCACAGAGGAAAAGCTAGTATGATGAAGCCAAAGTAAAATTCAGTTACACAAGAAATGTGGTCAGAGAAAAAAATATGTTATCAATTGTAGATTCAGGCAAAAGATAGTTTAGAAGCGAACAAACCTTATAAACATTTCCAGTGAATCAGGTCTAGAAATGTTTTCAGAAACTACAGGTATCAGATTGGACCGTCCTATTGAGCTCATTTCTGATTCACTGACTGAACAGAACACAGAACTAGGAGGTAATGAAGACTTGTGTGGTGTGATTACTGTGGCGGAACGAACTTCACGCTTCCATCTAAACTCTCTAACCACACATTTCACATCCTCTCTGTGTGCACACATCCGTGAACATTCGTTAACTATAGCCAAATTAATGTGATGTAGACACAGTGCTGACTGTAATGACAGTGGCTCAGTTTTAACCAGTCGACATTTCACCATGGACTTTATACTAAGCGGTGTGTGTGAAATGGCAAGATTTCTGTGAGTGAAACCAAGCCTGACTCAGTCAGAATTTTCCTTGAGACACATAGCACTCTGAGAGAAGCAACTGTAGAAGACCTGTTCACATCACACTGACATATCGCATCTTTTAAATTGACATGGCAAACTTCTTGCAAAAAAAAAAAATGCTTATTTGCTTATTTTTGCTGAATATTCACTCTTTTTAGCTCTGTTTTTGGTCTCTACCAGCTCCTGAGGGAAATATCTGTCTCTTTTAGCTGCTAAATGTTGCACTATGTTCACCAGCTTGTCGCTGACCATGTCCGTTCGCTGTTTGGTGCTGAGTAGGCAGTGCACAGGGAGCTTTTAGAGCATTTTCTCTGAAAGTGTGATTGAAAACACTGTTATGAGAGCAGTGAGAGTGAACCAAAGCAGTGATGTTATGGGCTGAACGCTCTGTAAGGCTGAGGGAGCTGCAGATTCAGATAATAATTCTCTGTAGGTTTACCACTGCTAGTGCCCCCTTTTACATTGTTACATTGGTTTGTCATTTCATATATAGTTAATATATTTTATTTTATTATCGAACTATATATATGCTATGATGTAATTATTACAGCATTTTACTGTTGTAGTTGGCCAAGATGTAGCCAATTTTAACCCTTTAACAGTGCATCACATAAATTTCTTCTTTCTTACAAAATTCTTTGTAAAATCTTAATCTGTCAAATAACTATTACAAATGAAGTAAAATAAATGTAGTATAGTCAATAACATAGTGTCTAATACTTGCCACTGAAATGTAGTAAAGTAGATTTATATAGCGACATTAATTGGAAATGCTCAAGTTAATTAGATTTATCTCATAATTGTACTCGGGTAAAGTACTTCAGCAGATTCACTTTCTTACTTTGAAGGACTGGGGAAAGTCTAAATGTCAAACTGTAGAGTCACCACAATAGCTCTTGGTCCAAGGCAGCCGGAAGCAGTGAAAAGCAGCAATTTCCTGGAACAGTAATTTGCTCAGTGGGAGTGGCATTCAGCAATCGAGCCCTACACCCAACCAGATTTTTAAGAGCTTCTTTTAGTGATGCAACTGACTTTTGTTAGTGCAGTTGTGTCATATTTAGTTCTGTTATGCATTAAATCAGTATCACTGGATTAGTGCTGTGCTTTAATAAGACAGTACTGCCACAGTGTGTGCAGGCCTGTCTGCTGCTCAAAGTGAATAAGCCCAGTCCATCCCTGCAAGCCTGTCTGTGTCTCATCATAAATCCATCCTAAATCAATTAGAGGAACATGAGCCACATACACTGATGAGGCACTTCAATTCACCACAGTATTGCACTTGTGCCTCGCCCAGTTTTGCTTGGACAGGCTTTGCTTGAGGTTGTATAAGGTGTACAACAACACGGACGTTTGAATACACATTTCTGACAGAAAAAAAAACACATTTTGTTACATCTGATCTACACAGCATCAACATTCACACTTTACACATACACAAAACTGATCATTTTAACAGAATGGCAACAGCAGCTGATCATTACATAATTACAAATGTGTAAAATTAGATTTACCTACTTGTGACTTTCCATTAACAGTAAAAGGGAGAGTTAAGTACCCTCTTTCCTGGAGCTGCCAGTCCTGAGCGAGGCCGGAAGAAACCCAACAAAACAAAGAGGATACAGACAGCAAACAGACCGTGAGGGAGGTCCAGGGCACAATTTAGAAACAACGGCTACAGAAGATTGTAGAGCTATAAAGGAAGGATTATTCTGTACTTCCTTCAGAGCGACGTAGTGGAGACACTGTAGTTCTACAATCTGCTGACACCCCTCCCCTTTCTCCACCCATTTTTGCACAAGACCTGGCCTGGAGAGAATAAACAGGATGCTATTAACAATGTTTGTCTAAATTCTTAGGACCTGTATGGTAAAGACCATCATGAATGCAGACTTCAGCCAAAACAAAAGGAGAGTGACGTGCGTTTGCTAACAAAGTGTTGTGTGTCGAACAAACATAATGCTTTTTATCAGTCACTGTTTTAGTCGGCAGTCCTGGAAAAAATCCATGTAAGCACACACACATGCACACAGTACATTAGTACTGAACATGCTGACCACCTAAGGTCAAGAAAGGACTTTTTCTGAGATGAAAAGAGAGAAATGTCAGTTTTTGGTTTCCTTTTTTTGTTTGTTTTTAAGACATTAACAAGCCGACCACTGCCACAACATCTATCATGTCATCTGTCAGTGTTTTTTTCTCGTGTCAGCCCCCACCCCCACCCCCCACCCCCCTCCTGTGGTCTAACATTTTCTCAGACTGACTCACCTAATGAGAAGCATGTGAAAAGAGTGCTCGATAAAAAAAAAAAAACTTTCCACAACTTTGATTTTAGCCGTCACAATCGTAGAAAAAAAACTGCATGCATATACAATCTGGCCGTTGTGGTATTTTTAACTAATGTGGACGATTCAGTATTTTTTTAGTAACGAATCAACAGATAACACCCAGCAAGTGGCCTGCTTCACTATCAGTGCCTCAGACTGTGTGCGTACGTGCCTCTGCTCTTTCAGATAGAGAAACACCAACGGATTGTCTCATGTGGCACAACATGTCATGGCATGGACGGTCATGCCTTCATGAATCTGTCTCTGTCTACCCGTGGCTGGAATATGCCATCCTTCTGCAGGGTGAGTCCACTTCATAACCCATTCTGTCACGATGTTTCCAGAATAGTACATTTGAAATACCGTCTTTGTTACACTTGTAACTCATTAAAGCGTCATTCATGGATGATTTGTTAAGGCTGTATTAATGTGTCTGATGGTTTGTTTGAACATCAGGGAAGCAAAGACACAGCACTGAGATCTTTTTTTATAGTTATAGTTTTATATGGTTATAGAAAATAATTGTCTGCTATCCAGCAGGCAGGGAGCAAAATGTTGTTTATGTGTTTTGTTTGCTTAATTTTTAGGCCATCCAGGAACACAAAGGAGGCTAAATAAGGCTAAAAAGCCTTGCAGAGGTGCAAAGATGGATCATTTTTGATGGTGGGTTTTCCATGAGGAACCTCATGGCCGTTCGTGCCATTATCAGCATAAAAACATATCATTACACAATTGTTTTCCGTTATTTTGGCTGATGAGTGTGTCAAAACCATTCTATACACCTCTCACAAATCTGAGAAGAGGTCCGATCAACCGAAATAAGTGAAATCCCCTGTGTGATTGTGCAATAGTTATGCAGGAAGTTGTTGTATTGCTTGTTACGCAAAATACAAAATTAGCGTTCGCAGAGACAATCATCCATTCGTTCAATGAATCACTCAGCACATTCATGGCATTTCAAAAGAGCATGAATTATATCAGGAAAATGATTTCAAGCAGAAAGAGTGGCATAAAAGTTTCTAGTATTAAAATGGGGAAAAGTGAATTAAATATTCAATATACAAATATAACTAAGTAATAATAATAATTGAATGCAGAGGAGAGTAATGTGTGAATTTTTCTGTTCTCCCCAAGCAGGACTTCTCTGCAGCTCTTGTTGCACTTGTGAGTGTGATCCTGTCTCTCCTTCCTCTCTGAAGTGTTTTAGGGAAACATACCACACTCTTTCACAATTCTAAATATTTATCAGTGTGTGTACAACCATGCTTATCCAGACATTCTCTGCCACACACTAAGTCAGTGTGAATGATCCACCGCTCAACACATGACTTTGACACATGAAGCCCTGCTGACCGTTTGGAGGACCGAGGATACTGAGAGGTCACAGGACTATCACAAGAACATGACCATTCACATCTGGAATGCACTGTGCGACAGCCACGCTGATAATCAGAGGCAGACATGGGAAGGTGCTGCTCTGCCTTCAAATCCGGAGAAAAGGATTTTTTGGCCACCAGAGGTCAGCATAATTGCAACATGAAAATCTCTGTCTCTGGTTTTCTCTCTGTATGCAGGGAATGCAGGATGTTGGGTCAGTTAAAGGACACTTAGCAGGAAGACTGGAACACACAGAGCTCATCTGACTGTGACATCTGCAGCCGAGAAGTCTTAGATGCAGATGTTTTTCTGCTTCAGCTCTTGGTGACTGCTTCGGTTGTGTTTCAGCGTGCATTACCACATCCTTCTTCTTCTTCTTGTTTCTGCTGCAAGTATAAATGAGTGATTGGATTAATGGTCATACAGCTGCCTGGGAATCACTCAGCTACTCATTTCATGCTAATGCAGTGGTCCAGAAACACAAAACTATGTCATTAACAAGACTCTTGCTTCATGACTGGTTGCACTGAAACAGTAAGCAGGCTATCCACAAGGAGTCAGAGGAGGAAGCTTATCTTTGCCCTAAAGACAATGCAGAGAGCATCATCGGTTGAATTCAATTTGCTTTATTCCAGACCATGGAATAACCACGCATGGAGTCACTGCGAGCCCTAATGCACGGTGAAAAGCACATCCTGGGCTTGCTAGTGATGTTAGACACATGGGGATGTGGCCCTCAGAGCACATCTACCTTTAAAAATGGCAGGAATTGCAACTAACACCTTTTTTGGCAGGATAAGTGATCAGATTTATAATGACATATTGTTTCTGTTCTTCATAAGGATGCTGTTTTTCTTCATGAGAGTCTTACCTGTATTATATTGGGATTTTAGACATGTTCATTCAAGTCTTTCAAAATACACGTTAACTCATGTCCTTCTCATTTTCGACCGTTTTCCATGCGGCAGGAAACAGAGCACCGAGTGAGGCAGAAAGATTTTCATCTGTGTGATAATGTCCCTGAGTATTACATTCAAAATGCGAATGTGTCTGCAGATTCAGTTTTCAGCTGTGTGAGATGTGCAGCAGATTTTGAATGGCTGACAAGAATGTGATTCGAGCTCCAAACTTATCCCAAACACAACTGCCCAAATAATCTTAGATTGTGTCTGTGAAATGTTGCACAGGGATTAAAGTATACAGACATTTCTGATGAGTTATGATACAATGGTCAGACTTGGTTGCATGGCATCATGACTACATCATCTTCTTTAAAGGACAAAAAGCAGAATTGATATAAAAAATGCAACTAAAACACCACTTTCTGCTCCGAAGCCTCTCTGCATTTACATTCATGCCAGTTTAAGAGTAAGGATCACTTACCGAGCCTGAAGTGCAACATATCACATTTGATTAAACAAGTGCATGCAGTGAGTGAATGCACAGTGTGCTTTTAACAAAAATAAATCAACTTTGGAAGAATGTCGGAAAACAGAAAATGCAATATCGGTTCATAAAAGAAATTAGAAAACACAGCACTCCTCTACCAGAAAACTCAGACAGCAGGAACATGTGAGTGTACACCTGGCACACGGCACTTTAACCATAGACTCTACTGACACTCATTTATCGTGCCCTTGTCTCTGTCGACTATCTGTAACTGTGGGATATGTCTTTAAGGTCAGAACCAGAGATTTTCTTCTCTGTCTTTTCAGAGAGCTTTCTTTTGGAAAGCAGACAAATAGTTTTGACAGCGTCATCACCTCCCGTCCTCCTCTGTCCTCTCTGCCTCTCTCCACCTTGTTATTTGAAACTTTGTGTCTTCAATCTCTCATTCCAGTTTCTTTTCACAGTGTACCTTCCGTACGAGTGTTGCTTAAATAAATGGTGCTCTGAGTGTGAAAGATAAGTTAGGAGAAAACACAAAGAAGGCTCAGAGGCCGGGAGGAGGGATGAAAAGCGGGACCATCAATCAAATACAGGTGACAAAAATGGGAGTGCTTTTGAAAGTCTTCTTTTTAGTACACGATTCGTGTCACGTTTGCATCAGATCTGCATGATGCAATCCACAGTATTGAAAAATCTGTCTGGGTAAATGCTTACATGATTTCAGCAGCAGACAGTTTCAGTGATGCTGCTTATGCTTCTGAGGTCAGATATTTGCTTATAGTTTTTAAGATTCATACCTGTGAACATTGCAAACACCTGAGGTTTAACAGCAACCTCTACACTGCTGAGGTTTCACACGATGATCCACAGGGGCAGAGAAAATAGTGCCATACACAGAAGCTGCTTTTTAACTTATAAGCGTTTACCTTTAAGTCATGACTGGAAATTTAAGGACAGTTCAGCTTTTACAGAAACATTAAGATTTCCCGGGGGAGAAGTCCACTGCATGTTTAACAGTATTGCTGTATTACACCACTGTCGTTTCAAACATTAAGAGTTATTTAAGTGGGAGGCCAAACCTTTTGGTACAGGTTCCAACAAGAACCGTGTTTGTGAGTGTGTTTGTCTGCAGTTTAAAGGCTTTTCCTGAACAAAAGCCATTTGTGCGTAGTTTCTCATCCAGTTATCCGTTCAACAGACCATGGCAGTATGACTCAATATACAAGTATGGGGGCTGCATCTCTGCTGAAAGGTCAAACGAACTTGTGCTTTCAGTGGCAACTATGATGTCACCTCCTGTTTGTTACCAGATGTGTGAAAGTAATAAAAATGTAAAATAGGAGCGAGTCACAAAAGGGAGGAAGATTCATCCACTTTAGGTTTCATTTGAACAATGTGCATGTTTACAAGATGAAATATTGTTTTAATTCCTTTGGGAACTTAATGTTGATCTTTCGCTGATGACACCTTGTTTCTTCGTGGCATGCACGTAACTGATGTGACAGCTATTGGCTGTGCTAATTCATAGACAATATGTTTTGGTCTCCAACCCTGTTTTGAAAGTGTGTTCATATTGCTGCATACAGGAGCTGTACACCAGCACCACCAACTGGTTTAAGCAAATAATATATGCCCTGGAAAAAAAAAAAAAAAAATCCAGTGGATCTTAAAATAAATTCAGGGAGGCTTTTCTTCATCATGAGAATATTTTGACTTTGTTGTTTGATCCCTATGATTGTGCCTTGAGCTGAGTTCTGAATTGTGACTGGACTATAAATTATAGTTGGGACATCCTGCTTTTAGCACTCCCCAATGATCCAGGAACAGCCTTCATTATTGGAATATTGTGACCTTCGATGGCCAGAGATTTCTGCACATACATACATTAAGATCTGTCCTTGATTATGATTCTAAACATGAGCTGAGCTTGAGACAGAAACCTGGCCACAGTCACAAAAGGTAAACACAGATACTTTATTGTCATGCTATGCTCCATGCTATAATGTCTCTAGGTGACACTGCAATTTTGCGTTTGGCTATTATTAGATTATATTGTATTATATATCATAATTACTTTAGTGTTATTATATCATTAAAATGACCATTTTATTAGTAGTAGTCGTATGTTTTAGTGGTTGCATTATGTTGATTATCACTATAAGAAGAAGAAGAATCGGGGGGAGACATTCCCCTTTATTTGTCACACACACATGGTCGGAAACACGGCACACGGAGGTGAAATTTGCCTTCCGCTTTTGACCCATCCTGGTCGTCCCTCCTCCGCGGCAGACCAGGAGCGGTGGGCAGCCAGACCGGCGCCCGGGGACCCATTCTGTTGCGTCACCATTGGTCAGGTGGTGATCTTCTTGCATGTTTTTAGTGGGGGTATATTTTTACGGAGGATACCCCAGGTGAACACGGGGAGAACATGCAAACTCCACACAGAAAGGCCCTCCTCGAGCAGCAGGCACCGAAGCATGGTGGAGGACACACCTGGTGCCCGCAGCGAGATTCGAACCCGGGACCTTGCTGTGAGGCGACAGTGTTGCCACCGTGCCAACACTGTATATATAACACTAACACTATGTGCTGGGGTGCTTTTCTCTCCACCACACGTCATACTCATTTCTCTACACACCTACCTGACAAGAATCACTACACACACGTCAATACCTCTCATACAGACACACACACACACATTACCCACACATGCCCTATTTAATCTAAGACAATCTCTGCAATAATATGTTTTCTGAGAGTTTTTCCAAAATGGAGAAAGCATCAAACTAGTAATCTAGTCATGAGATGTGCAGATGTAAACAAGTACACAAAAATGAATCAAACTTAGCAGTAATTTAAAGTACAGTCATGCTCTCTTTCCTTCACTTTCAGTATTCGTTGTTAACTGTTAGATGTTTTATGGACTTGTTTAATCTACGTGTCTCCATTGTGTTGCACCCACACAGCAGCCAGTTGATCTGTCTAAGATGAGAACCTGATTCAGAATTCCCTTGATGATCACATTCACAAGTTAAATAGCTCATTTAAAGTTTGACAAGTAGACATTTTAACACGACTTTCACCTGAAGTTGTTAAAGCTGCTTGTGTGTGTGTTTGCTGTTTGCAGTCTGACCGCTAGCAGTCGATTAGTTTTCATTTTGAACAGTAATTTATCTCCCATAATCGATTAGCCCATAAACCACAACTTCTATCCCATTCTTGGATCTTGTTTCTTGTTGCAGTTTCTCACACTTACATTTTCTTTATCCAGTGAAAGACAGTTATTTCCTGTTAACATTTTCTGCTGCAGTGCAAAGGCCTAACCTTAAGCCTCCTGTAACACATTTACAGGTTTGATAGGCAGGCGTGCCACCAAGTAAGCAAACATTATACAAGTGACAACCCTGCCCTCTGGTTCATAAGGTGTAGTTCCTGTCATACATAATTGCTCTAATGATCAGAATTTTTTTTGACCAAGCCAAGCCAAACTGATAAGCAAATGAAAGTGAACAACTGACAGCTGCCCTCCAACAAAATCACTACATATAACTCTGTCAGGCACTTGCGCATTAGACGTTTGACTAATGGCCATTTGAGGAAGAAGGTCTGATAGGGCGGAACACAGGCGCGGCCTGAGGTTCCTCATTCACCTGCTCTCTGTCCGTCGTAAATATTCAGGCAGCAACAACAGCATGAGGGGCAAGGACGGATGAAAACCAAAGAGCTGTTCAAGAAAATACAAGAAAAAAGATATTACATCAACGAGGATAGGGGAGAAGAGCTGGTGAGGAGGTGAGAGATTATCTAATCAAGCATCTATCGAGAACCGCCGTGAACGGAGCACAGGATTACAATCATCATGGTCACACTGGAAGTCAAGACACTGACGGCGCCCGTGGGCATTGTGAGGTTACTGGAGGTGGTTTTCACCTGCATCACCTTCAGCCTCGTAGCATCAGCGGGCCACAGCACTTTCTCCTTCTGGACGTGGTCTATGTTCGTATGGTGCTTCTGCTTCTGCATCACCTTTCTCATACTCCTCCTGGAACTGACCACCCTCAATGCTAAGTTGCCCATCTCCTGGAACGACTTCACGACCGCTTTTGCCATGCTGGCTACCTTAATGGTGGGTGCTATTTTTACTTTGTTTGTCTTTGTTCACAGATATTTTCAGGATAAACGTCTCACTGGTTGTTGGTGAAATACATGAGTGACTCGCTGCTATTACTTAACATCACTCTCTTTGGGATTATTTTGCAGGAGTAAATAAATTTAGGAACAAAATGAATGAGAACACTTTTTAAACTAATACAGTATGTGAGTTTTGATAAACAGTATTTTTGACTGATCACATTACACAATGTAATTTTGGTCCCAATCCACAACTTTGACATCAGGCCTGCGTAAATATGCATGTTTATTTAGTGGTGCTAAAAGGTTAATGCAGTATGGTTCTCATAATCATACATGATTGTTTCACTCTTTCTTTTCACCTTTCTCTCATGCAGGTGCTGGCAGCATCCATTATCTATCCTACCTTCTTCTCATGCTCTATCTGCAGCAAACAGGTCGGTGCCACTGTTACTTCCTTTCTGGCCTTCATCCTGTACGCCGTCGAGGTTGGGCTGACCCGGGCTAAACCTGGTGAGATCAGTGGATTCCTGTCCACAATCCCGGGCCTCCTCAAGGTTCTGGAGGCTTTTACGGCGTGCATCATCTTCACCTGCTTGGACTACGACTTCTACTCTAAGTTCCCAGGGCTCCAGTGGTGTGTCTCTGTCTACTCCATTTGCTTCATTTTTGCCTTTATTGTCATCATTTTTACCATCTGCCGCCTTCTGTCTCTCTTCCCTGCACCTTTTGATAAAGTCCTGACAGGCTGCAATATCATGGCAGTGCTGATGTACATTACAGCTGTGGTTATCTGGCCGTTGTACAGCTTCCAGAACAACCCCAAGCCCGACAACTGTGGACGTGTGTGTGCATGGAATAACTTAGCAGTTGTCTCTTTCTTGACCTGTTTCAACCTTGTTGCTTACATTGTGGATACAGTTTATTCCTTTAAGCTGGTCTTCTTCGTGAGCAGGACATAGGTTGAAAATACTCCTCATATTTCAGCTGGGGGAAATGTTTGAAGTCCTCTTAAACTCAAAGATTGTAGGAGAATTTTATGTACTGTACAGAATCCCTCGTACAACTTTTGTTAAACATTTTATTTCCATGTTATTTTCATGATGACCCGAACACACTCTGGTTTGTTGTGAATTTGATCTAAGGGAGGCAGATGTAAATCCTAATTTCACCTCTTCCCCTTTTTCTTCCTTTAAGATTTTCATATGATCCTTGTTAAGTCTCTTATTTTGATACAGCAATGACACGAATGTGTCAGCCTCAAGCGCGTATTTTTGTCGATCTCAGAATGTGAAATATAAATAAAATGTGATAAAAATGTGGGGTTATTGCACATTCTTACAACACCATGGACATCTCTATCATTTGGTTTTATAGCACCTCTGCACTTCTGCCATGACTAAATGAATAGATCATAAATGTATGATTGTGTTTAATGGTTAAAGAATCTGTTTAATGGTTACATAGGTAAGGACTGGGACCTGCCCCGCTCTCTCAAAGGATGTTTGCAAAGGTGTGTCAAAGTGTGCATAACCTGAAACCCTAAGGCACAAAGCCATGTTTCTATAACACACTTCCCTTTAATGATGAAAGGAAAAATAGAGAGTAGCGGTTCACTTATTTGTATGTTAAGCCCTCTTGTAATATAGCAATAGCAAGTGAGTCAGGATTACACACACACACACACTTGCATGTGCTTATGTTAATGGTATCAGTAACAGCCATGAGAAATCTCAAGTTACATAACCTTTGGTCAGTCAAGGCATAACTGCTCTCTGCAGTCAAAATGGAAAGAACAAAGAAGTTAGGAGTGGATTTTAGAATGCTCTTGCAAAGAGAAGTCAAGAGAGAGGAAGTGAAGAAAAGGACCAGAAGAAGAATGAAAGAAAAGACTGAGAAGGATGGAGAGAGTGATTTTTTGGTTTTTGGTACAATGAACAAAAAGGCTGTTTTCATAGTTTTCCTTTAGGTTGTGTGCAATGTGAACACTGGTGTAACAAAATAAAATCACAAAGCTTCAGTTAAAACACAACAACATCCCACCATAGTTTGTGTGGGGGCAGATTCTATTAAAGATGCTGAACATTCAACTTTTTTTTAGCATCTCAGATATAATCTTTATATCATAAAATCCACAAAAAGAGCTCTCCCTCCTTGTCCCTTTGTGCTACCCAGGAACAATAAATCACACAAATTCAAGAACTCAAGATTTTCCTCAGGATGTGACCTACACCCCATCACTGTGTTGGAGATTTGCTTCTGAATCAGGCTTGAGCTGAAGACCAGAGTCCAGTGTGTGCAGCATAAGGTGAATATGACAACACCCCACCAGTATCCAATCGGTGGAGTCACACAGGGACCATAAAGTGTAAAGATAAGCACAGGATGCTCTGTTTGACTATGCGCCACCACTCTTTGAGTTTCATTTTCAGAGAACATGCTGCGGCTCTTGTCTAGATGGATTTCTTCAGCAGGATCTTCATGGTACTGAGAGATATGCTGAGCAGAATCGGCTGACTTTGGAAACAAAACAAGGCACATTTTTTTTAGGACAAACAGACTCATTCTGTCCAGCCATGGTCCGTGTGGAGTTGCGGGCAGTCACCCAGCCTGTGGGCATCATGCGAATAATGGCGGTCATCCTCACTTGTATCTCTTTTAGCCTGGTGGCATATGAGGGACATGTCTTGTCCACCTACTGGGCATGGTGCATGTTCACCTGGTGCTTCTGCTTCTTCTTCACCTTTCTCATTGTCATCCTGGAGTTCACCACTGTCAACACCAAATTGCCTTTCGCCTGGGATGATTTCACGGCTGCCTTCGCTATGCTGGCGAGCCTCATGTGCCTTGCCGTCTCCATCATGTACCCCACCTTTTTCACCTGCAAGACCTGCCATCTTCAAATCACTGCCTCTGTGGTGTCCTGGGTGTGTTTTGGAATGTACACAGCGGAAGTGGTCTATACTCGCCTTCATCCAATTGGGCAGACCAGCGGGTTCCTCTCCACATTGCCCGGCATAATGAAGATGCTGGAAACGTTCCTTGCCTGTCTCATCTTCACGTCCTTGGAGACAAACCAGTTCAGCTCCCCAGGACTGCAGTGGTGCGTGTCTGTGTACATCTTGTGCTTCATTTTTGTGATCCTTATAATCCTGCTCACCCTGGGACGGCTGACCTCTTATTTTCCATTCTCCTTTGACAAGCTAGTGATCGTCTATAACGTTTTGGCAGCAGCTATGTATACGACAGCTATGGTGATCTGGCCACTGTACAGCTTCCCCACCACTAACAGTCCCACTGGCGAGGCCTGGGATAAACTTTTGGTTGTCACCTTGATGACAATCCTCAACTGTATCGTTTACATCCTGGACTCTGCCTACTCTATACGCCTTGTGTTCTGTATGAGCAACCAAGACTAACTGGGTTTGAATGAATATGAACAGAGAGGACTGAAGCAGCGTTTTCTACTGCGCCACAGGTGCTCTGTGAACTGTGAAACTTTTCAAAGATGAATTGTTGTTGTTTTGTACATAATGTAATGTATATATTCTGATACTGCCGTGCATCAAATGCTCTTAAAGAGTGATTACAATAATGAAATGTTAGATGTCTATAGTGTGGAAAAGAAGTAGAGTTAGTTAATGATTAAAACTGTAGTATCACTGTCATAAAAATGAAAAATAGCACGGTAGAACTTTGGATCCTGACGCACAAAGAGTTATCACACAGCACAGGTAATAATACTTAGCTCTTAATTAACTTTATTACACTGGTTGATAGTCAAATTATGCCACACGTAAATCTATGTGTGTTGTTATCTGTTCATTTGTGAGTGCTGCAGCTTGCTGATTAAAGGACTAGTTTGACATTTTGGGTAATATGCTTATTGGAATTCTTGCAGAGTTAGACAAGAAGACTGATTGATGAAAACACTGTGTACTGCATTTTGTGATGATTAATTGCCTGGTGTCAGGCATTGATGACAGGTATACGTAAAACGAATGCAGCACATGAGGACTGACAGGCAAACAGGGCAGCCAATGAAAGATGAGATGGGGTGGAAAGAGAAGGAACAAGAGAGAGAAAAGAACAAAGACAGGGAGATTGATGAGATAGAGGTAGAGACAGAGAGGGAGGAGAGAGACAGCAAGATATTTCCAGACTTTGGAAGGATATGTGGGAAAGTGAAAAAGCAAATCCTTTCATCAGCAGGCAGCTGCAGGCAGCACATAGAGCTGGATTTGTTGAAGGTGTTATCTTTCTTTTTTTCTAGTTTAGCTTCTATTCTTCCTCCCTTATGTGGTGGAAAGTTACAAAGTATGACGTCAATTAATTATTTTCTTTCTTTAACCAATTGGAAACGTCACTTAAATCTCACTTGTAATCCTACAGCTATTGTGCTACCTGACACACCAATCTGTGTGAGTGTACTGAGGTGAAATGAAGCTACTGAAGCATGGAAATTTAGCCTTTCTTCTCATGTCAGTCAGTCAGAAAGACAGACCAGGTTTCGATCAGCAGACTACATGTGTCAGACACTGCAGGAAACTGCAGAGTGCAGAGTCTACAACTAAACCATGTAATCCATAGATATATTTCTGTGTCAAACTGTGCAGGCATGAAAAGTACATGAGAGTATGAAGGTGCAGTACCAACATGGGGCAAGAGTGACAGGAACAAAGAAGTAGTATAAAAGGAGACAAAATCCACCTAGTGGTGTATCACACGCATATTTTTTCATAGTCCCTTTAATTTACAATTATATTCACAATTCAAAACCACTGTAACCATTGCCTGATTTTCTATAACACACTATTTCCAGTGTTAATGAATATACAGTATTTGTCAATAATTAAAACCTTTATGAAAACATATATTATTATAACTGTGTTTTACAGTATTGTCATTCATTTGCCGTTCTACAGCAGCCTCCACTCGTTGGTGCCCAGTGGAGAAGTTTGACAAATGCATTAATGAAGACTTATATCTGCTTACTAGTGCATGGTGACAAACCATTTACATTTATATAGTGCTTATTAACGCTGAAGTGTTGCCCTTCAGTTTTTTATGTTTCAAACTGAATCAAGTTAAATGTCTTTAAATCCTCTCTATGTTTTACCTTGATTGTCAAAACTCACATTGTTTTACATGTTACTGCCTGACAAATACACGGTCAAAAGTTTTTCAATACCCCATATTTCACCATCTTTTGTTCATTAACAGCTGGGATCTACGCTATTTTCAGTACATCGCCAATAAAATAAACAATAATGGAAAACTTTCCTCTTTATTTATACCAATTTTGTAATTACACTTAATTTCATCCAAGGAAGGCCCTTTGGGGCGATCACTGACAAGATGCATCACCCCTCAAGTTCCAGCAAAACTGGGCTTCTGGTCTGGTAGTTATGCTCTTTTAAAGGTACCAAACCTGACCTTCAGTTGTGAAAACCCATCATGCTGATCAGTGCAGGCTTTTAAACATCAGAGAAATGGGGCCAAAATCTATCATAAATGCACATCTTAATTTTGTTGAAGTTGTTTGTGTCTGAGATGTAAAAGTAGCTGGAAGTGAGCATCAGTTTTCATATCCACTGGACATGGAATAAAAGGTCTCTCCTCACCTTCTGTCATCCTCTATTGATCCTTTTCTTCAATATTTCAGTCAAAGGATTCAGTTTACTTACTTGTGTCTATACTGCATACAATATGTATAATGCATGTAATTAGTATGTATATGTGGAGTGTAATGACATGCACTGCCCTGAAATCTGAGCTTCCAACATCCTTTTCTAGCCACATGCTGTGATCCGCTGAGACGAGCACGACAGTTGTAAGAGTAACAGCGTATGAGTCACTCGGACTCACACCTACTCTGTTCCCTTTTTCGTGGTCATTATCTTCCATTAAATTTCTCCTCTGATTACTGACCTTTAATTCAACTGTGCAGCAATCAGAGGAGGACACTGTGAAAATGAATCACCGCAAATTGGTTGGTACGGCTTCACTGCACCTTATATTTGAAAAAAAATGTGTGTGTGTGTGTGTGTGTGTGTGTGTGTGTGTGTGTCTGTGTGTGTGTCTGTGTGTGTGTCTGTGTGTGTGTGTCTGTGTGTCTGTGTTTGTGTGTGTCTGTGTGTGTGTTTGTCTGTGTGTGTGTGTGTGTGTCTGTGTCTGTGTGTGAATCCACCTGCATGTTTGTACTGGGGATTTTTTTAAGGCTAATTTGTGATTGAACTATATAAAATAAAATTGACTTGACTGTCTATACAATATAGAAAAGCAGTCTTAAATTTATATGCTGTGTGTGAAAACAAGTCCTTATCTTCTCTGGCAGCAGCCTGACATTGATTTCAAGCCAGCTTCAAGGAACTGAAAGATCCAGGCCCCCATGTCAAACCACCAACAACCAATTCAATACTCAATTATCCATGTACAAAGAACATGACCCAGGTGGTGATGCTAATTATGGTTGTGTGTGTGGGAGGCTCGTGTGTCATGCACATGATCTATGTTCAGACAACATGCACTCTAATGAGTGTCGCAGCAACTGTATGAACGGACACGTCTTGAAGTTCGCTCACGATTCTGTTATTGTTAGCCTTCTTGAAGGGGAGGAACAGGACCAGGCTGTGATGGGTCTTTCCTCCATTTCAGTGTGTCAAAAAATAAAAACACGATTAGGTAGGTTTGATTACACATATCTAAGTATGATGTGCATTTCATTTCCACACTGGAAAAATAGAACCTAACCAGAACCCCAATTATTCACTGCCAGCTGAGCTGATTCATTTTGTCATTTTAACAAAGAGCATGTCTTAAACAAAGACTTTTTAACAGAAGTGTTTCACAGCAGAGAAATGTTTTGTATCCTCTTGATTTGGTGCTAATAATCCTATTTCAATAAAAGCACTTCTTTAAACCAGAATAACAAACTGGTTTGTAGACAGTATTTTTTTTTTCTCCAAGCCTGTAAGATGTTTATTTGTCTCGGCGAGTCATAATGACTTTCTTTAACAGTCTTCTCTCATGTATGCTCACCTGACTTCTGGGGGGGTTATTTTCAGCTCCCTTGATCTTCCTTTTCTGCAGCCTGGGGAGTTAAATACAGGCTGGCACTGTCACTTCTGTTAAAGCCAAATGTTGCCTAAATGCTTAATAACATGTCTGCTTTTAGAAAATCCTTCCCTCATCTACCCGGAAATTGCTTTAAAAGGTGGCATCCTGACACGTTATAATTTTGGCTGTCAAATCAGTCTACTTAAGTAGTAACATACAGCCCTTCAGAATTTCCTAATTAATTCCCCTGATTTGCCCCTCAGGAAACAGTACAAACAGGCTTTGTTAGCAGGAATATTAAGTTTATTAGCATAATGGGGAAAGAACATGAATGAGTACTCTAATGCCTTCAAACTGTGGAACTGTGGAGCCTCTAAATGAACCATTTTGATGCTTGAATGATGTTCAGTTTGCATTTTTAATAGTGTCCAAATTAGGGAAAACATTTCGAGGACAATATTTAATCCATATTGTTCTGGTCCTAAAATAGTTCTCCAGTCTGCTTTATCAAATCAATTAGCTTTTTTCTGCTGCATGTAATAAGTTAATCAGAATGAAAACACAGTAGTATTGCTTTATAATACAGTAAATCCCACATGCAATGAGAAATGGCACGACCAAAATCAAATGACCTGATCTGCGTAATGAATTTGCATGAAATGATTAGTTTCATGGGTGCAACAGCAGGGACTTTAATTTATCTGTTTTGCTCAAGTTCATAGTGGCTTGAATTTTGTATCGTGCGGATTTTGAGAATTGTTGTTGTTTTTGTTACCTAGAATGACTTCTTTCTCTTTCAGCAGCCCCAAATGTTTTCTGTCAAATCACCACAAACCAAATCACACTGCAGTAACTCAGTCTTCCACAGATTACTAACGGGGCTCAGTCACAGCTCATGCTGGCTAAGATGATATATGTAGCCAAAGTGTGGCTACAAACGCCACCTTGTATCAAAGACCGCAAACTGTTAGCCAGTAGCAACAGCCTGCAGGGTGATGGAAATAACTGTGTGTATTATAATGTATAGTATATCCTTCAGAAACCAACACAGCCTGAGCCATGGAGCAGTGTGCCATAGAGAAAGTCAGTGAAACTTCAAACTTCAAAAGCAGTGACAGCATTAAGCAAATAACTAGATTTGTTGGCTGAGACAGCTGACTACAGCCCAGTGCCAACTTTAGGCACAGGATGCTGCATGTATGTTTGGTATAAACAAAAAGCCTTTCAAAGCTGACCCGCCCATCAACAGAGAGTCGACAATGTTTTCCAAATGGCCATTTTATCTCAGATACTGTAGATCTGTAGATCGTGGCTGAGACAGAGGCAATGTGCACAGGTGACTGCTGACCATACAGGCACAGAGATCGTTGTTTTATCTTCTAACCTCAGTCTCAGCCACAGAGTTGTCCTTCCTTCTTCTCCTTTTTTCTGTCTTTCTCCTCCAATCAACCTTCCCCTCCAAACAAACACACACACACACATTTCTGTCTCCTCTTGGTGAACAGAGGTGGAGTATCAGTTTGTTTGATGTAGAGCTCCTGCTGGCCACACAAACACCACACACACACACACACACACACACACACACACACACAAGTAGCACTCCTGTTACCATCGAGAGTGGGCTCCCATCGATCCTTGAGCTTTTTGTCATCAGCCAGACTAAGTCGGTGACTGACACCACTCTGATATCATCTCAGTGCACATGCCCGGAGAGAGGAAGCTTGATGCAAACTGGTTGTAGCCAGAGTGACTCATTTGAGCAAGAGAAGGACAGAGAGCAAGGAGAAACCTGGACATGTACTTCAGGTAGAGTAGTAGTAACACAGCACAGTAGTTTATAAGGAAGCAATTTACTGCTCAGTCAACTTTAATTGTGAGCGTTTCAGCTCATTGACGACAGGCTGGCTTCCAGTTAACACTGCAAATCCCTTAAAACAAACACATATCTCAAGTGATTATTTTGGTTCTGCCTTGAAGTAGTACAATGTGCATTCAGCTGACGGAGTTGCTGCAGTCCCATCTACAGCAATATTTTATGTTTCACATCATGCCAGCATGTGGTGAACATGGTGGAGATTATGTTAGATGACACTAATTTACGCATCACTGTTGCAGGTCTGTGAATTATCAAACTTCCCAGTCAGCCTAAGGCTCTACAGTTTAATCCTAGTAATATAAAACTCAACTTACATGTTTCAAATATTATGTCCGCCCCATTCATATTAATGAGAGTAGATTAAAACCTGGATTTATTACAGTGTTGTTATATTAGACTGCATTAGCTGTGGCTAGATGTGCTTAAAGGAACATTCCACTAATTTGTGGTTTTTGTGCCATTGTAACCTTGAAAATGAGAGCTGGTTCTGCCCACAATGGAGAAAGCACAGTGTAAATGAGCCATCTCATTATCCTGGCAATCTGAGTGCCACCTCACACCACCGTCCCTTCAGGGCAAGCCTTTACACACGGCTGTGTGACAGTGCTTGCTTACAAACTCATAAGTCTCTTAAATCTTCCCTAGTCTGCTTAGAACCGGTCAAACAGAGCCTATGAAGAATAAGACGTCACCAACTTCCCACTGGCCTTTCTTAACCTCCTTTGATGCTGCAGACTGATGGAAAATGCAAGAATGGAGCAGGATACTGTAAACATACGCACACACTTGCATGGTGGCGCGTGGATTGCACGCACACACACACACACACACCTGTACCTGTTCCCTATAGACTGGCCAGAAACAGATATGAGTGAGGCATTTCTTTAGTTTGTGTGGCAGCCCATTGTTAACACTGCACTGACCTGGATGACAACAACACAAAGTTAATGGTTTAAAAGTAGGCAGCTTTCCAAGACAATTACCATCAAATGCTTCCCCCAATGCAAAACCTCATTCCCTCCACTGTTTTTCCATTTCAGCCTAATTTCTCTCCCTCCATCTCAGGTGCCCCCAGGCCACCACCAAGGTGATCTGTTCCCTAGGCTCTTTGGGGGCATTACTCCATTCCTCTCTCTCTCTGTCTCTGAAGTCAGTATCACTTCATGATTGACTGAAATAGCTATAAAAAGCTGTGCTGCTCAGGATAAGAGGGCTACAACGGGAGCTCTTACACTAAAAACTGGTCTAAGCTGTGAAGTCATTACAACCACCCATGGGTGGGACTTTCGCATCCAAAAGGCGGGGTGGCGTTTTCCACATAAATACTGGCAATGCGTGGAGGTGCTACATGACCCTATGAGTGACTTCTCATCAGCGCACCTCCTCAGTGCACAGGATTTCCTCCGGAACGAAAAGTCCAGCAAGATTAAGCACAGTGTCGAATCTGCGCCTCTGACCATGGAAATCTGAGCGTGCCAACATCAAGAAAATGCATCAAGATGAAGAGTCAAATGTCTCTTTCAAGCGACGGGGGGAAAGAGCGAGAGAGCTGACCTTAGAGAAAGTGCACGTTTCCAAAACCGCATGAGTACCGCGGGGGACGCGCATCACGCCACCGGATAGCGGAGAGGATAAAGCGCACAGGAGCGCACAGGTAGGCTGAATCCCATCTACTAATGCGACGGCATTTACAAGAAAACAGTGTGTTTATGAGAAGAAAATGAATTTCAATTCTTGCATTTTTTGAGAAAGATAAGAATGTACATATTTTGCGATATCTTGTTTTATACTAATAATACGTTTTATGTATATAGCTTCTTATATATCATGAAATGCACCTCAAAGTGCTTCAAAAGGAAAGCACAGGTATTAAAAACAGGAGACAAAAGGAGCGAAATATACTGATAAAAAGCATAAAATCCTTCAATAATTAATCAATCAATTAATTAAAAACAAGAGCATGAATAAGTTTGGAGCTGTTTCATAAAACTATCAGCACAGGTTTCTTTTAGTCATTCATTCTCGTGTGAATGTGGACGTGAAGCTCATTTTATGTGATTTTGGAAAAAAGTGTTATGAGCCTTGATGTCCTATTCATTAAACTGAGATGTAATGAGCCATGCGTGTGAACGCTTCCAGGGAGTCTCGTGACTGTGGGCCACAGCTATTATAGTTTGCTGGACAAAAAATGTCAAGCCCCAAGCAGCCTGAAGGGGACATGGGCTTCAGGTGTTTGTGTACTCAACAACATGCTGCGGGCTGCGCGTCACTCCCGTGTTTTGAAGCGCGGTTCAGTGAATATGCACGTCAGACCATTTATTTGCGCAACACATTTTCACAGCCTGGGGTCACAACGTCTGACAGCTGACAGTTATAAGATTATTATTATATTTAGGTCACCCACAGCACCAGGTAAGGACATACACAGTAGGTAGCCACTGGCCACTCTCACCATGGCAGCATGAATCCATTATTAGGGTGTCAATACTCTTATTGCAGACTATAATTATGTCTATTAGGGAGGAATTCACAGCCTCTAGATCCCATACAAAACATGATGCCTTTATTGATTTTTTTTTCTCGATGAAAATGTCCTCATTAAAATAAATATCAACATTCTTGAAACACTTTAGCTGCACATCAATAACAAAGCAAGTGCACTGATTGCTGCCTGTTCTGTTCTGTTGAACAATATCAAAGGAAAAGTGACTGTTTGAATGCAATGCAAAGATTTGAGGGAAAAGGACGCCAAAGGATGCAGGATCAGGAGACAATTTATGCAAAGATGACAACTGATGAGCAATTTTTCAGACTTAGCTAAAAATTGCAAAGTTGCAGCAAACATCCCTACTGTCAGTCAATAAGGTCATCCTCATGTGTACACCACCCACCTCAATGAGCCTGTTGTGATTGAATTTTCAGTTGCATATCATCAACATTTTTTATGATGAAATGTATTGCTACAGTTTATCATTAAACCACAGTATTAATACACATTTGCCCACTGGACGGATTTCACAACACCAGGGAACTATTTTGCAAAACAATACATTTTACTGTATGTATTTGGCCCAAAAACCCACTTCAGCAGTGTTAATGTTAACATCATTTATCACTGCTCTTAAGGGTGTGGGCTACTTGCCACTTGGCTGCAGGTTTTTTTTTTTGTTTTTTTTTCTGTCTTTGTTCCGCCATCACAGACATTGAATCCAATGGCAGTGACAGTATTGGAACCTTCTTAACAAATGTCATCTTCAGCTAAAGTGCAACTTTCCATTAAGCAAAATGGCATGTTGGCCACATGCCCAGACAATTCAGTGGAAAGTTTCTCTTCGCTCTGGGTAAATATGGGCATCTTGCCCTGAGAGTAATGCGTTGTTGGTAGTGAGCACATTTCAAAAGGTAGAAATAACATAATTGTATTATTAACATGGATTGTTGTTAAGTATCCCATAAAATAATCAGAAATTTGTCTCTGTCTTTTCTCCATTTAGTTATTTCCTACTGTAATCCAGCACTTCCTCCTTCAACATGGATGGCTACAATTGGACGTCACTATCTGAGAACAACAGCATGCCTTCCTCCCAGTCCTACCCCAGCGACCCCACCTCGGGCAACATTTCAGATGTGGCTGTACCAATGCCTTTCGATGTGGTCACCGCAGTCGTCTACACCGTTGTCTTCATTGTGGGCATTCTGGGTAATACGCTGGCCATCTATGTGGTGGTTCGCTACGCCAAGATGAAAACAGTAACCAACATGTACATCCTTAATTTAGCCTTGGCGGATGAACTCTACATCCTGGGAATTCCCTTCCTGGGCACTAATAGTGTGCTTTCCTACTGGCCATATGGGGATTTCTTCTGCAAGGTGTGCATGACTGCCGATGCCATGAGCCAGTTCGCCTCCACCTTTTGCCTGACGGTGATGAGCATTGATCGCTACCTGGCTGTGGTTCATCCCATTCGCAGTGCCAAATGGCGGAAGCCACAGGTGGCCAAGGTTTTTAATACCATGGTGTGGGTTGTGTCCTTTCTGATTGTGCTGCCGGTCACAATCTACTCACATGTACAGGAGGAGTTCAACACCTGCAACATAACATGGCCTGAGCCTCATGAATTGTGGTCCATTGTCTTCATCCTCTACACATCTATCCTGAGCTTCTTCGGTCCTCTGGTTGTAATTTGCCTGTGCTACCTGCTCATTGTCATTAAGGTAATAAGGCATAAAACTGGCCTCTGCTTTTATTAATATTATTTTTCATTTTCTGTTCTCATAATCTCACAAAACCTTTCCAATCAACCATCTCACTTTCAGGTGAGGTCAGCAGGTGTGCGTGCAGGCCTGACTAAGCGGCGTAAGTCAGAACGTAAGGTGACGCGCATGGTGGTGATCATCGTGTTGGTGTTTGTCCTTTGCTGGCTGCCCTTCTTCACCACCAACATCGTCAACCTGATTCATATCATCCCTGAGAACAAAACCACTGTCTACTTCTTCCTGGTGATCCTCACCTACGTCAACTCCTGTGCCAACCCAGTGCTCTATGCCTTCCTCTCTGACAACTTCAAGCAGAGCTTCCAGAAGGTGCTCTGCTTCCACAAACCAAATGGTGTTGGTGCTACAAACCAGATGGGAGGTAGACAGAACGCACCCAAGGAAAACGCCAATCCTATTTTCACACAGAGAAATCACACACAGAACGGACAAAGGCAGAGCAATCAGGTATGGCACAAACAGTACTCATGTGTTCCCTGTAAGTAATAATAGGGATGAAGACAGAGGGAGACAGAGGTTTATTCTGCTTTAAATGAATGTATGTATGTTTCATAATTGTATGTATACTTTTGGACCATAGCCAAACCAAATGTGCACAAGTGCCATCAGCAGCTCCCACTGTGCTCCGTGTTTTGTCTCCCTAATGTCTTCCTTCATTCTGTGTGAAAATGTGACCTCCAGAGATGAATCCCACTTTATATAACGGACAGAAAAGAACTGAGCCCCAGGTTATAAACCTCAATTATAGCAACAAAGTTTTCTGTTGTTAAGCTCATCTGTGATACTGTTTCTCATTCTGTCCTGATTGTATCCTTAATCTCTGTGTCTTGTCTTGTTTCAGCAGCCAGTCCAAGTGGATGTTATTGGGGAACCTGACAATGAGCCTTTAGCTTCAAAATCAGTGGTGAATGGCCAGCCATCACTTTGAGTTTCCAAGCTGACCCACAACATGGGACTGTTACTCCTGGACCCTCTATTCATTGGTATTTCCCATCTGTCTTGCTGATCCTTCCTCTCTGACTGACTGACATTTGTGACGAGCACCAGAGGAGCAAAGTAGTGAGAGAGGACTATATACAGCATTCATCACAGAGCCGTGCGTTTTGGTTTGTTCTTTATGTCTTTGTACTGTAACTGAATTGGCTGCGCTGTACAAAGCATTAGTTTATGTAATTATGTAAGATCTCAGTATAATACAAAATAGTCCTTTTATTTAAAGTGCTGTAAATTCTCAAATAACTTTACTTACACTTTCATTTTCCAAATAGGCTCATACTGGTTTCTGTTTTTTACTTCATCATATTTTAGCACAACACCTTGTTTTCTGAACTGCTTTTGTTTCATTTGCTGTTGATGCCTTTTGCTATTGCAACCCCAACACTTCCTCTATGTTTACCTGTCATCTTGATAAATTCAGTCTAATGTATATTTCACAGCACAAGATAGTTGTGCAGGAGAGGTTGAGTTGACAGTTCAAGCTAGCTTCACGCCAAATGACTGGAATTAATCAGCGAGTGGGAACAGTATTATTGTAAAGAAATAAATAAATAAAGTTATCACACACATCACATAGGTAGAAAACAAATGTGTCTATTTCCCCAAAAGCCAAACTGTTCCTTTAAGAAGAGAAACTGGAATTAATGCTGTGGAAAAACACATTTTGCTGAATTTACTTTGTAAGCCACTATAGTACAGGTAATTTCAGCATGCTCAATGACTTTTTCACCAGGCCTTTATTAGACACCAGGCTTATATTCACATCATCTATAACCTCACCTATTATTAGAAACTCAATCAATGTTCTTAATTTGAAAATTTACAGTATTTAGTGTTGCTGTAACTAGTGAGCACTGCTCTGTTGGTTACTGTGAAGCTGGTTGAAATATATCTGATGGTCACGTCAAAACAGTTGTCCTTCTTTTGGCTTTGTTGGGCTTTTTGTGACATTTTGACTTCAATGTTACAAAGCTGTGAAAAATGCCTTGGAATAGCACAGCCAGGT
The DNA here is from genome assembly GCF_051107435.1 of Chaetodon auriga. Taxonomy (NCBI): domain Eukaryota; kingdom Metazoa; phylum Chordata; class Actinopteri; order Chaetodontiformes; family Chaetodontidae; genus Chaetodon; species Chaetodon auriga. Next base: position 12,857,197 of record NC_135089.1, on the reverse strand, counting down.
CTTGTCCTGTAGTGGATTTGTCTCTTCTCTCTCACATGCTGGAGTGGATATGGTGACGTAAAAGGAGCATATCTTTTTCTGAATCTCCGTAGCGTAACTTTGTCACATTGTGACTCGACATTTAGCTGTTGGACTCTGAGCTTTGACATCTGATGCCGACATTATTTAGAAGTTGCTGGACAACACCGTAGCATAGTCTCCGTAGTTCTAACTTGAGCTGTTAGCAATGTTGATAGTGAGTTTGAGCTTCTTTGAAGAACTGCCCAGTAAGATGGACCTGTGGACACATGGACACCTTACAGGAGGCAGTGGTTTTATTCGTGTTTGAAGCACTGTGAATTTTAAAATGATGGGTCATTTTAAATGTGGAGTGTTTAGTTCTATGACGTGCCCACACATAACAGAGAGTAGTTGTTCTGATAGTGAAGTCATCATGAATATTAAAAAATGTAAATTCTGCTTTGCATGTTCACCAACCTTAACCTTACACAGTACAATTTAGGGCTCCTGATATGTGCCTGCATGAAACAAAGCTGTTATGTGTACCTCTATCCCATTAACAGGCAGTTGATGTTTAGTCGCTGTGATTTAGCGATATTACAGCAGGTTTATGTTTCAGACTGAAGCACTTTATCATTATTTCCAGTCAAAAGAGAACAGTGGCAGCTTTACGTTTGAGTGTTAATGTCTCTCCACATATCCCAGCTTCTTTTTTTTATTTTTGTAAATGAAGCTAAAGTAGTTTTATTGCAAGCGCAGAGGGAACAAGAAGAAGTATTTTGTTTTCCTCTGGGCCAGTCATTGGAACAGGTTTGGAACAATGGCTTGCCACAAAAATAAACATTTTCATAAAAATCTGAAAAACTGCCAGCAAAATGAAGGGAGGCCGTTCAAAGTTTCCCTGCAAACTGACTTTTTATCTGCTGTTCATGGTGGTGGGGTTTTGTTTGTTTGTTTCCCAGATTATTGATGTTGACACCCTTTCACTGTTACTTTAATAAATGCAACCATGTCTTAATGTCATAGTGTGGAGTGCAAATTGTTTTGATTTGGATTTTTTCAAAACTATCTTGGTACAATGCCATATGAATGCTGAACGAGTGTAATGAATGGAATCTTTGCAGTCAGTATCTCCATACTGGCTGTGAGTGAGGAAGGGTTCACTCTATCAGCAGGCGCGGAGAGGAGGAAGGATAACAGCAAACAATACCTCTTTCAATGTGTGAAGGAAAGGTAATAAGCTTATAATTAAAAAAAAAAAAAAAAAAAGCAACAACATAATTCTTTAATCCGACAATAATGGATTTAAATAAAAGAAATGAGCTGCACACAACACACATAAGGAGGTGCAAAACTTTAAACTGGCTGGGAATTCAAAATTCAGTAGACACACACAAGGTCATTTTTGAGATATCATTCAATTTTCTTCCCAGGTGGGGTATAATTGGTACAAGTTGGTGAGACCACAGACTCCTCTGTTGTTATCCTCACATGGAATCATACTAAATCACTCCATATTTCATTGACAGGCTTCGATTCAGCATTCATTCAGTGCAACACACTAATACAGTCTATGAAATTAAACTTATCATCACTTCTGTGTCACATGTGTCTTGAGTGAAATTATCATCTTCTCCCACTGAAACATTTTCCTCTTTCACTGCTATTTTCTCTCTTTTCCGCTTCTCTTTAAACTCTTCTTTGTGTCTTTCCACATTTCTCTATATACTGTCATCCTTGGCCCTTATTGCATGTCTGTTGACTGACAACCTGTTGTGGCAGGGTCTCAGGGCAGATACACACAATCCGCCTTCTGCAGCTTCATGGTATTACCTTGGTGTTTACAGTCATGCTGTTCCATCAAACTCAACTCAAGTGAGAGAGCCAGTATTATTATCAACCAGAAAAAAGAGTACCCCAATCTGAGAAAAAAAATGGCTAAGAAAGGCAAACAGTTTTCTAAGGAAAGGAAAATACGCATTAATGTTTTGTTACTGAATGAAAATAACGCAGTTCATGCACACACACACATACACCCTCTTCTACATCTTCCTCATCGACTTCCATTGTGTCTTACTAAGAAATTGATCAAATTAACCAACAGATCTCAGAGGTGTTTTTATATTTGGCCAGAAGTGACATTGATTTGTCCTTTCCATTAGTTTGTAATAAAATAAATAATCCCTCTGCAGCACTAATCTGCAATAAGTCCCATGAACTGTATACTGTATGTTTGCTAATGCTCAGGGCAGTTTTCGACTTTGGCTTTACAAGGTCTGAAGCACTGTGCTTTAGAAACAACACAGTGGGCATATTTCATCTCAAATAATCCCAAAAGAGCGAGTAACACCACTTATTTCTGACCACATTTGCAGTGTGGCTCTAATGGAGACTCTCAATAGGCCGCTACAACCTGCAGAGCAAGGTGACCAACAGAAACAGCGGAAGCCGCCGCTAGGCTGTTCTTGGTAACCTTGCCAGCATGTCTATTTGTATTTTAGAAGAAGGCAGTTAAAATAATAAAACTCTCTAAAGCAAAGAGAAAGTGAACTAAAGTTGTGTTGCTCTCACCTCTATTTAGGTGAGAAAATGTAAGTATCTGTTCAAAAACACGCTAGCATCCCCATTAGCTGGTGGTCCTGGTACTGGTACTGGAGCTGTCGACATGGGGGATATCTGCTGCCCAGATTTAATAACCAACAGTTAGTAAATTAGCATTTTAGTCAGTACACAGGCAACGTTTTCATTCATTTAGAGATGCAGAGACAAATTGCCCCTGTCCCTGGTGATCCCATAGAAAAAGCTCAGGGAAGCTGCTGAGCGCTGCTCTTTAATGGAGGTTAACAATTAACACTATATTTTGTTTGCCCATTGTTCAGTGCAGCCTGTAAAAGTGTTAACTGTGTCACAGTCAGTATGAGAGTCTGACATACTGCATTGTCCAGTTCCCCCCCGTCTTTTGTTGAAGCGGCCCCGTTTTTGCAGTTTTCATGACATGCAACCATTAAGTCAGTCTTTTCAGGGCTGATGAATCACAGACATATTTACCACTGCAGCAGGGTCAGCACCAAAGAATATGCATCCTCTGCATGTGTAAAACTCACTTCTTAAACTTCCTCCCATTGCATGTGCTGCAGTTCATTTTAACTCATAATATATCAATAATTAGCTTTTTGGAGTGGAGAGGGAAAACTGGGATGGTGGCATTATGGGCTGAAAGCCTCGCTATCACAAAGCAAATTGAATCTTGTGACTTAATTGCTGCTCAAACCACATCTGGTTCCCATCACATTCTTCCCTATCAGCAGCTTTGCATTTGTTTTTTCTTTTTGCATCGTTGAAAGTCTGACCTGTGCCCGCACAAACACACACACTCAAACTGGTAAAAATGATTACTGATGCAGTGCTAATGAGGTTTATTCTCATGAAAAAGACAGTACTGGAAGTTCTGATAGTCGATGCTGCTTCGGTAAGGAACTTGTACATCTTTTTAATCTGTCGTCACTGTGAAACTAATCCTCACAGAGTGCAAGCAGTAAAAAACAAACCTAGCAGTCAAAGAGGGATTGAAAAATAAAGGCAGCACGGGGATATCAGTCATTCTCAGTGCCTCATGAAGTCGCCTCACTTTAGATATATCACATTCATGAATGCTAGTTGAATTATTTTGGGCAGCTTTTAAAAGGCATTCATGTTCATGCAGGGCCACGCTCGAGCTCTGGGCTCAGTATCACTTCTAGGAAATCAGTCTGATTAATTTTAAGGGGAAGTTCATGTTGAGAATGGGACACGTATCATTAATGTTTTACTGCTGCAAATGGGAAACTGGCACCACCTTTTCATGGACACACAAGATGTGTCTGTTGACACACTGAGGGGAGGAGGAAGGTGAATATTGTGCTTCTCTAAATAAACTATATGTCAGTCTGTGTTGTGACAGTGAAGAAAGGAATTTGAGCAGTTATTTTGGTTGAGGTGAAAGAGACAGTAAGTGGCTGACATCCAAAAAGCACCAGGTGAAATGTAAAAGCTGGATTTGATGTGTACAAAGATGAGATGTTGATCCGGTAAGGAGCAGGAGGACAGACTGAGTAACTCAAAAGACAGGCAAGGCAAACAAACTGGAGCATGAACAAACACAAGGAGAGCTGCATGGCCCAGACGTGTCACCACACCAGTGAGTACAACACTCTGGCACAGACTGATGAGGAGATCTGGATTTTTATCCTGTGGCTGGTGATTATGGATTGGCTGCAGCTGTGGTGGCTGATTGGCACAGGGAGCAGGTGCAGGTGAGATGTGATTGCAGAGGAATCACCCTGTCTAACCATTTAACAGGTTCGGATTTAACCTGTAAAATCATTTTAAGTATGCTAGTCCCTCATTATTCCATGATTTGTAAGCCTTATTTCTGAGCCTCCTTCCAGAAACTGCACTGCTGTATAACTGTCCTGCCATCATGTATCCAAAATGCTCTTCAGTAGTCTCTCCATCTGAGGTTCATATTGTAACTCTGAAATGTGTTCTGGCGTAATGACTTTCTTGTTTCCTCAGAATGTTGTGTTGTTAAACCAAACCTCAGTGCACTGTATCCTGTAGGTACCCTGCATTTACAGAAATACTTAATTATATTCATTTATTTTTCCTTTCATCTAAATTAGCCAATTTCTACTCCCCAGTTCCCCACAGTCTTGTTTTCTTACCTACTACAGTAGCTACAGTCGATGTAGAGTACAATAAAGTACTATACAAGTTACCAAGTTTTTTACTGATACCTGATTTAAAGCTCTATTTCTCAGATGTTCACATTTTCACTGCTCTTCTCATGAACGTAATAGACATTCCTGTGGAAGTACAGTGTGGCTCAAAGTAATGCCATGACAGCCATGGTGAGGCAGGGTTAATACCACAGGGAACAGCTGTTGTCTGGATCAAGTGGAACCAGAAATGGAGCAGTGGACAGATTGATGTTCAATGTAAAGTTCAGTATGGTCCAGGTGTACAGCGATGCAAACACTCATGTTGTGCTCTCAAAGTGCAGAGAGTCTTCAGATCAAAAGTGGAAATTGAGCTGATGCTGCAGCAAAGCACCTAAGAACCCTTCAGACATTTGTGGAAATGAAAAAATCATTACCTGTTGTCATTGTCACTTGATAAGAAATATTTCAGACTAAAAACCAATTAACTGATGTTTTACAGTCTGTAATCGTACATCAACAAAGGTGAAACGCATCATTTTCATTAAACATTTACTAATGTCGCGCTGATAAACCGTTTATGCCGTTTCTCCTCCCCGAGCCTGTGGCGATATTCACCCCTCTTCCTCACACACCCTGACGCTTGGAGAAATGCGTATACTGAGTAGACAAAAGCTGAATCAAGGTTAATTACTGTGAAGCTTTTTAACATTTTTAATATTGGCAGCACACAGCTTTGAGGTTGGTGTAGATGCTTCAGCTCCTTCCAAGAATAAATTAACTGATCAAGAACAAATAATTAACTGATCAAGGACAAATAGAATAATAAAATAAAGCGTGTGTGTGTGTGTGTGTGTGTGTGTGTGTGCGCACGCGCGCGCTTGCGCCCGTGTTCCCTAAAACACTAGAAGTATCAATAGGCATCAGGCAAAGTGTGCTTCATAAAAGGTAAGACTATCAACAGCACGATTTCTGTTGTTTTAATGAGGATTAAGGGAGACACAGCTGACATGAAAGGGGATGTTGCAAACTGAAGAGAATATGGGGAGGGCAAAGAAGTAGTGCCTAAATTTTGGGCTGCTAAAAACTGCATTAACCAGTATTGTGGATATTGCATTGCATTAAATGACTGTATAATGTGAGAATGTCACACTTCCTAATTCTGCAGCAATACACTTTTTAAGCCTTGGTTAGGGATGGCAAAGGATGAATCCTATGACTCTGGTGATCTGCTGACTTTTCCTCTGGTGCCACCATGAGTTTAACAGTTTTACTTTGTAGTGGAATGTCTTAGCAACTGCCAATGGATTACCTGGAAATGTGGTGCCGACGTTCATGTTCCCCTCAGGAGGAAATATGATAACTTGGTCCATTATTTTGGTTTATGAGCGCACTCCTGCTTTCCTGTCAGGCTCAACTGTGCTTTGTGTTTAGTGCTAATTAGCAAATGTCAGCTTGTTAATGCACCAAACTATTCATTAACATAGTAAGCTTCATGCCTGTTTAACATGAGCACGTTAGCTCGCCAACAGACAAATTCACAAGAGACACAAAGTGATTACTGTGAACGTATAGAGGATACTAAAATATAGGCAATACAATAGACAAAGCCAAACCTGAAGCTGAAACTCTGAATACTTTTCAAAGTTCAAATGACAGTCTAGGACACTTCCTCTTGCGGTGTTTCAGCAGCAAATGTCGTCACGTAGGGGAGCGAGGAGCATTGAGGGGATCACAAGGCAGAGAATCGGGGAGTGGGCAGCCCTGTGTGGCTAATTAAAACTGAGAGCTGTGCCCTTCTCCACCCCACAGTGTCTCCTCTCTCTGCCTCTGTCTATTTCAATAATGTATAACAGGTAGTTGCTCCAAAAGACCAAACCCAAGATAAATGCATGCTGCCACTCACTATGTCATAACATACTAAAACCAAACATTTTGGACTACTAGAGTAAATCCAGTGACGATGGTGTTGGTGATAAAATGTCATTCTCTGTATTTGGTCGCATCAGTCCACACCATAGCATCATGCATGCTGGAGCTCAGAGGAGACAAAGTGGCCTTTTCCTCGCACAGGTTTCTTTCTCAGTTACGCCCATTTGATATTTTGGTTACTCTCTGTAAAACTGAATCCATCGCAGTGGGAGGAGAGGCACAGTAGGGAGTGCATCAGTGTGTCAGTAGCAATTAAACCTGGTCAAAACCATGTGACAGAGTGCATTTTTGTGCTTTTTCCACACTTTTATCAAATAAGACAGATAGACCAAAAGCTTAGAAACCATTTTTTGTGGATGATACATCACACAATTTGACAAACTGACAAAAACAACATTTTCCAGACTAAACACAGGTGGTGTGAGAGCTGCCAGGATGTGATACATGGAGCGATCGCAGCCTCTACAGATGTCAGGGGTTGTTGGATGAATTGGGACGCACTACTTCCTGAGTCTCAGTCACAGGTAATGTTTTAGAAGTTGTTTATATCCATGAAAACGCACACATTATTCTGGCTGAATAAATAAACTGTAACTTAAGTCTATATGGGCGAACATCTACATCAAGCAGACGTGTTGTGTCGTATGTCTGTTGTGGGCTCTGTGTGTGTCCTGTGTGTTTGTTGACTTATGGAGCCATTTAGGTGAAGCTGTGACAAAGACTAAACTTGGACGTTGCCCCAGGGATTCTCTCCTGATGGCAGCCACTGTCTTCTTTAATATAAACACAAGACAAATGAGCCAAATACCGAGCCTGTGCTGACAGACGACTGACAGACCCATCCATTACCGATCAGAGAAAACAGCCACAGTATCACCACAGCTCCCCATCTGTTTCCTAACATTTGCAGGCATTCGCTTCACTAATTCCCCTTTTCACGTCCAGGAGCTGTCAATCATTGAACCCCAGCTCCCCACGCAACCTTCCCCGTCATCTCCCCCCCACCCCACCACAGACCAATTAGAGAAGAAGCAGTGACGAAGAGGGAGAAGGGAAGGGAAAAGACAGCAGGAGAATGTGTATCTAGACTCTGTAGGAGAGGATGATGACTCTGTAGCACTCCGCCCTTCCTTTTTGAGTGCAGACGGAGAAACAGATACAGGCTTACATAGAGTGCAACAGGAAATTGAGAGCTGAACATAATCAAGGCTCAACACACATGATTAATGTGATGCTTGCTGTAATTGACGTTTAATCTTTTCATCAATGTGCAGACGTGTGTGTGTGTGTGTGTGTGTGTGTGTGTGTGTGTGTGTGTGTGTGTGTGTGTGTGTGTGTGTGTGTCATATTATTTCTGGAAGCCTTGTAATTGATATAAATCTTGTGGTCCATAAATATCTTTTACATGTTTTTAATGAGTGGCTGTCAGCTATGAAAATGGCAATTAGCGTTACAGAAGAAATCCTCGCAGTGGTAGAAAACATCTGTCCGAATTTTGGTAGATCGAAAACTTGGCAAGAAAACATTGTTTGGTAGGAAAATGTTTTCATGCAATTCAAGAAAAGAATGTGGAACATGGAGGGAGGAGGGCAGAGCAGCACATCTGTGGAGAAAAACAACAACATCTGTCTTACTGTCTCTCTCTGTGTCTTACTCTGAACCTCAAAGTTTCTGATTTGAGGTTTTCGGGTTCTGAGTCCCCACGCAGATTTAATATCATGAGGAGCTTTAAAAACTAATCTTTGCACCTCCACTGCTGGTCATGCAGTGTGACAACGAAATATCAACTTCATACTTTCAGCAACAAAAATCAAGACAGATCTGTTTGTTGCTCAGGACACGCTCACGCCAATCTATAAATACGGTAAACCTCCCAGCATGAACACGAACAACAGTAAAACACTGTAACTGAAATTGAATTCATTAAAGCCCCCCTTTGAAAAGGATGGTCCTTCCTGGCCTGATTGACTGGAACCTGATGCATTAAAGCATTAAACATTCATCAAGATTAGACCATCTTTTAGCAAGTGGGTGCACAGGGAGGGGGATAGTGAGAGAGCCACTACTCCAGAGGAGACAAACACTGATTTGCTTGTGTGTTCCCTGGAGGAGCTGATAGAGGAAATGATACTCCGAACCAATGGAGCCATCGCTGTGGACAGGAAGATAGCCCAGTGGTGATAAACTGAGATTGGCTGTTTGTTTTTCATTGCAGTAAAGCTGTGAGCTCTGGTTGGATCGAACTGGATGTGTATTGAGTTTATAGGCCATCAACGATGAAGGATCTCATTGGTGCTCTCACTGCTCTCGGAAATTTAATGGTGACTACCTTCCTCAGTGACTGGTTTCTTCATGGGACTGGACATCAGACACATTCCTGTATCACTGAGTTTCCACACACGAGTGTATTTGAAGGCACACACACACACTATCTCTCTTTCTGTCACCACTATGCTTTGCAGTACTTAAAGTTACAAAAAGTTATGATAATATATATATTATATACATATGATATGTCATTACAGTGATAATAAACATGATCGATCAGTGTTTAATGATTACCCATGAATAAATGCAGGTTATAGATTATATATTCCCACATCATCGCAGCATCAAGGTAGAAACAATGGCCAACAAACAATACATTCAAAATCAAGAAAAGTGGCCAAACTGAAGTGGTCTGATGCAAACATTGACCACATTCATCATTCTTTAATCATCATACTGACTTTAACTCTAAAATCTTTACTGAGAGTGACAACTGGACTTGAATGAATGTTGTTATAGATTGTTATCATTCATCATCATTATTTGTCCAATATTAGAGCGTTTTATTTTGAACGGTTTAATCAGAAGTCAAACCTTTTCAAAATAATACTGTGTGTGCTGAGGGTACATAGAATCATGAGCGTTCACCGCCATCTAGCAGCCACGTTGAGGAACTACAACACTGCATTCATTAAATGGCTAATTGTGTTGATATCATTGGTGGTAATCAAAATATTCAACCAATTATCGATGTATTTAATTTTCTATTTTCATTTCAGATGTCATCTTATTTTTACTATTATTATCAAGTGGGTTTTACTCTTTTATTTTATATTAATGTTCTATTCTTGTGTTATGTCCCTTCTGTGTTTTTTAGGGTTAAGCACTGGGTGCATGTGATTTCTTTGCTGTAAAGCAGGACTAATCAACCATAAGTACAGATTCAATTAATATTTTCAATTAATTTTGATTTATTCAAGGACATTGCACAAGTCCTGCCAGGAAATCCACAGGCAGACGTCTCATGGTTAATGGTTCAAAAATCATTTCTTTTATAGGCCACTTCATAGTGTAAAGTGTATACTTTATTACATTGATATATTTTGGCATCGCCCTCATCAGATTGTTTACAGTTTTCTTCCACCCAGAGGCAGTGTTGTGTCATTTTGAATCCGCTGTCTCTGCCCTGAATATTTCAGTTTCTTCGCAGACACAATCAGGTAGCCGGAATGGAGGGAGGTGGTGCTATTGCGCACAAAGCTCCATCGCTCCGCAAACTACAGTTTGTGCATGTATATTCTCCGACTAGTTGTTATGGATAAATGTCCAGGGAGAGGTGAGCTCCGGGGATCTTGTCGACTTTAACACGTCTGCAGTTTCTTCAATTATGCTCTGGTGGAGGCTCTGAAGTCTGTGCGTGCTGCGACGGATCAGTTTTGGAGTCGCCAGCAGTGCGCTTGACGCAGAACACGATCTGGAGGACTGATCGCATCGCTTTCTTAAAACTTTCTGTTGGCTGCCTCTTTTTTTCTTTTATTTTTTATAGTGGGATTTCCTCGTTTGAAGTGCATTTGGAGCTGTTTACGCTGTGCTTTTGTGCGTTCAAGTATGGGGGACAGCGTGCGTATCGGGCTGATGTGTTTTTGCTCCGTGGAAGTTTAGCCGTGCGCCCGCTCTCCTAAACTCTCTTCTTCGCATTTTAATTATCATACTTAAACTGAACACTGCAGGAGGTTTCTAACGACAGTGGGAAATGACCAGCGAGCGGAAACCACGGCTTTGTCTCATGTTAAAAGGGGAGAACGGGTATGGTTTTCACTTGCATGGCGAGAAAGGGAAGAGCGGACAATTTATCCGCAAAGTGGAGCCCGGCTCCCCAGCAGAGGCGGCGGGGTTGCGCGCCGGGGACCGTGTGGTTGCAGTGAATGGTGCTAACGTGGAGAAAGAGACACACCACCAGGCAAGTGAATGTGCATTCATATTTGATATAACCTTGTGTTACAGGAGGAGCGTGTATCAACAGGTCACTCTTGCCGGTGCGTGCATCCTGACACAACGTAACATGGGACAGTTACAGCAGCCATCAGGGCAGCCAGGCACCCACATCACCCTCCTCCTGGCGTGATGAGGACAACAGTGTGCGAGTTATTAGTGTGAAACACTGGCAACTTTTTAGCCCTGATATTTTGCCCACATGAAACCAAGTGTCACTTTTATTAAAAATCTGTCTTTGCCACTGTTGAACTTTTCAGTCCCGTCCATGTGACTAACCTGCACTGTCCCTTTGTTTGGGAGGAAGGTTTAACTGACTGCAGGCTGGGAGGACTGTCGGTCTGCATATTGTTCCAGACATTCTCTGCTCTCATGGTGAAAATCAGCCAGTCACTGGTGAATGTTTAAGTCTTGCAGATGCCTCATTATCTAAATAGAAATCAGTCACTGTACATTACAGCATTGACAAAGTGTCTCCACATCTGTTTCATGTGGTCTTGTGTGTTGGCTCGTGGTGAGATAGGGACAGCAGGCTCAGACAATCATTTTCTTCACCTTACAGACACAGAGGAACATGAGCACAAACGAACTGTTTGTGTATTGGGTTTCTCTGTAACCTTGTTGCAGCAGAGACCAAAAAAAAAACAAACCTGTTGATTATTTGTGTTTGAAACTCTCAGACTAATTCTGCTGCCCTGGTGCTTTTAATTTTGAGCAACACAAAGGATGCAGGCATCATATTCCTGCTCAGTGGCTTGTGTTGTCAGATAATGATGCTTGCCTTATTGTTAGAAAGCACATCTGTTGAAACATGTTTCTACAAAATACGTGTTGTAAATTAATGATTACAGTTTACTAGCACCAATCATTTCATCAGATGTCTTGTTTTGCCCAACAGCAGAACCAAAAGTTCATTTGCTATCATTTCAAGGCAAGAAGAAGCCACTAACTTCCACATTTGAGAGGCTGTAACCATCAAATGTTTGACTTAAATGGCCATCCTACAGTTCATACAGTCTGACAGATAAGATACCTTTATTGTTTGTCACAAAATTTCTTTTAACAGGATTCATCTATAGATACACAAAGCACATTTAAAACACATTCGAAAACTTGTATTTTGGTCAGTTTGTCTAAGAAAAGTGTGAATGTGTTAAATGCTTTGGAATAAAGTTCTAGCACTGGCTGGATGCTTCAAGAGTGACCAAATATTATATGACTGGACTATTCTATTCTAGATGCAGTCTGTAGTGGTTCTCTGCAGCCATATTGTGGAGTTAATTTGTTGTGCTGTGACACTTATGTTCCATCACCAGTAAATTACAATCACGTGTCATACCATCCTCTCCCATCCCTCAGGTGGTACAGCGGATCAAAGCCAAGGACAATGAGACCAGGCTGCTCGTGGTGGACCATGAGACGCATGAAAGTCTGCGCAGCCTACGCCTCACAGCCACAGAGGAGATGGCCGTCCTCTTGGCCGGGCCTCCTTCTTCCTCCACTCCCCCGGCTTCCCCCTCCCCTCCACCCTCATCGGTCCCATCCTCCCCCAGCAAGAAGCGGGAGAACGGCTCGGTGTCCAAGCAGCCGGTGACGCTGAGCAGCCAGGTGCAGAAGCCCACCAGGAGGTCACCATCAAAGGCTACAAAGAAGGTAAGGCCCTCCACCACGGCAGGTCATGTAGGATTAAGAGTAATGGCATCAACATTGTCACCATCGTGATCATCATCTTTGTTTTCTGCTCACTGTGATGACTCTGCACTCTCGTGGTTCTCTGCAAATGCTTTTGTTGGTTCAACATTTGGCCTTCATGCAACGTGATTTCTAAGGGGGGATCTATAGATGGATCTATAAGGGGTATTGATCCATTAAGATGTGAGGTTCTCCTGTTTTGCAAATGTCTCATCATTTAGTCCACTGGGTCCCAGCCTGCTGGCTCATGGACGCGGACCTCAAAATACAATTATGCAACCCACAATTATTTCACTATGGATAAGTGTTGGTTATTCTGGATTAATTGATAAAACATTTGGTCTATAAAGGGTCTGAAAATAGTAAAAGCAAAACAAAAACAAGCTTGTTTTGTCCAATCAACGGTACAAAACCTCAAGACGTTCTGTTTAACATCCAACAAGACAAAGGAAGTCAGCAAATGTTCCCTTTTTTCTACTTGCAAAATGACTTAATGGAATACTTAAACACATTTTGGACAATACGCTTTTAGCTTTCTTGCTTAGAGACTTAGATGACAAGATAAACACTACTCTCATGTTTGCAAAGCGAATATGAAGCTTTCGCCTGCAGCCGGTTAGCTTATCAAACTGTTAAAAAGACAAGTTGTGGATCAATAGATGGTTATTTGTGGGAATATTTCTTGGTGAATATAATCGCTTCCTGGAGTCCTGTAAAACCACAACATGTCATTTTTGTACTTTGTTTTTTGTACAGATTAAACAATAAAATATAATATATTAGAGGTGCTGGTAGGCAGATTTTTTGTGTTTAAGTCAATCTAATCGTTTCCCCCGTTCTCAGTCTTTGTGCTAAGCTAAGCTAACCAGCTGCTGATGATAGCCTAATATTTAGCGTACAGACATTAGAGTGGAATCAATCCTCTCATCTAAACCTCAGCAAGAAAAATAATTAGTTAATATGAAGTTAGTTATCTTATTGACCAAGACAATAAGCATCTTAAGCCTCAAAACACAAGCTCTCACAGACAGTCAAACAAAGTATTCTTAGACATTTGTCAAGTCTCAAACCAAGAGTTATAAATATAAAAAGCATTAGCAAACAGATTGAAGGTAGTGACTCAGACATGCTTTCACCCCAGATTGTTTTCTGGCTGCTTTGCCAGTTTCAGTTTAGATTAGTAGCTGTCATGCAAGTTTCCATCCTGTCCTGCAGCCTTCCATGTATGTATGTCTGTCTATGAATGTGTGTGTGTCCTGAGAAAAGAACATGGGTAGCTGAAAGCCTTCCAGATGTTGTGTTAGAGGTCAAAGGGGGTGAGAGAGGTCAGAGGGTGGGACCAGTCAGAGGGTAGGAATCTGGCAATGGACAGCGCGGTGACTCTGCAGAACAGGAAATCCACAGAAATCGTAAAAAGTATATGAATAAAGACGGCTGGCTGGGAGATTTTCTGAATGCCTTCCTATTATAGATATTGCATTTATTGTGAAATGATATTCCAGAGGAATTCTTCCTCACAGGCCATTCATGTCCCATCTTCCCCTGTTTATTTACACACACTCTTTGTCACAGTTAGTTGCATAACCCCCAAAAGTCACTTGATACATTTTTGTTTTTATTGTTTTTATTTTTTTCATTTCACTGTTTGATTAGTCGATGTCGGCATGGAAAACAGGATGTGTTTCCGTCCACTCTGTCTCTCCTGGAAGGCAAAGATCGGATCAGCTTGGGTTTCACATGGTCCCTAACAGCGAGAGGAGACCGCTCAACTTCTGCTTTCTGCATTTACACAACATGTGTTTTCACTTAGCATTGCCCTGCCAATATGTGAGCGCCACTCAAGAGCTGTTTCTACAAGAGCAGCGACAGGGCCGATCAGTTAAAGTCTTAAATGTGTGAGTGTGTCTTTGTTCAGCTCTGGCTTTCGCGACCTGTGGGGAGAAATCCCAGTGCTGGATGGGGTTGGATTGGCCCAGCGAAGGTTCAGGAAATTCTTAGAGGTCTCTCATTTCTCTCTTTCTCTCAGACTTTAATGACTGTAATGAAAGAATGGAAAGAAGGTTTAGCTGGATGAGCCAGAAGGCATTAGTTGTGCAAAAGCAGGAAAATTGGAGACAATGTATGAGCTTCTGTTGGAACATTGATGTTAAACAATTTCCTTTACACAGGGAAGTTTGACTGGCCATAAACTACCTCCTGCCTGAGCTGGAGCACTGAAACCTTCACAGCCATCACTCCATTGGTACCTTGATAGTCTGCAAACAGTTGGATGTCTCTGTTTCCTGTCCCAACACAAAGGAAGCTGTTCCACCGCAAATATGCAGACTCAGTGTTGACATTGCAGGCTGATACAGCATATTATGTCTGGTGTGTAGTAGTCATTCGTCCATGTGGCTGACAAGGAGCTTTGGCAATCAATGTACTGTAATTACCACAACAAAAGCAGAGGGGAAAACAGACTGATCAGTGATGAAACCATTCATCACCAAGTCAACAATTGCTGCTGATAAGAACGTGTGTTCATTGCTCTTCCTAATTCTTTGTCTTGTTGTCCAAAGCTGGAAAAGTCTGAGCATCTGAGAGCGAGGCTGCTGAGAGCAGCAGATTTCTTTGCCTACTTTTATTTTCAAGAAAAGGCAGGAGAAAATGGAATGAGGCAGAGATGGGGAGACAGAGAGCAGCCAGCATTTGGACTGAAGGAAACCCAAGAATGAGAGCAGCCAATAACAACCTTGGAAGGTTTTGTTGGAGGGAGTTTCGGGAAATGGGCCCCCCTCATTGGGGCAGGGGAGTGGGGAAAGCAAATGTTTGCAGGGGTAGTGCAGTCATACAGTGAGGGGGAGAGTTTTTGAAGAGGTTTGATGGTTCTTGGTGATGCCTGTGCATGTGCCAGTACGTCAGCGATGGTGGGTGTGTGCACACTGGGTCATGTCTTTGTGAACTACATGTTTTCAGCACCTTGAAATCTGCTGAGGACTATAAAATTGCCTGTAAACATCTGACCACCACTCTGACAGCGGGATTAACTGAGCCTCACAACAACAGTTCATACTGCCTGAGTTTGTTGTGCTTTCGCTGCCATTTCGTTTCACTTTGAGTGAATGTTGCTGTAAAGTAGAGGTTTTCAAACTGCGAGGCATGGCTCTCCAGGGGGGCACGACAGAGGTGATGGAGAAAGAGAGACATTCTCAAGTAAATAAACTGCCTGAAGTGAAAGGCACATTTATTTTGTTGAAGTTTGGTCTGCCTGTCAACACGGTCAACAGTTGGAGCTGCAGCAGCGGCTGTGACACACATCTCATGGAGGTATTTTAAAACTCTGTTGCTTTAAAAGTCTGGTTGCTGCAGTTTGCAGCAAAATCTGACCTCCTTCTCTGACTCTTAACTCAGTCAAATCTAAACACACAGTGATATATTTTTAGATTCAGTGTGACTTGCACTTCTCAAAGTGGACTTCTTAATATTCAGACCTTAACAATTAATTACAGAACCTCATATAGGGTAAGGGTATGGCCTTGTGTCTAGCCAAAAGCTGTTTTGTTGTTGTCATTGCACATTAAGACTCAAGGGACACCGTTACTGAGCATCTCACTAATTTTTAGCTTCTTTTGACCCTTTTTTAGCCTGCTGAAAACCCCTGAGTTTGAAGTTACATCAAATATTACCCTGGCTGTTGTCCCCGTCAAACCAAAGTTATTTTCCATCAATCAACTTTGTTGTTTGTTTTTTTTCTACTTTGAAACCCCAAATAGAAGAGAATTGCTGGAAAAAACAGCGTGTTGGCTGGTGTAGTTTCACCTTGAAAACTATTGTGTGTATAAAGAATAATTCATTGTCTGTCACTTTGCAGTTTATCATAGCTATGTGTGTATATGGTGGATTGAAATTGAAAACCAAGAAATTTGAAGCGGGCTGTATAAAGGAGACATGGATTAAACCTCAAAGTGTAAACAACACTTTAAAGACATACCATCTTGCTCTCGGTCCATCTCTTTGTGACAAGATCAGAGGAAATTGTATCAGATTGAAGCACCAGCTCAGTTCGGTCCTTTTCTTACCTATTGTCTCTCAAACACTTTCTTGCTCAATCGTTTACTTGTTGGCACGCTGGCAGCCAGCAGAGTGCTTGGAACACATTTAACACAGTGAGTGATGCTGGAGTATGCCTGTGCCTGTTCCAGGGAGAAAGGAAGAGACGCTTCAAGGACAAGAACATTATGACCATAGTTTGAGATGTCTCGTCTTACCTCAGCACACACCTGAGGTGTCAGCGCTCTGTCTCCATGCTTGTCTTACTTCCCTTTGCACACACATGTGGGAGTGCCATTAACACTAAAGCTCAAGATAAAGTGTCAGTTGTCACTTTCTCACCAGAACCTTTTTTAACTCACACACAGCACACAAGCACGGAATATTAATCTGCAGCAATTTTGATATTCAATCGGTTGTTGTTGTTTTGGTTTTTTAGTGATTCCAAGTCCTCAAATGCGGGAATTTGCTGGTTTTTCTACGATATTGCGCCAGGCATTTTTCACTATTTTCTGTTTCTGTTGTTTTGAAGACCCAAATAAAATATAATCAGCAGATTAACCATAAATGAAACTGTCAGTTGCATCCCTACATGCATACACAAACCTACAGATTCAAGACTATCAACCTATAAACATGGCTACAACATGACTAGATAATTCAGCCAAGAGGACAGTTTTAGAAAAGTGTCCCGCAGAATTTGCATCTCTCCATCTTCATTGTGTGTTGGCTTGCATTCATTCATGTCCGTGCAGATGATTTTGGTGGTTTAAATGCATGTTCATTGGACATCTTCTCGACAAGCAAGAAGGCTAATACGTCAGAAAATATCAAAGTGTAACACAAATATTATGCCGTGCAGACAGACAGACAGACAGACAGACAGACAGAGACATACAGCCTCATAGAGACAGACATGTTCCGAGCTCGTTTTACAGATGTTGCTGCATTTTGAGGGAGATATTGTCTCTGGTGCTCTCCTCTCCCACCTCTCCGTGGCCTGAATTTTCCCTCTCTGTTGGTGGTGAGGGCTCCGTCGCTCACACAAACATATTGTGGTCTTTTGTTGTTGTTCTTTCCAGGCCCACCGCACTCCTGGTTGGTATAACACCGGGCTTGTTAGGAAGTACATGGAAAACTGTTGCTATGGTAACTGTCAGCATCAGGATTAGTGTGCTGGAAAGATACATGTGACAAAATTTAGCAAAATGAAGGATTAATGTGGAGTGTGTGAAAAAGGAAAGGAGTCGCAAAGAGGAAAAGGAGGAGGTGAGTTTTGCAGAGTCATGAATGCAGATCCTGGAACAGTCTCTGTTTTATCTTTGGTGTGTTCATTATGAGTTTGACCTTTTAATGACGATGTTTCAAAGAGCTTTGGAGCTCATATGATGTTTCGGTTCAGTCAGGCACAAAATCAGTATGAAACAGTTGCGGGAGTCCAGATGATCGCCCCAGCTGCTAGCACACAGACTAACATGTGAGCAGCACTTTGTGTTGTAATAAGCTTCAGTACATCATGTGTAGGATTTGCAAAGGCCTGTTAGGGATCATCTGCTCCCTGTAGATCACACACACACATCTGTTAAAACAGTGAAAGAGAGAGGAGGGGTGTGTGTTTGTGGTCAAGAATGTAATACAGCTATGTGTGACGTATGAGGATTGATCACATGTTGTGTTTTATTCAGTGTGTGTGTGTCTGCTCACAGGAGGGTACAAGTTTATGTGCATATTTGAGCTCTGCTATGGGAGGACACACGTGTGTCACAGGTGGTGAAACCTTAACAAACTCCTGATTTCCATCTAAACACCAGCAGAGAATAAACAAGTCCAACATGGAGACGAACTACACCAGAGAGTCCCAACAGTTTTCACAAAGTCCTCCTACGGCGAACTTCTTTAATTACTAAAACATGTGCATCCTCTGGAGTTATGATCGTAGCATTTGAGTGAAAGAGATCTGCGTGAGAAAACCATGGACAGAGAGCACAGTTTTTAAGGGTCAGGGCTTGAGGTCATAGGGTCAGACTTAACTAAACACAAATAGTAACACTCGTGCATCTGTGAGAGAGAGAGAGCAACGTAGGAGATGCATTTGCTGACAATAAACAGAAGAAAAATGAGAAGTGCTGTAGCAGTAATGAACACTGAGAATATGCTGCATCAGACACATACACACATTTTTTCAGCACTAAATAGACCCATAACTGTAGTAAACACCTTTTTTCTGATCTCTGTCTCTGCTTTTCCTCCATCTCTGCACAGATGTTGCAAAGATGTTCACTGTCATGTTACTGTCACTTGTTTGGCACATTATTCTTTAATTGTCCCTTTGGTTTGTGGTCTTTGGGCCCCTGCTACCAAAACAATCATCTCTGGCCATTAATTTCTAACAATACAAAATGAGTTGATGGCTCAGGTCAGGCTCCCTCACATCCCCTCCTTGTCCTGTTCCCTGACTCAGGTTCTCATTTTGCCAGGATAATAGGGAAAAGATGTTGCCTGTCGGCTATAATGTATCAGCACTCAGTACGGGAGTCGTCTGGAGGTACTCAGCACTTCAGCCTGTGTGATCATCTGTGCTCCATTTCTGCCTGCCTCCCAGACGTGCTGTATGGGGCGCACAAATCCGAGGATGTTTTTTGCTGCTTTGACAAGCGAGGCATTCGAGGTTGTGCGTGATACTCTGAGGGCCGAACAGTAGCGGTACAGTTGATGTTAACGTGGCAGCATGGAACCAGTGTCAAAAATCCTCCTCAAGTGTTTCCTTTTGGCAAAGAGAAGGCATTTCAATTGTTTAACATTTATTTAACCTGGCGTCAACAAGCAAAACGTTTCCAATCACATCACTGGAATAAAACCATCCACGTAAGATAGCAGATGAAATATGAATTTGCATAAATTTGGTTTTTAGGTGATTGTACATCTGGAGCTAGTTTTCAAGACGACCCATCCCCCCCAAATACCAACTGTGTTACATCACGATGCAGGGGTCTGGATTCTGTGTGTGTGTGTGTCTGTGTGGTGTGTGTGTCCCTGTGTAGGAGAGAGTAAACCAAATTCCTGGAGTAAAACCATGGCCTGTAGGATGTGGAAGAGTCATAAGTGGGGAAAGAGGGCGTGTGCATTTGGGGAACAGAAAGGGTTGAATTAGTTAGATAATTTAGGAGCGACAGGCACAACTGAGTGTATTGTATTAAACGTGTGTGGGTGGGTGTGTGTGTGTGAGAGAGAGAGTGAGCACAGCTGTGTATCTCCATATATTATCTCCACATGCAGAACTGCTAATATATTCAAATGTTTGTTAACCCAGAAGACATTGACCTGATAGTCTCTCTGCACACAGAGTTTGACTTGACCAACAAAATAATTCTTTGACCTCTACAGGAAATGTCTGTGTCGCTGTGTCATCGCTTAAGTCACAGTGTTTGCATAATTTGATTTAAAATAATAAGGAATACCCCTTTGTCCACGATCTCAAGTTTATCTGGCTTTCAAGCAAAGCATAGCACTAAGAGTGCTCGACCAAAGGTCAATCTCCCCTTTCCAAGTGAGGCTGTTGAAAGTTTGGCCTTTTTTTTAAAGTTGAATTTAGCTCTGCATTTGAAACATTAAATCTTAATATCTTCATTTGTTATCTAAGAGACACTGCAATATTACAGACAATGTCGAGCGGTTTATCTTTTACCATCAGTTTGGTGCCCCTCTGAGCGGTGGAGTATCTCAAGGCTCTGTCACAGGTCCACTTCTGTTTTGTATCTATATGGTTCTGCTTGGCCAAGTAATACATAATCCTGACATTTCTTTGTTGTTTGTTGTTCACTTTATTCATTCATTCATTCATTCATCTTCTATACCCGCGTATCCCTTTCGGGGTTGCAGGGGGCTGGAGCCTATCCCAGCTGGCAATGGGCGAGAGGCGGGGTACACACTGAACCGGTCGCCAGCCGATTGCAGGGCAACATAGACAGACACACAGACATACAACCATTCACACTCACACTCACACCTATGGACAATTTAGAGTCACCAATTAACCTAATGAGCGTGTTTTTGGTCTGTGGGAGGAGGCCGGAGTCCCCCGGAGAAAACCCACGCATGCACGGGAAGAACATGCAAACTTCACACAGAAAGGCCCTGCCCGACCCGGGGATCGAACCAGCGACTACCTGCTGCGCCACTGTGCCGCCTCACATCACTTTATGTATCTGTAAAATCAATAACAGCATTAATAGTCTAATAATGCCCTCCAATTCATTGAAGAAAACTCTGACCACCTGGTTCCCTCTGTTTAGCTTTGTGTCAGAAATGTAGGATTTATCTCTGTCACTAATCCAACTTTTGATTGTCAGATTATTTAAGTATCTCAGTCCTGCTTGGGTAACGCCTCTTTGCACTGGCTTTCAGTTGATTTGAAGTGACTTTAAGGCTTTACTGAGGCCTTTTAAACACTCCGTGGTCTGGCTCCAGCATGTTTGTGAGTATGTACCTGCACTCGACAGAACAAAACTCTTCTTGAAGAATACAGACTTAAAATCAAACTCGTCTTGTTACCTCATTGACTTCCCTGTAATTCTCTACCAAAAATTACTATATTATAACTTTTCTGCCTGTCTGCATTCAATGTTTTTTTGTGCCACATAAAAGTGCTATACAAGTAAAGTTTGTTATAATTGTCCCATAAACCATAATTATACAGATTGGCCTCTGAAGCTGTAACATTCCTTTGCTGAACTCCTGTCCACAAATTGTAGCTGTAGCAATTAAAAAGCTTGACCCAAATTGTCAACATTATTTATAGATTGCACTACTTTTGTGTGGCCCTTACTGGGTCAGAATAAGGGAAAACAGGCAGCCATCTTTGAATCATCTGGGACTTCCATCTGAAATCCCTTTGAAAACTGGTAACTGTTCAGTTCCTACAAGCCTTGGATTTTGGGACCTATCCCAACAAATCATATCTGTTCCTGAAACATGCACTCACTCTGCTTCTCATTCTCCATTTTCTTAATCTCATCTTTTAACCATCAGTTGTTGGATGTGGGAATATCGGTGGAGCGTAGGTCGGCTGTAGCCAGGCCGAGGATCGATGTTTGTGCCGCCCACACAACAACAGCATTGCCAGCAAATACGAGAGAGAGAAAGAGTAACAAACACTGGAAAGACACAGAGCTCGAGAGGCAGGCAGTGAGAAATTCTTCACGGCCAGACCTCGTTACTGCTGATTGACAAGTCCTCGAAAGCTAGTGTGTAGTTATAGTTCTGGTTATAGCCTCACTGTCACAACTGTGCCGTTTCACAGGTTTATCCATGGGCTGCCACCCTCACTCCTCCTGACCAATTCACACATGTTCAGTTTGCATCTGCTCACTGCTGCGCTCACAGCTGTGAGCCAGCGTACATTCCCACACATCCCTCCACGCACTGTTCACACACACCTTGAAAAGCACACTCAGGCGTTTGTTTCGAATGTCCCACTGGCCCTGCTGTGTTTCACTCAGTTCACACATCAGCATCTCGGATCAGTTTAATTGCAGCTGTCCTTTTCTGGTTGTGGCAGACGAGAAGATGGGATGGGAATTCTATAGATGCTTGAGTGAATTAACGCACTGAGGGGGAGGTTTAGGTCGTGTGTGTGTGTGTGTGTGTGTGTGTGTGTGTGTGTGTTGTGGGGGCAGAAATCTGGTTACACAATCTGATTACACAGCCACCTTCCTTATGGGGACAAAGTGCAGGTCCCCATAATGCAAATCATTACATTTTAGGATGAAGACTGGGATTAAAGTTAGGGTTAGGCGAGTAGTGGTTTTGGTTATGGTTAGGGTAACCATGTAATGTACCCATAAATTATGTATACAGGACTGTGTGTGTGTGTGTGTGTGTGTGTGTGTGTGTATGAGGTGAGGTTTGTGTGCATTAAAGTATGGGAAGGATGTGTGTGGCGTCACTGCAGACAGGAATGCCCTCTAATTGATTCATTATGCTAAGAAAGTGGGAGAAAGAAATTTATATCCCTCTGTTGGCTTTTACACACACACACACACACACACACACACACACACACACACACAGAGCTATGTAAATCTTTGGCCTGGCGTCATCTGTGAGGCCTCTCCCACCGAGCACATTTGTCTCTCTATGATGCCTCATATGTATACAGTTACTATACTATTTTCACCATCAATCACATAATTGTCTGATTGGCAGAAAATTGTGAAAAATGTCCATCACAGTTTCCCAGAGCCCAAGGTGACATTTTCAAATGATCCTCAAACCGATACAGGAGGCAATATCAATATCCAATATCAACATATCAATATCCACTAATGATATATCAGCCCTTTTTTTACATAAACACATAAAATAAACAATGAATCATGATACAAATCCTTGGATTTTTATTGGTGGTGTTTTTTTGTTTGTTTTTGTTATGACTATATATTGAGTGGGACAGTGTAAAAATACACTTGTCAGTACTATGTAGTAGATGAGAGCCCTCACACCTAGTTTGGGATTTCTGTGCTAAAATATTTTAGCTATTGGCCAACATACACCAATGCTGATATATCTGCCACAAGCTAATGTCACTTAGCTTATTACAGTTTCAAATTATTACAGCTCAAACCAGCTTATAAAATGGCTTAAAGGACTTTTCCATTAACTGTTTCAACTCTACACACACCAACTCTGCAGTTGTTCTTCCAGTACACTCTTAAAAAGGAACATTTTAATCTTGCTCCTGGTTAAATAAAGGTTGAAGAGAAGAAAGAACACTGCCACCACCTTTTAATGCTCTTCATGTTCACTACCCTTGTCACACTCCTCTCTCTCTCTCTCTCTCTCTCTCTCTCTCTCTCTCAGTCTTATGTTCTAACCAAGGGAGGAGAGATATCTGCCACACGCTGATAACAGGGGTGTGGACACACACGCACACACATTACATCACCACCATCAAGCTGTCCTCTCACACACGTGAAAAAACACATAGAGGGAAAAACTGACAAGAATTTAATGGAGAAAAAAACTAGTTTATCTAATGATAGATCGAAATAACCAGAGAAGAAGAGGAGCTGCATTCACCTTTAAAAACTCCTTCCCTCATCCGTGACACACACCAGCACATAACTGCTGAATATATCAGCATCGCCAGCAGCCCACACAGTTTAAACCGACATTTAAATGCAAATAGGCAGAAACGTTGTATTCTGCAGCCACTTTGCTACGTGTGTTGTAACACGAGGTGCTCAAACAAAGAAATGAAGTAGAAAAGAGGGAAAGAGTTCAAGAATTTGGGCAGAAAGAAGACACGAAATACCACAACATGGAGGGTTGACGTGTGTTTAAGGAGATTAAGGAAGAATGGAGTGTAGAAAGACGGTGAGAGGCAGATGGGGAAAGTGTATAAGAGGGGTTTAAACCACCTGTTGGTTTGCCGTCTTTCCTCTGTCTCTCTCAGTCTCTCTTTCTGTCTGTTTTTGCATAGTTTCACTAACCTCCTCGTGACATGCTGCGATCATGAAAGTGAAACAGGATATGTTGAGACGCTGCTAATGCACAGGCATGAAGGGAAGAGCCAGTTTCAATGTATGTTGATGTGACTCTGACATTGACATTAAATCTCATTTTGGATGGTTTGTTTGTGCTTTTCAGCCGTTTCTTTCTTTCACAGTCCACAAGCTATTGTGGACCATGAAACAGGTCCAGGAAAATTCAATCAACTTCAGACAGTGGGTTCTCATGGAAACTAAAGCTGAGCTCCCTCTCACAGAAAGGCCGCATCAGGGTGACATGTGCGAACACTTGTGTTGCCAAAGCACTGTTGGCATCAAGAGTCATATAATAATGAAAAACTAGCTTCATTATGGTCCTATTTAGTCTTAAATATGGTTGTTTGAGGTTTAAAGACAGCTGAGGCTGCTCACACGAGAATACAATGAACACAATGAGAAAAAAAAAGAGGAATTTTCTCTAAATTTGTCATCTGTACAAAAACGTTGATGCAGTATGTTGTGTAGATCCCTAGTAACACTCTCTCACTGATTCCACACACAGCCTGTTCAGAGTCACAGCTGACCTGAGAACAACCAGAGCCAAGAAATACCAGCAACAACAAGACAGATCTGATTGAATTTCATGCAGTTTGCAGAACAGTAATAATGTTAAGTTGTTTTTGGATGTATGTTAACGCTTTGCAGAGCAGAGCATTTGGTTAATGTAGCCGGTGGGCTGAAAGAGTAAAGTCTGTGCGCATGTACAGTACGTTTTCACACATTTCATCGCTGAAACACTCTTTTATCAAAGGGTTCTCTAGAGGATAGACATTTTCCACCGTATTTCATTTCTTTAGCTTGAGATCTGTGACACAGGAAGTGGGTGTTTGGGTCACTAAATCAAAATGTATGAGTTTTTTGGATTTTGTACTTGTTTTCCTGCAGTGTTAACGTACAAGAGTTCAAACCTTAAACCCTCAAGGGACAGATAAACATTTTAATATGCACAGTATGAATAGCACAATGTCTGTTGTGAAATAACAAAAATGTGTTCAGTGAAATATTATTTTTGGCAGCACCAAGGCTCGTTGTTTTTGTATCACACATGTTGAATCAGTTGGGAGAAAAGCACCTGTCTGCTTTAAAATATCGACTTCTTTACAGCATCATGTGACACACTGGAGGTTTGTGGGAAGGCGGAGTGGCATCGTGTCAGCATGAAAGCTATTGTTCTGTGCTAATATTTATATAATAAGTCAAGCTGAGTGCCTTAAGAATCCATTGTGAGCTCATCTGTGCTCATGTGACAGTTCAGCCTCAAGCTATGACACCCTGTACAGCATGTTTGCACTCCAGAGTTCTGCAGCGATCGGCTGCTTCGGCCCCGCAGCTTTTCAGTCAGCTGGAGAGTTGAGCTGCAGGCATTGTGAACATGTGGGGAATGACAACAAACATCAACATCTATGTCTGATTCGTGAGATTATTTAGCTCAGTATTGCAAAAGTTTGAATAATTTTACAGCTCATTAGTAAGTTTTTCCTCAGCATTACGGTGCAGTTGCTGGCTGATGAAGTGCTTTTTGCTTTCTTGATAGCTGTATTCATGAATTCAAGGGAGTGAATGCATATTTTTCTGGACCTAGACCAGGAGCATAATCTCTTGTCCTCCTATCACTGAGTCCTCTCTCTTTAAAGTTGGAAGGGAAAGAGAAATGTTGCCTCTGTCTATTTAAAGAGAACTGCCCATTAAAAACTGAAACTTGTTTGGGAGTAGCATCCCTGCAGCTCATCCTTTCTGAAGGTTGTGGCAGTGAAATAAAGGAATTATGTTGATTAAGCCTTCAGAAGCATAATCAACGGCATAAAGCAGACAGTTTGCGACAAAACACAAAGACGGAGAAGAACAAAGACAAGCGATGTGCGAGCTGACTTGAGTTCTTTATGCTGTATTTCAGTTCGTCATGAAGACGCCACATTCATTAGTGCTGGTGAATGACACAGGATATGAAGATTTGACTCGGGGGCATTGTGACAGCACAGCATGTCAAGTCATAGTGACTCGTGACAAGTTCAGCTATGCAGACTTTTAGGGCACGCCATCCCTTTCCCGATAAATATGTAGCTGGAGCCAGCAGCCAGTTAGCTTAGCTTAGCATAAGGAAAGCAAAAGAAGACAAGATAGGAAGATGCTGCTTTTGGGCTGAGCTAGCTGTTTCCCCATGTTTTCAGTCATGCTAATGGGCTGCTTGCTCCGGCTTCATATTTCGCTAACCATGCAGACATGAAAGTGGTATCAATATTCACGTTGAACTCTCAGCAAGAAAGCAAATGAGATTTATTAGAATGGGGATATATCCCATGAAAAACGTCAAACTACTCTTTTAATCCACTAAATTTGTGTGAAATAATCTTGGACCTGTGGCATCCATCAACCCAGGCTTCTGGCGAGTACAGTGTGACAGTATGCTCCATGACAAATATCAGTTTTCCAATCTGATCATGTTGCTGCTTGGCTCCTGCTCCTTACTTTGTCCCTCCATCTTTTTTTTCCAGGAGGCTCATTCGCTGTTGTTTTTACTCTCCTCTCTCTCTTTCACTCGCTCCTGAATTATGATCTCAGGAAAACACTTAAACAGCAGGTAGCGCGCACACACATACACACACACACACACACACACACACACACACACACACTCTGCAGCAGAGCAGGGGACATTGTAAACAGATCTCAGCAGGTCCTGTCCTGGTACAGCAGAGCTGGACACACAAATACACTCAGCTAGCCTTCGTATCACACTGCTGTTACGCAATACGCCACAACACCAGTGGGGAAAGCTGTTGGTTATTGAGATCTCTGGCCAGTCCTCGTGTTCTCATGTTCTCTCCGCTCTCTCCGGTGCTGCTTTTCTTCCCGTCCTCCTCATGCTGTGCATCATCTCCCCCTCTGTCTAACCTATTTCTCTTTATCTTCCTGAGTGCGTCTCTCTTCTGTTGCTCGCCTCTGCCACTTTTTTCCCCTATTCCCTCTCCTTCATTTTTATTTTTAAAGGTCCAAAATCCCTCTCTGCTTTTCTCCAGCTGCCTGTCATTTTCCTTCCCACTGATCTCTCTCTTTCTCGCCCACATGGAACTGGCCAGATCGGCTCTTTTTCCTCTCTGATTGAGCAACACTTGAAGCAGCTGCATGTGGGGAACACACACATGCACATATATGCGCTAACAGTTTGAGGGCAGAGCTGTCGTGGCCAGAATGCCTGACAGACAGAAATCTTCTTAATTTGGTAAAAACCCCTTTAAATCATCCTCATATGGGCTTTGGTGATACTTCTGTAAAGCAATGAAGTCTGTGCATTGTCCTGTCACGCAAACACACAGCAATGTCAGCACATACAAGACTCTTTAGACTGAAACCTCCCTAAAATCTAGAGATAAGGTGTGTATGCGGCCTATGTGTTCCTCTCAGCTCATCGTGAAATCTCAAAAAAGTCACACCTCTTCTCTCTGACAGATGGAACTGGTTCCACTGGTTCCACTGCTGTTCTCATGGCAGCTGGTTATCAACCCTGATATAAGCAAAAGTCCCATGTGCTACGGTTGTTTGTACTTCACCGGCATAATGCAAATCCACTCCGTTCTCACGAATGTGTTATCTCAGGAACGCCTTGAGGGAATTTCATCAAATGCCACACGTGAACGTTGATTGGACTCAAGGATGAACTGATTAGATTTTGTTGTTCAAAGGTCACTGTGATTTCAGAAAACATGTTTTTGACCATAACTCAAGAATTTCTATCTTCATTTTGACAAAATTCACACATATGTCTGAAAACATTAAATGATGAAGTGATGGCCATTATTCAACACCATAACTCAGGAACAGAAGGGGAGATTGTGACCATATTTCACATTTGGTCAGATAAAAAATTGGTGACACTAATCACTAGATCTTCTGTGCTGCCAGGTAGAAGATGTGTGTGAAGCTTCCTTGTTTCAAAATTTGTGCCTGTCTTTGCAGCAACATCCATATTTGAAGCATTGCCGTCCACCACATGCTCATTGGTTTTGCTAATATTGAGCTTCAGGTGATTGGCAGTGCACCATGTGATGAAGCTCTCTGTCAGTCCTCTATACTGCTCTGTAAAAAGAGTCTCTAAGTGAAGACAGCATGTTTCTCACTGGAAATTATTCACTGGAATCAAACATATCAATTTAGTGAAAACATAGTGAAAATTTATTGTCTTTATATGAGTCTGGACAGACAAGGATGTAAACTGCAGTTGACTGGTTGGTGGAGGTGCACGACCACAAGGAGATAATTCTAGTTGTATTATTGTTTGATGTGCACATTTTGACTCATCAGGCACTAATTACACTTTAAAAGTAAGAAGCAAACCATTGCTCATATCAGACTGTTGACACCTCCCGTAGTTACTGTTACTGTTGCTGTCAACATGAAGGATGGCGGGCATTAGCAAAATTCTTGTAATTTTTGAAGCAATGGGTTTTTCATTTCACACCGTGGGAAACAAAACCAAGCTGTCGCTAACTGGTTTTGTCAGGTGTAGCCAGCTAGCATAAGCTAACACTTGCACTGAAATGCTGCAAGTTGATTAAAAAGTTGAATTGAACTGATCGTGTTTCTTGTTGATTTGTTTTTTATAATGAAAAGTCTGAGATATGCACATGATGGCTCCATACATGAAATGAATTGAATTAAATTGAATTAAAGATTGAGGCTAAAGGCGCATGTGCCAGGCGAAAAGTCGTCCTGGTGGAGCAGCAGCTTTTCGCTAGTTAGAGTAGCTCGCGTATGAATGGCAGTGTCTTTGTAAAAATGTAATTACAACGTTATTGAATCTAACACAACATTTGGATCATTTGGATGTTTTGTATGCACATGGTCAAGTAATTTGTACACAAGTGAAACAAATGTAAATGGTCAGTTATTACAGGAGTACACTGGAATGTATCCTTCAACGTGAGTGACACTTTATTGCAGCAGAAGTCAGTGTTTTCAGCTGTTTTGACTCTGGGCTTATGGTAATTTCTGCATAGCACGCCCAGCTGGAATACAGGCTGTCGACTCCACTAAAATATTTCCAAGTTGAAAAATAACATTTAGAAACTGGGATACTGTTTTTGGGTCCTGGAAGAGCTCTGGTCGAGTTATGGAAAGTCATAAAAAATTACATCAGGGCCATGGAACAAAAACTGATGAATGCACTTATAGTTAAACAGCAGATTGGATTTTCCCTCACAACGCTTCCTTGTTCTGTCCATTGATTGACTCACTTTTCAATTTATTCAATACATGTGTAGCGTTTTTGGTCGATAAATTGGTAATCTATCCACAGTGGTGAGTGTGTTTGCAGTACACACACGTTAAGCTGAAACTAGTCCCTTAGATCTTATTTGCTGGCACTCTTAGTCGTGCTTCAGACTTTGCCACATCTTAGCAAACCAAACTCAGCAGGGAAACCTGGATACTTCTGACTTCGGGCTCAAAGGAAACTTGAGCTCCTGATTTATCAGAATGGGGATATTAAGTTAACGATAATCCCCTGTGAGCATGCAAGTGAAAGCATTGTTGACAAAAAGTCTTACACGCACGCATACATACACACTGGATGTAAAGACACTTCTAAAAGCACACAAAAACACACATGCATGCCCAAACACACTTCATTGTGTCGTGAGCCAGCGGTGAGCCAATGATGCTTGGCTGTGAAAGGGTTAACAGCGGTCATGATCCATCCATCGCAGCAGGCCACCGCTCAATTATTCAACAAGCTGCGATCTAGTTTCATCAACTGCCAACATCACTGCCAGCGTTTGCATGCAGAGGGAAATATACACATGTGCGTGTGTGCAGATAGACACGCATATTAAACATGTAAGCTGGTATGTCTTCATACACCACATAAACATCACACTGGTCTCATTAAAACTCATATACACAGTCACAAACACACGCAGACATGCCATGACTGCTAAATTATATTAAAATAACTGCCTAATGACAGTTTTGCATATTGGAAAAAAATAGTTCTGAATCTCACTTCACTAAATGTGAATCTTTAAAAGTAAATGTAAACAGGATTATGTTAGATTAAATTTAAACTCTGATCTTACTTATAATACAAGGACTAACTAGCTTTAAATAAATACAAGAACAATGCTGCTTATTTTTTTCCCTGTTTTCCACATGGATCATCCACTAGTGAGGATGCTGACTTTCCTGAAACATGCAGCTTTATAGTCAGTCTTTTAACATTATACTATTATATTATTAGAGACACATAGCCACAAAATGATGTTAAAGACCTCTAGTACAAGTTCCTCATTGTAGAACAGGTCAGCTGGAAATGTTCAAGTCAGCTGGAAACAGTGTTTCATCCTATTCATGAAGCTAATATTAGTTAGCCAGCTGATAAAATGTCGTCGGCGAGAAAAGCCTGCTCCGTTGTACCTTTGAAGTCAAGAACCCATTGTTAGAACACATTTACATTACCAAGAATTTTGAGGGGTAAATCTGCCCCCGTTATCATTAACTCTCTGCGTTCCACGTGAAAACTGAAAGCTGTGAGAGGAATAACAACAGGGGACGGGGGTGGCGTTTAGTGAATGTGTGTGAATGGAGTTCAAACTCATGTAGGATTCATGTGGCAATAAGTCAAATTTCTAATATCAAAATTACTAAACCACAGAGTCAAACACAAGTCTTGTGTGTACACAGTTCTCTCCCCCACATGTACTCACAGAGACTGACAAACAAAGGCCGATTGTGACAGGAAACTAAAGGAATTCATGGGATGGCACTGGTCCCTGTGACAGCACATCCTGTCAGTGTGCTGCAGTCAGGACGCTGAGGTCAGGACGTATGTTGGTCCATCAGACCCCGTAATGTTCTGCCATGGGCGTGAAATATTCCATATTGTTTTCCTTATAGAAACACACCCTGATTTATAGCAGAGTTTTCCATGTTTTGAGCAGTTACATTCTGGCACCTGGAACAAAACATGAATACTGTGTTTTCCCAGGAGTTCCTACTGCTTCTCCTCCCACTGGAACCTTTGGAAAAAATGTCCGATGCTGATAACTGACAGCGTTCCTAAACTAGTTTGCTGACGATGGGGGAAAATGTTACATCTCATTTCTCTCTCTCATCAAAATATTTTTCACAAAAACCATGAAGTTTTCAGCACCCGCAGTTCAAACAAACACGGTGACCGCATTTCACTTGATGGCCTCTCGGTTTGAAGAGGTTGTGTGGTAACTCCAAACCTCTCAGGCTGACATCTTTTCAGCCAGGAGTCTCCGTCCTCTACACTTTCACATGCAAGTCAGACATCTGCATCCATCCACGCGGGCACACGGTCGCGTTGCCACCCTCTCATCGCTGACACTCACGCCTGCCCACAGTTAAACCCATGCAGTGGCAGAAGTGTCCAAAATGCACACTAGCGTCAAAGGTTCAGACTTTAAGAGATGGCACAGGCCCCAGGGGGTGATTAGTGGGGTGCGGACAGGCATCAAGAGGCAGTCAGAGGTTAGATTGGCAGACACTTGCGTCTCCCCCACATAATGACTCCCAGCTGTGCTACTCTCACTGTTTATGTTAGAGGAGCTCCACTGCAAACTCTTTTCCTCCCTGTTGTCGCTAACTGGAAACTTCTGTCATCCTTGTTTTTCTGTACCACGCTCTCTATCTGTTTATCTGCATCTTGTCTTTCTCTTACTGTTTCTTCTCTTGAACTCTCTTTCTCAATCCTGTCGCTGCATCTAATTTTCTAGTCCTCCCACACGCTCGCTCCTTCCTTGCTCGGTCCCTTTCTCCTCTCTCTCTCTCTCTCTTTCTGCCATTTTTTCTCCTTCCGCCCAGATCCCATGATGCTAATACATCTGATTGGAGATATATTTTTCCTCTCCCTTGTAAGATCTGCCTGCCGCCCAACCCATGCGCTTCCCCTCCAGCTAGAAAAAGCAGAATCAGGAGGGATTCATCAGAGTTGTTGTTACTCTCTCTCTCTCCCTCCTTGACAAGGCAAGTTGCCCAGATCACTGCTACCCTGAAGAATTCAGCGCCTGAAATGAAATTATACATTGCCATCTGTGTTATTTTTTACAGTCATGGAGTAGAATCGGAGGCACTTTTATGGTGATCGAGGCTCAGCAATGATCCCTAAGCTGCATTTGCAATAATAAGTTACAAAAACAGTTTTATAAAAAGCTGCCTTCTGTCTTTCAGAATAACTCACAAACCATCTCCTCCTCTCTACACACTACATTACCTTTATCTCTCTTTCTCTCTCTTTCACCCTGCCCACACACTCCATAAGTATTTTTAGCAGGCTCAAGCTGGACCATGATGGTAGCTTCACATATGCAGGGGAAACAATAGAGTTGTCATGTTGCGTAATATGATTGCAGATCTGTCCTATGCACCCAGCATGTGTACTGTATGTAGACTCATATTTCACCCAACACCCACTCTACCTGTCTGTTACTTCTAACAGCTTATATCAGCTGAGGTTACAGAGCTGGCCAGCATGCTATCATCCCTCTCGCTGCACATTTTTTCCCAGTGTGTAGGCAGTAAATCAGTGTGATCACACTGTGGAGCTCAAGGCACAATTATACAGGTTCTATAAATGTCTTCATCCAGGCTGGTACAAGTGTCAGTGATGTGCTGCAAATGGACAGCTTTAGTCCGGGGTGAAATACACTCTATAATAAAATGTGACATCTGTGAGTGAAAGGCAGCACAAAATGAAAACATATAAAGCAGAATACATCTGTTACCAACAAAGAATGATTGACAAGTTGTTTCACAATATGATACGCTGAATGTGATTTGGTCAAATTGCATTCTCTTATGATACAGTAATCAGTGGTGCCTTGAAGTGACAACATTTTGTATGAAACTTAGAGGACTGAAAGTTTGTTTTTTTGCTAAATGACCAAAGTGACTCAGCTATGTGTTTTAATCACCTGCTGTGTTCACATGCTCTGCAGACAGCAGAATGCCTCTCTGACTCTCTACATATGCTGCACCATTTAAACCTCTTTTATAGGCTTTTAAGCAATCTAAATACCGATGTTTGGGGGTATTTTCTATCTACTTCCGAGCTGAGAGTGATCCCATCGCTCCACAGAGCTCTCTCTACTCCAATTCTGAGCCGCAGCTGTCTAACTTTTGATGATGATTCCCAAAATAAAAGATGTTATCACATTTTTAAGTGGTAAATTGTGTAATATTATGTGAGCAACCGGCTTCATTTGAGTCACACTGGTGACATTTGTGTTGCTACAAACCTTTCAAGTTGAAACAGGTGTACAATGATTTGTGTGTTGACAGTACTGCCTGTGAAGCAGTTTGTTAGTAAAAAATTACCAAATGCATATTATCACCCAGACTAATTATGTACAGCACTACAGCCTGTGCTGAGACCCTAATGCACAACTAAAATCAAGCAAAAGGATTAGGATTTCCACATGGCATAATCACACACTTGTCTCATTCTGTTCCAGGAGGCTATTGCCCAGGTTGAAGCCCACACCCAGGCCCAATCCCATTCACGGCCCCCAGTCGACCCGTCCGAGCTCGTTCCACGTCTGTGCCACCTGGCGCGGTCTGAGATAGGCTACGGCTTCAACCTCCACAGTGACCGATCCCGGCCTGGACAGTACATCCGCTCCCTGGACCCAGGATCACCTGCAGACCACGCCGGGCTCCGTCCACAAGACAGGCTGATTGAGGTAGGACAGAGGAGCGTGCATGGAGTGTCTGGGTAGTATAAGAGCAGGAGCACCTGACAGGACCATGCAATCCAATGCAGTAGTCCTGCAGTAAATCCTACCTCTGGCTCAGTTTTTGTTTACACTGTCACATTCAGCTCTTTTATATTGGACTGCACTGTATTATCATTGTTGCTATTCCTGTTATTTGGTCCACTCTATGTATGAGTGTGGGATGTAAACAGACACAAATACATTATTCAGATATGAACATATTTTGCCTTTTTAACAGGTTCGAACAGCATCTGAATTTTTATAGTAATATTCTTCCTTTAATTTAGGGGCCATCTCAAAAGTGCATGCAAAATCAACAAGGGAGCATTTCAGATTAGATTATCTTGACCATATTCCATTTTTACATAACCTTTTAAATGAAAAGCATATAATATGCACAGCTTTTATTTAGATTCAGTGCAAACATATTTGTTTCTTTTTTTTCTGTTTTTATATGGGTTTCAAATGCAAATCATGTTTTATTATTTGAAACTTAAAACAGAAAATGAAGCGATTCAGATGATTCCTAACAACATCCGATGCAGGTCCGATACATACAGATACAAAAATTTGTGTCTGTGGTGGGTGGTGGTGCTGTGAGGAGTGTTTTATGTGTGTGCTTCTTAAGAAGTTCATGGTGGAACCTCCACAGCAGCGGTGATAAGCTGGAGGGACTTTGGGTGGTGGGATGTCAAGCACAGAACAATGAGTGAGTATTCTGTGAGTGTTTTGATGCACACATGCGCTGGGTTGACACAGTAGAGCTGGGCAGAGGGATGAGGAGATGAAACGTGTACACAGGCTAATGACGTGACAAATGATAAATGATTCTAACTTAGTCTGGTACATGTCAGAGAATACCATGATTGACTGGGTGTGAGAAAACTGCTCCAGAGGCTTCCTGCAAGTCTTCATCTTGCCACTTTGGAGGAGCATGTTTTTCTGTATCTTTGTAAGTGTGTTTGTTGCTGTGCACCTACACTCACTGATTTTGCACATGTGCCCACATTTCCACGCAGCCATTCAATCTGTTACCTCCAGTTAACTCTATATGTACACTTAGATGTCCTTCTTTTGGGTATTTACCCAAGGACACACCAAGACACAGCACTGCCTACCCTTTTCCAGAGTATTAAAGTATTAAAAATGAATTAATTAGAATTAGCTGTTGTTTAAAAACAGAGCTGCAGGAGAGTCTAAAAGTCACCATTTCATGCAGTCTCCCACACCTGATTGAATACAGATGTGACCTCATCGACATACGCTGTCACAGCTGTGATTAAAATGGCAGGACTCACACTCGTGTCTACACTGTCAGGCCTCTGTTTCTAACAATAACAGGACCTGAAGCCTGGACTCAATCTTCACCGTGTGTCAGACTGGAAAGAGCAAAGAGGCCGGTCATAGGGGAGAGGAGAGGCCGCTATAAATCAGTCTGATCACAAGGGCTGACGGGGGAGAGACATGGAGGAGGAGGGAAGCAGGAGTGTGTGTTTATGTATGTCTTCTTATAAAACTTAGAGAGAATTAGAGGCAGAGAGAGTGTGTGTTGGCTAAGAGAGAAAATGAGAAGCAGAGAGCGACGATGCAAGGACTGAAATGAAGAGACCATTTTAAGTGGCGGTTACATAAAAGTTAAAAGTCGTTCATTGAAATCTCCAAAAGGGGTGAGGAAGTGGGTGACAAGAGCGTGAGTACTTAGTCAACTTTCCCTTGGTTAAAAAACAAAATACATGATGGCAGTAACCTCATTTTCATTATAAGCAGTTTTTTATCTGAGTGTACACACACAGCATTCACCCTTCATTCCCATGACCTTTGCCCTCACTGGCTGTACATCAGGGTCGAGACCAGGCTGCAGAGCAGGCCCAACAGGATTCCAATAGGGTCTGATAGTGAGGTTAAACAGAGTTCATTCAGGGCCCTCCAAATTATAAAGAAAGTATTTGTGGTTTATGTTTTAGACAATTTTCCCATCAGGCTTTTGGATTCATTTCTTAACTTTCAGGCAGCTAGCAGTTCCACTTAAGAGCAGCTCAGGACAAAATTTCCTAAAATCAGCTTTCAGAGACTTGCGTGGCACAACAGCAAGATAACACATTTTTTCATATTTTTTGTCCCAAAGTGAGTTCAGTGTTGCATGGCAGTCAAGTCCAGAGCAGGACTTGTTTTGACTCTGCGTCCTGATAGGTGTTTTCAGTAAGGACTCTGCACTTACGAACTGGCCTGTTAAAATATGGTATAGGCTATTTCTTGAATTAAGAATGTTTCTTACCAAGAATTACATGAGAAGATCAATACTCCTATCTTAGCTTAGCATAAAAACAGGGGAAAACAGCTTCTCTGGCTCTATTCAAAGGTAACAAAAAGTCACTAATTAACATGTATCTCATTTGTTTAATGAGGACAAAAAACAAACAGCAACAACAATTAGAAGATAATAATTAATGTGTCTGCTTCTTGACTGCAAGCACACACCTTCAGGAGCCAGGCAAGCTAAGCTAAGCCGAGCTAATGGGCTGATACAGATACAGTTTCTATAGACAAATTTTAAAGGTGAAATGTTCATCCTATCTGCAGTAACACCAACAATTTTAGGTCATCACACCTTTCATATCGTAGTGAACCCCCTGAATAGAAGTCAATTTCTGCCTGTAAGGGAGGAAATCTGTCTATGGTGACCATAATATAAATTGTAGACAATAATGTCATCAATGGACCAAAACATGGATAACCATTGGTATGGTCCTATAACTGTGGTAATGACCACCAAGCAGAGCTGCAGTTGTTTGCAGGCTTGGTATGCTCCACTGGGACATTAGTTGGTTGGTTAGAGTGTGTGGGAACATCCTCCAGCAGGCCACTATGACAGTAACAGTCCACCACCTCCCGGCATCTCTCCATGGAGACATAAATTGAGGATTGCATTTACATACACACACACAAATGACATAGGAACGTACTGAAGACAGTATCAGGCCAAACTCAATTCAATGAAGGAGTTTTATTTGCACCATGTACATGTGAATACATTGGGAAACATCTTGATATATTTTATATAGGAATGAAATAAGATGGTTCATAATATTTGCTGAGCTTAGAGCTGAAATGTAGTTTATTACTATTTATGTCCCCATTCCTTGTAACCATTCATGTATTTGCCTTTTTTTTTGTTTTTTGTGGAAAAAGAAAATGTGTGTTTACTGTTTGCATAAAGCTTTGCACTGTTTTTGTATTGCAGTTAACTTTAATTTCCTCTGGGAGGCTGTAAGGTAAACTTTATGAGACTCTGAGTGTTCTGATAAATACGTGATTTCACGCCAGCTTTAGAACTTTATCTCAGTGTTTTAGTTTTGTTTGGAGCGAAAAATCTGAGCCCCTGTTGATTTAGTTGGCTGCTGCGTGTGTGTGTGTGTGTGTGTGTGTGTGTGTGTGTGTGTGTGTACATGCTGATAATTGCAACCGTCTCTGACCATGCGTCAAGACGGCGCTCGTGTTATCTGTCAGCAGCTTGTTAGAGAGGTGAACAGCCATGACAGGTCTCTCTCTCTCCCTCGTTGTCCCTCGCTGTCTTTTTCTCTCACCACGCCCCATTACACTGGAGGTGTATCAGCAGCGAGCATTGTGAAGGCTATGGTGAGAGCTCGGCTTTCTGCCGATGTTTTGGCAGACACCGGTGAACGCCTCATCAGTCTCTCTGCACTGCCTGTGCTCAACAATGCGTACTCTGGACCTCTCACAAACTAGCCGGTGACATCAAAGAATATTCAAAAGTGCATCACGCACACTTTTCCAATTGTTTGGTCCAGACTGAAATACCTGGACAGCTATTGTTTGGATTGTCATGATCACCAGAGGATGAATCCTAAAGACTTGGCTGATCCTCTTTATTTTACCAAGCATCACCATCATGTCACACTTTTCACTGATCTAGTAAAATAATGTCAATATCCAATTGATGGATGGGCACAAAATGTTGTACAAACAATCCTAATGGTTTTAGTGAACCCCTGACTTTTCCTCTGGTGCTGCCATGATGTTCACATGTGGGATTTAAAGTGAAGTGTCCCAACAGCTATTGGATGAATTGCCATAAAATCCGATACACACATTCATGTCACCCTCGTGATGAAATGTAGTAGCTTCTGCTCCCTTAACTTTTCCACTTGCACCATCGCTTCTAATTACTGATTATACATCTATTCTGTGTCATGAAAGTGCCTAAACATTGTGCAATGGAAATGAAATGAATGTGATGCGGGCAGGAAATGAATTATATACATGAAGAAGTAACTCAATGTGCAACGATGTCTATTGCACTCACCTGTGCAGCTGATCTGCTGTTAACAAGGTCTACTGTATACACCTAAGGGGACAAATAATTAAGAATTTGTCATAGGCAAGATTTCACAAAGTTTCTAAAGCTTCACCTAAGTTAACAACTTACAAAACTCTGTCATTTTTAAAGGCAGCCTGGGCCTGATTTGCTGCCACCTCAAATTACTCAGGACAGAGATCCTAACTCAATGAGGAGAGCGAGAACGTGTTAAAATCACCAGGTGTAAATACAAAGGCAGGATCAGATCATTTGTTACCCAGGTAACATATTCAGATAGAGATTCCATTTGAATATGGTGTAAATGAGGTGTGGGTCTAATTCTACTTGTGCCTCGGGCAGGGATCAGGGATACAGGGACACTGACAATGAACAGAGATCGAAGCCTGTCTCCATAATTTCAACCAAGGAATGGTGTCTTATGCTGAGACATCACCGTGACTCTTTTCTAAACTTGATTTAGCAAACATGGCACTCACTCTTTCCCCTGGAAGAACATGCCAGCTGCTCTGGGACCATTCAGTTTCCACTAATTCACCCACCCAAAATTAATGAATTCATTCGAGATAACAAATATAACAAGTATCTGTAACAGCTTGTTTAACACTGTCCTGCAGTCTTTGAAATTTGTTTTGATGAATCCAATGTTAGTCTGTAGCTTACACACACACACACACACACACACACACACACACACACACACGCCACTTCAGAAATTTGCCCATGGACTTGAGGTGGCTGGACCTCCCTTGACTTTCATGAGACATGCACTTAAACAGGCAGACACACACACACACACACACACACACACACACACACACACTAGCATCAAGAGTTTCCCTGAGGAATAGTCCCATGAGAAATAAGCTTCTGTCCTGTTCCTACAGCATGTATTAATTAGCCCAGCTCAGAGAGCAGTGCATTGTCTTGTGTGGGGTTGGACTGTTGATGAAGGGCTGTGAAACATGACACAACACCTGTTGTTTGGCCGTATACAAAGATGCTTGTTCTCTCTGTATCAAACTGTCTGTCTGTGTCCCTGACTGACTGATGTCTGTTTTCATGTCTGCCTGCTTGTCTGTCTTGTCTGGCATGGACCCTGGGAAGAAAGTACAGATTCGAGAGGAGCTGTTCACATTTTCCATCTGTCAATTCTTCCAACTCATTTAATGTTGTCTTCCCTGTACTTTGTTGCTGTTGATCCTGTTTCCTCATCATTTCATCTCTGATAGACCCATTAAGTCTGTCTCCTTGCACCTATTTGCCTACAGTCCTACTCTCTACATTTATTTTTTGCACTTTGCTTTATCTTCCTCTGCTTCACTACATCCCATCTTGTCATAAGCAGTGAATTTTAAACAAATCCCCCTTCAGGATTCAGACACCTGACACCAGCACAATAGCCGGAGCCCAGGAGAGCCATCAATAATTGATTGTGTACCAACACTAACTTAGCGTGGTGCAACGCTACCTGCCTCAGAGAAGCCAAGGTCTAGACAAAGCTGTTGAATGCAGGTCTCCACATGCATGCAACATCTAGATAAGAGCAATAACAGGCTATTGTGTTTTGCTAGCTAGGTGTAGAGGCAAGGGCAATATTGTCACACAGATGGTCAGTCACATACACACATTATGTCCCTCAGCTGTTTCAGGTTGTCATAGCCCCTTTAGAAAGTATTTAGGAGTCTTCTTTTAATATGGTAAATCAAAATTGCTATAGGTGTGTGTACAGTGGTGAAGAATGAAGAATTCATCATTAATGACATGAGTGTAGAGTATGGAGTGGAGCAGGGCTCTGAGAGTCATCCTGAACAGTGTGTAAATCTGTATGTTGTTCCACAGCTCCACCTGCTGGATGAGTGAGGTAGCACAGGCTCTCAAGAAAGTAAATGTCAAGTTGTATGTCAACAATGAGTGATGGGAAGTAGGTTAATTTAGGTGCTGAAGCTCTACTAATTCACTCACATGGAGAGAGTTTAAAAAAAAATTCTGGTGGCTTTTAATTCCAGATCAAGCAGAATTAAGAAGAATTAGAACTGGTTGAGCAAGCCCACATGTTTCAGGATCATTTGTGTATTCAGTCTTGTTGGTGTGACGTTAAATGTGAAGTATACTGAGTCTTAGCATTGATGTTTCACTCTCTGTATTTTGGAGATATGTCTAAAGCTTCATGAAACAGGATTTCTAGCTCCTTTATGGCTGCAAAAAAGAGAAATCCCCCCTAATGTGGACTTCTTCACAGACGCCTTGAACTATCCACGCTGTATGAAAAGATGACTTTTTATAGTGACAGTCAAAATGGGATTGTTACTTACAGGAAGATACTGATCATTGTTTTTTTTTTTGTTACACCTCTTTTTTTGTTTTCTATCAGAACGACAGTGCATAAATCCCTGTGTATTAAACTTTCCTTGTGAATTTTCATACATAAACACTATTATGTAAGTCATGTGAAACAAATCGTTTTCTAACTAGATACTATGATTGTTCTTAGCATGCAAGTCAATGAAATAATTTGTCTGTTCAAACTAACTAGCTTTTCAGTGAGTTGTTGTTAGCAGTGTTTGCTAAGATCTGTTAGCATCCACTATGATTGTCAGAGGACATATAAAAGCCATAGTTATGAGAGTGTGTAATGTGCTGTCAAGTTAAAAAAACCACCCTCCTTTCTCGCTCACAAAAGCCTTCTTTTTGTGTCTGTTCTGCAGGTAAATGGCGTGAACATCGAGGGCATGCGACATGCGGAGGTGGTGGCCTTCATAAAGAAAGGGGGAGATGAGACCTGGCTTTTGGTGGTGGACCCGGACACAGACGAGCACTTCAAGAGGAGAGGGGTTGTCCCCACAGTCAGCCATCTCAGAGGTAGGACACTAACAAAAGGTTATGTGTTGCATATAAATTTGAACTTTTAATTGGCTATGGTCATGTCATATTAAAAAATGCTTGCAGGTATTTTGCTGCAAAGAATGAGGTTCTTAACAAAGGCACAGGTGGAGTAAGGTGGTGGTGGTTGACAGTTGGAGGCTTGAGGCATGTGGAGGCAAGAGGCTGGGCGGCGTGGTGGCAAAGTCGCTGGAGAACATTCACTGATAGTAAATAACACTGGTAACACTGGCAACTGGCCAACAATATCACTAAGCAGTGGAAACAATCTGGCGACGAGTCTTCCACAGTCCACAGTCTTTATGCTGTGTTGATTGTGATGAGTCCCAGCTGAGTAGGAGCCAGTTCCCAGCCACCTGGAGAACCACGCCCAGCCTCTGCCAAAAAAGGAAACACAGGAAACAAAGCCCCACACCTCTCCACAGCACATAATGAAAGCCCAAGTTTTCCAAACCACCACAGTTTATAAGCAGTTGTTGATTTCCAAATGAATTTCTTTCATTTTCCTCAAAATCCATTTATTCATTATTCTTTTATCTTTGGAAACTTTAATAGCGTGTTCAGCGGACCTGCTGTGCACTGACTAAAATATTAGAGGTTATACAAACAATTCATTGGAAGTAAACCATTTCAACACTCATAGTTCTACCTGGACAACCAGGAAGAACTAAATACTATACACTATTTTAAAGACTACTCTAGAGTGTAAAATAAAAATCTTTGGGCTTCTGTGTGCATGTTCTTTGTTTTCACAGACTACGATGGTCCATCCATATCCAACGGCTCCCCCAACCCGCACATCAATGGCAGCTCCACCACGCAGTCCATCAGGTCCACACACTCTGACCTCAGCAGCCAGGGCAACAGCACACAGGTGGGTGTGAGCATTCATGTACTGTATGCTGCTGTGTTTGGTCTTTGGTCCTCTACATGAAAGTCAGTACTCTTAACCCTTCTGTCTGTCTTTCCATCTTCAATAATATCTATCCCGTCTAGCTGGCGGATGACGAGGGCCGCCGGCTGTTGGACCCATTCGCTGAGATGGGCCTGAGCGCTACAGCGGCAGAAGAAAAGATGAAGCTACATGCCAAAGAAAAGAAGAAGGCACCGCAGATGGACTGGATGAAGAAATATGAGCTGTTCAGTAACTTCTGAGACGTCTCCCTCTGAGGACACTTCAAACACCAAAGGACAGAGATATCAACTGTTTGCAGCCCTCTGTGTGGACGAGTTTGCGTTGTGAGAGAATGTCCCTCGTACTACACAGATCATGTTTTTTTTTCTTAGAGAAAGAATCAAGATCCCCCATACAGCAGAAGATATATTGTTCCTGGAATTAAATGTGACAAAACGAAAAGGCTGTACAGCGGATTTTACTTTTTAAGCCACTTTCCTGCTTCAAAGTGCTGACTGACTGCAAAAACTGCAATGTATACTTTGCTAAAATCACACTGTTCGGAAGGAAGAGCATCTTAAAACGCTTCCCACACATGTGTATCTATCAGATGGGACTATTGCGAACAAGTATTCACAGATTTGCCTAAATCCCCATCAGTTTTTCGCTACTTCAATCGTCCCATTTTCCCTGCCCATATGGACGACTTTCAAACAAATGTGGGAGACAATTATTTTTATATTTAAAAAGTATAAACAGCTATTAAAAAAAATCATATCCCTTCATCGTGAACTGCATTTTAAAGAGTTTATGGACACTGTGACATGAATGATTGTGGACGTTGTGGGAGCATTGGCCCATCAGTCAGAGAGGCCCAAAGTTGGCAGAAGATCACTGTGAAAGAGTTTAGACCCTCCACCTCCAGCCCATGCAGATGCTTGATAGTAACCACAGACAGAGAAAAGGATAGCTGTGTGTACTGCTTGTGTGTAATGTATCCTACATGTATTTGTACTTTTACACATTGAATTCACTGATCATTGGATCAGCCCTGCTTTATTCAAAAATTCCTGTTATTTGTTATTTAGCACTAAGTGTACCACCACTAACCTCTTTTCACAAAGTGCTCTGATGCACATGGACATAACAAAGGGAAGCACCACTAATGTTACATGTATTGATATAGTAAACAATGGAAACTGGAACGTGGACGAAAGGAGGATTTCTCAGGGCAAATGGCATGATGAATGAGTTTATCATTGGAGAGGGCTTGATGTGTACAGCAGAGGGCAAACTTACACCACAAATAGAGGCGTCTTTTGGCAGTAAAAACTAAACAGAGTACATGTTTATCCAGGCTGT
This sequence comes from Chaetodon auriga, assembly GCF_051107435.1. Taxonomy (NCBI): domain Eukaryota; kingdom Metazoa; phylum Chordata; class Actinopteri; order Chaetodontiformes; family Chaetodontidae; genus Chaetodon; species Chaetodon auriga. The sequence continues at coordinate 12,813,833 of NC_135089.1, read as the reverse complement.
TTTATTGAGGTTGTGTCAGACTATTTCTTAGTTAGGACCAGTAACTTCCTGTGGCCTCCATTGGTCCACTGTTCCTCCTGGCAACAGCTCAGTGCGTGCGTAACCCCCCATAAAACTGCAAATGATCAATTTTACAGTTTTTGTACAGATTAAACAAACAAGCTGTAATCTGTTAATCAGTGAGCTTTAGAGGTGCTGGATGGTGGATGTTGTTATAGACAGAGCCAGGCTAGATGTTTCCTCTCTGTTTCTGCTTTAAGCTAAGCTAACTAGCTGCTCGCAGTAGCTTCATATTTACTATAGAGACATGAGAGTGGTGTTGATATTCTCATATAACCTTCCGCCAGAAAGCAAATAAGAGTATTTACCAAAATGGCGTTCTATCCCTTTATTTAAATAAGGACCAGGGACAGCAAAGAAAGGGAGATTAAGCCTCTAAAGTGCAGCTAGCATATTTGAGGCTAACGCTGAAGTGAAGGGAGGCGATCAGCCACAACATGAGCGGAGTGTTAGCAGGTTGTGAGGCGGAGGGAGTGCAGGAGAAACACACAGTGAGGTCAGAGATGCTCTGGAGGATCGAGTGAATGAGACTGTGGGAGCCATGGAGCTTACTGAGGATTATTACACATGCAGGGACAGCTGTCATACACATGCTCTCACACATTTGGAGCACAATGTGTGTGTGTGTGTGTGTGTGTGTGTGTGTGTGTGTGTGTGTGTGTGTGTGTGTGTGTGTGTGAGTGAGCGCGCGCGCAGAGAAGGTATACCATGCTGCAATCCAAGCAATGTTGATGTAATGCATTACAGCAGGTTGGACTGCAAGCCGGAGAAATGTCGGTCACTTATGTGGACATCTTGTCTTTTTTTGTACCCATTCACGCCCTTACATGCACTCCACACCAACACTAGTGTCTTGATTCATCGTTGACATCATTCACTCCGTATGTTGTGACAGTCACAGCGAAGAAAACTCTATGTTACCATGGCTGATGTATATACAGTAAAAGCATACAGTATACATGGCAGGTTGCATTTTTTTCAATAAAGTGTGACAATGGCGTTTTTTGGGTTTTTTTTTTGAAAACATTCAATTGTTATTACGTCTCTGCCTTCTCTGTTCTGTCCTCTCTCTCTCTTGGCTCAAGATTTTGGTTTCCATCACACTCATTTGCTCCACAAGCTCATCTGTACTTATTGACTTTCTCTCTCTCTGTTACCACAATATTGCTCATTTGCTGGTGTTTGCACTCTTTTTCCCTCTCAACCCCCACTCGGCCTCTCTGTGTGCATCTCTTGCTGAGGATTATGCCGGCATACAGTTTCACTTTCAGCCTGTTCTCCACCAGCCAGCTGCTGCTGTGAGCTCTCAGGCCACATGAAGGCCAAACAGAGGTTAAAAGTGTGTTTGTGTGCATGTGTGTGAGACAAGTGTGCCTGTACTTTTTTGTGTATCTCCCTTGTCTGCGTTGAGATGTACAGTATGTCAGATGTACAGTCTGTGTCTTTATCTTCATCTAGTCGCTGTGTATTTATTCTTAGATAGACAGCGGTGGGTGAAGTACTCAGATGCTTTAGTTAAGTGTAAGTAGTGATACAACACTGTAAAAAAAAATCCATTAGGCCTATAAGTACTTTTATTACTTTCTCCTAATCTCAGCTATTATTTGTTTAAGATTTCACCTGTTAGGGCCTGGGTCTGAAATGTGCCTATGGTCATTGTGTCAGTCAGAGTCATCATACTGATTAGTTCACATGTGGCCCAGACATCTATGAAAAAAAAATAAATCACAAAAGTAATACTGCACATCCACGAGGTGGCAGACCACCAGCATTTGGCATCCAGGAAGTAAGCCAAGCCTCAGTAGCATGAGGCTGTGGGTACATCTAGTGCCCCACCTGATCTTTGTCGAAATGCAATGCCACACGTGTGCACATTATCAAGCTCCCTGGAGGTTATGGCAAGGCCGAGCAGTGACGCCAGCACATCAAAGGACAGGCCCAGTTCAAAGGAGTCTGCAATTTCAGAGCAGTAAAAGCAAGAGAACAGAAGCAGAGAATAGAGCCACAGGTGGGCACTTTCTGTTTAGCCTGTCTCAGCCAATGCAGGCATTTCCACTTACTATTGATGATAGATGATTGCTTGTCTCGCACCCTAGGTTTCTGTTCTCCTACAGGTTTCTGGGGTTTAATTGAAGTTTTCCGTACAAACAATTTATTCACCTGTGCTTTTTCAGCCTCACATTTATTCTGTTTTTGTGTCTCTAAATTTTCCCCTGTCCCCCAATCCCTTTCAGTATCCCATCTCACCAGCACCATCACATCCAAGCTAGAGTGCCACCCATGTAACAGTGCCAGGGCTGCCTGAGATGCAGCGGTGCCCGAAAGGAGAGAGAAACCAGAGACTGACATGGAGGGGGGAGACAGAGATGGGAGGAGGTGGGGGGTGTGAGTGCGTCCCCATGGCAACTGTGTGTTTTTGTTAGTGCTCGTGAGTCAGACAAGCAGTGACTCACAGTCAGGAGGAAACACACACACATAGTCACATTCATACTCACACTCCCACTCACTCAAAGGGAAGCCAAATAAGGACAGCTACACCAACATGCACAGAGAGGGAGAGCAAGAGGGCAGAAAAAAGAAAAGAGAGGGGAGCCAGTTGGATAATTTGTGCAAACCCAGACAAATCAAGAAAGAAACAAACAAAAGGAAAGAGTTGCAAGTGAGAAAGATGAAAGGAGCAAACACAGAGAGCTGGGAGAGGAGAGTGTAAGCGCCAAAATGGAGGGAAGCTGAAGAGCCAGAGGGCACGAGTGCGGGCACATACCCTCTCCCAAGAGCGCCCTTCACATGGGTGGGGGTAGCGGAAACACACACAGACACACCCAGTTTGTGCACACCTTGGCTTAACTTCTAAACCACCCATTTATTGTCTGACGCCTACACATTTAGGGAGGCCACCTGGTTTTGCACAACAAACTTTTCATTTATGTGATTTCGCAAATCTTTTGGGGCAAAAAAGAATTCACCAGTTCAGCAAAGCTGAGCTGAGCGTGCATTTTTTTGAGGCTCTTCTTGGTCACGTAACACGTTTGCACTGTGAAAATAAGTGGTTTGATTATTCTTATGTTCGTCATCTCTGTCCCCTCTGACTGATGGGTTTATTTTCCCACGACTTGTTGCTTCAGTGGAGGAGTCCTTTCGGTGGTGGAGATGACTAACTATATTTACACTGAGGAGTGATTTACATACAGTTACAGACCATTGCTCATCCCACACTAGATGTGTACTTTGGCTACCGTTGACCCTGACATAGTGGCTCTTTGTGTGAGTGAGAGCTCCCCACATGTCTTGGACAGTAGCAGAAGGTAGACCACCATGTAGACCCATTACCTTGCAAAGATGTATCAGTGTGATTTTACAGTATCATAAAACTGATATACTGCATGCTCCCACCACTCCACTTTACTAAGCTGACAAGGATCTTCCTCTCAGTGGCTTTATGACTCTCTCCTTTCCATCTTTTTCTTCATCCAGTTCAATTCAGTGAGCTTTACTGACATATTGACAAAAGATTTACACATACAGTAAATAATGACTCAATGTAATCATATTTGAAATGTTATATACAGTAGTATGTAAGCGCCAATATCTAAAACCATATACATTTAAAACATATTAAACTAAATGTGTCTCTCTGTCCTTCTGTTTGTGTGCAACTTTCCCCTACTTTCAATCTCGCTATACCTCTCTGATGGCTGAAGTTCACCTTAAAACAGCCAATCAGATCCCGGCGTTGATGATCCTCCGACTCAGTTTTATCTCTGCAGAGATAACACACTAGAAATGTCACCTGTCCTCCAACGGCTCTGCGTTGTTTCATGTGGTTTTTTTCTTTCACTCCGGACTTTTTTTTTTCAGGCAGTTTCAAGACTTCAGCTCCTCTCTCATCTGATTTCATCCCTCCATTTCTGCCCCCCCACCCCTCCTGCCCCATACAGCAGGTGAGCAGCAGGTGGAGGAAGCATGGTATGGAGGTTTATTGGGGGAGAAGGAGGAGGGTCAAAGGTCACTGCTTAGTGGGCGGGCCAGCTGGGAAAGAGTGTTAGAGGCTGATGTCGGAGCCGGGAAGCTAACGACTGAGAGCGGAATGTGTTGCAGAGCTGTAAAGGGTACAGGAATTGGGGAGAGTGTGTGCGCCTGTTAACACACAAGTGATTAATGGACGGAGGAAGTCACCCGGCCGTGTGTCACTCCAGATGATGTCAGCGGTTGAACGGAGGAACAGAAACACCATATGGCCACAGATAGGCTTCCTCTCTCATTGACCACCACAAAACAAATGCAGAAATTACCGTCTTACACATACAGTACATTACTTTTAATCAGTTCCTCAAATTGAAAAGACAAATATATCCACCAGCAAGTCACAACTGTATTTCATTCTCAATAATTCTTCCTGATGGTTCATTTTTGCTTCCTTTTCCTCTTTTTACAGCCGCAGTGCCATTATCAACATTGCTTCCAGGATTTGATTCAAAATAAATTATCACTGCAATTGCAGCTATTTCAATCGTCGCCCTCCTGACAGAGAAGAAAGACAGAAGACATTGCGGTGAAACTTTGGCAAATTTCTTCTCCCTCCTTGATTTGCTTTCTCACTATGAGCTCACGTCAAGAAAATCCACCTCTGTTTCTTCTGTGTTTGTGTGTCCTGAGAGCTCATCAGTTCATCAGCAAGTTCCTGATAGCTGGACCACTCCTCATCTGGCCAGCTGGACACTCAGCTGGTTGGTCAACAGACTGGTTGGCTAGATGTCTGATTGGCTGTCTTGATAGAAGGATGGATGGGTGGCTAGCTGTCTGTGTCAGCAGAAATGCCAAGTGGCTGTGGGGGTTTGAAAGAGAGTTATCAGAAAGGGGAGCAGTAGAGGGAGGCGGTGGGAAAAGAGAAAAGGGAGTTACAGGAGTGGGAATAAAAAGAAAGAAGTCACATCACATAAAAAAATGAGTTGTTGTGTGAGATAGTGAACTGGCGTTGAGTGCAAGATGTAAACAAGTGAGAGGGGCAATAGCCAAGAGGACAGAGAGAAAAGCGAGCAAGGGGGCGTTGTAAAGGTGGTCTTGGCTGGATATTTTTAGCCTGTGGAGTGGGAGAGGGCGGTATCTTCTCAAGGGGTTTTTCCAGAGGAGTATATTTAGAGCCGGGGAGTGTAAAAAAGACAGAGGGAGAACAGGAGGGATGTGCACTGTACACTAATGCCAGTCTGATGTAAGAGTCTGCAATAGGACCACACACATTCCTTTTATTCTCTCTGTGGCTCTGGCCAAGCTATATGTGCCTCTGGCTCACTTCACCATATCCAAAGAGCACATATAGTATGCATGTAACCTGACACCCCCACACGTATATTTTTCTGTAAAACTACAAATCCAACACACGCTGACATTTTTTTCATCCTCACACTCACTGGCCTCTCACAAACTCCAACAACATACAGCACACACACACATTCTTGACCCAGTTTTGAAACAGCGGAGCAGCCTCTCGGCAGTGAACGCCCTGCAGACAGGTCGAACATTTGAAAAGCTCAATGCCCAACAGTTTTTCAGCACATCAGCTAACACCAGGCATTCCAGACACCGCAAATCAGACAGAGATTTTCCGAATAATAAAGCAGCTAATGTGGTATCAGGCTGAAGAGAGAGAGAAAGAGAGAGACACAGCTGAAAAAGCAATGCTAATAATAATGAGAGAAATGAGAGAACAGAGTGAGAGAGAGAGAGCAGTGTGGTCTCCTTATAGCTTGCTAAGGATAATAGCATGCATGCTGGCTGGGGCAGACAGAGAGAGCGAGAGAGAGAGAGGAGAGGAGAGCGAGTGCAGAGCCGCAGTGACGCCATTGTGGTTCCGTAGCACTTCCTGTCTACCGCCACAGTGTTTGTGTGTCTTGTCTCCACGGCAACTGCTAACACATAAATACTAGAGAGGTAGTAGAGAGGGAGAGAGAGAGCATAGGAAAATGAAAATAAGGACAGGCCAGTCAAAGTCAAGTGGATCCATTCGGAGCCTCCTTGCTGGCTGGTTTGAGTTTGGTTAAGACATGCTGGTCTTTGGGTGGACTTCATGACCATTGTTCTGGATTGGTTTCCACTGACATGGTCCAGTATGGATGAGGTGGTGTAGAAAAGTTATGAACTCAGATGTCCCGGGACTGGATCAGTGGTGGATGGGGAAAAAGAGGCCATGAATTTCGGGGTAGGGGGGCAGTGTCTGAGCCGACTAGTTCAGGGTGGAGCTGAGGAGGAGGAGGAGGAGGAGGAGGAGGAGGAGAGGGATTGACAGGTCATTTCAGGAGGCCACCTACTAGCTGATAGGTTGTTGGTTCAGTCCTCTCCAGCTACCATATACAATACTATTACCAGGGCCCCAACACCCCTACTGAAGACACTTAGCACCTACTTATATACAGCACAGTACAATACTGAGAGCTGGAGAGAAGACAAACCCAAAATTGCAGTGCATCAAGTAAAACATTGTGTTTTACTTAAAGCTATACACCTAGAAGATAAATGTAATTATTATATATTATATGGGAAACCCATTTATTGAGCACCTCGACAGAGAGCCGAGGGAAACCAGAACCTCCAGCTTCTGATCTACAAGTAAGTAAACCTCATTCAAAACACCACTGATATTTTTTAGAACACAAATAATCCAGCCTTTTTTCAACATGTTGTGTCATGTACTCTATTGGTCTGGGTGGTGATGATAATTATTTCAAAAAGAAATCTAATATCACTGGTTATTCAATCTTCCAGTTTTTATTGAACACTGTTGCCTATTAGTTCAAACATGTCTGTAATAACAGCAGGACAGAGCAGTTTGTCTTAGAGTATGAGAAGAAAGGAATGGCCAATGAAAGAAGTGCTGAAAGAGAGATTACATCACATTAGCAAAGCTCCTTTTATCTCTATATACCAGTCTATGGCATTGAGCAGCATGAACAATTAGAGGAATTCAAAAAGAGACAATAAAGGAGTAGTAGTAGTAGTTTTCTGTATTATTATTCTTATTATAGCTACGTTCAGATGGTAATATCTGGAATTCTCTGCATGTGGTGGAGGTGGACTGGATTGTGTTGTGTTTGGCAGTGAGAGTGCAGGGGCAGAGGACAGGAACGTGTAGGGCTCTCCTTGCCTGTAAGAACGTTTCGTGTCCTTGGCAGGAGAAACTTAAACATGTGAATATGTGTGTGAGTGCAGCTCACCCTACAGAAACTGTTGCTGTTCGTAAGAGCGTGCTCTTAGCCAGCGTGTCTGGTTGAATAAGTGTGACGTTGATACCTCACAGATCAGCTGGCACCGATCGTACCTCTTTCTCTCGTTCTCCCGCATTTCTTTCTTTCTCTAAAACCATTTTCCACTGCCTGTTGCATAATTGGTTCTGACTCACCATGACAACCGAATGGAAGTCAATTTTTTATTTTTTTTAACTCCCAGACCCTGTGGCCCCGATTAGAGTCGCTTACTGTCGTCTGACTCACCGTCTAAGATGGTCACTCAGCCGAATGTCCCGTGTGACCAGTTGACGCACACAAATCTGCTCATGCACACACACATAAATACAGTAGCTACACACAAGTTACATGAAGACACATTTTTCCAGACGCACTGAAATACAGGCAAAAATAAACATGTATAGTGTACGATCAGAATATGTATGTACAGACACACAAACACACACACACACACACACACACACACACACACACACACACACGTAGATCCGTACTCTGACCTCTGCAGAACACAATATGAAGCATATTTCTCTATGAACTATTAACTACAGGTGACACAACTCCACCATGAGTCCACAAATTCACCCAGATGACAATTAGAAAGCTATAAACTCTCTGTGCAGCACATCAGTTTCATCCTTTGTATTGGATGATACTGTAACTGTATCAAATAAAATAAATTCAAATTCACTGGAGCACATGATCTGAAGTCCTCACTGACCTTACACATACTGTACATAAAACACACAAATTCAAATACACACACTGCTACACCTGTCACTGCAAACTGTCGAAAATGAAATCAACTGTTGAAACTCAGACGTACTTGTGCGAGCGCCCGCGCGCGCGCACACACACACACACACACACACACACACACACACAGGGAGAACATTTACAGCCAGGCTTACATATAATCACACTTTACATAGAGCTGATAGTGTTTTACAGAACCATAAAGAACAAAGTATGACCTGAGGAGAAAGAAGAAGCACTGAACTCTCCTCAGCACTATTTTCCAGATACTGCTCCCCTCACTGCCAGCAAGAATGATTGCAGAACACTGGGCACCAGAATTTTCTCTCAATAAATTGGCATCAGTGGAAAAGGTGAAAGACATGGCCTCTTTTTTTATAGTCTCATACCAAGTCTGTATTTGGATCAGATTTCACCCAGGCTGTAAGAACAGGTCTGAACTGAAAGTTGTCTCCAGTCTCCATGTGATGAATTGCTTTTGAGAGCATCGTTGCATGTTACAGTGCTGGTGTTGCGTGTGGCTATGCTAATTGTCATCTCTGTGAGGAGTGTGCAGAGCACGCATCGAGGTTTAGACCACAGAATGGAAATGGAAATTGTTGTTGGTTTTTTTTTTAACCAGAGACAAGTTTATCGTAAAGACGACCCAGTTAACTCTGTCTATTCAGCTCATCTGACTTTTGATACAGATACAGATACACACACATAAAGCTAAAGAGAGAGAAAGGAGACAGAGTGGCAGAAGAAAAATTTATGAGGCTCCGCTCTATAATAACCAAGGTCAGTCATACCACAAGTAATCTTTGCTTACTAACAATCAAAAAGTAAAAGTATTCATTACACTTCATTCAACACCAGCTGTTATGAAAAGTTGTAAATCCCCTTCGAAGACAACATAGAAACTGAGGTCCACAAACAAAACATTATCCCATGTGAAGACAAACGATGTGTCGCGGTCATGTGTCTTCCTGGCATAGTCATTTCACTAAGCTTGGAGTGTATGTGTTGCTAAGAGACACGCAAGTGTGTATGTGTGTGTGTGTGTGTGTGCGTGTGTGGAATGTGTGACGTCCGCTCTCTCACAGGGGCGAGGTTGTCTGTGCGGGACTTCGCCACTCACACACACACCCAAAGGCTTCAGGGGAAGAAGGGGAAGTTATAAAGCTTCTAATAGCCCGTCTCTCAAGCTCGTGTTACTGTCTCTTTGTGTGTCGGGCTGTGTGTGTGTGCGTGTGTTTGTGAGTGAGTGAGTGAGGGGGGGCTATGTTTGACAGGTGCAGATCAAACCAAGCTTGGACACAAACACTCCACACACACACATACAAAATTGCAAAGACCATGATGTACATACGTTTCTGTTGTTTTCTTGTTATGAGGAGTTGTGATTATTGCTCGGTATTATTGATGCATTATTGATGATTTCTGTTTTCTATGAGTAAAACACAGGGAGGAAGACTTTCACTTGCTATGAATGTCACCACAGTAAGTGCCACACGAACTGTAGCGCGCTCGACTCGTGGCCATAGATCTGTCTCACTGAAAACTATTTCCACATTGAGAAAGTGTCTAGCTTTAAGTGATCTGGAAAAATCAGCCGTGCTTTGTCTCTTTTTGCTTAGATTAGTGTAACCCTGCACTCCTGCCCCAGTTAAAGTCTCTCACTCTGCAAAAAAGCAGTTTGAGGTTTCACCAAAACAAGACACAAGACCACTTTACACCAACATTAACACTCAGAGCTGATAAGGTTACAACTTTAATGCTATTTCAGCAAGGATGCACGTGTATGTCAAACCACCAGCTTCTTATGGACTGCACACATATTTAGATCCAAAGCAAGATCCACAGTTTTTATTTGACTTAAGTTAAATGTGCCATGTTTCAAATCACCCCGTCATGCTCAATTTTTAGACTTGCTTCAATGTAGTAATAACTATTATTGTTTCTGGCCTTGTACATATTACTTTTACCATGGTTTCATATTTTCTATGCTTCTTTGGTGATCATTTTCTCTATTCAAGTCATTAGAAAGTGCACTGTGTTTTTAAAAGTGCTTTAGAAATAAAAATCATTAGCTTACAAATACACTCCACATGTGCACACACAAATGTGCATTCTGGGATAAAAGCTAAATAAACATCTCAAAAAGTGTTATTAGCATATTCAGGCATCTAAACAACCACTAAGGGTTAGAATGAACAGTGTGCTTGAAATGAACACATTCACTCTGATTATTGTCAGACTAAGACAGAAACTATCAGTTTCTGCTCAGAGGGATGATTAAAAACATGTAACTTTTTGCAACTCTCTGTGGAACGTCTCCAAAGTACAAAACAGTGTACAAACTAGTGTACAAATTAGTGTACTACTGCATACGGACCCCGGTCCTTCCTGCCTGCTATTGACTCAAACAGCCTCTGCTCATTTATTAGCAGCTGTGCAGCCAATTATCTCCCTGCCCCCTTTCCTGTGTTCTGGGGGGGGGGGGGGGCATAGAAGAGCCAAGGAAGGGGAGGGCTCCTCTCCTCTGACATCGTCATAAAGGAATCCCCTGCACTGAGCTGGTCCCGCCCACTCTCTTACTCTCACCCTGTCTGGCTCCCAGACACACTGCCGTCCACACACACTGCCGTCTGCACAGTCGAAGGAGAAACAGACCCACAAGAGAGACGAAGAGTGGGAGACACAGAGAAACTCTGGGAGGGGGGGGGGGGGGGCAGCGAGCGACAACTGTGAAGTTCATCTTTGAGTGTGACACTGCTGGACAGCATGGGGAAAGTGTGAAATTGAGACAGAGGAGTGGAGTAAAAACTGTTGTCTCAGGTAGGTGCAGCATCGCGCCTGCCTCTTCTCAGAAGTTCATTGTTGCCTTTTTACTGTTTTATGACTTTATGACACAGCAAATCTCTACTTTTCCTTTACATTTTTTGTTTTTTAGTTCTTTTGCTTGTCTTGAACCACTGGTCTCCCACAGACAGGCGCGCTCCTGCAACCTGTTGATCAGCACAGACACAGAGCAGCTATAATGTGTGTCTGCTGTTCAAATGTACTGTAATATTGGCACTGGAATATTGCCCTGATCTAAGGTCTGCCACTGTGGGCCGGCTCCATTACAAAGGTCAGACATAAATAGTTCCTTTGAATGGGATGACTTAATTTCTGTCTGTCTTTCTGCTTGTCTGTCTGTACAGTGTGTCTCTCTGATGTAGGCATTATATCTCCACCCATCTGAATGACTGACTGCATAATTGCTTTGACTCTACCTGTTTGTCTGCCTCGCCTCTCCAACTGTCTGCTTACAGTATGTACTATATGTCATCCAACTATCCATGTGTGTCATCTATCTGTCTACATGTCCATCAGTCTGTGTGCCTCTCTGCCGGGTGTTGCTGGCAGCACAGAGTGGGAACAGAGGTCATAAAAAGTTCTAGAAAAGCAGCCGAGAGACGTAATGGTAGTGCTGAAGCGAGGCCGGAGCCGCTCAAACATTCCTCTCATTGTTCAGAGGCCCTGTAAGGCTGCGAGCTCCCAAACCTCCATGAAAGGAAGGGAATCCAGCAGCTACAGTAGCTAACCCAGTTTCAGCTACAGTTCAGGGCCGGCTGTCTCTGTCTTCCTGTCCGCCGTCCTGTCTGGTTCCCCTCTGGGAGTGTTGGTACAGACCAAATTGGGCAGTGGAAGGCGAAAATGGAGCTGTAGGAGATTAACATGACGCTGAAGCACAGAGGAAAGACCAGATAAGAATGAGTCGATTTAGCCAACGGGGGGATCTGTGGCTTTGCTCTCTATGCGACTGACTCTGACTTTAGATAACCTCTACGCTAAAAGACATGAGAGAGAGGTGGGAGGTACTGTTACTCTAGCTTTTACAGTGAGGAATCATTAAATTGGAAAACCTACCAGCAAAGACCAAATGGATGGATGAATGGAGGAAAGAGGGAATAGAAGGAGGAGAGAAGCTCGGGATCCAGGACTCAAGCCTTGGCTTTGGTGGGGTGGGTGGGTGGGTGGGTGTGCCCGGCAGCAATCTGTAGGAATGGGCCCAGGCGAAGGAAACCGTGGCGTAGTGGAATAAAAGTGTGTGTGTGTGTGTGTGTGTGTGTGTGGGTGTGGGTGTGTGTGGAGTTTCTGCATCCATTTGTGCATGTGTGGTTCAGTGGCAGCAGGGCGGTTGTACACTAAGTACAGGGCTGGTGGTGGTAAGGGTGTTTGGCAAAGAATCAGGCTGAGGATAGGATTACACGTATTGGTCTACAGGGAGCGGACCACGGGCTTGGGCTGGGCTCTTCACTGCTGAGGCTAGCTTTACAGCCCGAAGAGACTTTGAGCTTTTCTCTCTTTTTTTCTGAATCTGGAGCTGGAAATACTTTTTTATTCTCAGACTAATGTCCCACATGTGGTGGTGCGTTCCATTGATTCCAGTCCAGCCAATGAACGTTCCCCTTTGATTCAGGAAAGCTGCAACAGAGAAGGCCCATAGCAGAGCGCAAGTCCTTGTTTGAATGTCACTGAATGTCACGGGCTCAGCAATAATTACGCCCTCACACGAAACGTGAAACAAATACAATCTCACATACGCACACATACCCAGACACACGCTGTCTGGTAAAAAGAACGTCAGGGTGTGGTACTGCAAAAGGTGTGTGGGATTAAAGTGTTTGTGCATTTTCACTACAGTTTTTAGACAGCTTTGCAGATCTTATGGCTGGGGTTAGGAAACTAACGCACTGAATTTGCATCCATCCACCAGATTGCAGATAGCTAGGCCTTTGAAAGTAAGCTCTTTCTGCTACTCCCCGATTGACTTTATAGTTGCTCAGATTAAAGACTGAAAAGTAAGTTGCAGAGGAAACGCTGCTACAGTTTCTGCTGTGTCAGGCATCTTTCCTCGCCTCGTCTCTTCACCTTCTTGGATTCAGGTGATCTAGTTAATACAGCTCCTTTTCCTCGTTTTTTTCCTCTGTCGGCCAGGCTCTGCACTTATCAGGACGAGGTGTAATGGATACGACCGCAATTATGAAAAGCAAATGTGGCATATTTACACTTTAAGAAGGGCATTCAGATGTTATTGTAACCCTTGTGCTCCAGTGTTGACAAAATGTCTTGAACCATTAAACGTAGATATATTGATTTCACATGAGACTGTGGTTGGAAACAAACGGTCCTCTGTAAAATTCTCTGATGCAATGGAAAGATACAAAAATGGCATATGCTTCAGTTTGATACATAATTATTAATGAAGTGCACAATGTGAGCGCACAGCCAGCCCTTGGGTAGCCCCGCTCACTGTTTGCTCTGAGAAGCAGTTCACAGCCCGGAGGTGTGAATGATGTCAGATTGGTATGTATTTGTACTATTCCTGGTTTATGAGAGAGGGTGAGAACCCAGCTAACGCACATGCCATGTTTGCCCGGCAGCCTCCTGACATAACTGTGTTTGTTTATTGATAGCAAGCATATTATGTGCAGAGAGAGGCAGATTGCGTCTGGCCTGTGAGCATGTGTGCATTTCTTAGTGCATCTGTGTGCGTGCACACAAGGGCATAGGGAGAGAGAAGATATGTGTTGAAACAACAAGGGGTTGAGATCCAGCTGTCTCAACAGAGGCTTTTCCACTTAACTGTGTGCCCTTGTGTAAACGGCAATGTCAATTCTGAACTCTGGCTGAAAGGGAGAGACGGTGTGAGAAAACAACCAGTGGCCACGTCTACACTTGGACCTCCATACATTGTGTGCATGAATAGAAACTTAGTAGAACACACACATAGCATAAAGCGTACACCCTAAAACCATCAAAGCACCCACACACAAGGCCATAAGCCATGAAGACACTCTCTAAAAACACTTTGACTTTACTAGAGTACATCTGCTGGCCATCATCACACAGTGATACTAATTTTCCTATTCTACGCCTCCATCAGGATGCAACACGTTGGCACAATTATGAGCTGCCAATACGTTGCAGCCCACATGGCAGAACCTTATGATTACTGTTAACCATAATAAACATCGAATTTGAGAAGAGTGTAACAACAGGATTGCCTGGCTCCACCATAGAACTCAAAGAAAAAAAAAAAAAACAAGACAGGCCAAATGCAAAAGTGAGACATGTTGAGATCCTCACAGTGAGCGTTTGAGGTGAGGTGTTGGACAGCGTGCGTCAACCAGAGTGCCGTCATTACAGGGGAAGGGAAGGAATGAGCTCATAGACATTAACGGCTGCGGGTTCGACGGGGGGAACGCAAAAGGGGAAGAGAGAAACCGATGGAAAAGATGAAAAGGCAGAGAAAATAACACACGACATGAACCACTGCCAGATGAAAGGATGGCGGGATAGAGGGTTTTAGGCTGATGGAGGAGAGGAGTTAAAGAGGAGTTAGCACGCTGTCTTTGATGGGTGCTGGAACCTTAAACGACCTTCATTCTTTAGACGGTCTTATTGTGACCATGTGGAGACAGACCAACGGAGGCGTATGATGCATGTCTCATCAAACAAACCTGAGTTTAAGGAGCCGCTTGCAACTAAAATGTGAAAAGACTCACTTTTATGTCGATAGTTTAGGTTTCACGAACCTGAGTGCCCAAAAAATGCTTTGTGCCACAATGTGAAAACAATACCTCAGATAGACTGGGCCTAAAATTACTCTAATCCATCTGGAGCCTCAAAAACACTTCTCGTACCATAATCTGCAAGAGTGTGAAAGAGAGAAATTCAAGTACAAATGGAGAGAGACAGAAACAACAGAGTTCCAGCTTCTTCCCACTAGCGGCAAAATCACAGTGTTTTTGAGCGGTTATAATCTGGTCTTATTGGTTGATTGGGCCGCAGACTGAGAGAAAGAACATTGGCCTGAAGGAAACTAGTAAGCGTCTGCAGATGAAACAGGGTTTTGATTCTATGTGAGGTTCAGCGCTCGGTTTTCGGTTTTCTGCTCAAAGATTGGAAGAGAAGCTGCTTTGTTGAGTGGTATTAAAAATATTCAACTTTCTTAAAGATACGGCTCGGAATGGGAAGTAGTTTGCGTACTATTTTGGGAAGCTCTTTCCAGACTCTCAGACCTGGCTGCAGCAGATTTGTGACAACAATGATACAGCGTCAGTGAGTTCACTGTGTCCCTGGCACAGCTCTCCAGCAGGCCCACAGTGACAACAGACAGCCGGCTAAAACTTATTTAGAGTCTGGAGTTCCCCAAAAGTGTCCCACTGACTCATACCTTGTACATGGTGGAATATTCATGCTGCTGAAAATAAAGAGGCTTGAGGAGGATGGCAAATAGTTTTCAGTGTGGATCTAGGGCTTGGAATGACATTCAATTATTTAAATATGTCCTGTCCAGACACGTAAAATTCAACAAAAAGGAATTCAGAGCAATAGGTTCTGCTCTGGAGGCGGTGAGTGTATGTGCTTCTCCTTCTTAGCTCATGTAGGATGCGTCAGATATCGTTTCATAGGCAGTAATAAGAAGCAACGACCCTGTATCAGATTCTTTACACGACATGAAAATTCCTGACAATTTCTGAAGAGATTTAGCCGTAGCTTAGCAGCAGAGGAAACACGGCCCAGTGCTCTGCGGCCTTTTTTTTTTCTTTTTTTTTTCCACACAAGGGGCACAGATAGAGGGGCAGAAGTAGAACATAGCGGGGCAAACGTCTTTAAAGGGAGTGCCACTTGACTGGTCACTTCCTTCTAACCTATTTCTCCATTCTGTCATTGAAAAGCTATTTTTATAAGAGGCCACGGGAAGTCTGAGATTGACGAGAACCATGCACATACAGCACACACAGGGCTGAGAAAGCGCAATGACTACGCCTGTGACCGACAACGATGCAGCACATCACACGGAGGTAGAGATGAGGGATCCAAGTATTCTGACAATGACAAGATTGAAATATTAAGTATTAGATGGTACAATGATGGACGAGTATTAATTATTTGTTTTACGTGCTTTGAAGTCTTCCTCTCACCACAAACGGTTGTGTCTCTGTTGGCCAGGGGAATTCCTGGCAGAGTGATTTTTGAGACTACAGGACTGAATCACATTGCCAGGGATTTCCAATGGCTGACACGAAGAAAGCAAGCTTTTTCTCACAAACACAGACGCACACTAATTTGCTAAGTCACACACACAGTCACACCCATGTTTTGATTTGCATACTGGCCCACGAACACACCCATCTCGCTCTCTGTCAGGAACAGATGCCTGAGTAGCCTGGCTGTGCGGCAGCAGGACTTAACCCACATGTGAACAGTGAGTGTCTGCCATGTTCACAGTGGTTAAGTTCTGCCGCCACAGGGCTGCAGCCTGCAGGGGGACAGTAAAGGTCAGGGAGGGGCCGCACTGCATCAAACCGCCGCTCCTCACATCAACACCAGGCTTCAGATGAGCATGATGACATCTAACACAAAAAGGTGCACACCACCGTTGACCTAAAGCCATTTTATATCCTCCAAAGATCAGAAAATATGAAACTCTTAAGATATAAAGTGTGTTTCCATTCACCTGTTTTAATGAGCATTTTAGCACATGATACAAACATAAATGCCATATTTCCATATATCATACATTAGTTGATAGAAACATGTGGAAAATAGCATTTTCATTTGCAGATTTTTCTGTAAATTCAGTTAAGATTTGCTCTACATTTGGATAGAAACCTGACCATAGTGTTGCTCAGTTCCGGTTAACATGTGAAAACTGCATCAAAAAGCACTTTCTCTTTTAAAATCAAGTCAATAAAAAGGCAAAAACATGCTGTTTCTCATACATGAGACTAACTGATTGTTTGACTCTATTTTTCCGTTTTTTTCCACCAAACTTCAGGCTCACACCTATCACTTTTGCCGTGACAGCATGTGTTGAAGCCCGACTACATGTGTGGTTCACGGATGACTCACTTTTGTATTGTGAAAGCGTAAGCGTGGTACACTGTGCCCAAGAGCTAGATATCACCATCTATAAGCTTCTGGTAATTACTGGTAATCTGTTGAATTAGCTGAAATTGTGCGCCTTCAGTGTGTCCGTGTCCGCAAAATGTCAGCTGTCTCATTAGTGCCAGGGACTGCTCCTGTACTGTTCCTGTTGGACAAGGAATATGTCATCGTATGTCGTCATTTGTATCGCCGGCTCACAGGGTCTCTCAGGGGCAGCATGTGTCAGTGTGTCTGATTTTGTCCGTGCATTTAAATTTTCTTTCTGCTTCCACTTGTTGATTTCTGCATGAGCATCAGTGTCTATTTGTTTGTCTTCAGTGTGCGTTTGTCTGACTTTCTTGTCTGTGTGTGTGTGTGTGTCTGTCTGTCTGCCCCCACTCCCCACCCCTCACCCCCTGCTGGGTCAGTCTCCTGTGCCTGCTGTGCTGATAATCAGTGTGTGACGTCGGCTGGCTCAGTTCAGCAGGAACAGGGGACTGGTCTCATTTCCACACACTCACACACACACAGCTCGCTTTAATAATGATGGCAGCCTGATATATTGTCTCAAAGTCTGCATGTTTGCATGTACGTTTAAATGCATTTATTTTGAAATGACTGACGATATTAATTTAGCCGATGTTTATGTTAAACAGTGATTTGTCCTCTCGCTGCAGCAGATGTACACACTCACATTCTGTAATGAAACACTTGACTTGGATTTATGCCTGCTCTCTTATTGCTTTTAGAGACCATTAAAAAGCTACAATTTTCATGAACCTGTATAAGCTATGTGATCAAATATCTATGTGAAAATTAAAAAATAATTAGACATTGAAATGCATACCTTGTTTGTAATAAAATATTTTTAATAAGGTCTGCTGCAGTATTTGCTTTCAATATTTTGTTTGTGTTGCTTTTATTTTTTGATGACTCAAAGCCAAAATGACTTTGTCTTGTTTCTGTCCATCGTCTGTTGTTGGTACCATGTTCATAAAAACAAATGGCTGGTTGACACTGTGTGTGGTGTCACCGATATTCAAATTAAAATTCAATTTCTTTGAAAAAACAGTATATGTGTCTTGTGTGTTTTTTTTTTCAACCATGTCTTCAGTTATAGAATAAATCTTACATCACAAACACTATATTGAAAAAATTCTCCTTTCCTTTATCCATCATCATATTCTCTTGGTTCATTGATTTAAGTACTCTATTAATCCCTCACTGGGGAAATTAAATTTTTTTGCACTTTGTTGCTGTTATTCATTATACACACAGGCCCAAAATACACATGCACACATGCACACACACAGCACCTATAGACATGCATTAGGTGGAGAGATGTCAGAGTGACAGGACTGCCATACAGTCTGCGCTCCAAGCAGTTAGGGGTTTCTGTACCTGCTCAAGGGCACCTCGGCAGTGCCAGTGTTCAGGTCAGGGAGAGGAAATCAAATGCTAGAATTAGACTAATGAAAGTCTTCATAATCTCATGGCACCTGGTCGCCAATGGGTAAAAATCAGTTTTTACAGTGCCACAGAACACTAATGCCACATCGACTTTTGACCTCTAACAAACTCTGACACTTTCTCCACACATTGCATAGCTCAAAGTCTTCCTAAGATGCTGACTACAGAGGAAAAAAAGATCACGAAAATCGAGAGACAGTAAGTTTCATAACGCCATTGTAGATAAAGAACTGAGGGGAAGTGCTCATAACATTAAGACCACTGAGAGAACTCAGAATCTTCTAAATAAATTAACATTTTTATGTTAAGGGCCAAATGAAGTGAATTTTTAATATTATACATTTATTTCTCACATTGACTTGAAGTTGAAATAAACACATCTGAGCTACGAGTGTCCATGTTGTGACCACGCTTACCTCATTCCTTGAGATCTGTATCTTGTAATGTCAGGTTAAGACACATCCGTATAATGGCGTGTCCTGAAAGAGCTGACACAGCACTGAACAATCATTTCCTCTAAAGAGAACCTGGAAGAGATGTGAAAAAGCTGCTGTCATTCCTTTACCTCCTCTGACCTTTGCTTCATCTTTCAGCGGCATCATAACATTATGCAACTTTTAACACTTTACATTGTATATTGGAGAGTAAGTGTCCAGGTTGATTTTGGTTTATTTCTGTCTTTGTTTAGCACCTTTTAAACAGTCCTTACCCCACATTCATGGTATCTTTAATCTCAGCAATAAGTCAGGCTTCTCATATTGTCATTTTAACAAACTATAAAGATGCCAGGAAGCTAAAATACATGAAAAATAACACAGGCACCATAAAGATTTCTAAATCTTTAATCATAATCAGATTCTTTTCACTAGTTGCACACAAATACAGCATAAAAATATAAGGAATAAATTCTAATACCTTATATTTAAATTTAAAACTGATTTTATCCCAACTCGTTTTTGCACCTTTTTCATTGAAAGTCTATGTCTGTAAATCTGTAAATCAGTTAAATATTATTATATTATATATTTTTTATTTTGTTTGTTTGTTTTTTGATCAACACGTCAAAAGAGGGAAACCTGTCACCGTACTTCCTTTATTTCCCCTGTCACCCTGGTACCCAGTGATAATGCAAAGTGCTGCAGCAGCCGCGGGATGAAACATGGCGACATGGCAGAAAGCAGTAACCCGGATGTTTGTTCTTGCCGGGTGGTTACTATAGCAACAGTGACACATGGCCGTCATCAGCCTCAGCCAGCTGCGTCAGAAGGACACGGCGGTTCAACTGACGACTTCCTGTTCCTGGGAAACAGGCGTGAGGTGAAAGATACCTGCCATTACTTCTCTCTTCCATGACTCGACGTCTTTACCCGCCTTCCATACATTTATGGCTCTATTGTTTCCTCCATGTGAGTGTTTGTCTTTCTGTGTCCGTCGGCCCCTCCTCGCTCTGCAAACGTCGTTTTTTCGCGGTACACCCACGCACTTGCACTCTCTCACCTGCCGGTACTTCTTCAGGTTGGCCAATAGGCTTCCGAGGTGGGCGTTCCCATGGTAACATAACAGGTAAACAGAGGTGGAGATAATGAGCCGGGACGATGCATCAGGACAGAGGACTCACCCAAACACACAGGGCTGGATCCAGAGGGCGGGGTGGGAGATAAGCAGGCCTAAAAAACAGATCGAGTAAAACACGCGCTTTTCATGCATTGATGCAGTTACATAAACTTAGAAAATAAATATAAAGTCTGTGTAAACCTCCGGATTCTTAACATTAAATAAAATCTGTTTTTGTTTTTGCTTCATGTACCTCATACTCTAAAACTTGTTTGTACTACAAAAAGCACTTTGACCAATGTTGAATTCAAGTGGAGAATATTAAAAGTGAATAGACATTTAATTTAACGCCCCAAAAACAGTGTTACGTTATCTTATTCAGCCCTGAGTAGTGACTGCAGGTAACCTTTAAGGTGGCACATAGCCACAGCAACCTGGCTGAAATCACCCCTTGTTCACTCATTCATACAGACACTTAATAGTTTACTCAATGGGGAACCCCAAATTTAGATGTCAGACACTTACTCATCATGATCATCCTGCATAATCACTGACAGCTGTAGAGACACACAATGTTCATTTTTTGCGTCTGCAAAATGAGGAGCATTGCACTGTGGGATTGTTAACAGAAACGAGTGCACATGTCATGGACGCTTGTTTTTTCGTTTTTTTTTTCATTGTGGAGTTTGTGAGAGAAATATTTAGACAACAAATTTACACACTGAGAAATCTGACATTAAAATAAAGCAGTGGACAGTGACTGTAGTGAACTATAAGGTAATAAGGTAAGCAGACTGCATGCAGCTTCGTTAGAAAAGAACATAAGGTGATGACTGAAGGTGACCCCAACACATGTGATAACGTTCTTATCAGCACTTTTTGGTGACTGGACATTATGAGGACAGTTCAGGGAGTTGAAAAAAAAAAACGGGGTGGGGGGGGGGGGGGTTGATATAATTATGCAAATGTGCACAAATCTATCTGCTGTGTATTTCCTTTGTTTTCCCTCCACTCCTCACAGCAGATCCACCCCACCCTGCAGCTGTGCAGCAGGTCAGCTCTCCCTCTGTCTTTTCCTTCTGCTTTCTCCCTCCCCGTCTGGCTCTTCAGTTCTCACCATAAAAAAACTGCCAATCTGGCCGGGAGAAGACATAATTGCCATTATGACTGCTGCGGCCCTGCACATCACACACTGTACTGATTGTTCGGCAGAGGAGGAGGGGGCAAACACTGTCTGCTCTGTGCAGACGCCACACAATATTATCATAGCGTGACTACAGCTCATCCACAGACACACACACAGTCAGTCTCTATCTCACTCTTTTCAGCCCTGTCAGTCGCCCTGTAATCTTTCCATTAAGCACAGAACAAACATAAGTTTCTATAGGGCTGAAAATCCATACACCACTGCCTTTAAAAAAAATCTTTGAACTGTCAAGCCCTAGGTAAACACACTCATACAGTGCCACCGCCAATAGGAAATGATAGAAGGACTGAATGGAAAAGCAGTTTGTACAAAGACAGAAACGCCCAATGTGTGTGTGTGTGTGTGAGACACATGGGGCTGAGGTTTTGGGAAAGTTGACCTTATCCCAGTTCCAATTCCACTTCTCCATCTCTGTTTCCAAAAGAGAGAAGGTCACCATTCCCACTAAAAAAAGACTCTGACACTTCAAACAACTCTAGGAAAGAAAAGAAAATCAGGCTTCAGTGAACTGACTATATACACATTTGATATAAAAACTACCCACATTTCCATGGCAAAGGCTGCAAATATCACTGGGTTGTGAAGGCAACTGTGGCTGTGTGTAAAGGATATGGGAGCAGCAATTAGCCAGAGGAAATATCCATTCCCACAATGGCAGACTGATGTATAGTGATGGGAAATGTCTTTATCATTGTTCCCAGATTAAGTGGTTGATTCTGCCGACAGCAGAAAGGCAGCGAGCTGAGAGTCCCACCTACTGAGCGAGCACTAACCACACAAGAATAAGCTGTGATGCTCCATGAGGCCTTCAGTGGGATTCTCGTGGAGGGTCTCACAAACAGCATCGAGGTGACTGGAGGTGGTCACGAGACATCATCGAAGCTCAGCATTCACCATTCGGTGGATTGTAGCTGAGCAAGTTTGCCACCGTTTGCACGTGTGAATAAGACATTTACAACTTTCTTTCCTTTATTCAGAACATAAGCGTCAAAAGGCTGGAAGCTAGTTTACAGAAGGATGTTTGAGTGTCAATTTAAAAAAAAAAAAAAAGACTATAAAAATGAAGGGTCTAGAAAAGAAAGTGTCCACTTTATTAGGTACACCTGTACAGTCTAATACAATCCAACACATCCGTTCTGTGCCGATGATGTTCACAATTAAATCATGTTTTAGCATTGAGGTCATGGTTAGTGGTGGTGTCGTCCTGGACTGCTTTATACTAAGTTTTTTTTTTTTTTTTTAAATGTTCCCTCCCTCATCTATGTAAATATGAATGATAAAAAAATTAGAAACACCAGTATAATGCAGTCCCATACAACGCCACCTTTAACTATGACCCAATAATTAACCTATAGTTGAATTTAAACATTTTGTACAATGTCACCAAAAACTGAACTTTATAAACATCATAAAGGTAGAATTATATTGTTTTTTTTTATTATAGACAGATTTCAAATGCAACTGAGGAGCTTGAAACTTTATATTTGTCTATTAGATAATTATTATAAATATCATTTTCCATATCATTTAGGTCAGGAGTAATGTCTTGGGTACCCTGTGATACAAAAAAAAAAAGTTATATTCTTTTATACCACAAAGATGGCAAACATAGTCATGTGAAACTGTCACAAAGTAGACCCCTCGTGGCCTTCACACACAGACCAACTGTACTGCACAAAGCCTAATTGTAATAGTCAACCAAAACCCCATTTAACAGCAAGAAATGATTAATTTATGATTTCTTAAAATATACAGGCACATCTCTCATCCTGTAACAGCGGCAGCACAGTAAAGGCTTGGAAAATATAAAAACTGAAAAGCAATAAGGTCTCTCTCTCTCTCTCTCTCTCTCTCTCTCTCTCTCTCTCTCTCTCTCTCACACACACACACACACACACACACACACACACACACACACACACACATACACACACACACACACACACACACAGCTAAAACCTGATGCATTCTCAACCGTCTCTTTGGTACATGCAATAGCATGCTACCCATGCTATTTCAGCTATCTGAATAGACAGGAGAAAAACTGTACTCGTTTGACAAGTAAATGCTGTTATGGAGAGCATCAAAGACAGGAAACCGTCACCTTTGACTCTCATGAAATGAGGTTTTCAAAGGCAGCATTGTTTGTAACGCTGCGTCTTAAAGTTGCCATGCCATCACCATACATTTTCAGCAGAAGATCCAACTTATATCTGCAGTTGGTCAAACAAGGGAAGTACCAGAGGAACGCAGCTGGTTGTTGTTTCTAACAGAGCATTTAAGGAGGCGACGGTTTAATCTGTTTTCTTGCCGGCAGTCAGCTTGTCAGCGTGGAGAGCGAAGGTCTCAGCCACTATCAGAGGGAAGACTAAAGAGGCATCTGCATACACCTGGGGACGGAGAACAGAGCAGTGTGTCACTTTTCTTCACGTTACACACTCACTACACTGGACTGAATCCAGCCCCTGGTTTTCATATTTATGTTTTGATGCCACTCTGTATCCTTGGATCAAACACTGCGCAGACACTGCCGCCTTGAGGCCAAAACGGAGACAACAGCTCCTGGTGAGCACTGATTTTTTTTATTTTTTTTCATCCTAATGGTCAAACATTAAAAGCAAAAAATGAACACAGAAAATTGATGTTTGTTATATTTGAATGGAGGGATGCCATTCCTCATAGATGTTATGCCATGGGAATTTTTAAGATGCGATACAAGCAGCTGCTGACACATAACTACTTCTGTATTTCTGGACCAAATTTGTAGGTAGTATTCATATCTGTCACACTGCCATAATGCTGTCTCAGAGTCAGAGAGATTAAATACAATTTTTCAACTAAAACACCACCGTTAGCGTTTGATGCGGGTCAATCACCAATAAAGAGCAAGGAAAAATCCACATCTGAAAACACTTGAGGTGCATTATCTAAGGGCTGTAAAACGCATCTGGAAAATATGTGAAATAACTAAGTGAAGCAGCAGAAGGGAAGATATCTCAAAATAAGTTCTAATAAAAGGGTATCTGAGGATATAATTGTAATAAATGGAACATAATGTTGACATTAGTCTTGGTCGGGTCATGGCTAACACTGCTGGGATGAATACCGGTACCTTAACGGGTTTGGCATCTGTCTTGATCTTGCCCCAGGATACAGCCTCATCAGGTCTGGCCCCAGAGTCAGAGCCGTCAAACTCCTGACCCGTATTCACAAACACTGCATAGTCAGCTCCATTCCTCTGGAAGGAGACAGAGCAGGTTGTTGTTGCATTAGGTCTGAGGAGGTTTGCTCTGCTAACAGTGGCTGTGCTGTCCGAGCTCATTATTTGCATGTAAAAAACTTAAACTGGAAAAAAAGTACAGAAAAATGGCATTGCATGGAAAATACTCATCACATTACTCATTGGAAATACACAATACACAGCTGCATTCTACCAAAGGCCAACTTAACTTCTCAGATCTTAGCAGGCTTGTATACAAAACCTGATGTGAAGTCATGTATGAGTAATAGAAAGTCAGAAATAAAGGTCATGGACGTTCGTTACCATAAGATTAGCATTGGCTATATGATGTTTGACCAGCCCTCCTCCCAGGATGATCATTCCCGTCCTTTTGGCAAACACTGCCAGGCTGTTCAACTTGCGAATATCTGAAATAAAGTACACATTCATGATATGACCAACAGCTACTGCTGAGACAGCTGTGGCGATCCTGTTCTGTAGCAGCAATGTTGCTTTTACCTTCCACTATGTCCAAAACCAAGCCAGGGTTCCTATAAGAGTGGAAGTAGATCATGTCGCCCAGAGAGCCGTCTGTCAGAGCAGGACTGAACACTGGAATGTTATTCTGATACAGAACATAAAGAGCACATTTACTGACTGATGTTTAGACAAAAATACACTGTAAGTACCATCTAAACAGAGTAAGCAATGTCCAGAAGCCAGATGAACAAAGCAGAACAATGAATTCATAATCTGCATAGACTCACCTTGTATGCCCAGTAGTACACAGAGTCGGTATTATTGATCTCCTTGCCAAGTCGATGAATCATTTTGGAGGGAGTCCAACGAGTGCCCTGAAATAAGAAAGTTCAAAAGGGTTAAAAACATTATATGAGTAGTAGTCAATATTATATGATTAGAAATACCTTTCTGACTGCACAGCTGTGTTTTTATGAGAGGACATCAAACTAACAGGCAATGCCGTTTCATGCTATCCGTTTCGTCTGCTCTGGGTGCAACAGACAAAACATGTCCTAATCACTGAGAGAGACACACCTCTGTGTTCTGCTCCAACAGCATCTGGTCCAGGATGGGCATCAGCCAGTCTTCAAACTTACAGTAGTTGTCATTGGGCACCAGCAGATTCCCTATCCTACATCCAGCAAGACAGAGAAGTGTGAAGATGACAATTTACATTTAACACTGAACATCCACTCTGATGGTGGCACACGGGCACAAGTACTTCCAGGCAACCCTTGAAATCACTGGAAAGTGGGGGGCATTGGATTTCCACCAGAGAGGGGATCTTCATCTCTGTTCAAAATGCTGCCAAACTGCAGCAGTTGCATTTTTTGAGGGGACCGATTCACTTGCGCCCACCATCTGTTTTTCCTAATTTTCCCCCCTCTGAAGAGAAGCTGTCATGTGATGTACAATTGTGATTGCCTCTAAATGGCTTTCTTTTTGACCAAATCACATTGTTTTCAAAAAGCTCGATATTTACTGTACAGACTCATAGATGTATCAGTCTTCTCATCGAGGTAACTCTGAGCAAGGCAGTGCACAAACTGCATCATTCTGAGGATGTGACAGGTGCGTTGCATCTGTAGTTGCCAACCTGTTGATGCCCCTCTGGCGGAGGTCCTTGCCAGGCAGGCTGAAGTCTCCCAAGTAGGTGTGAGCCAGACACTTGATGAAATCCTCTTCTATGCCTCCAGCTGTGGTTACAATCACATCCACCTAAAACAGAGTAACAAGACAGATTCTGGTCCCTGTGTCCAATTGCTTCAAATGTTATCTGTGATGTAACTACGACCTGGACAATAATGAGAACTGTATAAATGTGTACCATTTTGTGCTCTGCCAGGTAGCGGATGCTCTCTCTGACTCCGGAGCTAATGAGGTTGGAGGTGTAACCCAGGAAGATGGTGCAGCCCAACTTGCAGGAGGCTTCACCAGACTCTTCACACTCATTTCTTTCATCTGCCTTCACTGGCTCGAGACGCTTCTCTATCTGTGGGTGCCGAGTCATAAGACAACAATGGTCAACACGGCAAATGATCACTGACAGACTGATCATAGGCTACTGAATCTGTGTCATTTAAAGGGCCAGTTCTCCCAAATCACTAAAAAACAACATATTTACCTCTACTGGTCATTGGCAATGCCGATAGGGTTTGTTTTATGTGCCCAGGTTTAAGAAATCCATCTCTGAGATTTCTGCCTCCTCCCCAATACAAAGGAGGTGAATGAAATCTTGTTTGTGTGGCATCCTGGCAGATGAATGGTTAAGACATATAACAAATAACTGCAGTGTTCACTGTTTGACTGCCAGAGTTACACCCTTATCTCTCCCACCATTTTAAAAAAGAAAGGAAAAAGCCATTAGAGTCTATGGATTTTCCAAAGCAACAAGTACATTGTTTCTGGAAAGACAACCTGTAATTTATTTAGTGTTGTGATCCCCACAAATGAAGTCCCATGCATCTCCGTTGTATTGGGGCAGAGGAAGAAATCTCAAGACACAAATATCTCAGCTGAGACAGATATCTCTCCTGCATGGCTATCAAAAGTAAATGACAAAATGTGTTTTTGTACAATAACCCTCAGGACACAGCCATTCCTCTCACCATTTGGTTGATCTCCTGAATGGCCAAGCTCAGCCTGCTGGCCTGGAAGCCCGTGGTGAGGTAGGACTTCAGCACTGCATGCAGATCAATCCCCTGGTTGAAGTCGTATCCTCTGATCTTTGGCATGTCCTCTGGGAGGTCACAGCTGGGCTTGAGTACGGCCTCCATGGCAACAGAAGGGGCGTGGTCTGCCATTTTTTCTGCGAAAAACAAAGAGAACACGTTAGTGGGGTGGTTATCACCACAGACATGCCCGGTAGAGCCCTGATCAAGTACCAATGGATGTCATCTCTTCAGTCTGTGGTGACAGGTTGCATCTCTGCTCTCCCTGACATGTACAGAAAAAAACATGACTGAGCTTCCCAGCTGCTGGGCTGCATGTCAGAGGAGTGAACAGCTGAAAAAGATGTGCACTAAACATATTAGCCTAGCTTAAATGCACCTGACTGATTTTTCACAAAACGTCCTGAAGCACAGGCTCTGGCAGATGAGTTTTTGGTAATGATCAAATGACAGGATTCTGATGAGGCGGTACTAAAGGAACTGGTTTTCTTGTCAGGGTTTGGCATACTTCATGAGTAAATAATTGCATAGTGGAGCACAACCGTGACACGCCCATGAACATCAAGTTTATGCAACCTGAAGGCAGCCAGGGTGAAGGAAGGAAATCAGCCATTTCTACACTCTAGTGTTTACATATACAGTGCTTTAAAAAAACTGTTCATGCCCCTAAGCTTTTATAGCCTTCATTTCAAATAGGTTACGTTTCCTCTTTTTTTACTTAATTTACACACAATAACAATAATGACAAAGTGAAAACACGTTGCTGCTGCTGTTGTTGTTGTTGTTGTTGTTGTTGTTTGTCACAGTCGCCTCCCTGCTGTTTATCTTGATTGGATGTCTAGCTTCTCCTGTCGGACAAGACAGTCCTGTATAACTGGCAACTGGCTGGCTGGCTTGCACGGCCGCCACACAATGCTTACAGTAACGACTTTATGGCAATTTACCTGAACATGTAAAACAAGTAAACGAAGTACATACTGCGTTTACGAGGTGCAGGATAACGTCATTCATAACATGCATGTAATGTTAGCTGATGTTAGCTAGGAGACAAGCTAACTGTTAGATAGTTGAGTCACGATTAGTTGAGTCACGATTAAATCACGATTAAACATCAGAAGACAGAGATGAAAACACACCTATTCTTGGAGTGACGTTAATTGATGGATGTCGTTAAGTAGTAAAGAACTGTCTCCGGACACGACAAGACGTTCACTGAACATGAGCATTTCTGTAAACACCGCATGAATGCCCTACGGCAGGCACGCTGCTGCTACGGAAAGTGCGGAAGGACAAACGTGACCAAACGGTACTTCTGCGCAAAACGCGTTTGTGAACATTTATTTACATTTACACCAAAGGCTGCATAAATAAAATCCTATCTCTGTGTCTCCTCTTGTAGCAACAACTATAGTCTGCAGTCCATACATTATTTTATTATAACAATGATAAACAGTTTGCTTTGAGTAAACATTCATACTTTAGGTACCCGCAGTTATAATTAACATTCTTGTGTTCTGTGTCACACTCCCTTTTTCAGGCTTTTGTCAGCACTGATTTTACAAAAATGAAAGCCAAATTCTGTTTTTGACAACTTCTACTAGTGGCCATTAAAATATATTTAACCATATTAATGGTTCTATTATTCCATAAACTGATGTAATTTTTGTAAAATATATATATATTTTGTAGCTGAAAGGCAGAACCCATACCTAAAGGACAGCATAATGCCTTAGTCAATAAGCTTTTCATCAGTGGTGGCTGTGAAGTGTGATCTTTGTGACATTTCCAACACTGTGTTCTATGACCTTTTATATCACAGAGTCTTTGAACTGCCCCAACAGTGAATAAAAGGGAGATACAGGTGAGAAAGGAAAGTCAGAGCTTCTCTGACCAGATTTTTCTGCACAACCAGATGTGACTCTTTGGATCAGATAAAATACATAATTTTCCCGCTGCTCCTTTTGGTGTGGGAGAGGCATCCAGAGAGGGTTTTTGCTGAGTCTTTTGCTGAAGGCAATGTCAGGAAAGATGTGCAGCAGCAACAGCGTTGTTCAGGCACAAAAACTGGTGGATCAACTTCGGGTGGAGGCGAGCATTGAGAGAATCAAGGTATGTAAAAATGTGAATAATCCGTGAACTACATGGATGCTAGGTTCATGTCATCATATATTTACTGTACCACTTAAGACCAGTTGTTTTAAGATTTCCATAGTTACAAAACACCAAGTGTGCTGACATGGTCCTTGTCTGTGTTAGTTTTTTTAGAGGTTTATTTCAGTATTAAAATGCATGAACTCCAGTAAAATGCCATCCTGTCCACCTTTATCCCAGATCTCCCTGACAGCAGCAGACTTGGTCCGGTACTGCCAGGAACACAGGCGCAGTGACCCTCTGCTCACCGGCATCGCTGCCTCGTCCAATCCTTTCAAAGACAAGAAGACCTGTGTGCTGCTTTGACGGTCCTGAGCAGACATGATCATATGGATACCTATCTGAGTGTGCAACCACAGACTTTCTACTGTCAAATGTGGACCAGATAAGCCTTTTAGTACAGCAATGTGTCTCGTTTCACTTAATTTTGCTCCTTGACATAACAGTATAATCAATTTCTGTGTCCCTTAAAAAGTCTGATCTCAGCCTTACAATAGTAAAGATAACATGGCTAACTTGAGACAGGTCACTTTTTTAAGAGTTGCTCAGATCAAATAAACAATGTTTGCAATTTGTAATGATTATAGTTGCTTTGTTCAATCCAGACACTCAGCACAAAGCTGTTCCATCATAACTTCCCACAGGGCAGTGAACAAATCCAGCCAACTTCAGGCACTAGATTTTCAGGCCATTTAATAGTCTTTCGATGTGTTTTAATGTGGATGCATCTGTCAAGTATTGAGCAAATTATTCATAGTTAAATTTATCCAAACAATTAGATGGCTAAACATTACTAAAAAAACAAACACACACACACGCACACCGCAGGTATATGCAGATATACTTAAAAAAAGATGAACAGCTTTACAAATACAATCAGTGTGTCACAGAGAACTTAAATAATTCAAATATTTCACTGTACATGACAAGTAACTAATGCTTTGGTACAACGTCAGTTACTGTTATGGATTCAGTCAATTTATGAACATGTAAATAGTAGAAATTTGTTTCCACACTGTTTGAACATACAACAAATTAAAGAGGAGAGACGTCAGTGTAGTGTGTTTGAAAGCTTTGAGAACTGGCACAAAATGGCAATTAAGTGCAGGGACATACTTTACACATTTCATGTAGTAACATATTTTTTGTGGGTTTTTGGCTGAACCAACAGAAGTTACCTTTTTTAATGTTAAGTACTTGTGGTTTACTCCATGTGTTCTGAAAGACCAGCACGGACCGCACCTGTTTGCAAGTCTTGCCACATAGTTTGCAGGCCTTGCTCTTCATTTTCTGGGCCTCCAGACTTCCACACATGCATCCCCTGAGGCAACGGCAAGGATTCCAGCCTCCACACTCAGCTGACAGTTGAAGACAGGTTGAATGTCATTAGTGAAAGAGTGGACACACAAAGAGAAAAACGCATTTCAGAAATGAGGATGAGCATGTTAATTACAAATATCTTTGGAAAATGTAGTAAAACCAGTTGCTTTGTATTGATTATCGCTTTGCACTTCAGCTCAATCAGCTTTTTAATATTTCTGCCATTATTCTGACATTGATTATTTTAATTATTGATATGTTGTACAAAGCACTAACCCCACTGACTCCATCTTGGTGATGCAGTGTGCACAATGTCCTTGGAGGCGCACAAGGGATATGTACCTACAGGCAAAAAATGTCAAAGACTGTTCAGTAGCAGAGTTAGCTAAACGGGCAAAGTGACAAGGAATTTGCCTCATCCTACCTTGACAGTACGATCAGATGAACAGGTGTAGAGGCTTCCAGGTGACCTGTGGATGCCA
The DNA here is from genome assembly GCF_051107435.1 of Chaetodon auriga. NCBI lineage: Eukaryota > Metazoa > Chordata > Actinopteri > Chaetodontiformes > Chaetodontidae > Chaetodon > Chaetodon auriga. The sequence goes on along the minus strand of NC_135089.1, from coordinate 12,782,775 downwards.
GTGACCAGAGCTGTGTGACCCACATCAAACTGGGACAGGGGTTTTAAGGTCCCACCTTGAGCGGAAAAGGAGTGGAGCATGCCGCTATTGTCTCCTGCCCATACTTCAGAGCCACTGTAGCTCATAGACAGCAGGTAAGAGCTCAGCTAGAAATAGACGGTTTGGTTGGAGTTAGTCTCAGTATACAGGCCAAATGAACATATATGCACACAAACACAAAAACAAATTGCGTGTGCATGTACCCGCAGTCTCTTCAAGCCTTTGCCTGCCCTGCGGTCATAGATAGCCACAGTGCAGTCTTTACTCCCAGAGATGATGTACTTGTCATCTGCAGCTAGGCACATTACAGCATTACCATGGAGACGGAGGCTTTTCACCAGGGGTTCAGCAGCTGGGGACAAAATAATGACACAGTCATCCTAAAAAAAAAAAACACTGATTTGTCCAAGTGTGTAAGAATGATTTTCCGAGTTATGTCAATGTGTCACATTTCTAAAACGAATGGCCTTCACTTTCTCTTCATGCACATTCTGCCCCTGAACTGAAATGTGATGTATACACTCATCTCCCTCACCTCTGGTGTCATACAGGCTGACCCTCTTGTCAAATGTACCAGCCAGCAGTACATCCGTCTGATAGGACAAGCAGAGCACAGCAGCCCCAGCTCTGATCAGGCCCCTCTCTGCACCACCTGCCTGTAGGTCCCACAGCCTCACTGTGCTGTCAAAGGCCCCTGAGGCCAGCAGAGGTCCCTGAGATGCCAGGCACCAGACCCAGCCCCGATGGGTGCTGAAGTCACCCTGCCCCCCCAATGTGTGCAGCAGTGTGCCACCAGAGCCTGACTGTAGATCCCACAGTTTAACATTCCAGTCTCTAGAACCTGTGGCACAAACTGCCCCCTCTCCCCCGACGAGGAGGACTGAGTTGACTTGGGCAATGTGGCCTGAAGGTAGGGTGATGCACTCCAGTGCTGGGGGTGGGCTAGGACTTCTGGGGGATTGACGTTGCTCCATCTCTACCTGTCTTCCATTACCTATATTCCTGGGGTTTGGCAAGTCCTCTCGGTTATTTAGAGCACCATCTTGGCCTTCATCAGCATCAAACGCCATCTCGTGGTCCCTTTCTTCCATCAGTGCAGCTGCGTCATCCGCAAGTCTCTCTTCCAACGCCTCCCTCAATCTCGCCAGTTGGTCCCCACCTACAATGGGCTGCATTTTACCATCATCACCTTCCATTGCCACCTCCATTCCTTCATCAACACCATACGCAACCGCCTGAGCAGCCACTCCCACCCCTTCTACCTCATCCTCTCTACCATCTTCCTGTCCTTCTGCAACTAGTTCCCCATCGTGCCTTGCTCTTTCCTGCAGTCTCACTTGTTCCCTTTCCTCCTCATCCTCTTGGGTTTGCCTGGCCACAAGCTGCCCTTGGCCTGTCCAGCAGGTTATCAGCTGCTCCATCTCTAAGCAGGCAGAAGGCCAGTCAAAGTCCTCCCTTGGCCCCACTGGAAAGCTAGCTCGGGATCCTATCAGTCTGCGTGCCCGGAGCTGCCAAGCAGTGCTGTCCTTACCCACATTACCCAATGCATGACAGACCTAAGAAGAGGAGGAAAAACAGGTTTGTAAAATGCTTTGTGACGAAGGAAAAGCATTCACCGCATTTGTTAAACTGAATGCACACAGTGCGTTTTGATAAGCAGCACTGAATGAAAACATAAGTGTTCTGTTCCCAAGAGAGCTCCAGTTTAAATAAAGAAAGGTTGATTTTGGAAATCAGTTCCTATGTTTTTTGGCTTACTTTACTTACTTTAGGCAACAGAAATAAGCAAGAAAATTAGACCACAAGACATCTTCAAATTAATGTCATGGAAGTGATGGGCCAAAAGTTCTTTGAAGACTAACCTTTGGCAACACAGTGATGACACACTGAGCAGGAAGGTGCGAGGCAATGTGTGTCACCATCTCCCATGGCAATGACAACAAGCCACTTGCCTCAGCAGAAGGTGAGGGACTGGCATCAGATGAGGTTGGGTGACCAGCGGGCAGAAGACTGGAGGGAATATCAAGACCAGTGCGACCGTATTCATTTCATATGCGACATTGTGCTACATGAACGGCCACATAGATGAGGGTGTAGCGAAGTCTTACCCCTGTTGGTCAGAGCTGGAGGCTTCACTGCTCGGAGGTTTCACAGGGTCAGGAGATGGTCCATCCAGGCCACCGTGTGTCCCTGGCCCTGCTTCACTCAGGTCTACCCTGGCCTCAGACATCACTGTTTCCCCTCTCAGCACAAGACCACTAACTCATGTTCTGTGAGTCAATGTTACTTTTAAACTTTTTTTTTACTTTAAACGGCGTTACCTCTATTCTGTACTTGTCGCTGTATGTGTCTCAGTAAAGAAAAACTTAAATATTACGGCAGTTAGCTGAATTTTGACAAAACGTTAGCTCCCCGGGGCTTAAATTAGCCTCAGCTACACTGGTAGCATTACAATTCAGAGAAGCGTTGCTTAAAGAAAGCTTTAACTAACGTAACCCAAGAAAACAATCCTTTTCTCTTCTGTTTCTCTGGATAGCTAGAGATATCTGCAACAGATGTCAGTAACATACATGTATTAAAAAAACTACTTGTTACAGAAAGACAAACGAGTAATGTTACCACAGCAGATTAGCGACAGTTACTGCTAACGATACGTTATTGTGTACAAGGCGCTGGTCTAAAGTCCTCACCTAAGCCACTGTACTGTCACTGCAGTCACCACATTAAGACTGAAATATAATGCAGGTATATCATCATTATCATCATTATTATCTTGTTGTTGTTCTTCTTTTTCTTCTTCTTCTGCTGCTACAGCCTCCGCTGCTTCTTCTTCTTCGCTTTTGCTTTTTGATAACGGTTGGCTAACAACTACTGAGCCGGCACGTTACCGCCACCTTCGGTATTGGAGTGCGCAACGGAACGATTTCAATGTTAAATTAAATAATTCCTGTTGTCTAAAAATCTGAAAATATCCCTGTAGCCCTGCATCACTTGAACTCCACTGCAACATTACTGTTATAACTAATGTCATGTGATTCTTTTAGTGTAACTGTAAACATCTGTCTCTCCTGTTGTTATCTAGGACAGTATAAAAATACATGCTCCATTTCATGTTGTCCACAATGTTCACATCTATTCATAGCATGCTCAATCAGTATGTTTAATGTGCTGTTCAGACTGGTGTGACCAAACCTCATCCTTGATATGTCCTCCTCCTTTCTATTTCTATTGCTTCCTCTCATTTCTCCTGTTTTTCTTTGTTTGCTGTAGCATCAGCCCTTACGTCCTCTATCTCACTGTTCCTGCCATTTCTGATTTGATTATACTTGTGGCCTCAGCCTTGCTGTATTTTATGACCACAACCAATCAAAACTGTTTGGTTATCACTAACCCTTCTGTCTGACATAACATTTCATTCTGCAATGTTAAATGCGATCCCTACTGTAGACACCAAATACTCAGCTCTGTCCCCCTGGAGGTAGGCAAAGCAGTGTGTCCCACAATCTACTGCAAAAGCACCACCACCACATGTGTTTACAAAAAAAATAATTGCACACCAATTATTACACGACTGGGACTCTGACTGTGTTTGCAGTCCATGACATCCAGTGCTCATGTTTTCAGGAGATAGTGAAATGTAGAGTTGAGTATCATCTGCGTCGCCATGATAACTGATCACGTGTTTGCTGATGATGGAGCCAACCAGCACGTAAACCTGGTGAACGCCCTCAAAATCAACACCTGATTGTTGCTTCTCACGGCATCTCTGACAGGCTGTAACATGCCACCAAATACATCTGGAACTGAGTACCAGAACATAACTCTGGGGTAATTAGCTGCTGTATTGCCGTCTGCATGTCTTCAGTGAGACAGTGACGTGCATCAGTATTTAGCTTATATGGAAACCAGTGTCAGGGCATAACGTTAACACATAGGCATAATGTACTTGTAAATAATAATAATAATAAATGTACTTCTAGAAGTTTACACCTTCTCATGTTTACTAAAATAAGACGAGAAGAACAGCGGTGTGTTGGCCTAAATGCTAATCCTTCCTTAGCTTTTAGTTTTATGTTTGGCTGAACTGGAAATTCAGAACTGCATTTAACAGTTTATCTGATTGCAGATTTTGCTGGACGAAGACAATTCTTTCAGCCTTGCAAGCCAGAAACACTTAAGTTCAAGGCTGTACAATTACCCGAACCCAAATGTTCTTTATAATGCTCATTTTGGGGACATTTACTCAGCCCCACAGTCAGACTTGGCTGAGCCTTATTGGGGCTTACTTGTAAAATCAGGTCAGTAAACATGCTGCATGTTCAACTTGTTTCCAGTCTGACCCCAGTAGATCAAGTTTCATGTGACCACACAGAATACAAACATTTCAGCTGACACAAAGCTTAATAGAAAAAAATTTATTTTCCCCATTCACAAAAATTAAATAAAAAGGGATACATCAGATAACATCCCACCTGCACCACAGTTGAGAAAAAAGATACTACATCAAATTCAATTGCCAGCCTTGATATCAGATTGAAAAAGTTATGAGTTAGTTTTCCACATTCTTCCCAAAGGTATGCACCAAGCACTGACTCTCCTCCAGTCCAACCACAACATCAAATTTGACATAATCAAATGGTCCGCTATAAAACAACGAAAACAAATTATTCTTTAAATAAAAAGAATAAAAAAAAAAGGGAAAAAAAAAAACTTTTAAAGTCCAAAACAATTTGTGCACTGCAGCACAAAAAATAAATCAAAAATAAAATAAATAAAAAAACCTATCACATAAGCATCAAAATAAAAAAAATAAAATAAACAAAAGAAAATAAAATAAAAAACCTGTGGACAACTTGCATTTAAATTTACTTCTGTATATAGCTTAGTGCATCACAACATAGCAAGGAGTGGTAAAGCCTCAACTTTTTACCAATTTCTTGTGGCACAGGAGTTTCATCCTTCTGAAACACCAATGAGTGCTTCATGAGTTAATGCTCTACAAACATCTGTTCAGCCTGTGATCAACGGGTGGCCACTATATCTCAATGCTTGCACACATCGGTAACACTTGTGCTACAAAAAAAAACAACAAAAAAAAAAAACAACCTCCATATCACATTGGTTGAAAAAAAAAAAAAAACATCAACTCTTATTCTATAAAATACAGAATCTATTGATGTGAGCTGATATTCAGGAAAATGTTACAATCAGGAAGGAATAGATTTTGGTGTTTCTCCATTAGTGACGGTCTTCATCGTAGAAGAAGAGCATCCTGACGATCAAACTGATGTTAACTGGCAGGCAAATGTTGATACTCCCAGCGGCCACATCAGCTCAGGCATGACTAAAACTATGCCCTGGACATAACTTTATTGTAGGGCTGATGCAAAGTTACATCGAAGCAGTACTCGCGTACACACCTTTATCATAAAACACCAAGAGCCATGCGCACTTCCATTACAACCGTCCACTATGACAATGTCTAAATGATGAGGCTGGATTGAGACCACCACTCTCACCTAAGCTAACCAGTGTCAGGGGAGAACTATTCGGACTCGGAGTCAGTGTATTCCCAGGCATATCCTACACAGTATCAACGGGTGAATATATGGCAACAACAGTCACTAGTTTGATCACAAGCTGGAGAAGTACCTTATTAGTCCAGCAGCAAGTTGCATTGCCATTGACAAAGCTCTTATAAGGTTTGGATCCCTCCAAACGGACCTGTTATAAAATGACTTAAAAAAAAAAAAAAAAAAAAAAGGAGCAAGACTCATTGGAAAGCATGCAATGTTCATGACGAGGAGAAGCCTTGATGGCTCAAACAGCCATCGTTTAACAAGAAGCTCTGATGAGAAAAAAAAATATACACAGATATGGATTGACAGGTGCACTGGGACGTGGATCCATAATACTGTAATTAAGAGGTCTCCCTCCTCTTAAATACTATTCAATCCATCTTAGAAGGAGCTACATTAAAAAAACCTATCTTAGGAGGCCTCAAGTCTTACTCTAGTCACTTTACCATTGCTTAACATTATCATCATTATGCTTACTTTAGCAAGCCATTAACAGTCCTAAAATCACTTATCAAAAAAACTATATCTCAAGATCAGTATATTACTGTATGTCTTACATTTGAAATTCTAAATTTCTTAAAAAAAGAAAAGTGCATTTACATCAGTAAGAACCAATTTATTCTTGGTGATGTCTTATCGCTCTCATTAAGTCCGTTTTGTAAATACTCTAAAAAACGAAGCAGCAGCAAAAAGGATTCTCAACTTGCCTACAGTATTTGAACTCTTGTTGCAGTGAGTGATTCTCCAAACAATCAGACGTGAGCCGATTCCTGTATCAATCTACCTATAGCTGGTCTTCTCACACGCGCACACTCACGCCCACACAATTAACCTACAGGGACACTGATAAGACAATATGTATGAATGGGAGGACAAAAGAACCAAGCAGTGACAGCTTCATATTATGGCAGCCTCCCCATACTGACAATGTAAAAAAATCAAGTGAGCAACAAGACAGACATTCACTCAAACATGCGTCACTTAAGAGGTGATCATATGCCATGCAATAAACCTGGTACTGCGGTGGTAAAACCTTAGAGGACAGACCTACTGCATCTTTTTTTTGGCCTCGAATGAGGAGGGAAAAAAAGAAACCTATGATTCAGAGGAATTCAGCAACCATGGGAAGAGGAAGGATATTAAATTCAGCTAAATGTACATGTGAAAAGAGAATAAGACCCATGTATATGCACACAAAAAAAATGTTTTTTGCAATTTCGCCGTAAAAGGTGCAAAAAATTTGTGCACATTTCCTGCAGTTACATAGTAAAAGCGTCTCGTGTTTTTTTGTCTTGTTTATTTTATTTTTTGTATAGCCTCTGGCACGAGCCTGTTTAAACACATCTACATGTGCAAGTCATCCTACTGACTACGTGCGTTGTGGTATTTGGAACTGTGGCACCCTATGCTGGTTCAGATAATTCCTTTTTATGTACCTATCTGAAACCCCCTCCCCTCCCAGTCGTCAAATATCTTAACAGAGTAATTCAATCGAGGAAGGGGAGGTCAGAGCCAGCCCCTATTTTTGTCCTTGCCTACGTAGGATCCCTGCGGTGTTGTTAGCTAAAGTCACTTTTGAGTGTGTTGGATTTAGTGAGGCGTTTAATCCGAGAGGTATATGTATATCCCCAGTTTACCCTCCCACACCCACCACCCTCCTCCCTCCCTCCCTCAGAGACACACAGGGCGTGGGGGAAAAGGGGGCCATCCGCTGAGTGGAGGACCAAGGCCAGTCACATCCCTCCTGCTCCTGTTTCTCCCCACAATCTGGGCAGTGCAATGAGTTCCCCAGTAACCCTCCCCTACATTTACCTGGGGAGAAGCAAACAGAGGAGCAAAGATTAATATCACACCATATGAACAAATACTCAATGTAGAGCTCATATGAATGGTTCAGGGGTTAAGAGGGTGCCGCGGTGTGGGTCAAAAATGGGATTCTGGATCAGAAAATTCATTTGGGAACAAAATGTATCACTGCTTATCAATGAGCTGGGAGTTTCATCATTTCCAGAAAGGCGGTGTGGGAGTAGGCTGTTGAGACCTTTGCTGGACATACCTAACAGGTTGGTGTCCTGTGTTTACCAGGGGGTGGCTGGGTTAGACGCCATAGCAGGCTGACAGGCGCTCCTTCAACAGAGGAGGAAACTGCTCAGAGAACTGCTGCCAGTTCTCTTCCCCGACCTGGTCCTTGAAGCCATGCAAGATCTTGGGAGAGAAAACAGGAAACTGTCATGGACACCAACAAACCTCTCTGAATGAATATTTAAGATAGGAGGGTTAAGAATGAATTTGACGCATAGTTGCCAACTTGAAGACTTAAGTCTGTCTTCACAAGAAGCAACAAGGCAACTGACTGTTTGCTAAAACCCTGCCCCCCGTATTTATTGTTGCTACACCTGTAAAGCATCCTATTCCATTTAATGTTGGCTGGGGTTGCTGGAGAGTAAACCTTTCCAAATCCATTACAGAGCAAGAGAGAGCTGCTAACTTTACGCTAAATTCTGATAGCATCCACCACAGGGCTGTATCAAATAAATCAAAGCTTCATTCATCTGAATGTCTATTGCAGTGTTGTGGACCGGGTGGAGCAGAGGGACAGATGCCAGCAGACAGCTGCTGAGAGTCGGGGAGCTCTGGAGGAGAGCAGGGGACAGAAATAAATACTCAAAGTGACTCTGAATTCTGGTATAATTCAAGGCTGGTTGAGGCATCAAAAGAACTCGTAGATTATTGCTCCAAGTAGAGCCTAAGGCTTACGCTTCAGTATGTGCAGAGCTGCAGAGCTTGACAGACCAGTCATGCCTGGTAATGTTTCCAGAGGCATTATTGGACAATCACGGTTCAGGGAAGGGGGGTTTAGCAAACAGTCAACTGTCAAAAGCAAGCTCTAGCCACACTTCTCAGAGTGTAAAATCATCCGCACCATGAAATCAGATTTCGAATGTCTGATATGTGATCATCACAGAGTGTGGTGAGCCAGCTAGTTATCTAAAGTAACCTAAGGTCCGTCCATCAGATCAATGTGTTTGACAAGGTGACAGAATAAGGCACTCACCTTATAAAACATGTCTCTCAAGTCGTCCTTGGGGTTGACCCAGGAGGCCACAGCATCACAGAAGAAAATGAAGTCCTGGACAGGGAGGACTTGTTACTTCAGTGCACAGTGAGGTAGAGCTCCCTCTTCTGTCTAACCCCTTTACCCCAACAGCTTTAAAACATATCCCCTCACCTGCACCACTCCTGCAGGGTTAACGCCGATCATCACACAGATCCCCCGGAAGGCCGAGTCCTTCTCCTCGTTATCTCTGATGTTCCTCAACGATGTGCACCTGAAAACAAACAGACAAAAGTGGAAAACACAAATCAAGTCAGGCCTTTAAATGATCCAAGTTTCTCTTTGTCCTCATGAGGTCAAATTTAATTCCTTTGCCCTACTTCAAGAAAGACAATTTCTCCTTTGATATTATTCCTCCTTGATATCAAATGATCAAATACCATGATGATGATAGTGACTCACCATGGTCGAATGAACTGCTGCAGCTGTGGTGCCACTTCCTGGGGACAGACGTAACCCAGTCTGCCGATCGTAATGGCTGAACACAGGGAGACAAAACAAGTCCTTAACTACCTAATGTGACCATCAGATGCTTTCCAACGCTTCAGACACTTCCCAACTTATTTTGTGTGTGTGACTGCGTGTGTACCTGTGTTTTCCAGCAGTGTCTTGGGTGTGTTGGGTCTATTGATGATCTCCACCAGGTGTGGCAGAACCATGCCCACATACGGCTGCATCTCTGCACCTACAGACACACAGTAGACAGCAAGCACACCATCAACTATCTGGGTAATATGGGCCACCTGTTGTGTGGATATGTCATGGTGACAACTGTCACAATGTCATAATTTTGAATTTGATGCCAATCAGGCATGAGACACGGCCTGCCGCCCACTTTAAACCAGTAAGAGGAGCACAGAGAGAACCTAAATACAGAAAACTCATGTGCAATAACCAGAATTGAACTATGGCAGATCACCAACTCCACCAGCCATCATCAGAAGTTTTCAGGGTCTTAAAAAAAAAAGAAAAAAAATCTAACCAATGGCGTATCAATTTATTGAATTAATTTAAGAATGAAACTTTCTAAAATAATTTGATGCACTAATTTTTCCATTTTTAAAATTGGAAAATTAGGGAAACGTTCCAATGACCACACATAAAATTTGAATTAAACTGCTTTTAACAAATGGAAAGAAGGGGGAGGCAAGTGCCAACATCTGTTGAGGAAAAATGTCATTTGATTTTGCACTCGGTCTAAATCATACGCTCACCAGGACAATCTCTTGTTTTGCTGCTGACACTTGTGCCTGAAAGGAGATCACACAGAGTGTCACTGGGCTGACTAGATCATGCGAAATGGCTTGCCAGGCATGCATGCACGCATGCACGCACAGACATAATGTTCACACAGTGTGCAAGCATAATGAGGTTTTTTTGGTACTATGAAAGACAAAAGGGGAACAGCACACTGCATGACCCACTTCCACAATCAGGCAAAGTTTGTCTATTGTGCCTATAGTGGTCTGAAAAAGATTTGTACATGTCTACAGCTATAGAAAACTGTTCTGCCACGAGTAAACTGTAGAAAATGTTCTGCCAAGTTCCAAGAACCACAATTTACAGCCAACGGAAAGACAGAGACAGTGCAGTTCACACAGGCCTGCAGATCAAATGAAGGCAAGTCAGTTTGATTTATGTGGGCCAGAATCACAAATGGTCCCAGGGGGCTTCAAAATGGCTTCACTTAGCCTGGGGTTAAGTGTAGTGCAAAAATCTTAAGAGGTTTCAAAAAAAAAGACGAAGAAGTAAAGCGCCAAATGAAACTCAGTGGGGAACATTTCCTCCAGAAAGGCCAAAGTCAAATGCAAACTGTGTGATGTTGTTCTCCAGCTCAGCAGTAGTACTTGAACTGTGCTGCACCACATTAAGAATACGCACCCTGCGAAAAAGCTCACTGTAGGCCGGGAGGATATGCTCGCTGATACGAAGCCATCACCTAACTTGGTGTGCCGCATGACAGAGCGAAACGAGAGCTAACGCTGCTGTGACTAAACGCATCCAAACACATGGGAATAAGAAGGATAAGCTGAAAGTTGAGCCAACCACAGCAGATCAGCTTGCTCTGCCCACCAACCGCTGGCAAGCTTAACTTCTAAACATTAAACACTAAATATTTCTGCAAATCTTGATGACAAACTACAAATGCGTGTAGACTGTAAAACATCAGTTTGTATTCTTTACTCTGAATCACACACAAGCTTCCATGCATGTAAATCTACATGTGAGCACTGAACTGTGTCACCTCGAGCAGCATGAGGTACGCAACATCTGGATCAGAGAATATTAGGAACAAAATGTATCATTTTGTGTCAATGAGCTGGGTGTTTCATCATATCCAGATACTGGGCACTCGTCTTCAGTAAACACAAACCATTTGTTAAAAAGAAAAAAAAAAAGAAAAAAAAAAACTCACCCATTTGCATGGAGATCTCTCCAATTGCCCATGTAGCATTGTTACACACCGATATAAACTCTGGGTTCAGGTTGAGCCCCAGGATGGGCATGAACTCAGCTGAGGGAGGACACGGACACACGCTGGTTACGATACAGTCATTTGCTGTCACTTTAACACATAAATATAATTCCTTTACAACCTGCTATCTGTAATGGTTTCTCATCAAAGACATCGAACCATCTATGGCTACAACAGGCATCACAACCAGCCAATGCTGCTGGGAGCTACCTGATATCCAGGGGGTAGAGGACAGGTGACGTACTAAGTTACTCAGTGTTCAGACACACTCACCAATGCAGGGCTTAACATGGAGGAAGCATGCCTTGGTTAGATCTCCCAGCAGAGCGAAGGAGCTTTGCCTCACCTCAGGCATCGTATCCTGCAACACAAACCACACACACACTTTAGTGTTATACTTGTACGATGAAAAAGGTCACATACATAAAAATATAGAATACTACAAAACACACTCCCTCATACCTGCATGCACTGGAAAAGCAGAGTCATGATGTTAGAGCGGGCCACTAGCTGCTCCACATGACCCCCTAAACCCTCAGCCAGGCCGCTCAGCAGATCCAAGGCCACAATCATAAAGTCCTTGTCAGGAGCCTCGTACTGATCTGGATGCTGGTTGTACATCTGTATTAAATACAACAGACAAGTTTCAGTGTCTCTTCTTTACCTCTGAAGAAAGATCACCAAGTTCACAACATTTATTTTGTGTGTGTTTGTGTTCTCACCATAGCCTGAGCTAATGTCTTCTGGACGAGTGTGACACAGCGCTGGTAGACAGGCTCACAGTAAGGCAGGAAACCACTCTGCAGGGCAGTGGCTACTGATGACAGACACTGGAAGAAACACAAAGACACACACCGTTTGTTGTCTGTCCAATAAATTTCAGGGGGTAGAGGACCACTCAGCCCTCTGTCATCGACCCACACACACAGGTTAACTTGCATGTGGGCACTAAACTATGCCACCTAAAGCAGCATAAGGTCTGCAATATCTGGATCAGAAAATATTAGGAACAAAATGTATCATTTTGTGTCAATGAGCTGGGTGTTTCATCATATCCAGATACCTGGCACATACACCTGTCAGGCAGCTATTGCTTTAAACATCAATTTCTCACCTCTAGTAGTGGGAAGAGATCCTTGTCTTCGTCCTTCAGCTCGTTCCACTTGGCAATAAGGGGGGGCATTAACTTCTGAATGTACTCCTGAGAAACAATGTAAATTGATGTGATCAGGGTTTTCACCCACTTTGTAAACATAACCTTTAAACACATAAAAATGTATTTTTCTTTGCCGAGTTAGAAGATCGATACTAATTTAATATGTTTGTTCAATATGAGCCTAGGCTGGCTGGTCTATAACTTATCAGCTTTGTATTTTGTTTGTTTAATCTGCACACTGAAGTAGAAAACAAATGGCACTGGTATCAATCTTCTCATCAAGAAAGCAAATTCTGTCTGTAAATAATTAAGCATGGGGGGGGGATCAAACATATTCTCCCTGTCCGCATCACCTTTCATATGGTGAAAAACAGAACGTGCACACGTGTACATTTCACAGGCACTTACGGGCTGATTGAGATGGTGACCCACTGAGTCTGCCAGAGTGCCGATGGCATCGTAGAGAATGAGGAGATTCTTGTGCTGGTACTTCCCAAAGGCAAACACCAGCGTGTCCAGAATAAAGCTCAGGTAGGGCACCAGCTCTGTGCATGCCTCCTCCTCCAGGGTGGCAAACGCACTAAGAAGAAACAAGATGGAGGACACGTAAATATTTTATCTGTGTCGTAGTATATATTGTTCTAACACACTAGGAACGATACATACAAGCTGTGGATCAGAAACAATATGGGAACAAAGTGTATCATTGTTTATCAATGAGCTGGGATTGTCATCATATCCACATACGACTGACACAAAAAGCACGACGCTGCTCACCTGCAGGCGGCCTCCTGTACCTTCTTGTTGCCATCCAGGATGCGCTTCAGAAGCTCAGTCATAAGGGGTTTGAGGTAGGAGTCGGGGGGCTGGGAGACCACCCAATGTGCATAGCGACTCAGGGTCCAGCAGGCAATTGAGCGCACCAGGGCCTTTTTGTCACACAGACACTGGATGAGGTGAGGGATCAGCTCCGGCAGGTAGGGCACCATGCCCTGCATGCAGCCTGAGGCACGGAGAGACGAGCCAATAAGAAAATCAAAATCAGTGGACACTGAGAGAAAAAAAACACTGTTGTGCAGTCACATAGCAAAGAGCCTTGGTGAGTCTGGATCAGAAAATATAGGAACTATGAGTATCATTGTATATCAATGAGCTGGGTGTTTCATCATTTCCAGATACAAGGTCAACTACTTTATTCTGAGTGGAAAGAAATATGAAAGACTCATTATGGCCTCTCACTGCCATCCACGAAAAACGTCTGTACTGGGCCTCTGGTTTCATCCTAGTGGGTTTATTTCGAAAGTGAAGTTCCACTAACAAGGATAAGATACAGCTAACTTGTAGCATCTCTAATAACAAATGGCTAACTTCTGTAAGCACGCCAGTCCGTTGAGTCTTACCCTCAGCTATGGCCCCCAACACCAGGATGCCAGACTCCTTGATGACCCAGTCCGGATGGAAGAGCAGGCCTTTCAGGAGAGGCAGGAGGTGTGGCAGCAGCTCGTCACGGAACACGTTGGCAAGGACGTCCAGTGCTGCAGCTGAACACTTTCCTACATCAAAAAAAGAAGAGCTCAATTACGATCTCTGCCCCCCTTACAAATCCCCACCCACCCCTTTGTTTTACAGGTGACCTGACAGCAGAAGAGGAGCTTTCCAAAACAGGTTTCCACTCCTGTATGTTCAGTATTAAACCAATGACACCTTTTGCAAGATGAATAACAAACAAAACAGTTATGAAATACCAGCATTCGTAACTGCATTTCTCCATCACTTACGCAAGTTCCAGTCAGACAGCGTGTCATCATCATCGTCATCATCATCTTCAATGTCCTCCCCCTCCTCGCCCTCCCCTCCTTCATGCTGCAAGGTGACTGTGCGCGACTTGTGGAAACGGGGCTTGATGTCCTGATCGCTGTCTGGAACTGCCTCATCCTCTTCCACATCACCCTGGACAGACACACACATTTTACTTCAGTTATATCAACATGTGAACTTTTTAAAGACATGGGGGTACTTTTCTGAATGAGTCGTTATTGAAAGTAAAACAGCACAAGATCAAAGAGAGCTCACCTTTAATAGTATGATGTCTATCTCTGAGTACTTCATCCCATTTACCAAGATAGGTATGAGCCTATAATAAGGTGGAGAGGAGGAGGAGCCGTGCTTAGTGGAACAGCCAACAACTCTCATGTACAAGGTGAAAATAAAGTGGTCGATTCTGTATTAAATTAACTAACTCATGAACAAATCTCTCAGAGTATATATATATTTAAAAATGTGGGGATTTAATATATAGACAGTAATTCATACTGATAGTTTGTGTCATCTTGCATCATCAACACAGAGCACACATTACATTAAGAATGGTCAACAGGCTACTCACTGCACCAGGTGTCCAGACAGCATCTCCTTACAGATAGGTTGCTCTGCTAAAGTCAGCCAAAACTCGCAGGCCTCCAGAGCCACGTTCTCATCGGGGTCCTGGGTTCTCTGCAGCATGTACTGCAGGAGAGGAGGAAAAAAATATTCAAGATATGAAGTGTCAGCTGACAAAACATCAATATATATCTGAAAATATAGGGACTACAGGTCTCAATGAGCTGGGTGTTTCATCAGTATGGAGAGAAATATGAGCGTGGTGTAAATGGTTTCCCACATCTAACTACAAGGGTGTACAGGGAGTCCCTCAGGTGATCGGCGATCACCCAACTCTTACCTGGATGATGCTGTGCATGTGGGGGATGAGGCGGTCAATGCGGACTTCCAGTAACATGACCAGGGCTCGGCACACATTCTTCCGAACCTCAGAGTCCTCATCTGCTGCCAGCGCAAACAGGCTCTAGTAGGGGAGAGGAGAAATAACACAAAGATGATTTTTATGCACACAAACGTAAAATCTGGATTGGGATGAACAAGAAAATGGGCGGATAAAGGCAAATGTCAAAAAATGGGGGATGACAAAGACGACTTTCTCTGGTCTCCTGTTCACACACAGCTCACCTCTATGAAGGTGTCAATGTTGTCCATTAGAGCCTGGGCTCGGCCAATGATGAACTGGTTCACACAGGCTATGGCATGGGATCTGCAAGGACAACAGGAACATTAATAAGTCAACCAAAGAAGTGGATTAGTGTTAAATACAAGAAGCATGTGATATTTTTTTATAGAAACGGCATGTAAATTTCTGAACTATTGTTATGCATTTGGTGTTTCTAAGAACAATTGCTTCTTTACAAGGTACCTCTAAGAACAACAGTGTAACAAGAAAGGTTTTAATTGAATCTTATTAGTGATGAATGTAACTCTATAATTAAGTTTAATGAGTGGGTAAAGTGACTATCTGGATCAGACAGTATGAATACCAACACCTATTACTATGCTTCACGCCTAGATGCTGATGATACAACGAGATGCGAGTTTCTCTCTTGTACCTAATCTTGGGGCTGCAGTGCTTGAAGAACTGAAGAAATTTGGGAATCATAATGTTGAGGGGTCTGTTCAGAGCATCACTGTCCAGCAGCTCCGACGAGTCCTCGCAGATTTTCTGCAGTGCTCCAAACGAGCCCTGAGACACGGACATACACAAAGAAGCTGTCAAATCAAAACGCAAACGTACAGGGACACAGAGGAGAGAATGAGACTGCATCAGAAAATACAACCCAGGCAAAAGCACCGAATGCATTGTGATTTGATGTGTCAATATGATAGAAAACATGAGCTTTTGGATGTTGGAGGCTCGGCACATCCATGTTAAACCCAGAGGTGCTTCAGGAGGAATGTACAAACTCTGCTTGATTGACATTTCCCTGACCATGTTAGCTTTTTTGCATGTGCCATGGAGGGACAAATTACACCTTCAACATTTTTTCTGTACATGACGTTTGGTGACCATGTGTTATTCTCTGCACAGCTATGGCCACATTCACACCTGTGTGGGCGTGTAGAGCTTTGAAGAGAAGTGACAGCCCTGCGGCTTTTATAGTGTAAAAAAACAAATAAGGGCAGAGTGGGATGAGTGCAGACCTCGCAGGTGTTGTAGTCCTCTGAGTTCAGCAAGTTGCAAAGCTGGGGCAGCAACTCAGGCCACGTCTGTAGCTCTCCCTTGGAGGCGATAGTAGTGATCAGGATGCCTGGAGGACCAAGAGATTACAGACTTCAGACAGTGATTTATAGTTGACAGGACCGTGAGCAGCTGCCTCTGCAGCAGCTCTGGATCAGACAGTATGAATACGAATACCTTCACTAGCATTCAGGTGATTTTATGCATCATCTCCAGAGGGTAACAGAAGGAAAGTGGGGGAGTGGTAGGTGTATTTACTGGGTGCGTGGATGAAAAGCAATCCCACAAAAATAACTGGTGATGGAGAACAGCATTTACTCCACACCAACACAAACTCACCAATGGTGGCACGGATGAGCGGCGAAGGGTCGCCAATGTTGTTGAGACATTCCTGCTTGATAAAGTCAGCAACAGTTGGGGGGAAGTTCTGGTAGTGGGCCTTAACATTGTTCTTTAGTATCAGACCGCTAAGTGAGCGAGTCGGCTCGTCTGAGGAGGTG
Organism: Chaetodon auriga; assembly: GCF_051107435.1. Taxonomy (NCBI): domain Eukaryota; kingdom Metazoa; phylum Chordata; class Actinopteri; order Chaetodontiformes; family Chaetodontidae; genus Chaetodon; species Chaetodon auriga. The sequence goes on along the minus strand of NC_135089.1, from coordinate 12,765,847 downwards.
AAGAGAAAAGAAGAAAGGTGCAAAAGAAAAATCATTCCTACAACCGATCAACAAATGTCATCGTCAATGTAATTGTTAAAATATTGGACAAGGATGAACAAAGCTATAAGTCTTTTTTTGGTCTTAAAATGTATCCTGATAACCAGTAGATGCACAAATCCAACTCTTTTCTGTCCAGATACCAGTTCTCAGTTCAGCAGATCTGACACATAGCAGTACGTGCTTATGTGCTTCAACACATTTTTGGGCTTGTGCAATTTTCTTTTTAAAATCATATTGTTCTTGGCCAGTTGAAATGTTGCATTGTTACAATTTTGTAACAGAAGTGTAAAGTGTAAAGCAATTCCAGATTTATATAATAATCACACCCAGTATTTTCCCTTGGTGACACCCTTCCCCTGACAAAGTCAAGTATGACAAACAGTATATTTGGCTTTTAAGTGTATGGGGAGTAATTTTTGTGGCTCACTGACCTCGGTGTGTTATATACGGATGAGAGAGGAAAAACACCTGGCGACTCACCTTCAGTTTTAAGTCGTGTGAGGACAAAGATGAGATAGTTGTTGAAGTCAGGGAACTGGTTGAGTTGTTCAAGTTTCTAGCACGGTGGTTAAGGACCATTTCACTTTAAGATCCAAACAAAGCAACCGACCACTTATCTCCAGGCTAAGTAATGTGTTTGCTAACTATTTCAATAATCCTAAAAACATTCTGTGTATAAATACAGTTAACGGTGTGAGGAGATTTCAAAGCTTGCACTAAAAATGCATCATATGCTATTGTATACTTGGAAAAGTAGCAGACTCTGGAGTCAGATAACGAAACTTGTTACCAGTACATGAATAACTGCACACATCTTCCACTCTAGGCAACAACAAAAAATCCTCTACTTGATAACATGGCAGTAAGAAAAATAAAGACGGTACACATCAAAATTCCTTTGCATCTGGCACGAGCATAACATCATGTATGTCATTAGAGAGGTACAATTTAGTAAAACAGAATATGCTAGCTTTACTACGTACACCCTACAATTACACTGCAGTAGGATACTTGTTGGACAGCTCTCTGTGTGACTGTGTTGGGTGACTGTGAGTCTTTGAGCAGCTGGAGGACCTGCTGAAGTCCCTGCTCATCTGGCTGCCACTCCATCCTGAAAAACACACAAAAATTAATCCTTAAAATTAATTTTGTACTATACAGTAATCTTGCGTAATCTTATATTTTCCATAGATTACTGAGTAGAATGAAAGCAGGTGGTCTCTGGATCAGACAGTATGAATACAAACACCATCACTGTTAGTCAGATGTTTTCAATGCATCATCTCCAAAGTCCACATGCATCAGTATGGTCACGAAAGGACGCGATTTATGTATGGAGCACAATATCAAGCTGAATCTTCTACGCTATACAGATTCCTAATGCAAATCAAACTCTTCAACTCATCTGCATAACTTCTGTACAAACAGACTTCATACCCAAGTCATACATCTAATATTACCTTGCATCATTAGGTTTTAGTTAAAGTCTACGGTATCTTCGGTTAAAGATTATTCGGTGGTGGTCAACCAGTCACAGCAAAACAGCAGTAAAACAGCCCCTGATTAATAGTTTGAAACGTTTGATAAACCTCTGCAGACACCACGTACTCTTATTTCTTATCTAATTGACCCATTGAGGAAGAAAAGGAATCTGCCAAAGGGTTTATGTAGAAAGCTGAAGGTGCACATGGTGTAGGTTCAAGGTGGACGGCCCCCCCACCAGAGTTGGATACTGGGTACGAGGTAATTTGAGGGGGGAGAGAGACACGCAGCAGCAGTTGGCCTCGGAATCCCAGCACGCCAGCACCTAAAATTGTGATTGGAAATCGGCTTGGGCACAAAAACGAGGACATTAGACAACACGACCAGCTAAAATCTCTGTGACCCGGCTTAACCGCTCCAAGTTAATCCTCCCCCCACCCCCACGCCACCCGGTCCGTCGGTCTAAATTACAGAAATGCTTAGTATCTCCATATTTTTCGTTCAAATTTCAACACCCGGGCGCGATACTCGCTATTTACAAAACGGGGAGTAATCAGTCGTGGCTGATTAGAGTGTGTCAAAAGTTGTCCGGGAATAAGTTAGCGATGTAGCAGGGCCGCCTTTCCCGGTTCCAAGCTAGCAATCCGTGTGCTTCACTTTTATTAACGTTAGTTCCATTTAGCTGAACTGGTTAGTTTACTCCCACGATAAAGTTATTTATCGAGTAACCTACAGGATTGTTCCGCACCATTTGAAATGTGTATTTACAGTTGACCTGATACTACCAAAAGTTGCCCTTTTTGCACAGGCCTGGTCGACAAGGCAGTTCCAGGCAGGGTGGTCACAATGTGCCCGGCATAAAAGTAACGTTAGTCAAATATCGCCATCTGCTATCTCAAGAGGGCACTGTACCAGCCCATCCTTTTAGGAAAAATCGAATATCAAATTGAACATGTCACGTCACGGTTAACACAACGCTGGCAGCTAATATTTCGTACAAACTTGGTGAACACGTTTTGCAAGCTGGCGTTAGCCGCTAAGACCTCTGAGCATAGTCTCACTAACGGTAATGCTAATGCTACTAGCCACGCTAATGCTACATAACTAACACTTGCTTTTGATATTCGATTTATCGCAGCACCTTACCCGATGTGACCGTGTAATCGATTGAATATGTCTCGAATGTTTGTCAAAGTATAAAGCGTTACAATATTATACGTACAATATTGACTTGAAAGTTGATTATCAGTACTAGGCCGCTGTCCTCCCGTGCTTCGTAGCGGTTCTTCTTGTTCAAATGAGCACGCCGACTGAAATTGACCTATGGCGGCTTCCGTTTAGTACACATTTCGCAACTACGCGAGATCACAGGAACCCCTGTTGTTTTTTTCGGTCAAATTATTTACAATCATTGTTAATAATTAAATGCAAAAAATAAAAAAATAAAAAACTATATTGTAGGACTACAAACACTAAATGAATAAGAATGGTAATAGTAATGTTACATAAAATAGACACATTAATAAATCATGAAAGTACTTACACTATGGTGGTATGATAACGGTCTTCAACTTTTGTATTTTATTATTATTGTTTCAATCAAAGAAGTGAAACATGTAGCAAAAAAAATCGCATGATAATTAAAAAAAAAATTGAGCAATTCCTTTTATTTTTGTTGAAATTGTAATTTTCATCATGTAGTTAATAGGTCTGAAAGTGCTCTAATAATCATGTCATTTTTTTTTTTACTGGGTAGGGTGTACTGTACTGGGTGTAACTATATGCTTCTAACATTCGACACAGACGTTTGCATTTTGTTTCCTCATATGCTAATACATAATCATGTATATGAGCACATGCTATCACATCAGTGACATAATCCCAAACTCTGCTACTTTATATTAGGGCTCTAGAAATTACAATTGACTGCAAATCCAGTAAATTGTCAGTTTGTCTGCGGATTTGTGCTGTTTTTCCCTCTTAAAATACTTCTCTTGGCTCATATTTTCAAAACCAGACAAAACACAAGACAGAAATACACCTGAGTACATCTGAGTTCTAACTAAAATGGGAAAAGTGAACACCATATGGAACAGCAAACAATCAAATGTTCCAAAACCAAATACCAGAATAAACAAATGTGAATGGTGGCAGCCAGAGTAGAGGTAGAGGGATTGGCTGACTTTCATTGTCTTTGGTAGATTAATCTCTCCAATGACGTCCACTTCCCAGGGTCTTGCAGAGAAAAGCTACACAAGTCTGTCCAGACAGTCAGCGCCTTCTCTGCACATTTAAGAAATAACAACACACATCCGAGAATGTCCACAATTCAACGTGGCGACATCAAGAAACTTCCAGTATTTCTGAAGCAGTGGGCATGAAGTGCTTTTCGTAACCTGATGTGCATTGTTCTTCCTCTGATGAGCTCCAACAATCTTTCCTGTCCTCCTCTTCCCTGTCCCTCTCCTCATCTGAGTCAACCATTTTACTGTATGCCTCTCTTCCACATCTGAAGTCTGTCCTGTGACACTCCTCTGTGACAGCATCCTCCCTCTGATTATCTTGGCAGTCCATGTGTGAGCTCCTATCTCCAACCACTGGCCTTGTTAATCCGTTGACATCTGAGGCTTTCTGTTGGGAGGACTTAGATGGCCAGGTCTCAACTTGCACAACCTCCAACAGAGAGATCTTAGGATGTGGCTCATGGATGGGAATGCAGATCCACGCCATGGGGTCATTAATCTACAGGGAGATCACACACAGACAGTTTGTGATAGTGACATTAGCAAGCATATAGTCGTAAATGGGATAAGCAATTACCAGAGGAATAGCAAAATAATGCCATTTACAAAGATTAATAATCAATGTAAACCCCATTCAGATATTAGACTACAGTTCACAGAAGGCAAAGAAGACCTATCATTCGGTCAGACTCTCACCTGGTGCTTCATCCCTCTGAAAATGCAGCTATTGCGAGGATCTGGCACTTTGTCAGAGAAACATGGCGGCACCAGTGGACACACTTTGAATTTTACTAGACAAGCACTGGCAGTGACATATGAGCAAAAAAAAAAAAGGTAAAACATTAGACACCCATCATAATCTTAATGATCGCTTCAATGTTAACATCAACATTTTTTGATAGTCAACGTATAGACTGAAAAAAGGAAAACAATTGTGATACACCACTCCTATATATCAGACTGAGAGAGGATAATAGAGATTCAGAAACACAATATAAGTCAAAGTCAAGCTGTTTAAGATGAATGTCTCACCTGACCAAGACAACAAGAACACATATTACAAACACAGAAATTACAACCAGGACCAGGAAGTATGCTGGAAGAGAAAGAGACAGAGAAATGGCATGAGAGAGATGAACCAATTTATCCAGCCATATGATCAATTCACATTAAACAAGAAAAGAGTTCAAATGTGATAGACTACCAGAATCATCATCCGTTGTTTTGAACCTTATGGTGACGTTTTGTCCAGGCCCGGCTGAAGTCACAGCTCTTACCCACACCTCATACTCCTGTCCTGGACTGAGATGCGACAACTGAACTGTCTTATTTTCATGCTGTGGAGGTGCACTCACATTGTACACTAGAAGAGACAAATTGTATGCAATGAGGTTAAGCATGTTAAGGTTTGTGTCCTTTACAAATGATTACCACTGTATTACATGTTGCTGATCTTTACCTTTCTGTTTGTCTACTCCTATCTGGTAGTAGAGGATCACCCCATGCTGCTGGGAAAGTGGAGCAGGCTCCCAAAGCAGGGTCACATTAGTGGCAGCAAGGGAAATCACCTTAAATAATGTCACTCTGGGGGGGGCTGAAAAGTGATTGAGATTGAGACATGAGGATTACAAATTTATCTTCTATTTAATGTGAGGAGATGAGAACTTAAAATTAGCCAAGGAAGTAAAAAAATAAAAAATAAAAAAAAACCTCAGAGGATGGCCCAGGAACAATGCACAAATACTTACGTCCTTCAAGAGAATATCCTGTAACTGTTGAAAGGTGAAAGACTTCCCTGCTGTGCGATACTGTAAACAGCGACACTTGAAAGGGTGTGTACTTTTCAAATCGACCTGTAGGTGGAGACACACATCAGAATAAAACAGCCATTTTGAAAACAGCCAGCTCAGGTCCAGCCACAACAGTAGAAGTCTTTGCAAGCTTTAAAACTCTCTATTCAAGTTGAAAATGTATGTCACTGATAATCATTAAATGACAATTTCCTTAAATGAATGTTCTCTAACACTTTCTGAGGGTGCTCCATTAAATGTTTGAAAATTTGAAGCAGCGTCTTTATATAAGTAATCTCTCCTGATGATTGCATCTCTGGCAATGCTATCAAAGTATCCAAATCAAAAAGACCTTCAAAAAATGCTGTTGTCTGGTTTTTGGTCACTTTGACCCAATCAAATCCTTGCCCTGGAGGAGATCTTGCTTGTTTGTATTGCACCACATATTCCTTCAGGTTGTCAGAGGACTGAGAGGGCAGATCCCAGGACACAGTGAGGTTTTCTTCATTGATATTGAGGCGAAAAGCTTGCTCATTCTTCTCTTTTCCTTAGGAAGAGATGAATGCTTTGTTAGTTGTGTTGAACCATGGGAAAAGTAGAAATACAAATGAAGGAAATAGAGAGTAAGATCATACAAAGATATAATTACTGCACCATTTTTCAGCAAGAACAACCCCTTAACTATAACTTTTATCTTGTAGCTCTCCATATGACAGTCTGGGAAGACAATACCTGATACTGGCATAGCGAGGTAAGAAGGCACTGTGGCACCATGAGCATTGTAGGCTGAAATGCTGGCTGATGACGCATCCTTTAGAGAGGAATTGAAGTGGCATTGCCTCTCATCACACTCTAACTGGCCCTCTTGCTTAGATGTGGATGCGTTCACTAACACTACAGTGCCGTTATTGTAGGACAGTTTGACTTCATATCCCAGAATGTGACCACAAGCCTGAAATGTAGGAAGGTTCTGGATGGGATGAAGAGAAGGAGAGGATAGCAATGGGGTGAGTTTGTGGAAAGTGAGACACTGGTTCATTATTTCAACCAGATAATAGTGACTGTGCATAATTTGTTTTACGCACCTTCCAGGTCAGAACACAGTCAGAGCTCGCAGGGGATATACCACAATCCCTCCATACATCCAGCTCTCCAACAGGGGCTGAACAAGAGAGGGAAAAGGAGGAAAAAGGAGAGAAAACCAGTTATAATGGCAAAATCAGAATGACAGGGTTGTGTAACTCAGTGGTTCATAGTTTTAGCAGAAGAAATGGAGTGAGAGACAACAGAGCAGAGTTACTGTCACAATACTAAAATTATAGAGTGAAAAATTGAATTGTGGTCATGTCAACTTGAAGGAATTGTTCAACATTTAGGAAATTATAGTTATTTGCTTTCTTGATGACGTATAAATGACAGGATCAATAACACTCTCAAGTCTGTAGAGTAAGCGAAGCTGAATAGTTTAGCTTAGTACAAATACTGTAAACAGGGGGAAACAGCTATGCCTGTCCATAAAACTATTAACATTTATCAGCCTTTTCAATGGCCTGTGCATTGCTAAACTTTGAGACCACATCACAAATGAGGACTCACTTCTCTCTGTGCCTTTTATTCTGTGGATTGGACTCCAGTCACTCCTCAAGATAGTGCCACAAGCACAGCGAACTTGAAGTTCATAGGCTGTGCAGGGCTTAGGGCTGTTGAGTGTATAGCTGCCATAGAATCCACCCTCCTCCTGTGCAGATAGAAAAACAAAATGAGCTTGAGCATGAGCATGTATTCAGTTGATAAGTCTTTAGTCAATCAACAATTTCTAGCTTTTCTAGCAAGATTATCTTTGAGTTGTTTTCAGGACATTAATAAATTCATTTATTATTTCAACACCACTGCCCCCTCATTCTCAATATACTCCATTGCACAGTCTAGACTATGTCGAGAGGTAGAAAAGGAAAGTAGTGGATGAGAAAACCTAAAACAAAGACACCTCCTGCCATTTGCGGTCTGCTTCAGCCCGATGTCGAACATCACAGTGTCCCATAGAGAGCAGCAGCTGATCACAGCTGAATTTCCAGTCAATCTCGAATGGCTCATCATGGTTCGGTGTGACTTCAGGAGAGGGTGGCTTGACTAGAATCAGAGGCAGATACCCACAAATGATTTGATAAAAAAACATCCCTTGAATCAAAACCAACAATTTACAATAAATTACAAGTCAATATCAATTTTTTACATTGAGACGGGGTAATTATTTTGTTTCTGGTAGACTCACTGATGTCTGCTGTATTGTACACAACCTCCTGAGATTTGGCTGAACCATGCTGGTTCTTTGCCTGGACCCAAACACGAAGGTCACCATGGTTGACAAAGTGTACACGTTGGATATACCCACTAAAACCAGTCCCACTGATCACATGCTGATCCCTGGAAGACAAGACAAGAGAAGATAAGAGAGGAGGAGTAAAACAAAGTCAGAAGGCTTCTCCCAAAGTAAACGCATTATTTTCAGCAAAACTTTTAAGTTGTCAGACGACAAAGACAACGAATTTTTTTGGTTGTGTTTACTTGCTATCTGTTGCCTTCCAGTGCAGGCTGTAGTTAGTGGGGATCTGAGGTTCCAGCCTTGCATTCCAAGTACAGTGAATATCTTTCCGACAGTCTTTCTCATCACATGGGATATAGCAATCGGGAGCAGGGGGAGGAGCAGGAGGACCTGGAGAAACCAGCAAGAGAGAATAAGAGAAAAACAAGGCATTATTTCGCAACAAACAAAAAAAAAACAAAAAAAAACAACTTCACACCTTGTATAAAGAGTTCTTTTAATGTCTGTTGTAGGATAAGATTATCCTTTTATTGATCCCCAATAGGGAAATATGGGCGTTATAGCAGAGCACAGGGACAGAAATGAGTACAGGTAAATAGAAAACTTGTGAACTATATAGTTAAAAGGTCCTTGAAAGAAAAATGAGAATAGAATACTGTGTATTGTACTGTCCAAAACAATACCTGGAGATCCATTCATTTAGTGGAAAAGAGAGCAGTTAAGGTGGGATCAGAGGCACATACTGCACTGAAATGTCTAATCCAAAATGCCACCGCCATGATTCACAACAAGGAAAGGTACTGGCCTACTGTGGCAAGGTTCAAGGATATTATGAGTCACAAAATTACTTACCAAAGACATAAAGCACTAAAATAAAAAACAGTTGCATTTAATTGGCCTGAAGAAGTGAAAATGAACACTATGCTTTTCTGCCAGAAGCTCATACTTCAGCATGACCTTGCAAGGCTCCACAATGTAGTCAAACAGGGAACTGAAAAACACCCAGTACTGATTTACTGTCAGTTTTAAGCTGTTAGATTAAATGCACATTCTTACTAATTTACTAGAGTTTTAGTCTGATAAATGTAACTACCATAATAGGAAAGAAACAAAGAGAGAGAGAGAGAGAGAGAGAGAGAGAGAGAGAGAGAGAGAGAGAGATATTTAAATACTGAAAAACAGTCAGACAGTAACAGAGGACTGAGCTTACCCACAAGAAAAACACACGCATGCGAACACTCACACACACCTTTTTCTATTCATCACAAGACTTCCACCTTCACCCACTTCTCATAAGTCTACACACTGTCAGTGGTGATCAGTTTGATGCCTGCACACAGCATGTTGCAGGGAAGCGCACTGCCGGTAACTTTAACAGGAAATGAGCACTTTGATCAGGTTGGGTCCAGACCCTCGCCTTGTAACCACTTCCTCTACAGACAGAACTGAATCACACAAGGTCAGCAAGAGATGAGAAAAGAGTCAGAGGAACAACAGCTCTCTACTTGGAATAAAAGTATGGAGAAGTATGAAAAAAAAATAAAAAAAATAAACGGAAATGAACAGAAATGAACACATAAAAGGTTAAAGAAAAGTGAAAGTCTACAGTAAGCCCACCTACTACAGCAACACAAGTTGGCAAGTAGGCCAGCAAGATGGACAGAAGCCACCCAGTCCGAAGTGCGGCCATTACATTTGGACCCAGCCCTCACGTGCCTGAGGGACACAGAGAGAGAGAGAGAGAGAGAGAGAGAGAGAGAGAGAGAGAGAGAGAGAGAGAGAGAGAGAGAGAATGTGTGAAGCTACATTCCTCAAATCCACAGTTTGTTGGTGTGTTTGACCCTGGTGATGAACATCTGGAGTCACTGCATCAAAACATAAGCTAGGGGTACGCTCTGGAGTTTGGCATGCCCACAGTCTATCTGCCACACACACACACACACACAGTCCTGTTAGATGTACTCAAATTTAAATGAGCAAGTAACTAAGTGCTATGGCATTGTAAGAGCTACAGTAAAACACGGACATAACGGCTCAAATACTCCGTTAAAAGTGGCCATATCCGGTGTTCGTATGTGAATATTGTTCTGTCTCATTGTAACAAGCTCTTTTGTTCTTCAGTATTAGCGAACTATCGAGAGCTATAACCGTGAATTACTGACCTCATTATGAGACGCACTGAGCCTCCTGTCTTGCATTCTGAAGCGCCTTCTAAGTTTGTTGTGAAGTTGAATTTGTGAGCACGGTGAGTCGTTGTTTGGCCCCGCCCCTTTTCGGAACTGCCGATGACGTAGGCACCCATGCGCCAGAACACACACACGCACGCACACACGCACGCACGCACACACACACACACACACACACACACACACACACACACACACACACAACACTTTCATACTTCCTGCATTGCTACTGCAGGTCCGCAATCATGAATAAGCACCCCGTGTTAAACAGAAGATATCACACAAGAGTGACCAGCTACTGACAAGAGAGAATGGAGGCTGCTGAAAGTGTATTTCATTTTCCATTTTGTGCTCCATTCTTCCTTTGCTCCGCTGTAATGCAAAGGGAAATATTGCTGTTTCTACTTTTCAGATAACATATATATGATGGACCTCTGAAATGCAATGTTGTGTTAAAGGTTAAACCAGAGGTTCCCGACCTTTTTCTTTTATTATGACTCTTTGGAGGGGTCCACCCCTTGGTTTGGAACCATTAAACAAAAATACCCAACAGTACATGAAGTTGTTAAAAACTAGCAAGTAAAACAAACCGAACAAATTGATGCGCCAGCATTAACTATGCAATAATGTCATCATCATCATTACTACAGGTATAATTCTTATGCAGATATAACAACTTTACTTTTGTAATTTGTACATTTGCTTATGATACTTTTTTACTTTTTGTACTTTTACAAAATTTTAAATGTGGAACTTGTAACTTGTAATCAACTATTTTCACATTACTATATTAGTACATTTACTGAAGAAACTGAATATTATTTTTCAACTTTGGCAATGGGCATTGGGAAGACAAGATTTCAACATAAGCAACAATATCATTGTTTTAAGACAATTTTTTATTGTGGGTCTGAATGTTTAACCCATTTGTGTTGTGTGTGCTATGAAACAAAACCAAAACAACAACAATCTATGCTTTACAAACGAGATGGGACATTGTGATTTTTTTACAGTTGTCGTCAAATGATCTGAACAAAACACAGGTGCACAATTCAGCTTCATACAAAAAAAGGTCTATGACAAAATATATGATAGTAGTTGAGGAGAACAAAACAGCTCAGTTCAAGATTGAATAATTAAAGCTGGTCATTACAAAGACTGGAATGCATTTTTAAACAGAAAAAAAACATATATATTAACATGGACATGAACACATGGCAGCCCTTTCCATACACCTCATAGATGTTAAAATATACACTAAACAACAGCTTTAATGGGTTAACTGAAACACACTCGATACACAACTAATTAAGATTCAAGAGATGCTAAAAAAATGTGTGTGTGTATTTGCATGCCTGTTTGTTTACCTATGTATACAATACATGTCTTCCAGTGTATTTGCTCACATGGTGGAGGCCGACCCTCAGCAAAGAGAGCTGATCTCGCTCTTGCTGCAGCCCCACTTGCAGCAGGCATTGGACAGGCCCACCACCACATCCCGGCCCTTGCGGTCAGCCTTGCGAAGGGCTTCCAGGATCTCCTCGGTGATGAAAGAACGGGCCGGCCTGCTGAACACTTCCTCCTGGTTGTCTCCGGGTATGAAGCTTAGATCTCTGTTCCTTTGGAGAAGACTTTCTACCACAGCGTTGTGACTCAGGCCCTCTGAGGACTCCTCCTGCCAGGAGCTGAATGGGTCCTCTGAAACATCTGATACAGTAAAACAGGCAAATTAAGCTCTAGAGAGTAGTTATGCTTTTAAGATAAGAAAAGATAACACTCTATTAATCCCCATAGGAGAAATTTTGGTGTTACAGGCAGCAGCAGTAGTATCAGACGTATAAAAAGACATAGATAGGAATACAATACAAAACAGAAGATTAAAAAAATCCAAATTCCGTATATATACATTTGTTTTTTTCATGATTGCACATTGGTTAAAAAATATGTAGCAGTATATAGAAGAAAAATATGTATATGCATAGACTTGATACAAGGAGATAGGAATGAAATATTGAAGAAAAAATGTCATATTGCACTAGATGTTGCACGAGATGTAATGGCATGATGATGAAAACATAGATGATCTCTTACACCCAGAGATTGAATAATAGTTTGTTCTTGTCCATGATCTGTATTGTCATTAAAGGACTTGCTGAAGATGGTATGGTGGAGGAAGAAAGTGTCACAAGTCCCAGGAATATTTGGGGGAAAATTTGCCTGTTTTATAACTGCGAGGATGCTCAACATAATACATCTAATGGAACTCTAAATAAGGATCATAGCGCTCGGATTCCTGCATCAATTGTCCACTCTCTAAACACTGATTCTCTTCTGATTCTTTGTCAATCTGTGCTTAAAAGTACATTTAATTTCCTTCTCCCTCCATTGCCATTGTTGTATTCTTTTCAGCAGTATTGAAAACAATCACAAATGACCAGAAGACGATAAAGACGGAAACTTCATCATGGATATGCAATTAATTCACGCTAATGTAGAGAAACCAAAAATTATCATCAAAGAAATTATCAAAGAAACTTGGAAAAAAAGAAAGCTTATCTCATACAATGAATGGATATGTTTTACTCACCAGATTAAAGCACATATATAGTCACAAGATAAAACTCGAACAGTGACTGTAGTGACATCACAAGGACAGTAATGGTGATAGCGTAGCGCCTTCAGCCTCTCACCTGCACTCCTGACTGACCGTCTCCATCGTGAGCCTCCACAGGTGAAGATGACAGCGCGGATGAACTCACGGCCACATAGCTTCACCCCATATGTTGGGTCATCCATGGGCTGAACCTTGGCCACCAGGAGACACACAGCCAGCACCACAGCTTTCCACATAATACCCCAAGAAAATAATGCTAAATAGAAGTGGTTAAAATAAGAGGGGATTCTTGGCTTTGAGCAGCACTTAGCTTTCTGTCTCTCTGTTTGCTAGAGCTATGACTCTCTAGATGACCCAGGCGTGGTTTATAAAGGGTTTTGGAGCACTGCAAGGGAGACATGCATACTGCGCATGCAGGCCTTTTTTCTGAGAGAAGCACTGATTCAAAAGAGAGATACAGTCAGGGACCTTTATTGAGACAAAAAGCAGACCAAAGGTGGCATAATTAAAGAATATGTCAGAGGCCTCGATGATCTAATTGTGTTTCAGCGTGAGAAGCATTTCTGTCACCTGTAATGTCCCTCAGCAGATCCCACTTACATCTAATATGTTAAACATTCCATGATCGTGGTAATGTGCTGAGTGAGAATATGAGGATAATGTTGATATTTATATTGATAAACAAAGGAAAAAAGTATGACACTATGTAACTTGACAAAATTTTATATTTTTATTACATACTGGCCAATTACAGCTGTCTCTAGCCATATATCTCACAAAGGTTATGACTACTTCCTTTGCTATATTGTGACATATCATGGTCTCTTATCCCCAACTGACAGCTTAGTATTGTTGTGTAAGATGTATGGATATTTTACAAACTAAATAAACTAGTGAAATAAATCAAAGCAATAAACAGTACATTCAAATGGTAATTCTTTGGAAAATAAAAAATGTTAAAAACATAAGTATGTTGAACTGCCTGAAAACATGAAATTAACCTTCCAGGTCTTAATACATATGTTGCAATGAATTTTCCTGATTAGATGAAATACTTGCTGACACAACTACGGGGAAATAGTTAGGCCATTGTGACCATAGTGATCAGTTTTGCCATTTTTTAATCTACACAAGACCTTGTATTACTTCTATGTGCATCATTTTCCCTTTCACTTAAAAATCGCTTTTTCTATCCTCTCTTTGCCAAAAGGTGAACTGGGAAAACTGAGACAGAACCAGTGACATTTTCAAAGTCAGATAACATAGAAGTCTTATTATGAGTCAGACAAAAATAAAACACATTTTTATCAGTATCATAGTCAAAGGTCATTCGTTTAGAAGAATGACAATGGGGGTGATGAATTTTTAATTAATGTGACGATAACAAGCAAACAAAATGGCATTTTAGGAGGGTGTCCACCCTGACATCCATTAACACAGTGTCACAGCTGTGACCTGTGGTGGTCACAGGAGCAATATGAAAATGCAATGGCCTGTACTTTTTATAAATGTGTAATTTGTCAATGCAATGCACACAGTAGATACATTTATATAATTTGGTCCTACATACTGGTCCTTTATACTGTATTGTTTTAAAGAGTAATTGTGAAATTATTTACAAAATACGTTTGTGTTGCATCAGGTGTTGTCATTTATATGTTCTGTTGCACAAAGGCTACATAGCAACAAAACTATTCAAAAAAAGTATTAGTAAAATATATCTACAGTATAAAGATGAAGAATACAAACTGTCACTACAATCAAGTCACTGCTTGTTATTTGTCAAACAAGTCAAACTGCCAGACCCCAAGGCCATTCACTGAATGTCCTTTGTGTCATTGTATCCAGGTGTTCCAGACAGGTGTATCATCACTAAAGACAAATGGGCAGTGGTGGAAACTAACTAATTAGGCCTACATTTACTCTAGTACTGTACTGTGGTACAAATTTGAGGTGGTTGCACTTTACTTGAGTAATTTAATTTTATGCTACTTCAATACATGACAGTGTACTTTTTATAATACAGTTATTTTACATCTTTAGCTTTTAGTTACTTTATAAAATTACAGATTTTTGTGATCAAAATCTATGACGAGCTAATTAAGTATTATGATTCGTTATCAATCACACTACCCAACAGTATATACAATTATAGCTGAAACAAGTAGTCAATAAATCAATTTGTCAATAGAAAATTAATTGGGAACTATTTTGACAATAGTCGTTTTCATGTTGAAACATTCCATTGTTCCAGTTTCTCAAATGTGGGAATTTGCTGCTTTTCCTTTTAATTATTTTAAATTATTTATATATTTCTAAAATACTTTTTGAGGTCAATTTTGAGGTTTGGACTGCTGGACAAAAGAAAAACCTTTTACATCGACGCATGAGAAACAATACTCCAATGATATAATAGATAACAGTGATGGGGACAGTTCTGAATTCAGTACTTGCATACATTTACTTAATTAACATTTTCACCTTTAGTTGTTGGCCTTACACTGTAGTATTGATACTTTTACTTTGGTAAAAGATCTGAATACTTTTTCCACCATTCCAAATGGTTAGTAGGCAGAGTTACTACGACACTATCAAATGACTAACTGCAGAATTTTGACAAGCACTAAGATTAACCTATTATTTTCACTGACACAGCGGCCTTAATTGTAAAATTTTGATATCTGTGATAGACAGGGACGTTCCACAAATGGGCGTGAAAGGCTTTGTAGTGAAAAATTGCAGTCCCTGTCACTTTAAGGCAATTTGTCAGTACTCAGCCAATCAGAACACGGAAGGGGGAGGGAAGGGAGCGGGTGGGTAGCAACAGTTGCCCTGGTGAGGACGAAGCGCCATAGCCGCGGTAGCCCTGGCGACAAGAGCCCAGCAACGAGAATCAACAACAACAACAACTCAATCCGCCATAAAAATAAAAGAAGATATTTTACCGGTGGGAAATATACACGTGGAACCAGAGGTGAAGCTCTTTACATATAGGACATATTTTATGTCCAACTATGCTTCAGCTGAATTGTGCTATTGCTCTTTTCCCTTGTTGTTTCAGTAGCCATAACAGGCAGCTGCCTTCCAGTGATAGCTGAGGTTAGCCTACAAGCTAACCGCTGTGCTGATAATCAGTCGAGTCGGTTTATTGAATGGAGCAGTTTGTGCTTGCTCCTCATTCCGGTGACAGTGAATTGTGCCTGCCATGACGACGCAGCCACAGACGCATACTCAAGCAGGCCGTTGTTATGGCGATGTCAAATGCAAAAGGTACAAAATGGCGGTTGTTGTAGAGACCAGTTAGCTTACTGCCTGTGTTACCTTGCTACACAGTTAGCATCAGTGCTGTCACGACAGGCGTGTGATCGTTACTGCTAACAGCTAACGAAACGGGTGAAGAGTAAAGGCCACTCGTGTCGTTCAACGATATTTTACGTGCATTCTGTGGTAGTTTAATACATTGACTATCCTTTTTTTCGGTAGCCGGCTCAACAGAAAACCAACTCCCTGAATACGTTACGTGAATCCCCCAGAAGGGAGACCAAATTAGGCTAGTGAAATTCAAAGTTGAATTATTTAACGTTAGACAGTCTTTAGGTTGGTTTTTAGATGGAACTGGAACAGTCAGAGCTAACTGAAATATCGTTCTCTCAATAACGGAAAGTTGAGGAAGCTGGCGAAGGTGGCGGACATTTAACATCCAATGGGCGTGGTGAAGGAGTTTTGCAGGTGCTTTGCAGGTCCGAGTTCAGTTTAACGTTTTTGTAACCTGATTTGAAAAATAAGCGACGTTATAGATTTGTTATAAGGTTTCTAGTTGCCACTGACCGTTAACGTAAGGGTCAAAACCATCATCCGAGCTTGAAAACACAGATATAGATCAACACAAACCCATCAATCTGCCTTATCTTTTCCAGTGGTTAAACAAAGATGGAGTTTGTTTGTTTTTTTAAGTTAGTATGTAGGAGATTGTTTTAGAAATGTAACAAAAAGGAGATGGGGGTACATTTTTATTGCTGGTAATTGTGTGTAATATAAATGACAACAACAGCTCACAGTGTAGTAATAATACATTGTGGTAAGGGATTTTCTCAACTTGTGCTACAGGCATAACTGTACGTGAATGAACATAGGATGTGTGATCACATTACAGGTAATGAGACACCGAAATGCTTGTTCCCGTCAATGCTCCTCCCCCACATCTCCACATTAGCTGTACCACCAACAGGTCAACCACAGTAGTACTTTGAGAAACAGCCATCGTAATCATTCATTTGTATCAAGGCAACAAATGACAATATAGAGATATTCATAATGTCTCTAGGGTTTGAACTGTTGATCAGAGATTAATGTTATTTGAAACAATAATGATCAGATCAGCATCTGATGTGAGTCATGATTTTCAGCTAACAGTCCTAAGAGATCGTGTATCAAATATCACTTCCCTTTCCAGAAATCAGAATCAAAAATCAGAATCAGAAAAAGCTTTTACTGCCAAGTACGATTTTACACATACGAGGAATTTGTTGTGGTGAAGTTGGTGTATGACACATCTACTAAAAATAAGAGTACAAAATATAACAATATAAATATATATACACAAGTGTGTTTTTTGTTTGTTTGTTCCAAGTCGGACTCCCCAATCCAAAAATATTAATGTATTACTCTACTAGTTACACATTTACATAAAAGTAAGAATTTACTAGAAGCTGAGATTCATTTCAGTTTATTCTGCTACATCCTCAAAAATAGGGAATTTTATCCCTCTTACCTTCAAAACTCTTGACTAGATGTCTATTCCCTGCCCTGCCTCTATATGAATGATTAAAGTGGCTTGAAAGATCAGTTGACATTAGGCTCCTATAACCAAACAGAAACAAGAAACTAACAGTTCTGGGATGAATCACGGGTTGACCAATTTAGAACATCCCGAAAAACAAGAAATGTGTCACTAGTCACTTGTTTCTTTTCCCCCAGGGTGATTCCCAGCTCTTGCAATGGCCACCTCAGGCTACGTAGGTGAGATCCAGCCAGCAGCCCAACCCCAGGGGGCTGCTGTTACTGTCACACCGGGGCAAACTGATGCCAGCTCCACCCCCCCAACTGCCCCACAGTTTCTGGCTGAGATTCAGACCACTGTGGTCACTCCCACTGTTGTCACAGCCACAGGCCAAACTACTCCCACTGATCAAGCCACCTCGATCACTGCTCAGAAGCCTGCAGCTGGTAGTCAAGCTCAGTCCACAGCACAGACCCAGCCAGCTCAGACACAGTATGTGACTGCAGAGATCCAGGGCTCCCCCACACAGTCTGGAAATGCTCAAAGCACTCCTCAGTATATCGTTGTCACAGTCACAGGTAAGGACTGAACATCACATATCATTATGCTATTGGTATTAATGTAGACCAGGTCAGTTTGGGGCTTTTCAGTAATGCATGCATAGAAGTGATATGTAAAATAATGTTACCAACTTCCAAATACATTTACATTCCCTCTTTGTCCTTCAGAGGGCTCCCTTCACTCAAGTGACAGTGTGTCGGACTCTAGCCCCCCTCCAGCTGTGGTGCAGACAGGAGTTCCCACACAGGTTGTTCAGCAGGTACAGACAGCTCAACAGGTAAATTATGCATGCGCATACACACATTTACCATGAATCTGATGTTTCCTTGACTCATAGAACTAAATAGTATCTTTATCTCAGCAGAGGTCTGTGGTTCAGGCCACATCTCAGATAACCAAGACTGAGCCAGGCACCCAGCTCAGTGTCACCAGTCTACAGCCTGTTCATATCAGCCCAGAGGTAAGATAAACACCTCACAGTGACACAGTTCATCATTGGTGGTTGAATATGATGTCTGACAATCACTTGTACTGTCACTGTGAACAACACACATTTGTGCAATGCAAACACACACAGAGCTTATCACAGCCTCCATCACAGAAGGGCATCACATGTGATATCCAAAACTTCACAACGTCCACAGATTTTGGCTTAGTGTTAGTCAACTAATCACATCTTTGGTCGAACCTTCTTCTGCTGGCTTCCAGCTCTTCGCTAGCACTGAGGTGACAGTGTTAGTCAGTGGTAACAGAATAGAAGAATGCCAGTCATATCATGAGCTAGGACAGCCAGAGTGCCTCATGGTTGCTTCAGGAGACTGCATACAGGAATGCTGTGCCAAGCCCTTCTGCCTCCCCTTGGACCTCCTTCAGTATTCCCAATCACTATACTGGCTGTCTGTGCATGCGGAAAAAGAGATAGGAGCCTTCCCTGCAGTCAAAAGCTCAGGCCCTGATCAGCCACCAGTGCAGGCTACAACTGACACTTTCCAAGTAGGTCAGGGACACAAGGGAGACTACTGCGATATAGTTAAGGGAACTTAGAATCTTGTCTGTAGCTAAGAAATGTTTGTAAGTGAGAATTGCAAATGGAGGTGTACAAGAAAGATGTCCACAGTTTGCATGGTCCAAAGAGGCGGGCAAGGATTTATTGGATTTTTGTGTGTATGTATGTGTGTTTGCCCACTCCTTAGGTCCAGCAGCAGCTCACCTCAGTGCCAGTGCAACATGTGTACACCAATCAAGTGCAGTATGTGGAAGGAGCGGACACCAACTACACCACCAGCACCATGTTAGAATAAAGCTGTGTCCAACATTTTCTAACACATGTCCAGACAGAACTTTTTCCTTTTTACAGTTTAATTTCTCCTAATTTACTTTGTTTTCTAACACGTCTTTTCATTTCTTTCATCCAGTCGTTCCAGCACCTTCCCTTACACTGACACACCGCTGTACACCCAGACCACAGCTACCCAGTATTATGAAGGTCAGCCAACCTCAGGCTCACAGGCCTCCACCCCTGGCACACCTCTAACCGTCTCAGTGACTGCTGGCACAACAGGGGGTGTATCCATGTTTGTGGCCCAGCCCACCAGTGCAGCAGGGGGAGGGGCCACTGTAGTGACCACAGGTGGCACCACCAATGGGGCAGGGGAAGGGGCAGGCACCAACGGTGGCGCAGCAGGCAGCTATGTGATCCAGGGGGGTTACATGCTGGGCAGCAGCAGTGGAGGGGCCGCTGGCAACACTCAGAACTACTCACACACCGCCCGCGCCTCTCCGGCCACTGTGAGTATTACAGAGGGCGAGGAGAGTAGCGTGCCGTCGGCAGACAAGAAGGTATGCAGAGGCGCCAAGCGCAGGAATTTCTTCTCGTTTTTGTTTTCATCCACACAGACCTTTGGTGGTGCACACTGATGATGTCATAGTTTTGTCAAATGGAAAGCACAATTAAAAATGTGGAGATTAATATTAGGACCAGAAAATGTTAATATTTTGAGTTGTGATCACACTAAAACTTGAAGCATACAATATTTTTAACTGTGATTTCCTAGTCCTCAAAAAAATGACAACAAAACCATGACCTCATCATTTTCATATCATTACAGTGCATGTGATGAGGGTCATTTTTAATTTATATGAAATGCCCCAACACTATATTGTTCATCCCAAATTCATCATATTGAACACCATACGACAATGGTAACCAAACTATGTTTGGCAAACATCCCATATTCCAGGTCATTAATTCATTGCATACCAAAGTTGTATGCCACGGCACGCAAACAAATGTATTTGTGTTTTCATTCCCAAATGATTGACAAACTGTAAATGTGAATGGATTTGTTTGTGTTTGTATAATGTATTGATAAGAAAAATGTGTGTGCATGTACTATATATTGAGCTGAAAATGTGGGTACTGTGTTTGCAAATAAGCGTGCGTATGCAGTATTTGTGAGCACACATGTTATGTGAGTTTTCCTGTTTTTATCTACTGGCTTTGCTAACTGCTCCAGCTATTTCTTTTTTTCACTGCCTGCGTGTCAGGTACAGTGGTTGCTGGACAACTATGAGACAGCTGAAGGAGTGAGTCTGCCACGTTCCACCCTCTACTGCCACTATCTGCTGCACTGCCAGGAGCAGAAACTAGAGCCTGTCAATGCTGCCTCTTTCGGGAAGCTCATTCGATCTGTGTTCATGGGGCTGCGTACACGACGCCTTGGCACACGGTAAGATGGGTCATCGGACTCAGGTATACAAGATATGATAGACTATATGCACACATATACACACAACCCATTATTACCCCTTTCATACACAGCTTCAAGCTTGTATATCTTGATGCCCTTCCTAATGTGCCAGTTTTTAAGTGCATTTTTATGTCAAATTTGTTTCTGCTGACAGAAACAAATCAGACAGAAAATGTTGATATTAACATGACGTCACAGAGAGAGAGAGGGAGATGAGTGTACCTTTTCCCACAATCTCCCCACCACAATGATGCATGTTAGCAACACAAACACCAGACTTTATTCACACTGCACGATTCACATGCATGTAGATCTCAATTAGTGGACACCCAGGCAAAGCTTCCTACAGCAGATCTATAATCTATAAAGCTCTTTGGAGCATTGCAAAATGTTCGCCTAGCGTAGGAAGACGTGTGGGTAGAGATGAAGACAGACAGCATGTGTGTGGGTGAGTGAGTTTGACAAAGGAGGGGAGGGTGAGCAAATGAGATTGACTTTTTAAACGTGTTTGATGGTATGGGTTTAGTTAAACATTACAGTATGCATATTTATGAAGTTAAATGTGTATATTTTAAAATCAGTCTGCGTTGAGACTATTGTGTGTATGTAGCTTTAGGGGAGTTACCATAGGTTTGTGCAGACAACATAACACCTCTCCTCTGATGTCTTGTTTTTTCCTGCCATAGATTTACTATGAGTGACAGATTCGCCAGCAAAGGCTCAATTTGATGCAATAACACATTTTATCTGTTCCTGGTAGGGGTAACTCTAAATACCATTACTACGGGCTAAGGATAAAGGCAGGTTCTTCTCTTCTCCGCCTGATGGAAGACCAGCAACATTTGGCCATGAGGCAGCAGCCCTTCTCACAGAAACAGAGGTACGCACATAAACACCCCTACATAGACTCACACATCTGTCGTCTCCCATTACACCACTGAGATCATTTCTCTTAACTATCTATTTTTCAGTTTTCCCCTGCAGTTGTATCACATTTTTTCCCGCTCTCACACACTATATGTTTTCTTTTAGATCCTATCACTGTTCCAGACTTCTGCTATATGAAAACAAAAGACATTTTATTTCACTTAATTGTTCACCGTCTTTGTCGAGATCTCAATGTTTTATCTACGTTATGTTATGCATTTTATCCCTGTTCATATCAGGTTGAAGCCTGTGCATAAAGTAGAGGGGATGACCAATGGCACAGCGGCAGGTGCAGGCCAGCAGCAGCAACAGCAACAGGGGTCAGGGCAGGTAGACATCAGCACCCAGGTTCAGCAGTACCAGCAGTTCCTAGGTGAGTTCAGTGAATAGTGGGCAAATTATCAAAAGGAAGGAAGGTGATGGTTAAGAATTTGCCGAAAAGAAGATTTATGAGTCCAATGGTATCACTCTGAAAAATAGCATATATGTACATCATATAATACAATATTATGTACAAACCTTCTGTATACGATGTGATTTCTCTGTGATTATCCAGTGTTCTTGTGTCCTGTGTTCCAGATGCATCCAGAGCTCTCCCAGAGTTCCCAGACATCGACCTCCAGGGAAAGTCTCTACCAGAAGGCATTGAGCTGGAGCACATAAAGAGCTTTCAGCTGCTGTACAGAGAACACTGTGAGGTAACCAACCAAGGTTGCCTTTTCTATTTAGTTGTCAGTGGGTCAGTGGAAGACTACTTTGAATGAAAGTACCCGGTATAACGTATGGGGCTGGACAATACTAACTGAAAATGTATTT